>NC_054382.1:48736789-49936789 GCF_017654675.1 Xenopus laevis | reverse complement strand
GACCTTGCAGACATTGTTTGCCCAGTGTGTTCTTCAAACAACTGCCATCTAGCTGTGTGAGCTTGTTCACATTCTGTCTAAATATCAATAATAATTCCGTCTCCAGAAACACCACCTGAGTGACGTTTTCCAAGCAGCAATAATATATTCCGTATCCACTGCTGTAGTGTATACGTTGACCTTGCAGGCATTGTTTGCCCAGTGTGTTCTTCAAACAACTGCCGCCTAGCTGTGTGAGCTTGTTCACATTCTGTCTAAATATCAATAATAATACCGTCTCCAGAAACACCACCTGAGTGACGTTTTCCAAGCAGCAATAATATATTCCGTATCCACTGCTGTAGTGTATACGTTGACCTTGCAGGCATTGTTTGCCCAGTGTGTTCTTCAAACAACTGCCGCCTAGCTGTGTGAGCTTGTTCACATTCTGTCTAAATATCAATAATAATACCGTCTCCAGAAACACCACCTGAGTTGTTGTTGTTGTTTTAAAAAAAATGCCAGGCAAAGGCAGGCCGCCACGCAGAGGCACTAGGGGCCGTGCTGCTATGCTATCCTGTGGCCCTAGGAAATTGCCCAGTTTTACAAAGGCAATTACCCTGAACTCCCAAAATGCTGAAGAGGTAGTTGACTGGCTTACACAGCACACCCCATCCTCTACCGTTTCTAACTTTGCCACAACATCCTCATCCTCCTCTGCTATGGGCACCCCACGTAACACTTCCTCCACCACCGGCGCCCCTTCTTCACTGGAGTCAGAGGAGTTATTTACACATGAGTTTCTTGAACTGAGTGATGCGCAACCATTATTGGCAGAAGAAGATGAAGGAGATGAGGACGTTACACCAGATATAATTCTGGCAGACAACACAACAGAGATGGACATAATGAGTGATGAGGAGGTCCCCGCTGCTGCTTCCTTCTGTGAGCTGTTAGAAGAAATTGATGCATCTGAGGAGAATGATGATG
Source organism: Xenopus laevis (assembly GCF_017654675.1). Lineage (NCBI taxonomy): Eukaryota > Metazoa > Chordata > Amphibia > Anura > Pipidae > Xenopus > Xenopus laevis. The sequence continues at coordinate 49,935,820 of NC_054382.1, read as the reverse complement.
AGGAGATTGATGTTTTGTGGGTGCCCAGTAGAAGAGAGCAAGAGGAGGATAGTTCAGATGGAGAGACGGAGAGTCAGAGAGGCAGGAGGAGAATAAGACTTAGAAGAAGCAGGGAGGACAGCTCGCAGGGAACAGTAGTGCAACAACATGTATCGGCACCTGTGGTCAGCCGACCAATGCACCCGCCATTGCCGCCAACTTCTACTGTTACCGCCAGATTGCCAGCTTCAAAAAGGTCAGCAGTGTGGGATTTTTTTAATGTGTGTGCCTCTGACAAAAGCGTTGTAATTTGCAATGAGTGCAGTCAGAAACTGAGTCTTGGGAAGCCCAACACCCACATAGGTACAACTTCTATGCGAAGGCACATGAACGGCAAGCACAAAGCACTATGGGAGCAACACCTCAAAGGCAGCAGACAAACTAAAAGCCACCCTCCTTCTGGTCCAGCATCTTACTGCTCTACCTCTGCTGTCCTTGACCCATCTGAACCACCCTCCACTCCGCCTTCCACCTTGACCACCAATCCCAGTCATCTGCCCCCAGCCAAGTTTCTGTGAGGGCCATGTTTGAGCGTAAGAAGCTAATGTCTGCGAGTCACCCCCTTGCCCGGCGTCTGACAGCTGGCTTGTCTGCACTCTTAGCCCGCCAGCTTTTACCATACCAGCTGGTGGACTCTGAGGCCTTCCGCAAATTTGTAGCAATTGGGACACCGCAGTGGAAGGTACCCAGCCGCAAATTTTTCTCCAAGAAGGGAATACCACACCTGTACCACCATGTGCAGAGCCAAGTCACCGCATCTCTGTCACTTAGTGTTGGGGCAAAGGTCCATATGACTACTGACGCATGGTCCTCCAAGCATGGTCAGGGCAGGTATGTCACCTACACTGCCCACTGGGTGAACTTGGTTATGGCTGGGAAGCAGGGAATGCGTGGCTCAACAACAACAATGGAGTTGGTGTCACCGCCACGGATTGCACGCGGTTCTGCCACCACCTCTACTCCTCCTTCGCTCTCTACCTCGTCTTCTACCTCTGCTTCCTCCTCCTCTGCTGCTGGGTCCTCCTCCTCCACACCTGTGCACCCCCAGCTCCCCCTAGGCTATTTGACGTGCCAGGTACTGTACGCCGTTGTCATGCTGTCTTGGGGATGACGTGCCTGGAAAACAGAAACCATACCGGATCTGTACTCCTGTCATCTCTGCAGTCACAGGCCGATCGGTGGCTGACCCCACACCAACTGAAGATCGGAAAAGTGGTGTGTGACAACGGAAGCAATCTGTTGGCAGCACTGAGACTGGGCAATTTAACACATGTGCCCTGCATGGCACATGTTCTGAATTTAATAGTCCAACGTTTTGTCTCAAAGTACCCAGGATTCCAGGACATTCTCAGGCAGTCCAGGAAGGTGTCGGCCCATTTCAGACGTTCCTACACAGCCATGGCACGCCTTGCTGACATTCAGCAGCGGTACAACATGCCAGTCAGGCGTTTAATTTGCAACAGCCAGACTCGCTGTAATTCAACGCTCCTCATGTTTGAACGTCTGCTGCAACAACAAAGAGCCGTCAATGAATACCTGTTTGAACTGGGTGGTAGGACTGGATCTGCAGAGCTGGGGATTTTTTTCCCCCGTTACTGGGTGCTTATGCGCGATGCCTGCAGGCTCATGCGCCCTTTTGAAGAGGTTACAAACATGATCAGTCGCACCGAAGGCACCATCAGCGACCTAATACCCTTTGCTTTCTTCCTGGAGCGTGCCGTGCGACGAGTGACAGATGAGGCTGTAGACCAGCGTGACGAGGAGCAGGAAGCGCACGATTTCTGGTTGGAATCACCAGAACGAGCCCAGGCACCTGCTGCAACGCAGGGAGAGGTGTCAGAAGTGGAGTCAGAGGAGGAAGGTGGCTTTGTGGAGGAGGAGGACCAACAGGAGCAGGCTTCCCAGGGGGCTTGTGGTGACCTTTTGGGGACCCCTGGTCTTGTACGTGGCTGGGGGGAGGAGACCGTGGATGATATAGTCCTTGATAACGAGGAAGCGGAGATGGATACCTCTGCATCCAACCTTGTGAGAATGGGGTCTTTCATGCTGTCATGCCTGTTGAAGGACCCCCGTATCAAGAGGCTTAAGGATAAGGACCTGTACTGGGTCGCAACGCTACTAGACCCTCGGTACAAGCATAAAGTGGCAGAAATGTTACCAACGTACCACAAGTCCGAAAGGATGCTGCATTTACAAACCAGCCTGCAAAACATGTTGTACAATGCTTTTAAGGGTGATGTCACTTCAGGAACTCATCAACATTCCAGGGGCAGAGGTGCCAGTAATCCTGCCACGAGCGCACCTGCAAGGACAATGCACTTTGGCCACTCTGTAACGTCAGACATGCAAATGTTTTTCAGTCCAAGGCAGCGCCAGAACCCTTCTGGATCCACCCTCAAAGAACGCCTCGACCGGCAGGTAGCGGACTACCTGGCATTAACTGCAGATATCGACACTCTGAGGAGCGATGAACCCCTGGACTACTGGGTGCGCAGGCTTGATCTGTGGCCAGAGCTGTCACAATTTGCCATGAACCTCTTGTCTTGCCCCTCCTCAAGTGTCCTCTCAGAAAGGACCTTCAGTGCAGCAGGAGGGATTGTAACTGAGAAGAGAACTCGCCTAGGTCACAAAAGTGTGGATTACCTGACCTTTATTAAAATGAACGAGGCATGGATCTCGGAGGGTTACTGCATGCCGGAAGACTTGTTCTGACTCCCCATGCAGCTGTCCTTCTCTGCACGCCGCATGACTCCACACACAGCTGTCCTTTAGCGTCCTCCTCCCTCCGCCACCGTTACAAACTAGGGTGCAAACCCTACTGGTTTCATTTTAATCAAAACTTTTTGGACAGGTAAATCCTGAGTTTTTCTGGCCTCTGTGCTTCAGTGGCTGCAACCAAAAAAATTCATATTTTCAGCATTTATATGGCATATTTTTTCTGGCCTCTGTGCTTCAGTGGCTGCAACCAAAAAAATTCATATTTTCAGCATTTATATGGCATATTTTTTCTGGCCTCTGTGCTTCAGTGGCTGCGACAAAAAAATTCATATTTTCAGCATTTAGATGGCATATTTTTTCTGGCCTCTGTGCTTCAGTGGCTGCGACAAAAAAAAAATCATATTTTCAGCATTTATATGGCATATTTTTTCTGGCCTCTGTGCTTCAGTGGCTGCAACAAAAAAAATTCATATTTTCAGCATTTATATGGCATATTTTTTCTGGCCTCTGTGCTTCAGTGGCTGCGACAAAAAAAAATTCATATTTTCAGCATTTATATGGCATATTTTTTCTGGCCTCTGTGCTTCAGTGGCTGCGACAAAAAAAAGAATATTTTCAGCATTTATATGGCATATTTTTTCTGGCCTCTGTGCTTCAGTGGCTGCGACAAAAATAAATTCATATTTTCAGCATTTATATGGCATATTTTTTCTGGCCTTTGTGCTTCAGTGGCTGCGACAAAAAAAATTTCATATTTTCAGCATTTATATGGCATATTTTTTCTGGCCTCTGTGCTTCAGTGGCTGCGACAAAAAAAAAGAATATTTTCAGCATTTATATGGCATATTTTTTCTGGCCTCTGTGCTTCAGTGGCTGCGACAAAAAAAAAGAATATTTTCAGCATTTATATGGCATATTTTTTCTGGCCTCTGTGCTTCAGTGGCTGCGACAAAAAAAAATTCATATTTTCAGCATTTATATGGCATATTTTTTCTGGCCTCTGTGCTTCAGTGGCTGCAACCAAAAAAATTCATATTTTCAGCATTTATATGGCATATTTTTTCTGGCCTCTGTGCTTCAGTGGCTGCGAAAAAAAAATTCATATTTTCAGCATTTATATGGCAAAATATGCCATTTCTGGCCTCTGTGCCTCTGTGCTTCAGTGGCTGCAACCAAAAAAATTCATATTTTCAGCATTTATATGGCATATTTTTTCTGGCCTCTGTTCTTCAGTGGCTGCGACAAAAAAAATTCATATTTTCAGCATTTATATGGCATATTTTTTCTGGCCTCTGTGCTTCAGTGGCTGCGACAATTTTTTTTTATATTTTTAGCATTCATATGGCATATTTTTTCTGGCCTCTGTGCTTCAGTGGCTGCGACAAAAAAAAAATCATATTTTCAGCATTTATATGGCATATTTTTTCTGGCCTCTGTGCTTCAGTGGCTGCGACAAAAAAAACATAATTTTTCAGGAAAGTACACATGCCTAATTTTTCAGGGTTCTGCAACAGTGGCAAAATCGCATCTTTTATGGTCACCGCAGGTGATCAATAAAGTAGACCAAAACTGGGCCCACACTGCAGAATCAGTGTTTTTTGGTTCACTTCACTGTACATTGAATTACCTCTGCCTGACCGTGCACGTGCGCACAAGCACGGTGACTGCTAAACACACCACTACAGAAATATTGCCACCAACAGGACGAACATCCTGGAGGTGACAAGCAACTAGTAATTAAAAACTATTATTTGCTCACTTGACGGTATCATTCATGAAAGCTCTTTGCGTTTTTTTGCGTTGCAGTAAGCGCCGCGTTTTGTCTTTGCGTGTGAACAGGCTGTAACCTTTACACGACTTGATTGGCATGTAGACGCCGGACGTTTTAAAGCAGTTTATTACACAAGTTTAGAAATGTAGTGTGATTTCTGCCCTTTACAGCACAAAACGCAGCGCTGTGTCAACAATGTATTTTTCAGATACATTTTTGCCCTTGATCCCCCTCTGGCATGCCACTGTCCAGGTCGTTGCACCCTTTAAACAACTTTAAAATCATTTTTCTGGCCAGAAATGTCTTTCCTAGCTTTTAAAATTCGCCTTCCCATTGAAGTCTATGGGGTTCGCGACGTTCGCGAACCGTTCGCATTTTTGACGCAAGTTCGCGAATATGTTCGCGAACCGTTCGCAATTTTGACGCAAGTTCGCGAATATGTTTGCTACATCCCTATCAAGGACAAAGATATCTTTGGCAGTCTGCAGGAGAGATCGGACATCTCTAAGTTTATGTCATGTTTATTTCCTTCCTATTCTTTCTGTATTTGTTTTAACTTTCTATTGTTTAATTAATATTCCTTTTCTGTATAGTTACTTTTATATGTAACAACATATTTCACATCACTAACAACTTGTTTTTCTGTATATGTCTCACTTCTAATACTTTCTATTTTATTTTTATCACTCTACTGTCTTGTCTAAAATTACTTATTTCTCTAATATTACTAATGCATTTCCTTTCTTATTGATTGTTAACTAACATGCATGAATCACAGAATCCCTACTAAACTTTTCTAACCAATAATGTCTAAACACCTAATATAAAACAATAAGTAAAAACTAGTGATGGGCGAATTTGCGCCCATCACTATTTTCGAGCGAAATTCGCGAAACGGCGAAAAATTCGCGAAACGGCGTCCGTTTTTGGCGCCGGCGCCCGTTTTTCGAAAAAAAAAATTTTGACGCCGGCGAATTTTTAGCGCGAATTTTCACGGGCGTTTCGCGAATTTATTCGCTCGGCGCGAATCGCGCAAACTCGCCGCGAATTCGCGCCTGGCGAATAAATTCGCCCATCACTAGTAAAAACCATTTGGCAAAGCAAAAGCTCAAAGATTTTTTTTTTGCCATCACATATTATATTAACATATTTTTATTTTTTCATAAACGTTATCCTAAACATAGTTTACTGTGATATCTAGTAACCCCAAAATATTTTGCTAAAGCCTATTGCTGAGGAATTTTTAAGTTTCTGTATCAAGAAATATATACAGTACTGTACATAACAGTATAGTCCACTCATCCCATTAACCATTTTTTCAGCTCTAAGCTTGCAGCCAATTTGAGTAAAAATATACAGGCAGATCTATCATAGATTAAACTGGGGAATTTAGCATGGGTTCGCTACTATTGTTACCCCTTAGTAAAATTTAGAAACAACTGAAATATTGTTCCCTAAGACTTTTATGGTTGCAAGTTCCTCGTAAACATTGTCCATTTTTACAAATCAGGATTTTGACAGTAGAGATAGCTCTCTTTGGCCTGTCACAGTGCAATGTCTGGCTTATACAACAGTTTTTTCTTATTTATTTTTTTATATATTGCTTCATAGATGGCTGCATCATCCTCCAAAGCCAAATATCTTTAGATTTTTGTCAAATGGAATAACTTAACAGAAAAACCTTTCAAAAATACTAGTTTTACTTGTTCATTACTGGGGGATTTCTGTTCTTTAGCAAGATACTTTAATTTTCAAGGACAAAATGACAACTTTGTCTTTTCAAAGAATTGTGTTTGTTTACAGAATGTTTCCCGTTTCAGTCAAGCACTGACTGGTATCTTAGTTTTTTGTTGTTGACCTTTTCCCCTGTTAATTAAAATAAATAAAGACAAATTGCTAATGACTTAAATATCATTAATCATAATTAAGTCACACAAAATGCTGCAACTTTAATGAGTGTGAGAACTTTTATGCATGGTAATGGAAAGTTGAGGGCATGGCATCACATGAGGCATCTGACAACTTCCTGTCAAAAAATCTTTGAAACCAATACATCAACAAGACAAATCATAATTAGGTGCAATCTAGTAAACACAGAAAATAATTATTGGGTGTTACCTATAAATGATATGCCATTAAATCATGTCTTATATATTTCAAGAGAGAAGAAAATGACAGGGGCAAATCACTTTTTTTTGTACGTTACTATTTCTTAATTAATAGAAATGGACACTGATAAATCTGTTATCATTGTTGCTCTCTGCATGATGTTTGATTAATTACTATAAATCAATCTTCTACCTTTGTAGAAATCAGTGGGGTGTAAAACTTATAATTTATAAGGTGTATATTGTAATATTCTTTGTGAAAACAGTTTTTTCATGATGATGATAACACTTATTACAGGATGATGCCTGTCTGTTTTATACAAAAAATAACTCTTGACTTGGCATAAAGTTAGCAAGCTTCAGAAAACCACTTAAGATGGGGTTATTAAATGATATCATTATTGTAATTGTTGTTTCAAAATAAAACTATATCTATGCAAGTATATGTTGCATTTATATGATTAATAATATCTGCTATCACAGCACCACCCAGCAGGGATTCCACAATCTCACTTCCCTCACAGTGAGCAACCATTTCCAAGGCTTCAAATGAAGGTTCAGTTCTTAAGTCTAAAGGGGTGGCCTCTTTTCTATGTTAAAAATTATCCCCAGTTATCATCTATAATGTCCTCTAATTACACTAATTATGTTCCCTTGCAGGCACCTTTTTTCCACAGAAAATAACCCAAACCTTGATTTCTTTCCTTATAGTTTACTTGTGAAAATACACGGTGGCTAAGTGGGGCAGCAGGGACGCCCACCACCTCCTCTGCGTGCTGCTCATTCCTATGTGTCCCACTTCCTGGTTTAACATGCAAGCCGATTGTATGCATCCTTTTATACCGGTTGTGCCGCGTGACATTGCGCTGGTGTGGAATTCAAATACTACACTCCTGGTTCCTAATGTTGTACATAGCTGACCAATTAGTTTTGACCTAAAAATTTGTTCTCTCACTTTAATACATGCTTCTCCCATTACAACTGAAGCAACCCTGGCATGTCTCCTCCAGCATCTCAGGGGAACATGTGTTAAAGCCGGATCAAATCATCCAAGACTGTCTACAAGTTTGGACATTATCCAACAGCAAATTGTTGCTCCTGTCCCAGAAACTGTCCTGTGAAGCAGAACGCTACCCACTTCCCTGGGTGGCTTTGCAGTGGAACCTAACATCCATTTCCTGAAAAATTCACTGGGGATAGTAGTATCTGTATGTAATAATAAAGTTAAAGTGTATAAAACATAATGCCCAACTGGCATGTCTGGGATTTAGGTGCTTAGCAGATTTTATATACTGTAGAACAGATTTTTATGATTGGTGAACACAGTGACCACATGTTTAGTGTCTCCACTCTTCAAATGCCCTTTAAATGGCAAGCAATTCCCTGTTACCAATATCATAATTCATCTGTGTAGGATAAAACTGTGTCACTGTGACAAAACTGCTCCAGCACCAATCTCAGAGGCATTAATTTCTACCAAAAAAAGGAAGAGTAGAACCTGGATGCTGAAGCACTGGGGCAGAAGTAAATGCCCTTACAGCAAAAAATATCAATCACTTTGGGCAGAGTTTCTTCCATGGGCTGGGATTGCATTCAATAATTCAATGTTTCTGACCTATCAGCACCTGAGCATTGGCCTTCGAAAAGCACTGTGGCATTGCCCCTTGCTCTAACTCTTGCCCTTTCCCCTGTACCTTGCTCTGAACCTTGCCCTGTCCTGCCTTTCTTGCTCCAGTCCTGTTCATGTTCCTGCTCCTGTTCCAGTCCTGTCCTGTCTTGATTCTTCAACCACACTGTCCTGCTTTTTTTTTTTGGTCGAATAATTCCGTATTCTGGCAAATTCGAATCATACAAATTGAAGGAATAGTGTATTCGATCAAATTCAATTCAAAGTTTTTCCCCAAAAAAACTTAGATTTTTCAAACTCCACCAATTGACTCCAAATAGGTTCTAGGAGGTTCCCCATAGGCTAAAATGGTAATTCGGCAGGTTTTAGATGGTGAATGGTTGAAGTTGAGTTTTTAAAGAGACAGTACATGATAAATTCTAGAATTCTAGTTCATATTGAATTTGGAGTGTTCCCTAGTTGAAGTACATAAAAAATAGCTTGCAATTTTAATTTTTTCATTCGAAAATTCACCTCAAGCTTTGATAAATCTGCCCCTTAGGGCAAACGAAAACGGACCTATTCGGCCAAAAAAAAACTTTGACTTCATTTCGGTTGGTCTTTTTGAATTCGAAAAGCAACGTTTTTTTTAATTCAAAATTCGACCCTTGATAAATATGACCCTTAATGTCCTCATATTTTACATTACATTATTCCCTATATACTTTCACCACAATTCTAACTGATGACATAAAGCACTGTTTGTAATGTTAAACGTTGCAGGATTTGTATGACCCGTATGTATTATATACAAATTATGTTCTGTATAAATAATTGAAAGACTGTATGTAATCATACTAAGATTTAAAGAAATCTTAATTTTTATCTGCAAGATACTAATCTTTTTTTTTTGGACATCTGTAAAGTGAACATTGACTGCTTTAGTTTTTCTCCTATGGACTTTGTAATATAAATAAAGCAATGAATCTACATCTACAAACATAACTGTTTTTATATTGTGTAACATTGTGTGAATTAAACAATAGATGAAATGTTCATAGGGTTTGCTTTTCTTTTAAAATTTGAACCTTTTATTTATATAATAGCCCAAAATCATAAAAGTTCACTTTGTACTAATACAGAAGATTGAACATATTTCTATAAAGAAAATCATTTTTTACTGCACCCCCATTGAGGTCTAAAATCATTTAATGCTTTTTTCTAGCTAAATGCAGCAAGCTTTCTATTCTTTATGTGCTTGTCCTGGAGAACTTTATCACATAAGGGGAAGTGTTCTTTCATTTATGGGTCTGCTGTTACAACTATAAAAAAAGAGTTTTTATACATTATATACATTTAAAACAGCCTTTTCCTCCTTTATACAAAGTGTTGGATATTGTCATATAATGATGCATTGCACTTTCTTTTAAACTTGACCAAAATGCAAAAGTTATGTAGTCTTTGTTTAACCTAAGAAACCATTTATAGCTCAGCTGTCAGTGTGACATAGAGATAATTTTTATGCAACACAAGTATGAGTTGGAGAAAAATTTGAAATTGCAAGATGTGTCTTTGAGTCAATGGATAGTGCCCTCATACACCATTACACAATATACTGTATAAAAACATGACTGTAATTAAGAGATTTCACAAGCCAATATATTTAAATATATAGAGTTACTATAGCTGAAACCATGTATAGGTCTTTAAGGGACATTAAATCCCCTTGTTCAATTTGAGTTCAATGTGCTGAACATAGTGTTATCTATGAAAAATCTGTTTTTATTTCTTGCGCTAAACAGGGTAAACAGAAACTGAAGCTACTCCATGTTTGGTCCTTGCAAAGAAGATATTTAGAATACAACCCTCCTCCTTCCTCTTTGTTGTTACTATTTTGTTAGTAGGAATCCATTATGCAGGGTGATTATTTTGATCAGATTTTTGTGGGTCAGATTTGATCTAATCTTGTCATGCAACACCACGCAACATGAGATTTGTAAAATACTACAAAATCTGATCCCCCACAGCTGTAATGTAATGTTTTTCAGTTCAGTTTATATTTTGTTGCAGCATGCTGCATTTCCATCCAACAGGAGTGTCTCCTAGGATGGCAAATGTTTCAAGTAGTTTAGACATCAGATCTGTGTATCAGTCCTGTTGAAGTTTAACCTATGCAACTCCATCCAACTTGTAGGCTGCATTTTGTGAATCCAACATGCCCTAAACAATCATGGGCAGATTGCCACAAAGTAATAACATGGTTACTTAAAGGAGAATTAAAAAATAAAAATTAATATGGCTACAAATGCCATATTTTATTTACTGAACTTATTGCAGCAGCCTAACATTAAGCTTCTCAGTAGCAGGGGGTCATAGGAGGTGACCATCTTGGAAAGTGGGCTCTGAGCAGCTGTTGAGAAGCTAAGATTAGGGATCTTCACAAATAAACAAGCAAAAAATAAGGTTCACCAGTAATATAAGTTGATGCTACAAGGCTGATATATTAAATTCTGATGCTACAGTAGCTGCACTGGTTTCTGTGCCTTCATGTAGTATTTATCTGTATTAATTACTAACTGAAAAGTTCTAACTATTTTCTGAAAACTACCCCGACCAAATCAGCACTAACTTTTTCCCCTATTTATCAATACATTTTCACAATTTTTTCTTGTGAGGAAAAAGCCACGATAAAATCTTTAAAAATATGATTCCTACGATTTTTTCAGATTTTGCACTCGAAACCTAGAATTTTTTTTTGTAAAATTGCCTGAAAGTTATGATTTTTTGGAAACCCAGTGCAACTCAGAAAATCTTTGTTAACAGGACATCTGCCATAGACTTTTACATGTTCTCGGCAGGTCTGAGTTGGAGTACTTTTTTCATCGGACTTTTAACTTGATCGGACTTAAATAAATCCAGAAAAAGTCTATTTTTTTTCTCTGAAAAAATTGTATTTTCCCCTTTAAAAGTCTGACCAGAAAATTTGGACCTTAATAAATAACCTCTTTTAGTCTATGGGGAAGACTTATCAAAGAGTGAATTTAGAACTCACCTCAATAAAACACACTTACTTTATATACATTCCTATGGGATTTTTAAAAGCATATTTATCGAATGGTGAACACCATTGATAAATACAATTCTAAAAATCCCATAGGAATGAATAGAACTTGGGTGAGTTTTTCTATGGTAAATTCTAATCTCACATTTTGATAAATCTGCCTCTTAGTGTACTGTATATTGTTAGTCAGTCCCTAAGCTCAGTGACAGCAGCACAGAACATGTGCAGTGAATCAGTGGAAAAGAAGATGGGGGCTACTGGGGCTTCTTTGGAGACACAGATCTTCCTTGCTAAAGGGCTGTGGTTGCCTTGGGCTGGTACAAAAGCCCTAAACATAATGTGCATTTCTATCCTAGAGTTATATATCCCCTTTTTGATATGAGCTCAATCCATTTATCTTATGTACAAGCAAGATATAAACATTATTGGAACTTCCAGAAATAAATTAGCTTTTTTCTATATAAACATACAGTAAACACCAGGGGGCAAATTCACTAAGATTCGTAGTTGCGCCAGGTGTAACTTCGCCGCACTTCGCCACACTTCGCCAGGCGTAGTTTCGCCAGCGCTCCGCAAATTCACTAAAATCTGAAGTTGCGCTCAGGGGTAGCGTAAGGTTGCGAAGTTGCGCTAGCGTTGATTCGCTAAGCGAAGCGAAGTTATGCTAGCGATGGTTAATTTGCATACGGCGCCAAATTCAAATTTCAATGGAGGAATACGTACAATCACTACAAATGCCTGGGAAACCTTCAAAACATCAAATAAAATTTTTATTTTGCCCTACACATGTGCCCCCTGTATAGTTAAGTTGCCATGAGTTAGGAAATGTAGGGGGGGGAAGGAGGGGAGCCCCAAAAAAAATTTCGATCTTTTTCAGCCTATCACCCATAATATAGAAAAAACGCCAGCGTTTTTTGGGACTTAGAAAAAATTTGAACTTTTTTTGAAGCAATCCCTATCTACTCTATTGCGTTTCGCCTGGTCTGAGGTGGCGGAGGAAGTCTAGCGTAAAAGGTAGCGTTAAGTACAATGTGCGCATTAGTGAATTTGCGTAGTTACGTCCGTGGCGAAAATTCGCCAGGCGTAAGGGTGAGAAGTAACACTAGCGAATTTATGCCAGCGTTCGTTAGTGAATTTGCGAAGTAACGAAAATGACCAACGCTAGCGAATTGACGCTAGCGTTAGGCGCTTCGGCGCTTAGTGAATTTGCCCCCAGGTCCCCATCCCACACACAGTAATTTAGCCCCACCCATATCTTGTTCAATTGTGGAATGATTGTGGACTAATTTTGGGACTTGACGTTTTTCCATGGTGGGTGATGCACAGAATTCTCTTAAAAGCAGAAGGAATTTAAGTTTCAAAATCCATGTCTTCACAATAGATCAAGATATGGGTGGGGTTGCATTACATGTCTAGGTATTAATGGAATTCAAACAAAAGTGAATGTTTAACATAAAGGAAAGAGTGTCTGTAACAATATTTACACTTTTAATATGTTCACATACAAGTACTTAAAAATGTATAATTAATACAAAAAAATCAACAGTGGTGCCAATAGAATAAATCTGATGCAATGTCTAGATATACAAGATCACTTATGTGGACTGCCATAAGGCATATGAATTACAAAGTGCATGTTTGTAACTTCACCATGTGTAAAATACTGTTTGTAATACTACATGAAGGCACAGTGGGATCCAATTAGATTCTTCCCGTGTTCTTTGCCACATTTAAAATACTAAACCTTAAGAAAAAGAATGTATTGCTGGCTAAACCAGGTATGATTCAGTTGACCATCTTAAATGCATTGCAATATGTATAAAAACATTATTTAGAGGTGACAGTATAAACTTTCAATTGGCTTCTGATATTGGAGTTTTCCATTTCATATATTTCATTTGTTGAATTCTAGTAAAACATACAGATACAGTATTATATGTATGCTCCTTTTCAAGTTTTAAAAAATAAAGGCCAAGTTACAAACACAGGTACAATATCAAATGCACATTGCTGTTTTTTGTACCCAAAATGAAAGGGTTTCCCCCCTATTTGTTGATATATATTACAATTACCTTCTGCATTGGTAACTAAAGTGTTATTCCACAAATGTTTCATCATGAGGAAACACACATACCATTGCTTCAGCAGGGTTTTTTAGAAAATGAAAAGCTCGCCACCCACAACCAGATTTTCATTTTTCTGAAACCCCCCCTTATGGAAAAAGAACTTGTGACTTTTTCTTTTAACATTCTGTCAGTGGCAAGCAAAAGTAAATGATTACATGATTTATTTAACAAATTGCTCAAGCCTGAATACTGTACTGTACCCAGCACATTTTATCAATTTGCAAGGAACATGTAATGGCACAAATACCTTTGTTAATTGTATATAAGTTTGCACAATATATCACCCAGTTTACATTTTGTGCTTGCATTTCTAAAAGCACTTTATATAACTTCATTGAAAAAGAGGGCTTTTACTGCATGTAACAAAGGAGTTAATAAAGGAACCAGAAACATTTTCAGTGAGAATGTAGCCACTCTGCCTCCAGCGATAAATTAGTTTTCTTTCAAAGAAAACTAATAAGAGTTTCAAATAAGGCATGGCATTTTGTTCAATTATTCTAAAGATTTAAATGTATTCCAGATCTAATGATCTGAATAATGTAAAAAAAAGAATAGAGCAAGCACACAGTTTAATGGAAAAAAAAATAAAATAGAATCAGTTTAATTATTCATTTAATTAATAGATAATTAATATTTTAATTGTTAATGAAATTGTTAGGGGCAGATTTATTAAAGGTCGAATAGTTATTTTGAATTAGAATTCTTGATTTTTTTATTTGGTGTCAAAATTCACACATTCAAATTTAAATCTCCCAATTCAAATGTAAATTCGAAAGTAAGATTTATCACATCGTGACCATGGAAATGGTTCTAATTAGATTATTTGCGACCTAAAACCAGCCGGGTTCATTTACAAGTCAATGGCAGAGGTCCTTTTTTAACCTTTTGAATATGTTAATTGCCTTCCTGACATTCAAGTTTTTTTCTGAGGGAAAACGTGATTTGAATTTGATTAGGATTTTTGGGTAGGGATTATTCGATCGAATATTTGATATTCAAATTTCTTCTTAAATAACCTCCCATTCAAGTTGTGAGTATAATTGAATTTATTAGAGTAAAAAAAATTCACATATTTGAAATTCGACCTTTGATAAATCTGCCCATTGCTGTTTCATTTCATAAGACATATACAAAGTATTGGCACAGAATAAGGTTTAGAGATAGAAGTTCCTAACCCAAATATTCAACCCTGAAGTAAATATGTTGTAACTGGATATATGAGGAATATCTTCCCAATGTTCTATCCATAGTCGTAAAAATCAACACAGACATGGGTTAAAGTGAATGCATATTTAAATAAATACATCACTCTTTGAAAGCTTTAATGAACACAAGTTAGTTACAGTTATAAGAAACTAACTCTTTAACTAGGATAAACTTTAAGGGGCCGATTCACTAAGGGTCGAATATCGAGGGTTAATTAACCCTCGATATTCGACTAGGAATTAAAATCCTTCGACTTCGAATATCGAAGTCGAAGGATTTAGCGCAGATAGTTCGATCGAACGATAATTCCTTCGATCGAACGATAAAATCCTTCGAATCAAACGATTCGAAGGATTTTAATCCAACGATCAAAGGAATATCCTTCGATCAAAAAAAGTTAGCCAAGCCTATGGGGACCTTCCCCGTAGGCTAACATTGACTTCGGTAGCTTTTAGATGGCGAACTAGGGGGTCAAAGTTTTTTTTAAAGAGACAGTACTTCGACTATCGAATGGTCGAATAGTCGAACGATTTTTACTTCGAATCCTTCGATTCGAAGTCGTAGTCTTAGTCGAAGGTCGAAGTAGCCCATTTGATGTTCGAAGTAGCCCAAAAAAAACTTCAAAATTCAAAGTTTTTTTACCTTCGAATCCTTCACTCGAAGTTAGTGAATCGGCCCCTAAGTATTTAAATCATCTATCTATTTATTGCTACTAATTTTTACATTTGTTGGTGCAATTAGATATAACTAAAGTATGACCCTTTCACAACCAGAAGTAATAGAGTATAAATTATGCTACATTATTTATGCATTATGTTATATATAAATTAGTTGCAATGTGAGCTATAATATAATAGAGGTTAGTTTTGTATACAGTTCACTTATTTGTTTTAAATGTTTTTCACACCTAATTTTAACTCTACTGTTGTTGATCCCTACAATTAATTTTCTGATGCTTTCTACTGTTTGTCCTCAGGACCATTATCAGATAAAATAGCAATTGTACCATCCTGCCTGGATTTGAATCAGGGACTAAATACTTGTTGTGTGGTCTCCTGTTTGTTCACCTATTTCAGCAGACTGCTGGGTTCCTGTTCACTTCAATAATATTTATATAATATATATAAATATAAGTTTGTCAAGCAGGAACGATGGCTAATTATCCAGCCTATAAATCCCTCACAGTTCCTTCCACGCCCGTTATAGATCTTTCTAGTATAGTACCTGGGAGTGTTTCTGTTCTGCTAATCTGATTCTGACCCCTGCCTGTATCCTGATTTTGACTGAACTCTTTCTGCACTGACCTTCTTTGCTTGCTTGACTTCCGATTTTGTACCTTGTTACCAATTGGTTTTGACCTGGCCTGCCTGACCCTGATTCTTGTAAGCTACCTCACCTCAGTATTCATTATATGATCTGGTTCCCTTGCTTTCTCAGAACCTTTGCCCTGATCCTCTCACTTTAAGACCTGGCGGGACCCGAGTAGCAGAGGGCTCCACCCAAAGACAAAGGTGGCTGTTATAGGCCGAAGTGTGAGCTGCAACTGGGATCTTTGCAATGGTTCTGGGGTTTGGATTACAGATCGTGACAGTAATGGCACAAGCATGAATTTTGAATACAGGTATCAGGATTGTAAAATTAAAATCATCATTCCTTATTGAAGAATACTTTCCTCAGGAAAGCCTTAATTAATTGAGTTATTTCATAAAGTAGGTAGATAAGTAAATTAATTTAACCCCCATGGAATCAACTACGAGTAGTGATGGGCGAATTTATTCGCCAGGCGCAAATTCACGGCGAATTTGCGCGATTTGCCGCCAGCGAATAAATTCGCAAAACGCCCGCGTTAATTCGCGAAAAAAATTTGCCGGCGTCAAAAACGGGCGCCGGCGTAAAAAAAACGGGCGCCGGCATCAAAAACGAGACGCCGGCGCCGTTTCGCGAATTTTTCACCGTTTCGTGAATTTCGCGTGAAATTCGAGAATTTTTCGGCGAAGCGAAACGGCGCAAATTCGCCCACCACTAACTACGAGGTACAAATTTAGACAAATACTTCCAGTAATATTGTTCAGTATGTAAAATAATGTTATACCAGGAGGCTTTATTGTTTTTTATAGATCACTAACACTTGTAAATACTTCTAATAAATCTGCCCTTGTGTTTTTTACTTGCATAAACTAAAATTTAACAAGTGGTTATATGTATATTTATACCTAGAGAACTAATTATATTTTCATAAAAAAAAAACCCCAACACTGGTTGGTATCCCTGTATGTATATATATATGTATTTAATCCTTATTTAGCCCAAACTATAGGTAGAGGTCTGACGATGTCAGATGAATATTGTTTAAGAAAAGAGAAACCCCACCAAACAGAGGGTTACTATATC
The DNA here is from genome assembly GCF_017654675.1 of Xenopus laevis. NCBI lineage: Eukaryota > Metazoa > Chordata > Amphibia > Anura > Pipidae > Xenopus > Xenopus laevis. Next base: position 49,918,794 of record NC_054382.1, on the reverse strand, counting down.
TATACCAAGTAAACTCACAACAAAAATTACAAAACCAAAATAATCAATGAGGATAGTAATTCATTCATAAAAGTGCTGACTAATAAATTGAGTAAAGTGCTAGTGCAGTTAATTAAAGTGAAGCCGATCAGTCAAAGGACTGATAACAATTGATTATTCCTGAATCAAAAGGGTATATTACCCCACCAGTAGATTCCAAAAACACCCCTTAATAGATAAATTCATTAATTAGTTGATATATAAAGTGTAGTTAATCAAAATAGATTAGACGAAATGGTTTTGCAATAAATTACACCAATTAAGTGCAGTGCAATAAATAGGCTAAAAAATGAGGCTTGGTAATTGATTAAATGGTTAAAAAGGATTTGGTAAAAAGTGTCCAGAAGAAAAGATTTCTTATATATATATGGGTTAATATATATATTATGGGACCTGTCCTGCCTTATCTTTGTGGTGTCCCAGGCTTTAGAAACGAAACAGGTAGTTAGTTTTTGGGACAACTCCACCCTCTATATTTTTCAATTTTCTCCTGATCTTAATCCTGGAATATGACCGAACTATTTTTTTAACCCATATATATATAAGAAATCTTTTCTTCTGGACACTTTTTACCAAATCCTTTTTAACCATTTAATCAATTACCAAGCCTCATTTTTAGCCTATTTATTGCACTGCACTTTATTGGTGTAATTTATTGCAAAACCATTTCGTCTAATCTATTTTGATTAACTACACTTTATATATCAACTAATTAATGAATTTATCTATTAAGGGGTGTTTTTGGAATCTACTGGTGGGGTAATATACCCTTTTGATTCAGGAATAATCAATTGTTATCAGTCCTTTGACTGATCGGCTTCACTTTAATTAACTGCACTAGCACTTTACTCAATTAATTATATTTTCACTTATTCACTTATTTTTCAAAAATGTTTGCTCTTTCAATTTATTCCCCCCATATTTTTCCATTATGGCTGCTTTTGTAACATACAGTATGTCCACCATTTTTCTTCTTTGCTTATTTTTACAGTAGTTGATCGCTTTATTCTGGTCTGTACTTTCTCCAAGATAGCTGACCATGCAGTGCAATTATATCTCCAAACTACATTATTTTGGACTTTAGTTTATGCTAGCTCATATATACTGAATTGGAATGTATAATCTGGAATACTTATCAATACTTATCAAATTTAAATATTAAAATTTAAATATTAAAAGAGAACAATTTGGATTTTTTTTTTGCCATGAATATATATTTGTGCTAAGTTAGATCAGCTAGAGAATACAGAGAAAAAGCAAGTAAGGAAAACATTAAATGTTATTAATTTAAATAAGACAGTGAGTAATGGTGTTTGTTTATTTTGGAGTTTTCTGGAAAATTGATTACCTGTGTTTTAAAAGAATTATGTTTTTGTAAAATGCCACAATTGAGTGTTTTTTTTTTCTAAACAGGCAATTCGGTACAATTTAAAATTTGATGTGTCTGCATTACACTGCATGTCCTTGTGTTTGAGGGCAGTTTAATAAAGTCAGTAATAAAATGTTCAGACAAACTATTTGTGTCATAACCATCATCTCATATATACTTTATTATTATCACTTCCTTCTTCTGAACACCAATAAAAACTGAGGGTAGTCATTTTTAATAACAATGAAATCACTACACTGATCTGCCTACATGGGTTTATGTATATCTGTATCTAATACGTTTAAGATTAAATTCCTGTTAACAAAAATGAAATCTAATCTAACAATTTAAATGGGGTTATCTGAAAAAATATATAATATCCCTGTAAGTGGTATGCATGTAATACACCGGTTATATTTGTACTTTTTTTCAGTTGCTCCTTATCACTTTAAAACATTGTAAATGTGACAAATAGTGATGGGCGAAAAATTAGCGAATTTCGCGAAACGGCGAACAATGAAATCACTACACTGATCTGCCTACATGGGTTTATGTATATCTGTATCTAATACGTCTAAGATTAAATTCCTGTTAACAAAAATGAAATCTAATCTAACAATTTAAATGGGGTTATCTGAAAAAATATATAATATCCCTGTAAGTGGTATGCATGTAATACACCGGTTATATTTGTACTTTTTTTCAGTTGCTCCTTATCACTTTAAAACATTGTAAATGTGACAAATAGTGATGGGCGAAAAATTAGCGAATTTCGCGAAACGAAAATTTTTCGCCATTTCGCGAAATTCGCTAATTTTTGTCTGAATGCTTTGGTCGTTCCATTCTTGATTGCCAATAGTTCCTCCATCATCTTAGTATTTTCTATTTCTTTTATCCATTCAGTTTTATTTGGCACTTGTTGACTCTTCCAATATTTTGGAATTGTCATTCTTGCTGCTTGGAGCATATGTATAATAAGTTTATCCTTTATCACCTTTTGTTCGGTCTTGTCAAAACTAAATAATGCCATCTCTATGCATTTTGTATGCCTCCTAGGTCTTACGTCTTCAATTGTGTCAAATATTACTTTCCAGTACTCTTTTATTTTTTCACAAGAGAACCAGATATGGCTGACCCATCACATCTCCAGCAATTTGCTGACACATTTTGATATATTTTATGTAAATTTTGAGGTGTTCTATACCATCTGCTTATTAGTTTGTAATTTGCCTCTTGTGCTCTTGTTGATTTTGCACCCCTGTGTGCTCTCTCCATTATCTTATTCCAGGTGGCGTAATGTAAGTCTATATTGAGTTCTTGTTCCCATTGTCTCATAAATAGTGTTTTTACTTCCTGTTCCCCCTTAATCAGTTTTTTATAGAATTGTGATACAGGGTGCAGCAGGTTAGGTTTCTGTAGTAGTTTTTCCCAATCAGTTGGTGGTCTTAACTTCTGTGTTGTTCCCATAGACTGTATATAACTGGATATTTGTAAATAGTTCCAATGGTTTCTAGGGTGGTGTCCCCATTGTTCATTCACCCTGTTTAAAGATATGATTTCCCCATTTTTTACGAATTGGTACAATTGTGGGTTCGTCATTAGTTGTGGCCCATCTGTCCAATAATCCTTTTCGCAGCTGGGTGGGAATCCTGGATTGTTTAACAGTTCCAATTCTGGTGATGGAAATGGTGATATCTCTCTATCTTCTTGCAGCTGGTTCCAGATCTCCAATGTAGCCCCTATGGTGGGGTGTTTCTTTGTCTGTTGAGGTAAGTCTATATATTTTATATTCATAATGTTTCTCAAGCTACCTTGTATCTCATGTTGTTCAATTTCTTTCCACATTTTAGCGATTGAGTCTCTCTTCCAGAGCCAGATCCTGTGCAGGTGAGTAGCAACGTAGTATTGTTCTGGGCATGGGGGCTAAGCCGCCATCTATTTTTTGTCTTGTTAATTGTTTGTAACTTATCCTTGGGTGCTTTTTTGCCCATAAAAAAGATGAGAATTCCTTTCTAATATTGTTGAAGAATATTTTAGGTAGTTTAATTGGGGTCATTTGGAATAGGTATAGCAGCTTGGGCATTACCATCATCTTCAAAACATTTACTCTTCCAATCCACGAAATTGGTTTGGATTGCCAGTGATTTAGTGTGGAGCTGATTTCTTTGAGTAGTGGGATGTGATTCAACTCATATAGTCTCCCCAGTTGAGCTGGTAAGTTAATTCCTAAGTACTTGATAGCTTGGTTTGTCCATTTAAATGGGAATGATGTTTGTATATGTTTTGCTCTTGTGGGAGGAATATTAACATTCAATACTTCAGATTTAGAATAATTTATCTTAAAGTTGGATACAGTACCAAATTTTGTGAATTCTTGTATTATATTTGGTAGTGATATTTCAGGCTTCGTTATCACTAACAATAAATCGTCAGCAAATGCGGCAGGTTTATGTTCTTGTGTGGCTATTTTGAGACCAGATATGTTCTCATTTTGTCGAACGGTAGTTATTAATGTCTCCATCACCAAAACGAACAAAATCGGAGATAAAGGACAGCCCTGTCGTGTTCCATTAGATATTTCAAAGGGTGGGGAAAGAATTCCATTTACCTTTATGCGTGCGTATGGAGCATTGCATAAAGCCATTATCTGTGCTGTTGTCACTGGACCGAAACCAAACACGCCCAAAGTGGCTTTGAGGAAGGCCCAGTCAACTCGGTCAAATGCTTTTTCCGCATCAGTTGTTAACAGGAGCATTGGTGTATTTTTCTTAATAGCATGTGATATTAAATCTATTATTTTGACCGAATTGTCTTTTCCCTCTCTCCCTTTCACAAATCCCGTTTGGTCTGGGTGGATCAGCAGTGGAATGATAGTCTGGAGTCTATTTGCTATTATTTTTGCAAACAGTTTTTGGTCTAAGTTTATCAATGATATTGGCCTGTAGCTGCCACAAGCCGCCGGGTCTTTATTGGCCTTATGGAGAACTGTAATTTGCGCCTCTTGAGCCTGTTTATGAAAATGTTTTTCTGCTGTAATTGAGTTGAAGTGCTGGTGAAGGATGGGTGCAAGTTGAAGTTGGAACTCTGCACTATAACCATCTGGGCCTGGACTCTTGTTGGATGGTAAGCCTTTAATCACTTTAGTTAATTCTTCTATGGAAAACGGTGTTTCCAATTGTTGATATATCTTCTCCGGTATCTTAGGTAATTTTAATTGTTTTAAATAGTTTTCTATCTTCTTGTTTTTGTTTTTAATCGGTATCGCTGGTTTTAAGTTATATAAATCTTGATAAAATTCCTGGAAGCATTTCGCTATATCTGGATAATTGTGATGTAACTTTTGTTGAGTGTCCTTCATTTGTGCAATATACGTTCTATTTTTTTGTGCTTTGATTAACTGGGCTAAGGTTTTGGAGGATTTGTTGCTGAATTCGTAGTATTCTCTTTTGCATTTCAGATATGCTTGTTCTGTATAGGAGTCCAAGAGATGTTTCAATTGAATTCTCTTTAGTTCCAGCTCTGTTTTTACTTGTTTTGCTAAAGATTCTTTGTGTGTATTTTTCAAAGTTTTGATTTCTTGCATTAGTGTTTGTGTCTTAGAGTTGTGTTCCCTTTTTGGTCTGGAGCTTAAGGCTATTAGATTGCCTCTTGTAACTACTTTTATTGTTTCCCACAATGTTGATGGGTCTGTTCCCGGTAAATTATTGTACATTATTGTTTAGTTTATCAGTTCTCGTATATTGTTTCTGTTGGTTTTGTTTAACAGAAGTCTCTCATTAAACCTCCATGTGAATGCTGCCTTCATAGTATTTGGAATCTCTATTTGAGCTAAATATGGTGCATGGTCAGATAGTAGTATAGGTTCAATTTGTATTTTCTTGATGATATGCAACCATTTTTGATTTATGAACATGTGGTCTATCCTCGTGTAGCTATTATGCGAGTTGGAGAAAAAGTGTAGTCTCTTTCTTTAGGGTTATGTGTCCTCCAAATATCAATTAGGTTGAGTCGGTTTAGGTGTCCTTTAATAGTCTTTAATGCTTTGTATGCGATGGCTGTTTTTGGGATGAGCAGTCTATGATAGAGTTGAAAGCTACATTAAAATCTCCTCCAACTAGTAGGATACCCTCTGCAAATTCGGATAATGTTTGCGTCACTTTCCTAATATAACATAGTGGCCGTCTGCATCAATCTTTTAATCAATGAGAGTAAATGGCACATCTTTATGTATTAGGATTGATGTTCCCTTTACTTTTGCTTCTGGATTCGCACTAGAAAAGACTTTGTCATACCACTTGTTTTTAATTACGGATGCATGGGCGGATTTAATGTGCGTTTCCTGTAAATATATAATTTTTGCGTCATGTTTTCTGCAGTTACTTATTATCTGTGCTCTCTTCCTGGGATTATTTATCCCATTGACATTTTGTGACCATATTGTCAAAGAGATGTTACGTCCCATAATAATATGACTTGATTGCTTTAGCCTGACATTTACTCTTTATGACCTGCTTCCAGTGGGTAGGGGGGTGGGGGTAAAACCATAACATATATAACATAGTATACATTGAAATGCAAATAAACAGTTATTTTCTATTACAACTTCAGATGAAAATGGGTCTAAACCGCCTGTATTTGCGGTGTACCACTGTGGGGGGTGGTTAGCAAGTTTTAAGGAACAACAGTCATTGTTTCGTGGCCCACTGACTTTTCAATAATGTTCTTAATGGGAGCAATGGGTGAGTATTCATATATAGTCAATGTATAATTAAATATTCACAGTCCAATCATTTCATACTCATGACTCCGACCATTCTTTGTTTGGTGTTCTCTTATTGAGTACTGTCTCTTTGTTGTATCGGCTTCTCGTTGGTTTTGGGTTCTCTGTATCAGAGGTAACTCCTGCCATGTATTGTCAATCTCCGTGGTTGGTTCTTTTTGGTCTTTATCTTTGTCATTCCAGCCCATAATGGTGACTTCTTCTAATTGAAGTTTTCTTATGAAGTCCTTCAGGTCTGCTGGTAATCGCAATGTTGCTTGGATTCCGTCATTGTTAGCTGTTAGGCTAAAGGGATAGCCCCATCTGAACCATATTCCCTTTGACTTTAGTTGGTCTGTTAATGGCTTAAGTTGTTTTCTCTTAATTAGCATTGTCAGTGATAAGTCCTGTAATAATAGGATGGTGTTGTCTTCAAATGTGAGTTTTTTTATCTTTCTCGCTTTTAGCAGAATTTCTTCTTTAGTTGGGAAGTCGTTTATACAGCACAGTATGTCTCTCGGTGCATCAGGCAGTGCATTCCGTGGTTTGTACACTCTGTGCGCTCTATCAATAGGAATTATAGTGTGGACTTCTCTTTCTAGGATGCCATTAAAAATCTGGTGAAGTGTGGGTATTATTGCTTCTTTTTGTATTGTTTCTGGTACACCTCTTACCCTAATATTATTTCTCCGGCTCCTATTTTGTAAGTCCTCCACTTGTCTATGTAGTTCTTCAATCTCTTTCGTCTGTTTGAGTATTATTGCTCTGTGTTGTTTATGATTGCTCACCAGTTTCGTTTGGTTCCTTTCTAGTGAGTCGGTCCTGGCTTCCATGCTCTCCAGTTCCTGCTTAATACCATGGAGCTCGTTGCGGATCTCATCTGTCATCGTGTGCAGCATCTCTTTGATATCGCTTTTTGAAGGTAACCTTTTCAGATATGCCTGGACATCCATCGTGCTGTCCGTTTCACTGTCCACATCGGAAGAATCAGGCGTTTGTGACACTGCGTCATCCGGTTCTTCAGCCATAGCAGGCGCCATCTTGGCTTGTGCTGCCTCGCGGCTTTTCTTGTAAAAGAGAGACGGAATGTCCTTATGGTGCCCCGTATGTTTTTGGGTCTTTCCGCTGTCTTTATTCAGCTTGGTCCGTTGAGATTTCCCCATGGTAATACTGTAGAAGGCTGTGAGTGGGCCGATTGTAGAGCGGAGCTCTGCTCTATGCGACCATTTCCTTTTAGCGTTGGCCACGACCGGTGGCCGTTTTTGACACCGGCGAATTTTTTTTTTGACGCCAGCGAATTTTTTCAGGTGAATTTTTTCAGGCGAATTTTCACAGGCGTTTTGCGAAATTTATTCGAATAAATTCACCCATCACTAGTGACAAACACCAAATATTAAAATCAGTATGGATCCCAGTGGCCCAGTACAACAATGGATGATTCAGCCACCCAATCCTTATCCAATCCATTGCAATTTTTTATGCATTTTGTCTTACATCTCATTGTAAATGAGTTATATACAGTACTGTATTATTTTTAATCACAATTCAAATTTGTGAATACTAAAGGTTTTTTTATTCAAATAAACTAGATTTGTTTTACCAAACCAGAGTGTTTGCTTAACTTGGGATACCTTAAACAATGGCTTGTGAAATTTCTTGATTATCAAAGAAAAATTAATCAGTTACATGCATGGCCCAAACTGGGTCATTGGGTATATTTTGCAAAAGTAATCTTTTATTGTAACAAAATGTGCATAAGGGAACATGAGATGTGACCAAGTTTGCCCAGGAGCAGTAACCAATAGGGATGTAGCGAACCGCCGTTTTGGTGTTCGCGAACGCCGTTCGCGAACACCGGCAAAAAATGCGAACCGTTCGCGAACCGTTCGCGAGCTTCGAACACCCGCAAAATCGTTCGATTCGAACGTTCGAAGGATTTTTCGTTCGATTCGAACGTTTGAAGGATTTTCATCGTTCGATCGAAGGATTTTCATTCGAATCGAACGGTCGAGGGATTTTAATCGTTCGAACGAATGGAAATCGTTCGAACGAATGGAAATCGTTCGAACGAATGGAAATCGTTCGATTTTAGCGGTCGAATGGTCGCGAACTCAAATTGCGAACGTTCCCAAACGTTCGCGAACATTAGGCGGACGCGAACGGTCGAAGTTCGCGCGAACAAGTTCGCAGGCGAACTGTTCGCTACATCCCTAGTAACCAATAGCATACAATAAAATGTTTGATTTTAAACAGGCAATGCTTCTGGCTAATTGGTTGATTTGGGCTACTGATCTTGGGCAAACATAGTCTCTTTTATTACAAAACCCAAGTTAAAATAATACATTGTGACATACTGCACATACTTAAAATGCCCCTGTGAATGTGTATAGTATTGATATATTTGAATAGAACAATGCACACAATTGGCACACACAATTGCTTTTATGTGGCTGATACTGGAAACAAATAAAATCTCTGCTGAGGCAGACATTTGCATAATTTATATTTTTTTAATTTCTGGTATGTTTGTTAAAAACATTGCACTCCATATGTATATTATGTCACTTATACAATGATATCTTTCAGTGGATTTACACAATAAAAATATTTTGGTTATTTATCCATAGTATGTTGTTTTGTATGTATTCATTGCACTAAGCACTTTCTAATGGAGCACCTGTGAAGTAATTTCCTCTATTACCTCATACACCTTGGTTACCACATGTATGTTTCTTTTGAGAAAGGTCCCAACAGAGACTGAAACATCATGCTGGTTGTACATATACCTTTAATACACAGAGGTATAGTCCTTGTGTTTTTATTTTCTTTATATAATTAAAATAAAACAAGTATTAGTCTTATGTCTTGGGTTTAAATAATCAGTTTTATGTCAGTGTTGGCGAATGACTCAATTAATTCAGTAGCTTTTATTTCTGGAAGACCTAATGAGGTATTTCATTGGAACATAGAACATTTATCAAGTTAACTTTCAGATATAATTTAAAACTACTTAATACAACTACAATTACAATAATCATAGCATACATTTTAATTGCTTTTTAAACTAACTGACCAGAGCTTTGAGCACTTATTTTAGCTATGTGATGACAATCAATTGAATCCACTTCATTAAAGGATGACCAGACAAAAAGCATTGTCAATACTAACAAAATTATGTACAGAATGTGTAACTTGTCCTTTGCTTAGTGCTTTGTTCTAAGAGATATCTGGATTTTCAATATAATTATAACAGTCCATTACACAGACAAGTCTACAGACATTGCATAATGAATGACATTTGGAAAGTAGAACCAGCATTATTTCATCATGAAAATATCAAGCAGTCGTGCCAGGCAAAATGATTAGAACAGGACAAAAATGCTTATGTAGACAACATTGATGGATTTAAGTCCTCAAACCAATTAGTAAAAGCATGTATACTGGTGGGTAGGTCTGTAGTGCTTTACAAATTGCAATTCATTCTTAATTCGTCATGTGATAAATGAAGAATGTGATAAATGTAGTGCTGTGTGTAATAAAAATCAAAAGATCAACAAGAGCAAACTAACATATCTCTGTTAAATGCTGAATGTAATTATATTAGCTTCTGTCATGACTCTTGATTAATTTTTAAAGTTGTTATGTAGTATCACCAATCATTATTTTAGTAAATGGAAACATAACTCAGTTATTACATTGTGTAGTTGTTGTAGATGTTGTTATACATCATGTCTAAGAGATTGGTCATAGAAATGTTGCTTTTGATTTTCATGTAGAATTTGCATGGGTTGTATTAGATTTTTTTTTAAAGTTTTATTTATTGGATGCAACTTAAACTTACAAAAATAAAGGATAATTTACAATGATATTCAGAGTATACACATGGGTTAAGCAACCCTTCATCAAAGCAAGAGTCATAATTAAATCAATGGTTCCCACAATTGAATAGCAAATCCTTCTTTGTGCTTTATAACTTAAACACTCAAACAGGGGTACATTTGGATCGTGGGGAGGATTTGGGTCATGCGAGCTGGTGTTGCATCTGTTCCCAAGTATGAAGGTGGTTTTGCTAGCTAGGTTCTTGGGGTGCGTTTGTATCAGGCATATCAACCCATACACCTCAGATTTTCTCAAATTTATCTTGGCAGCCTCTACTAATATATGTTAGCTTGTAGAGGGGGAGTGCTTGTTTTATTATAGATTTCCATTTCTTTAGGGTGGGTGGGGTGGGCAACTTCCAACTTAACCCTTTAAGTGCCAGCAGAATTTCACATTTTGGTTACGCGAAATGCCAGCCGTTTTTAAGCATTTTGTGCTCTCTCACTTTAGGGGCATTTTCTGAGGGGAAACCTATAGTTTACCTAGGAAAACTATACATTGTTTTTTTCGGTAGAAACTGAGCTTTCTAAATCTGCCTGAGTTTTCATGTATTTCCACCTGTGCAAAAAAATTTATAGTGCTAAATACCAAAAAAAAATGAAAAATTACCATTTTTCATCGTATATCAATTTATACCAGAAAAATATTTCATTTTACAGATGAAAATCCAACTGATTTAGAAAGCCTTATGTCTCTCGAACGTGCCAATACCAGATATGTATAGTTTTAGGGAGATTTAGGACTTCTGTACAGCAAAAACTCCCGGCCAGAATTTTGAAAGCACTAAGGCAGAAAACGGCATGCTTTAGATTCCAAGGCAAAAAATCCTGAAACCATAGGTTTACCCCAGAAAACCATACATTTTTGAAAAGTACACATTCTGCCGATTACAAAATGGGTAACTATGTCTCTCTACTCCCAACTACCAAATAGAAAAGCTTGTCTGAACATAGCGGTTTTTCAAAATAAAATTCAAAATTTTGAAAAATCATTTCAAAGGTTTTAATTTGCTGCTCCGCATATCCCAAACTATATTACGTACCATGAAAAAGCACCTGAAAAATGATTGCCAGGGGTCCACTGAACAGTTTGATCCCCATTATGCATGGGTTTACCAAAGTATCTGGCATTTAGAGACACCAATATGAAGTTAGCACATCCAAATTGTTCAGGACTTTACTTCAGCTACTGAGAAATCAACACATTGACTGCATTTTTTGTGGGATAAAAACACAGAAATATATGTTTACCCCCCAAACCCATATATTTTTGGAAAGTACACATTCTACAGAATCTAAAATGGGTACCCATGCCTTTCTGCTCCAAACTACTGAGTCGCAAGGCTTTCCCACAATTGTCGGTTTTGGTGAAATATCTGAAAATTGCCTCAAAGCTTCAACTTCTCAGCACCATATCACCCATGTATCGTTATGCACCAAGAAAAAACACCCTAAATATGATTGCCAGGTTTCCTCCAAACAGTTTGGTGGCCATTGTTCATAGGTTTACCAAAGTATCTGGCAGTTAGAGGCCTCAAAATGAAGTTAGCGCATACAAATAGTCCTGTGGGTAACTTCATCTAATGAGAAATCAACACATTGACTGCATTTTTGTGGGGTAAAAACACAGAAATATATGTTTACCCCCCAAACCCATATATTTTTGGAAAGTACAAATTCTACTGAATCTAAAATGGGTACCCATACCTTTCTGCTTCAAACTACTGAGTCGCAAGGCTTTCCCAAAATTGTCGGTTTTGGTGAAATATCTGAAAATTGCCTCAAAGCTTCAACTTCCCAGCACCATATCACCCATGTATCATTATGTATCACAAAAAAGCACCCAAATTGTGATTGCCAGGGGTCCTCCAAACAGTTTGGTGCCCACTGTGCATAGGTTTACCAAAGTATCTGGCATTTAGAGGCCCCAAAATGAAGTTAGCGCATACAAACAGTCCAGTGGGTAACTTCAGCTAATGAAAAATCAACACATTGACTGCATTTTTGTGGGGTAAAAACACAGAAATAAATGTTTACCCCCCAAAACCCATATATTTTTGGAAAGTACACATTCTACCGGATCTAAAATGGGTACCTATGCCTTTCTGCTCCAAACTACTGAGTCGCAAGGCTTTCCCACAATTGTCGGTTTTGGTGAAATATCTGAAAATTGCCTCAAAGCTTCAACTTCTCAGCACCATATCACCCATGTATCGTTACGCACCAAGAAAAAGCACCCTAAATATGATTGCCAGGGTTCCTCCAAACAGTTTGGTGGCCATTGTTCATAGGTTTACCAAAGTATCTGGCATTTAGAGGCCTCAAAATGAAGTTAGCGCATACAAATAGTCCTGTGGGTAACTTCATCTAATGAAAAATCAAAACATTGACTGCATTTTTGTGGGGTAAAAACACAGAAATATATGTTTACCCCCCAAAACCCATATATTTTTGGAAAGTACACATTCTACAGAATCTAAAATGGGTACCCATGCCTTTCTGCTCCAAACTACTGAGTCGCAAGGCTTTCCCACAATTGTCGGTTTTGGTGAAATATCTGAAAATTGCCTCAAAGCTTCAACTTCTCAGCACCATATCACCCATGTATCGTTATGCACCAAGAAAAAGCACCCTAAATATGATTGCCAGGGTTCCTCTGAACAGTTTGGTGGCCATTGTTCATAGGTTTACCAAAGTATCTGGCATTTAGAGGCCCCAAAATGAAGTTAGCACATACAAACAGTCCAGTGGGTAACTTCAGCTAATGAAAAATCAACACATTGACTGCATTTTTGTGGGGTAAAAACACAGAAATATATGTTTACCCCCCAAAACCCATATATTTTTGGAAATTACACATTCTTCCGGATCTAAAATGGGTACCCATGCCTTTCTGCTCCAAACTACTGAGTCGCAAGGCTTTCCCACAATTGTCGGTTTTGGTGAAATATCTGAAAATTGCCTCAAAGCTTCAACTTCTCAGCACCATATCACCCATGTATCGTTACGCACCAAGAAAAAGCACCCTAAATATGATTGCCAGGGTTCCTCCAAACAGTTTGGTGGCCATTGTTCATAGGTTTACCAAAGTATCTGGCATTTAGAGGCCTCAAAATGAAGTTAGCGCATACAAATAGTCCTGTGGGTAACTTCATCTAATGAAAAATCAACACATTGACTGCATTTTTGTGGGGTAAAAACACAGAAATATATGTTTACCCCCCAAACCCATATATTTTTGGAAAGTACACATTCTACAGAATCTAAAATGGGTACCCATGCCTTTCTGCTCCAAACTACTGAGTCGCAAGACTTTCCCACAATTGTCGGTTTTGGTGAAATATCTGAAAATTGCCTCAAAGCTTCAACTTCTCAGCGCCATAACACCCATGTATCGTTACGCACCAAAAAAAAAACACCCTAAATATGATTGCCAGGGGTCCTCCAAACAGTTTGGTGCCCACTGTGCATAGGTTTACCAAAGTATATGGCAGTTAGAGGCCCCAAAATGAAGTTAGCGCATACAAATTGTCCTGTGGGTAACTTCAGCTAATGAAAAATCAACACATTGACTGCATTTTTGTGGGGTAAAAACACAGAAATATATGTTTACCCCCCAAACCCATATATTTTTGGAAAGTACACATTATACAGAATCTAAAATGGGTACCCATGCCTTTCTGCCCCAAACTACTGAGTCGCAAGGCTTTGCCAAATTTGGCGGTTTTGGTAAAATATTCTGAAAATTGCCTCAAAGCTTCAACTTTCCAGCATCGTATTGTCCATGTATCATTACCAGCATAAAGCATCCTAAATATAAACATAGGGGTCTACTAAACAGTTTGATGCCCAATGTGCATAGATATACCAAACTATGTGGCGCACAGAGACCCCCAAATGACAATATGTATAGACATTTTCACGGCTGACGCGCTGGCTGCTGCAATATAACCACCCGGTGTGTGTATTATGCGACATTAGACCACCTAACAGTACAGAAACCCCAGAAAACCATATATTTTCAGAAAGTACACATTCTGACGAATCCAATATGGGTAAATAAGTGTTTCTACTGCAAACTGCCAAACTGCAAAGCAATGCTGAACATAACGGTTTTTATCAAATTTCTGAAAATCGTCACAAAGCTTGAATTTTACCCCATTATATGCCCCACATTTCGTAACTTATCAGCATAAAACATCCTGAATATGAACGCCAGGGGTCTACTAAACACTTTGATGCCCAATATGCATAGATATACCAAACTATGTGGAGCACAGAGACCCCCAAATGACAATAGTGTATACATTTTCACGGCTGACGCGCGCTGGCTGCTGCAATATAAGCACCCAGTGTGTGTAATATGCGACATTAGACCCCCCTAACAGTACAGAGACCCCAGAAAACCATATATTTTCAGAAAGTATACATTCTGACGAATCCAATATGGGTAAATATGTGTTCCTACTGCAAACTGTCAAACTGCAAAGCAATGCTGAACATAAGCAATGCTGAACATAACGGTTTTTTATCAAATTTATGAAAATCGTCACAAAGCTTGAATTTTACCCCATTATATGCCCCACATTTCGTAACTTATCAGCATAAAACATCCTGAATATGAACGCCAGGGGTCTACTGAACACTTTGATGCCCAATATGCATAGATATACCAAACTATGTGGCGCACAGAGACCCCCAAATGACAATAGTGTATACATTTTCACGGCTGACGCGCGCTGGCTGCTGCAATATAAGCACCCGGTGTGTGTAATATGCGACATTAGACCCCCCTAACAGTACAGAGACCCCAGAAAACCATATATTTTCAGAAAGTACACATTTTGACGAATCCAATATGGGTAAATAAGTGTTTCTACTGCAAACTGCCAAACTGCAAAGCAATGCTGAACATAACGGTTTTTATCAAATTTCTGAAAATCGTCACAAAGCTTGAATTTTACCCCATTATATGCCCCACATTTCGTAGCTTATCAGCATAAAACATCCTAAATATGAGCACCAGGGGTCTACTGAACACTTTGATGCCCAATATGCATAGATATACCAAACTATGTGGCGCACAGAGACCCCCAAATGACAATATGTATAGACATTTTCACAGCTGACGCGCTGGCTGCTGCAATATAAGCACCTGGTGTGTGTATTATGCGACATTAGACCCCCCCTAACAGTACAGAGACCCCAGAAAACCATATATTTTCAGAAAGTACACATTCTGATGAATCCAAAATGGATAAATAAGTGTTTCTACTGCAAACTGCCAAACTGCAAAGCAATGCTGAACATAACGGTTTTTATCAAATTTCCGAAAATCGTCACAAAGCTTGAATTTTACCCCATTATGTGCCCCACATTTCGTAATGTATCAGCATAAAACATCCTAAATATGAACGACAGGGGTCTACTGAACACTTTGATGCCCAATATGCATAGATACACCAAACTATGTGGCGCACAGAGACCCACAAATGGATATATAGTAGATAAAATTTACATAGGCAAAACAAAATAACACAGAACAGTGTGAAATGCAAATAAATCACCAAAAACTAATAAAACCACAAAAATCTTTGTTTGTTTTTTTCACACTAGTGTAATCGGCCACCAGAATTACCGTTTGAATATTTTAGCTGGGCCAAATCGATTATACGGACAGAAACAAGTGAACAACACAAATGCAGAGCTGAAAATGCAATAAAATGGCTAAAAATTCAATAAAATGGCTAAAAATGCACCAAAATACCCAAAATTGCAATATAACCACCAAAATAACATACAAAAGCTATTGCACAGTACGGTTAGCGAATACGCTATTCGGAACGGCAATAATACATTTTTTTTAGCCCAAAAAGAGACGATGCGATAAGAAAAAAAAAAAAAAGCCACAAAGCCATATATGTACATATGCGTGTGCACAACGGGTAAATTGCAAGTTATTTGCGCGTGTGCGCGTGTGCAAGTGTACATGGGTGCTGTGAGTGTGTGTGACCCCCCAATCCCCAAAAATCTGTGTGAGAGTGTGTGTAAGTGTGAATGTAAGTGTATATTACTGTAATAAGTGTGTGTTGGTGTGTTTGTGTGTGTGTAAATGTTACACTTACCTGGGGTAGATGCTTCAGATCGTTGATAATGGGTCCCACGCAGCAGATCTCCAGCTCCAACGGTCAGCAGGCATGGGGGGGCGGAGCTGGGCGGAAGTGCATAGGAAACACGTCCCTGCTGCTGCTTTGGGGCCCCTGGGCGATCGCGCCCCAGGGGCCACACGATCCCCTGCTCTGCTCGTTGTCTAGGGGCAGGGGATCGTGAAGGAACGGAGCGAGCGGCTCTAACAGCCGCTCCTCCGCTCGCAAACCCGGAAGTGCTGCAGAACGTAGAATCTACGATCTGTGGCACTTTGGTCCTTTGATCCACAGAACGTAGATTCTACGTTCTGTGGCACTTAAAGGGTTAATACAATAGTTTTCCTCGCATAGTAATAAAGGAGTCGCAGGAGCGTGCGTTGGTATATGCCCTGGACAATATTTTCCACTAAACCCAATATACATGCTTCTGGGGATCGCACGTCTAATGTTTCTGCTACAAACGTCACCACTTTTCTCCAAAATCAGTGGGCAGGACCAGAACACATGTAAGAATGTACCTGGACTTGTTCCACATTTAAAACATAGATTATCTGGCCTTGATGGTGTGAGATAGGTCCTATGGATTGTACGGTACTGTATTATAATATCATTACTACTAATCACTGAAGCTAGGTATGAGTGGGTAAGGTCATCCCAGTCATCAGTGTCCAGTTGTGGTAAATCTGAAGTCCATTTGGTATAGCATTGTGCAAAAGGGTTACCTATTGAGAGTTGAGGAAATGCACGATACCAATTGCTTACAATTGGGCGACGTTAATAGCTCCTCTAATCTAGACATGGTTACCTTGGGGGAGGGGGTTTGGAAATCTGCCGAGGAAGAGAACCACCAGGCTACATGCACTAGTTGGGCAGCAAAATAATATAGGAAAAAGTGTGGGAGCGCCAAGCAGCCATTCTTTTTAGGGGCTGTTAGGGTTTGGAGGCTTACCCGGGGTTTTTTATTATTCCACACAAAAGAGCGTATTATGGAGTCAAGTCTAGTGATTAGGCTGTTTGGGAGAGGGGTTGGGGAGTTATGAAATAGATATAGTAGTTTAGGAAGCACCACCATTTTTATGAGATTTACATGCCCTAATAAATTGAGTGGGAGGCTTGACCAGTGTGTGAACCTAGCTGTTGTAGCACCAGATCTATATTTAGCTCTTTGTAGCTATATGGGTTTCCACTAACCCATACTCCCAGATATTTAAATTTCTCCACACATTTAAGCTCTGTTAGGAGTCCTGGGCTAGAGGGCATTGGTTGGTTTAGCCACATGTAGGTGGACTATTGCCAGTTGACTTGGAGCCGCAAGACTTCTCCAAATTGATCGACTAGTGTCAACAATGTTGTAAAGGACTGTCCCTCATCTGCCAGGTAAACCAGAGCATCATCCGCATATAAAGATATGCGTTCTTCTACCCCTCCAAATTGCAGACCCCTGAGGAGTGGGCTTGTGTGTATTAGCATTACTAATGGCTTGATTGAATAGGTATGGGGAGAGTGGGCATCCTTGTCTGGTACCTCTGCCTAGGGAGAAGGATTCAGAGATTAATTTATTTGTGCGGAGTTTAGCTACTGGGTTGTCATATAGCAATCTGACCCAATTAATGAAGTTTGTTCCAAAACCCTTTGCTGTCATTACCTCCCATAAATAATGCTATTCAACCTAGTCAAATGCCTTCCTAATGTCCAGGGAGACTACCACTCCAGAGTCTCCCTCTAATCAAGCTGGTCAAGGTTTGTGTACAGCCTATGTATATTAATGTGTGTTGCCCGGCTTGAAGCCAGACTGGTCTGGGTGTATTAAGGGTTTTAGACAACAGCGATATGGGTCTGTATGCCGCACAGTCTGTTGGATCACCTCCCTTTTTAGGTATAAGTATTATGAGTGCTTCTCTAAGGGATGGGGTAAGGTACCAGTTTCAAGGGCTGTCTTATATAGTTGAAGCATTTTTGGGGCCAGAGTGTCTATGTTGAGTTTATACCAGTCTATCGGAATGCCGTCCAAGCCTGGTGTCTTTCCAATAGGGAATGAGGAGATCACATCTTTGATTTCAGTGAGTGTCAGTGAATTGCTCTTGCCTATTTAGTTTCTCTAGGGGGATATTGCTTAGGTATTCTCTCAGGTTTTGGGGGTTCCCCTCCTGAGTGGACCTATATAGAGTCTGATAATAGCAGGCAAATGTGTTGTTAATTCCCCTGGGGGTATTGCAAAGGGTCCCATCTGGGGTTCGTATCTGTGTGATGGGTGCTAGAGTATTGGTTCCCCTAAGTAAGTTTGCTAGTAGTTTGCCCCCTTTGTTACATTTTTCAAAGAATAGGTGATTAGAGTATAGGAGCTTTTTCTTTGTTTTTTCTAGCAGATGGAGGTGATATTGTCTATGCACTAGCGAGACTAGTAGGGAGTGCTGTTGTGTGGGAGATCAATTAAACGTTTCTTCTGCCAGAAGGGTAGCTTCTTCAAGCTCCTCTGTTCTTTTATTAAGTTGTTTCCTATGGCTAGCTATAGATGTTGCGCAGGAACTTCTTAGGAAGGCCTTAGATGCCTCCCACACAATCTGCGTGTGTGTGAGCCCTCATTAATTTCCCCAAATTCAGTGGTATCTTGATTATTTGCTCACAAACCTCGGGTACATGAAGCCACCTCGGGTGTAACCTCCATTATGAAAAGCTTGTTTCACTTTTTTTTCACTTTGAGGCTTATCATCAGGGGGGCATGGTCCGAAATTCCACTCGGGAGGTAATTAACGTCTGCTACCTCTGCTAGTGTGTGAGGCAGAATAGCAGGAGTATACCTTTCGGGTTGGGAATCTATGCCTCCAGAGGTCTATTAGGTTGTATGTTTTGCACCAAGTGGCTAGTGGGCTTGAGTTTATATCTGTTGGGGTATGCCTGTCCAGTGCCGGGGATAATACCATATTTAAATCCCCCATTAATATCAGAGGAGCAGGGTCCCAATTGCTTATTTTTGCCATAACCTCTGAAAGGATGTCGAGGTGGGCCGGCAGGGGTATATAGATACTAGCTATTACATACGGCTTGTTTTCCCACATACATCTTAACAGGACATATCTACCACGTGGGTCGATACAGATATGTTGAATATGTAGATGGAAACCCCGCGGGAGTATGTGGAGTATGATGCATGGATTACCCTAGCCACCCATGCTTTTTTAAGTGCCAAGACTTTACTACCCACTAGCTGGGTCTCTTGTAATAACACAAGGTCTGGGGTGTGTTTTTTAAGATATTGGAACACCAGCCCATGCTTAATTTTTGCGTTAAGGCCTCTGGTATCCCAGGAGATCAAATTTAGGTGTGTCATAGTAGCATTGTGTTTCTATTTTCATCCCCATGGGTTAGCACAGTCACAGAGGGCCACCTTACACACTTGATTGTACTAACATGAAGACTGTCAACTCCTGGTGCCTCAAGGGTGGGGGTCACCAGGCGGTCCCACGGCCACTTAGGAGAGAAGGAGAGGTAAGGGAGATGGAGTAGAAGAGAGAGGAATAAACCAAAATTATGACAAACTTTGCATTGCATTGTAACAATCCCAAACCCACCCTGCCGACCACCCAACCTAACAGGCTTTTTCCACCAAACAATCACTGCCCTTTGACCGCTAGGGGGGAAGGCCACAGCTATACCTTCAATTAGTGAGCCAAACTGGCCCTAGGTGAATGGCATGGACGGTGATCCAGCCATGCCGCAGCCTCTTCTGGGGAGGTGAAAAAAATGGCTCTGGGAGCCATCTGTTCTCTGCAGCTTTGCAGGATACAACATTGCATACTTCAATTGTAGTTCCTGTAGTCTCCTCTTGACTCCCATAAAGGAGTTTTTCTGCAGGCCTGATGAATAGTCAGGTTATATAGAAATTCTGCTGTCCTCAAAAGAGAGGTTGCACTTGTCTCTTGCCAGAGTCAAAATGATGTCTCTGTCTCTGTAATTCAGTATGCGCAACAAAAAATTAGATTTACTTTGAACTTCTACTGTGGAATTTCTTGCATTGCATTTGAAATTGATTGAGGTCAAATACAAGGATCTAAGTTGAAGCCCCTGTCTCAAGTTAAAGGTAACACTTTCCTCCAATCTTATATACAAGGGGGTTCTCATTTAACTTGTATCCTTTTAGCTCAGTAAAATATTCTAAGTTATTTGTTGGACAAATTAATTTATAACATAACAGTTTTTTGGATCTCAGAATTAATTATATCACATTACTTTGCAACAGTTTTTTTTAATGTAAAGGAAAAAAAAGAATATAAAGTTGCAGATTTTTTTTTTAAAAAAACGGTATTTAAACTTTATGGATTAATTCAAAACCCCAAATATATGTATATAAATGGAAGGTAGGAGAATAATCTGCAGTCCTAGCAATAATTCTGATGTAAAAAGTTTCTTGCTTTTCAATGCCAACAATACTTTCAGTCCAGTAGAACTTTAAGCACACCTATACAAACAGAAGGCATTTGGGTTTTAGGAAAGAAAAGTTGCAGACACATTTGACCTAAATCAATGCCAATCAAACTGACATACACATTTACTGTGTAAGGGAAATGTTTTTTACAGTAGTTCATTAAACTTTTATCCTGTTTATATATGTTTTGGTAAAGTCTGCATTTCTGTTACTTCCGATTCAGGAGAGCAAGTCCCAAATGTGTTGTATGAACAGCAAAGCAAAGCACAAGGTATAAATTTTACTCACAAACTTACACTCAGGGTAAGAAGTTCTGCCAAGTAATGTCTGATACATTCTGGAAGCAAAAGGCACATAAACAGGTTTATTTAAATCTGCTGTCCAGCTCTTCATTTCAGTAGTTTAAAAAAGTAGCAGGCTTTAATGAATAGATTACTGAATTTATGAC
The DNA here is from genome assembly GCF_017654675.1 of Xenopus laevis. Lineage (NCBI taxonomy): Eukaryota > Metazoa > Chordata > Amphibia > Anura > Pipidae > Xenopus > Xenopus laevis. The sequence continues at coordinate 49,897,732 of NC_054382.1, read as the reverse complement.
AGGGTTAGAAGCATTTGAAATTATTTAGATCTAAACTCATAAAATGATCACTCTATTTTTTCTCCAATTGACAACTGCCTCTCTTCATATGCTATCTTAAAAAACAATTGTATGCCAGTGATGTCAGCAAGCACAATCTGCTATCTGTTTTAGTTTTTTCCCCTTTCTAAGGACAACCTTTTATTACATTTTCTCATAGCTGCTACTGTAAGAATTTGAAATGGGGTAAAAATCTGCAAATTTTTCAAGATTTATTATGCAAAAAACTGACACATCTGAAATCAAAAAATACTCCAGCAAAAACCTTTCAAAGTCATGTAGAAGTCAATGGCAGATGTTCCAATTGGAAGGTATTTCTTGCCTTCAAGATCTTCTAGGGTTTCTGACTGGTTTTTGTGCAACAATCTGAAAAAGTTGTGGTTTTCGAGTGACAAATTCAAAAAAGCTGCACGATTGAAATTGTCGCATGACTTTGTTGCAACTTTGGTGCTTTTTTCATTCGGATTTTTTAGTAAATTAAGGGCATTCATGGTTGAGAATGTGGTCAAAATATTTTAATAAAAATGATAAAAAAACTTGTTTTAATAAATACCCCCCTTAATGTTATATGGTGTGCTAAAATACATACACACAAATGTAAAAGACTTTATTCACTACTCATGTTTAAAATATAACAATCTCATCACCATAAACCTGAAGAGATGTAGGTTTATGAAGTTGTGGGAATTAAACAACAAATTGTGGGGGGAAAAAATCATGTTCTTAAATTTTCATGAACTCCTGCAAAAAAAAATACATGTGTAGAAATAAATTATTTATTCTTATTATTAGCATTTAATTTATAGCATAACATTTCATTTCATGTGATCATTGCAAAAGTGAAACTTTTAGTGGTCTATTAACTAACAATGGAATGTATTTTCTATTCTTTCCTCTAAAAATTTGAGATTTATCAAGTGAAAAAACTATGAAAGCCAAATGGAATTTTAGATGTTTCAGGACTATTTTTTGCTACAATTTATCCCAAAATTTTAGAGCTTGAATTTATTTTTAATAAATTCAATGACAGTCGTGGTGTTAGAATTTGTGAGTTTAGTTGTGGTTTAAAAACCCTCTAAAATCACTAAAGTCTGAGTATTACCAGAGTATTAATTTTACCAGAAAAAAAGCAAAACTGAAGGAGAGATAACATATTGCATTTAATTAATTAAGCCTGAAATTTCTCTTCAGTATTATTGTACATTTTATTTTAGGTCTTACAATCAGCCTGCCAGTAGACAGATCACATAAAGAATAAGAATACAATTAATTAAATAAAAATTATTTTACCACTGAACTTTTTCAATGACCTAGTTTTACAACATTTTGCAAGCATCGTCATTTAAACATTTTAAAGACTAACCACTGTTTCTGTGACAAGTCCATTTTACCAGCTGTTTCATTAATCTCAGAGGAAATTACTAATTTAGACAAACCTGGACAAACCCTGCAAGGCTGAGGGCTCTGAAGTTATAGCTAAAGAGTATACATTCATTCTCAAGCCTGTCTAGGAGCCCCAGTAGAAATTAATGTTGCGGTAAAGACAAAGTTTACGAAGTAGTTTACAAAAAACACTGGAGGTCATTCATGGAAACTGCACTAGAAAAGAATCCTGATGGTGTACCATGTATATACTGTCAAGACTTATTGGGTTTTGAACTCTGGACTGAATTACCTTTGCATTTACCTGATGTGCCACGGAAGGTCCTTAGTGTTGTCTTGCTCATTATTCTTGTTCTACCTCTTATACTTCTGTCTCCTGCTTCATTTCTCTGCCCATCTTATTATCCCCACCTGCACTGCGTTATCCAATCCTGATCCTTTATAAGACTGCCCCTGACCTTGCTCGGTGCTTGGTCATTAAGCTGTTGCCGTGATCTTGCCTCCGGCAGGCTTAACTTTGTATTTTATTCTAATTACCCTCCTAACTATTCCCATCAGTCCTTGTCATGTTTCTGCATAGTTATTCTGCACAGCAGTCTATTTCTTCTTCTATACTATCTTTGTTTTCAATTTTCAGTTATTTCTTTTTTAATGCTGCAATGCATGAAATAACATCTATTTTTATTTTACTTATTTTAAATGCATATGATGTACAAACTAAATCTATTTGAGCCTCAAAGGAATGACCCTACTATTGCATTAACTATTAACACCTAATTTATGGTATGGATGTTTTTGAATAAAAATATTATCAAAAAAAAAAATCAAAAAAATATTTAAAAAATAAAAATATTAAATATTATATATTTAAATATTAAATTAAATATTAATATTAAATAAAATCAAAAAAATATTTTAAAAAATGCTTTCTGTTTCTGATTGGACAGAACTTGCTAAATGATTTTATCATTGTGTATTTAAATGTTGTTTGACTCGTACATCATTTAGCCTATGATTAAGGACTAGTTGAGTCCGAAATGTGTCAGGCAATGACGAGTCTACATGTTTTTATGTAATCTTTTCTAAGAGCTAAAAATAAAGGAGAAATATTTTTATCGGAGGTGCGGTCTACATCTGTCTGATTTTGAATCGTATTGTTAGGGATGTCGCGGACTGTTCGCCGGCGAACTTGTTCGCGCGAACATCGGCTGTTCGCGTCCGCCGCAAGTTCGCGAACGTCGCGCGACGTTCGCCAATAGGCGTTCGCGTCAAAATCGTTCGACCATTCGACCATTCGATCGCTAAAATCGAAGGATTTTCGTTCGAATCGAACGATCGAAGCCATTGGATTGAATGAAATCATTCGATCGAATGGCTTCGATCATTCGATTCGAACGAAAATCGTTCGATCGAACGATTAAAATCCTTCGATCGTTCGAATCGAACGATTTTCGGATGTTCGAAGTTCGCGAACTGTTCGCGAACTGTCCGCATTTTTTGCCGGTGTTCGCGAACGGCGTTCGCGAACACATTATCGGCGGTTCGCTACATCCCTACTTATTGTGACCTGTACTACTGCACTCCTGCACAAGAGTACTGAATATTACAGAGGGGATGAAGACTCTACGGCAAGGCTGCAGCAGTCTATTTTCTAGGTTATTGGAACAACCAGATGCCATAACTCTGTCAAATGAAAATAAAAATCATTCCAACCTATTGACATTAACTTTAGTGCTTACACAAGCCTACTGATAAAATGTAAAGGTGAAGCTTACCATATGGGTATTTTATGTATACCCAGAAGGAGGAAAGTGTAAGGATTCACAGATAGGAGCCTATGTGCTGAATAACTTCTATGTGTTTATTAAACAAAAATGTGCACAGAACTTTGCAGAAAGATTTAAATGGCAGCAAAAACAAATCCAGGTACAGGATTAGGGCCAATAATCCAGCACAGGGTGTTGGGGAATTAGACTTAAGTAGCCCACAAATGAGCAATTGCTCTCAGCTGGATAGAGGGCATGTACTCGCAGAAACTGACATGAAGGCATCAAAATTGTTATGTTTTGGGTAGCCGAGGATCAGTAGAGTATAACAGTGCTTTATTAGCAGATTCATGCTGCCATTACACAACAGTAACTTTCATTTTCACTTTTAAGCTGTCAGGAAGTATGCACAGTATAAATCTGGGCACAGTGACATCTACAGGCCATTTGTTTAAACACCACATATTCCCCCTATAGTAGAAAAGCATTTGGGCAAATGTAACAACAATGCATCTTAAAGCAATAATATACATTATTCACATCACGTAGTCCTGGGTCCATGCAGGTAGTTTTCTGATTCTCTCAGTACGCCGTATAGGTTCACTTTCTTCAGGCCTATTGCAGTTGACATCAGGAGTAGGAAAATGTCCTTCATCAAATGGAGCTTCACCAAAGTCATATCTAACAGGAGCAAGATGACCTGCATTCCATATGTGTCCATCAGACAGTTCATATGTGTATGGTCCTCGCTGGCGTCTCACTTCAAGTAGTGTAGTAAATTTAGATTGTCCTTGTTTCAGTATTCCTGGTTTCTTAATTCTGACTAAAGATCCAGGCTGAAAGTGTACTTCTCTTGCACCACGTTTTCTGTCAGTATAAGCCTTGCATTTGGCTTGTTGATGTTTCACAATGTCAGCAGTAGATGATTTTGTAGGCACAGTATTTTGTGGAAGTCTGCAACATGTAACTTAGTGTGCATCTGTCTGCCATGTTATAATTCAGCAGGAGATGATTGGGTTGTTGCATGGCACATTGCTCTGCAGTTATGTAGGAACTCTGTTGTAAATACTTTTCAAGATTTCCCAGTAAGATTTGCTGTCTGTAGTGCTTCTTTCAGACTTCTGTTGAATCGCTTGATTTCTCCATTTGCTTGTGGGTAACACACTGAAGATTTCCTATGCACAATTTCCCCCTCTCTCAGAAAGAATTCAAACTCATATGAGACAAACTGTGGTGCGTTGTCTGATATTAACTTCTTTGGATTACCTTCTCTGCTGAAGACTGTAGACAGAAATGTAAAAGTACCAACAATATCAATAGCAAGTTTTTCCGATGCTGAATCAGAAAATGGTTCTGGTTCTACATCTGGTCTCAACTTAACTTTGTGTACAAAGTTCTTTGCACAGCCCAATGAAGTGGTGAAATTTTAGACACTGGCTGTGTGGCAGGCACTGGTGCTGTAGTAATGAGACCATCAACTAATTGTAGGTTTAATGCAGCAAATCCCTTACAAGTATAGCAGTACCCTTATTCACAATGTAAAAGTTACATTTTGCAGTATTTGATTCAAATTGTATAGTCACTGGCAAGCAACCAAGCACAGGGATTGGATCCTTTAAGTAACTGACCAGTTTCAGGGCAGGTGCAACAAGCGGATCTTTTACAATGTATTTCACGAAAATATCCTTTGGTAGTATAGAAACAGCTGAACCTGTATCAAGCATCAGGTTAATTGAGTGTCCCTTGTCAGCAGAAGCAGTACTGACACTGACAGTGCATATAAACTTGTCTGGAATAAATGTACCTGCTTTATCCACACTTAATACTGTGACATTTGTAGTAGTGACTTCATGAACATCTTTAGCAGAACTACGGCAGATCTTAGCAAAAAGTCCTACTTTTGTGCATTTGCGGCACCGTTTAGCTTTTATCATGTAACATGATTTGCAGTGTGTTGTGTTGAACCACAGCGAAAGCAGTATTTTCCATTTGTATTTGCTGCACGGTTTTGCAATGTAGGTGTTTTTTCCACTCTACGGTCTCTTAGCATTTCATCAGTTAGATCCCCAAACTCACAGGTAACAACCAGCTCTCTCAAAGCTGCTACAAATTGTTCTGTGGATTCACCATTACGTTGTCCACATTGGCAGAATTTATATCTTTCAGCAACCACATTTACTCTTGGCACGAAAAAGTTCTTTATAGCAGTAAGAGCAGTTTCATAAGTATCATCAGGTAATGGTAAAGTATAGAATATACCCTGTCCCTCTGCTCCCAGGCAGTGAATAAGTAAATCACGCTTTCTAGCAGCAGAAATCTCCCCTTGGTCAGCAGCAATAATGTAATTTTCAAACATACAGATCCAAGCAGTAAAAGGTATGGTAGGCTCACAAGGGTTTGGAAGAAATGTTGCAAGCTGCTGCAGAGGTAGAAGCCATCCTTGTCGCCATTTTTTATGTTTTGGGTAGCCGAGGATGAGTAGAGTATAACAGTGCTTTATTAGCAGATTCATGCAGCCATTACACAACAGTAACTTTCACTTTCACTTTTAAGCTGACAGGAAGTATGCAAAGTATAAGTCTGGGCACAGTGACATCTACAGGCCATTTGTATAAACACCACAAAAACCAAAGGCATCCTGTCAGAGTTAGAGTGCCACCGCACTGTCTCCTGTGGCTCAAGCAGGAGGAGCAGTACCTGGAACATAACAGGTCCCTGGTTCAAATCAAGGGAGTTCTTTTCAGGAACACTAAGGGTTGGTGAGTGCAAGACATTCCTGTCCAGCAACACATCCCTGTCCTTTTGCCAGCCATGAATGAATCCTACAGATACCACACACACCCCTGAATCTTATAGAAACCTCACAGATTTAGGATGGTCCTATTCAGTGTAATGGGCAGGTAGGGTTTGGTGCTACAAAAGTTTTTTTTTAATGCTGACTCTGTCTCAATGTCTTCAAGTCTTGGGGTAATTGCTGATTTCTCTCATTTTGGGGGTCTTACACTTGTATCGGAAATATGTCCTTGTACCCGGGAGGTTATATTATTCACTAAATAGGCACAGTTGGGTACAAAACGTAGCCATCATCGACTATGGCTCTAGTCATAAATGACAGTTTTGATGCTCCAGGCTGAAGTAGATCTGTGTACTTGAAAAAAGGGTGGTGGTTTGTGGTTTTGCTTACACTTCTATCTGTGGTGTGATAAGGGTGGAATCCTGCCCCAGGGTAGCAAGGGTTGCTGCAGGCCTTGCCTGTTGTAGAGTCCTTTTTCTCGGTTACCGACAAAGTGGTCAGGTTGTGGGTACAAAATCCCTTATTCTCCATTTGCCTGGGTACCCGGCAAATGTGCGGGACTGATTCTTTCCACCCTCCCTGGTGTTTTTTTTTGTACCTTCCAGATGAATGGGCTGTGGCGTGACATCACTTCTGTCTGAGATGATATCTCTTCTGGTTTAATGGGTCCCTGGTCGGGTGGTAAGTTTGGCTTATAGGGTCTGGTAGTGGCTCTGGGTAGGGGAATGTGTTGGGTGGTGGGTGCGGGTCAGGTTGGAGGTTAGCGGGCATGAGTCGCATTGGGTCGGGCATGAGTCGTTCCAATTAGACCTATGCAGGAGTCTAGCCTGTTGGTGTTTCACATTAATGAAAGCTGCCCTTTGTTTTTGAATTGTGGAGGTCAAATGAGTGGACAGTTAAACCAGGGAGCGATTGTATTTAGGTTGCCCTGCTGTACAGAGTCCTTGTCCCAGTTATAAAGAAGCCACAAAAGGAATGGACTGTTGAGTGCCCCTGAAGGCAGTGGTCTATTTGGCAACCTATGTGCTCTTTCTGGAAAAGGAATCTAGGCCTAGCACATCTTTAAGCCAATTTTCACTAATATGTTTTGAGTGCTGCAGACATTGGGGCTCATTTATAAACTTCACACAGGACAGTGAATATATTTGCCCTGGGCATGGTTAAATTTATAAAGCTGAATAAGAGTGTGCAAACAGAATAGCAAATGTTTGTTTGCACTGATTTTTAAATGTGTCAAAAATCGCAAATTGTGAATATTGGATTGGCAAATTGCGAATAATGTGCACACTGTGCATTTGAATTATGCCACAAGTTTGGTGACAGAGAAAATATTCGCAAAACAGTTTTGCAAATTACGAATTTAAGTTACTGTCAACGCAACTTTCGCGCACAACAACCTTGCACAGTGGGCACACTCACACAAACACCCGTCTCATTTGTGAAAATGTATTTGCAATGCTGGTGCAACCTCATAACCTTGTTTTGCAATGCAAGATAACACATTTTTCCTTTTCTCCACTTCCATTGTGCAGAAAAATGGTCAATTTTATTGTTCCAATTTGAGAATTGGTTGCTGTTTTATTAATTATCACTGCCATGATGTCTGGGGAGGGTTCTGGTGGTGGTGCTGTTTGTGGGACGCCACACTAGGCAATGGGGTCTAGCACAAGTCCATGCTAACAGAGGCCCACTGCAAAGAATGGATCACATTATTTTACCTTGTGCAAAAATGTATGGAATATTGATAAATTAGCCGTAAGTGTTGTGGAGTCACAGAATGAAGCAATGGCAGTCTACTGTTTATAATTTCACTATCTGAAGCATCTATGGCCCCTAAGCAATAACAGTGTTTGGTATACATACATTGCATACCATTAAAGATATCTTTAACAATATCTGTCAATTTAATGCCTTTGTTCCTTTGCCATATCCACCCAATTTTAGTTCCTCGTGCCCATTATGTCAACATGTGTAAGGATTTCATATATTTTGACATTTTAAAATTCAATTTCTCACTACAGTATTCAAGGGGCATGAAGCATGATTTCTGCTGAAGCCAAGGCAGTCTAGAAAGAACTTTTGACCAAAATATAATAGTCCCAGGTAAGTGAAAGTGAAGCATTGCCAAGTCTTTCATTATGTTTCTAATCAGATGTAGTATTCTGGTATTGCCCATTGTATTTCCTCCCAAGTGTATAACTAAAATATTTTAATTATTTTATCAGGTACATTTAAATTGGCTTTGTATATAGCATTTTTTCCTGCCCAAAATATGAATGAATGGCCAATTGTCGATACAAGGCACTGTCTCTGACTCGAAATGAAGCAATTTAATTTTATGTATTAAAGATGAACTTATTGAGTTGTAATACTTTAACTTACAATGTCCATTCCTTTTGATAAAACCCTGATAAATTCCAACAAAGATCGTTGGGTTGCTGCACCAGTTTCTGCCTTTAAAGTGGACCTGCCACCTAGACATAAAAAGCTGTATAATAAAACTCCTTTTCAAATTAAACATGAAATCCAAATTCTTTTTTTTATTAAAGCATTCATAGCTCTTGTAAACTCTTTTAAAAATCTCAGCTGTCAATCAAATATTGCCTGCTCCTCCTCTATACCTTAGGCATAGAGGCGGGACAGGCAATTACTTTTACTTTCCATTCAGCATTTCCTAGATGTCACTGCTCTCCCCACTTTCCCCCAGTTCTCTTAACCATTTGATTATGTAACCAGTGCATAGGGATGGACATCAGGTCCCCCATTCTGGTGCACAATCAAGATTCTGAGATGATACAAGGCTTGCCTTAATAACAGTTTCCAAAAAATGGCTCCAGCCTGCTTGCTATAATTATGAGTTCCCAGACTGATGGAAACAAGATTCAAATAGTTTATACAGTGTAATTAAAGTTAATTTTGCTTGACTAACATGATAAAATAGATTTTGGAATATTTTTTTTGGGTGACGGGTCCCCTTTAAAAACAAATTCAAGAAACAAAGCAAGAAATCAACAGTGCTTAATCTAAGATAGTGCTGTCCAATTTATGTGGTACCGAGGGCCGGAATTTTTCAGGCCTACGTGGTGGAGGGCCGAGAAGCCAGGGAAGCCAGTGTTGACCAATCCCTGTTTTTAAACCTCACATACTTTAAACCACATCCAGGTTATCACAAGACTATGTCCACATTAATTGTGGTAGCACACAAACAACTAAATGGTTGTGCTCACTGCAGGAATATCACTTATCACTCATATGTGAAAAAAGTTGTTATATTAAGCCATGCCATTAAATCCAAATGCTTCATCCTCACCTGTGGATAACACAGCACCCCCATCACATGATTAAACACCTGGGGGGCACTTAAAAATGTTTTTTAAATGCTAAAAATCCCCCAGAACTAGCCCCTACCAGTCTTATGTTACACAGGCAGAGCAGGGTACACACAGGCAGAGTATGGCACACACAGGGAGAACAGGGAAAGCAGAGTATGACGCACACACAGGCAGAGTATGGCATACCCAATGAGAATGGGGCAGGCATAGTATGACACACCCAGGGAGCATAAAATGGGCAGATTATGGCACATAGTCTGGCAGAGTAAGGCAGACACAGGTAGCATGGGGCAGACAGAGTATGGCACACACAGGCAGAGTAGGACAGGCAAAGTATGGCACACACAGGCACATATAGGGAGCATATTGCATGCAAAGTATGGCACACACAGGGAGCATAGGCAGACAAGAGCAGGAGATGGAAACCTAGCAGGTCCACTCAAAGATGTACTACATAAGTGACACAATGTTGGTGCCCATTCAGCAGTTTGTATGAGTGTGAACAGGTAAACAATGTGGTTTTAGTCTGGGTTTCAGGTGTGAATAGTACAGATCTTTAGGGTGTGAACAATAGAGTTGTCACAGGTGTTAACAATACAGGGGGATTACATGTGTGAACAGTAAAGGGGATTACAGTCTGAATTTGAGGTTTAAACAATGCAGGGGCCAGATAATTTCTGCATTTTAGATAAGAACACTGATTGGTATCCCTTTGTGTATATATATGTATGTGATCGTTATTTAACCTGACATTAGGTAGAGGTCTGACAAAGTCAGATAAGATAACGCTTTAACAATTTTTTAGAAAGAAAGAAACCCCACCAAATAGTTAATACTGTATGGATACCAAGTTAACTCAAACCTTAAATTGCAAGACTGAGGTAATTAATAATAATAATAGTAATTAATAAGGAGGTGTAATAGTAATTAATAAGGAGGCGCATCCTCTATGACCAAGCTCTCGTGAGAAGTGACCGCAGTGACGCTAATGCAGAAGTCTATATCTAGACGCATACCAAACAGACTCATCACTTTCGCCTTGACAAAGCTTCTAAGCGAAACGAGCGTTGGCGTTTTTTGAAAATTGGTCTCCTGAGAAAATATTCTTATTCTGAGGAAATATTTCCCTTAGGGAAACAAACTGGTTATAATATATTTGATGTGGGCTGGAATTCTGGTCTAATCCTCTTGTCTTTACCACTTCTTAATCTTCCTTCTGTTCTAAGGGGCCGTGGGTTTGGGGCTTTTTAGGTTTATTTAGCCTCTTTTAAATTACTAGGGCAAGTTAAATAACAAGGCCACAGCCATTTTTTGCCGTTTCGCGAATTTTGAATTTTTCGGCGAAGCGAAACGGCGCAAATTCGCCCATCACTAGTTGTGACCGGATGACTTTTTAACCCATACTGAATTTTTGGTCAATTTTTAATACTCCTTTTTAACTAGTCAATCAATTACCAAGTCTAATTTTTTACCCTATTTATTGCACTGCACTTTACTGGTGGAATTTAATTGCAACATTAATTTGCTAACTCTATTGAATAATTGCATCTTATTAATTAATGAATGAATTTATCTATTAAGGGGTGGCATTTGAATCTATTGGTGGGGTAATATACCCTTTTGATTTAGGAACAATTAACTATTTCTTATCACCAGCCTTTGTGGCTGACTGATTTCACATTATTTATTTGCACTAGCACTTTACTTAATTTATTAGATAGCACCTCCTTATTATTAATTACCTCAGTCTTGCATTTTAAGGTTTGAGTTAGCTTGGTATCGATACAGTATTAACTATTTGGTGGGGTTTCATTCTTTCTAAAAAATTGTTAATTTCTGCATCTTAAACATGCTAAGTAGACAAAGCAGGCTGACCTTCATGCGGGGGGGGGGCACACAAGGGGGGGTCACGGGCTGCTAGTTGGACAGCCCTGATCTAAGCCTTGCTGTAATGTTGACCAACTGTGAGAAATACTCTAGTGCTAGCACTCAGTCTAACCTACATTCCTGAATCGCTCTAATTTTTTGGAATTTTTCCAAAGAGACTGAATTTTTCAGATTCGTGCCCAAAAAATCTGAAATAGTCAGATTTTTGCCAGAGAAGTCTGAAATAGTCGTATCTTTGGGCTAATTCAAGCGCAGACCACAGAAACTTCCAAATAGGGTAGGGACCTCTCCCACTGATTTATATCCAACCTCAGCAGGTCTGAGTTGGATATAGACTTTTTGCAGCCTTGGAGTATAATAAATCTTGAAAAATTTGAGGGTTTTTTTTCACTAAAAATTTGGATTTTCTAGTAGAAATACCTAAAGTTTTACGAGTTTTCAGCATTCAGACTTTACTAAATGTTGCAAAATACAAATGGTATTTTAACCAAAATAGCCTCATATGTAGATAAACACATATCTTCTAAAACAATTAATTTGTGCACTCTTTTTTTTTGCCAAAACTTTTAGAAGTTGCTTTTGTGATGTCATGTTGAACTGTATTCTTAAAAAGAAAGATATACTAGCCAGCAGTTTGTGTAACTTATACTACAACATGTTGAGCTGTTACATGCTCCATTAGAAATATTCTGCTTTGCTCTATATAATTTGCAAAATTTAAGGCTGCACTACAATTTTTTTAAGAATCTATTAAATGTGTTGCTACTGTCTCTCACAGGTATCATGTGCAAAGAAATCCTGCTACATCAATCTCTTCTGCTAGATGTCTGAATTGGGTAAACTGGATGTAAGAGGCACAAGCACCCCCCTAATAAAATTTGTACAAGAGAATAAGTTCAGCACTTACTTACTTTTGTTTCCTGTTAGACCACATTTTCCAGGAACACTTCCTGTTCTGCTACTGTAGAGGGAACTAATGTTCACAGCTGAGGTAAGAACTTCTACAAGATGTTATAACACATAAAACATGGCCCTAAAACTCCCAGAAATGTGTTCAAACTTTCACAACCTGCCAAATTTTGTAAAGTGGACATGCTAATTAGGAGGTTGGCCACAGAATAAGCGCGGTCAAAAATAGGTTGTGTCTAATGTTTTTTTTACATTTCTTAAATATTGGGAGGTACAATCCTTAGCCTAATAGTTTATAACCTTATTAATAACTGTTTATATGCCACTGCAAACTAGTTTTATACTGTCTTCAGCACATCCAGCCTGCAGTGAACTAAAGCGCAGACAGTTACACCTGCAGATTTAGTGCACATGTTGCACAGTAACTAATGCTGGATACAGATCCTTTATGTTGCCTGATATAAAGTCTACTATTACTATTACTAAGAGCCATACTATTATATTCATATGATTGCTATTTGTTATATGTATTGCCAACTTGTTGACAACCAGTAACATCTTTAGTGTAAAGTCAAATGTTATATTTCAATGACCTAAATAAAATATGTCTCATTATGCTAACCACGGGAAAAGATTTTGCAGATAAACTGTTAATTACTAGCACTATTCTCGTATTGTTTCAATGCAATAAAAATCCTCTTATCAGCAAATAATGCCATATATTTTAAAAGTGGCTTAAAAATTGGTAATAGCATGTTCTTAATTAAATCATTTTGTACCCATGCCACTGGCCAAGTTTCATAACACTAGTTTTTGTTCAAAATTACTCGAAAACCTACTAAAGCTGCTGCATTAGTGTAAAGTTTTAGAGATTAGTTTTCAACCGAGATTTCTTTCTGCCATTGTAATTCATTACGAAATGCTGCCAGACCAACAAATCTTCTTTAGCCTCATTTGGAATATAAAAGTGCCAATTAGAGCTGAAAAATAGCAATTGTGAGCTATATTAAACATCAATAAAAAAATCTCTCCAAACAGAATAATTCTGGTTGCAAAACTGCAGGTATTGAATGTGCTTTTAATTTCAAGCGTGGTTATTAAAACTGATTCTCTATGTATCAAATCTATTAATATTCCTAGAAATTGCAGAGTATGAAATGGGTAACAGTTTTGTCAATAGCTATTGAAATTCCAAATTTTTTTAACAAACTGTAGCTAAGAAAGTATTTAGAAAAATGTTGAATGCAATAAATAAAAATTAATCCAAAATGAATAAAAAATCAGAGCCATGCTTTAAATTTTTCAGCCAGTTTAACAAATTGACAAGCAATTCATAGTAATTGCATGAAACCCCCATATCCAATTGGTAGACATTTGTCTTAAAAATAATAACATTCAATATGGAAACCCAATGAAAGAATATGAATCAGGGTTGGTACCAGTTTGAAGGCTGTCTGAATGTCACTTTTTTAAAGAAAATCCCATGCTCATAATGTCTAAGAAACTCATTAACTTTATCAATAGACACATATTCCACCAAACATATGTCCGGGTAGATACTGTCATCCCCTGATAAACCCTAAGGGTAGGATAAATAAATGAATGAGCACCTGACACCTTTTTAGGCATCACTGATAAAGAAGATATTCTAATATTTAAAAGTGGTTTGTCCATGAAAGGACCAGCAATACAGTTATTTTTTTAAATTTTTCCCTACAAAATTGTGGATGCTGTTACACTGATACTAAATTGTCAACAACAAGGTGTGACCACCTTAACCTGTGGGAATATAAAAACCTTTTCTAAAGCATGCTTCAGCGGCTTTCTGTGTATTTGTTTCTGTGCTCCTTTGGTAAAGTTTTCCTATTCAAAATCTTTTTACACATCTAATTCTGTTGTTTAGGTGTCAACATCCATAGATATATGTCTTGGGAATAAATCATACGCTATTTTTTTATAGACGTCAGTAAAGAAAGTGGAACAATTCTTAGGTGCTTGTAGAACTCACCAGTTACAGTATGAAGGGAGGTCCAGGTGCACCACCCTGAACCCTCAGCTTAGGGAGCGGACCACCGTACAAAGAAGAAGGGCAGGCATTAACAGAGACCAGTCTTCAAGGCAGGATTGTCAAAACATAAAGAAGTTTATTGTAGAATCCAAAGATACAACCTTACCGCCTTACGGGTTTCATATCTCTCAGATACTTAATCATAGGCAAGGGGTGAGGCGTTGAGGTTGTATCCTTGTATCCTAAGAAAAAAGACTAGATTTATTAACTGTAAATTGTCAAGAGGTTTCAGTTCCCTATGTATCCAAGTGCATTCTGATATAGATCCACAAAAATACAGCCCATACGTACTTTCTAGATCTACAACTTCACTATACACAACCAGTTAACTGAACACTTAAAGGTTCAACGTAAGCCTTATTTTAAACAGTGGTTCACACTTCAGAAAAGTCTGCTTTGTATGGGTAATAAATCAGCTCACCACTAGTAAACTTTGGCCCGGGTGAACTCAGCCCAGGACCCTACGCCTGTATTCAATCAGCAGCATCTGGTTAATTCAAAAACAAAAGCCATTTACCTGTAGAATCCTTTGACCCGGGTGCAGATGCACCAAGTCCATAGCTTAGGGTGGATCCCTCTAGTAAGTCATTTTTGGTATCGCACACCGGAATTCAAGAGACTATAGCCAGAAGTAAAACATCTAGGGGCCGATTCACTAAGGGTCGAATTTCGAAGTTAAAAATACTTCGAAATTCGACCCTCGGATTGAAATCCTTCGACTTCGAATATCGAAGTCGAAGGATTTAGCGCTAATCCTGCGATCGATCGATCGAAGGATTTTTCGTTCGATCGAACGATTAAATCGTTCGAATCGAACGATTCGAACGATTTTAATTCAACGATCGAAGGAAAATCCTTCGATCAAAAAATCACAGGCAAGCCTATGGGGACCTTCCCCATAGGCTAACATTGACTTCGGTAGCTTTTAGCTGCCGAAGTAGGGGGTCGAAGTTTTTTTTAAAGGGGAAGTACTTCGACTATCGAATGGTCGAATAGTCGAACGATTTTTCGTTCGATTCGTTCGATTTCGTTCGAATTCGAATGAATTTAACCAATTCGATGGTCGAAGTACCCAAAAAATACTTCGAAATTCGAAGTATTTTTCATTCGAATCCTTTACTCGAGCTTAGTGAATCAGCCCCCAAATGTTTATTAGAACTTCCATAAAACGTTCAAAGAGTCAGACGTACGTTTAGTTCTGACACCTTTCCTCAGTAACTCTTAACACACTCAGTACACCTTCACCTTTAAATACCCATTAGTTCCTCCCAATTAATTAACTCTTAGTTATTCATAATCCCATAAATCCATAAAACACTTCAATAGATTGCTGCGAATATCCAGCAACCTAGCAATATAAACAGGCAAGAGTTTTATTAAAAGTATGGCTACAATTTATGTTGCCTGCTTGCTCTTGATTACTTAAGTAATGTGTGTGGATACATTATTAATCCTTCCAAAATGCCTCGAAGTATTTTTAACTTCGAAATTCGACCCTTAGTGAATCTGCCCCTAAGTATTTTGGGGAGGATTTGAAAAAGTTGCACAATTTGAATTGTCGCATGATTTTTTTCCAGACTTTTCCCTCACAGGCTTTTTTTTCAGATTTTTTAGTAAATTAAGCCAAATCCTGGTGGGAGTTTGGTCAAATTTTTATTTTTAATAAAATGAGAAAAATTTGAGTTTTAATAAATAACCCCCTTAGTGTTTCATTGTTTATTTAAATCAATTACCTTGCATTAATCAAATCAAAATTGTAACACTCGTCCTTATCTGTAGTATAGAGACAAGAGCTGTAAGAATAAAAGCTTGCATTTTGTAATGTAATATTTGTAAAACAGTTACTGCGTTGGAAATGTTAATTGCTCATATCAATACATAAGCACAATTCAGTATATTCCTCTCGTGAGTAAAGAAAGTAATTGCAAATTAAAAAAAGTAACAAAAAAAAGAAACTCTTTTTATAGAGCCCTCCACACTTCTCTGACCAATTATCTCAGTGGAAGAAAATTAAAATTTAATTTTTACTCAACTATACTAAAAGGTCGCTAAAGGTGGCCATACACGGATAGATCCGCTCGTTTGGCGATGTCGCCAAACGAGCGGATCTCCCTCCGATATGCCCACCTTGAGGTGGGCAATATCGGGCTGATCCGATCGTGGGCCCTAGGGCCCAACGATCGGATCCTAGCGTTCGCCAAACGGGCGGTCGGATCGCGGGACCGCATCAACGAACAGATGCGGCCGCGATCCGACGGGATTTTTAACCCCATCCGATCGAGATCTGGCCGACTTTCGGACAGATCTCGATCGGGGAAGCCCGTCGGGGGCCCCCATACACGGGCCAATAAGCTGCCGACTTGGTCTGTCGGCAGCTTTTATCGGCCCGTGTATGGCCACCTTAAGAGTGTAAAACAACATGTACACACTAATGACCAATTGAAGACACATGGTACAAATTCCTTATGTTAGGAACTCTCTAAATAAATCTATATTTGGTAGGTTCCAATACATAATCAGATATAAAAGTATATATGGTGTTTGTTTACGTATAGCTTTAGCCCCCAAAGCCAACAAGCATCACCTCTCCGGGAACTACAACTGTTAATGGACTACAGGTACGGGATCTGTTATCTGGAAACCCATTATCCACAAAGCTCTGAATAACAAGAAGGTCTTCTACCATAAACACTATTTTAAAGAAACGATCCACAAAACTGATTTGCTTTTTCTCTATAGAAATAAAACAGTACCTTGTACTTGATCCCAACTAAGATTTTATTAATCCTTATTGAAAGTAAAACAGTTAGGTTTATATAATTTTTAAATGGGTTAATCACCATCCAACCACTTTTTTCAGTTCAGTTGTTTTCAGATCTTGCACTGAAGACTTTTTCAATCACTTTCCATATTGTATGTCTGAACGTCCAAAATGTACGTTTTAAGTTTAATGTTCCTGCCTCTGGTGTTTCAGTCTGGCAGCTCAGCCAAGTGCAGGTTCTGAACTGCTAACATTTGCTACATTAGTTGATATATTTTTTATCAGCATCTGTGGAATATTAGCAACTACTGTATCCATTCTAACATCTGCCTTTAATGAAACTCAGGGATTATGCTCAGCAGGGACAAATATAACAAATGTATTAATTAATGTATCAGTTTTGAAGAGAATCAGTGAACCCCCTTCCCAGAGCTGTTTGGAAAGGCATAAGATGGTGAGAAATTAGACTTTAAGCTTTTGAAATTGAAATTAACTGGAAAAAATCTTTATTGCTGGTGAACTATATGAAAGCAACTGAACTGAAAAAAGTGTTGGTAGATGAACAACCCCTTTATATGTTTTTTAGTAGACTTAAGGTATGGTGATCCAAATTATGTATCCCTTATCTGGAAAACCCCAGGTCCAGCACATTCCAGATAACAGGTTCCATATCTGTACCTGACTGATAATACAAATTACTGATTAAATCTTATGTTAATGGAATTAAGCACAGATGTATTAGCGGTAAAGTTGGTAAGAACAAATGCTTACTGAATATTTATTAGGTATGAAGAGGCCAAAAGCATGCAAAAAAAATCAAAAAAAATCAAGCAGTCTAAAATAGAGGGTGAAAAGGCCATTGCAACCAGGAGGAAAATAACTCCATAAATATTATTGTAATATGTAAATAGTAAAAAATTAAAAAAGAAGGGATTGGACTCGAGAGGAAATTTAATTAAGATTGCAAGCATTGTTTAAAATGGCATGTTTGTGAATGTTTAGCTCTGCTCGCAACGTGATTACTGTAAATTAATTTGCTGGCGAATATTACATCTCTCATTATCTCTAAGCAAAAGTTAGCGTTAATACATGCTCTGGAATTCTGTTAAATAGTTTATCCCAAAGAGATGCTTTGGGATTGCAAAATTATATTACATAGACTGCACATGTTCGCAGAAGTAATTTGTTTGCAAACTTTGCGAGGAAGTTGTTGAGAAGTAGCAGATGATAGGATTAGGACAGAGAAGTAACCTTAAGATTTGGCAACCTGAAGATCATTTGTAAATCTGCACATTACAGTGTCAGTAGAGTGTGCAGGGAGCAAACCAGATTGCAGAGTGTCCAACATATTATGTGCTTTTAAAACATTAGTAATACAGGAGAACACAGGCGTTTAGAAGCAAGCGGTATAAGTGAGACAGGATAGTAATTTAACAGACAGGATAGGTCTATCTTAGACTTTTTAGGAATATGCTTGACACAGGCCTATTTGAACAGAGAGGTGAAAGTTACAGAAGCAAGAGAAGATGCAAAAGAAGAACTGCCCGACTGAACCGAATCAGAATCCAAATGTACATATGCAAATTAGTGTCAGGGAGGGAAATCAGGTGACATTTTGCCACATTTTGTCACAAAACAAGGGAGTAAAACATTTTTCCCCTTCCCACCCCTAATCTGCATATGCAAAATAGGATTTGGATTCAGTTTGGTATTCAGCCAAATCTTTTGCGAAGGATTCTGGGGGTTCAGCCATATCCAAAATAGTGGATTCAGTGAATTCCTAGTTTTATGTCTTGGCTAATTTCACCGGTGTCCTATACCATTTAGTAAGATTCTTATAGGGGAATGTAATATATGTTGCTAACAGAAAAATAGTTTGCAATGCAAATAAATGTTTGTATTGTGAACAGTTTTGCCTTTGCTAACCCTGTGCTCCTCACACGACAGTAGGATATCGATTTTGAATTTGATCGTTTGCAATTATGCGCAGCATATGTAATAAAACTTCTTAATGAAAAAATTACATTTGCTGCAAAAGTTTATGCCACCTTCATGCACATTTTCACATTTTTACAAGTTCACAATGCGTAATTAAGATTTGTAATGCAATAAAAGCCAAATGAAGACTATTACATTGCGACATGCACATTTTTATTCTATTTGTGTGCAAATGTGTTCACTTTGGAAATTTTATTACATTTGCCCCTTATAGTTTAAAATAAATACTTGAGGAGTCAGTGATGCCAAGTATACTTTTGTATATGTGATAGATGGGTCTAATTGGGGAGTCTAGAAATTCCCAGATAAGCTCTATTTGAGTAGGGGGTATTTAGTAGAATGATTAAGGTGGTGTGCAGCTATAAAATGTTTAATTTGCTCATATCGAAATCTGTCTAATGAAGCGGGTTGAAAACAGTTTTTCAAGGTTGGGATGGTGGGCCCTAAAAGAAAAATGTATACACCTGTTGAAGTTTCAATTGCCATTTTTTTAGGGATAGGGATCTTATCCCTGTGGGAAATTGGGATTACTTAGAATAGGGGTAAATCACAGTGGTGTGCCTATCCATTTCCCGGTGTTGACCAAATTATCTCAAGTTTTAAGAGTATATAATAATTTATTATCAGTTTTTATTATTATTATTATTATTGTTTTTATTATCATCTGTCTTATACTGTAGTTTGTGTCATTAAAGGCCATTTGTGTGACTTTGTAGTAGTTTTACCAATCTGGTAGCCCCAGGCAGCATTAACTTTTAATGCAGTTAGTTTAGAGTTTGCTATCCTAGGGCTTCTGTTGGGCCCTATATAATGGGGGATATTTTTAGTTTATGAAGAGTCAGTTTGGGTGGGGTTATGGTATTGTCTGGAATTTGTAAGATATTAATTTTGATTATGTTTTCCCGTCCAAACCACAAGAAAGATGGCTTTTCCAATTTTTATTCAGTGAGAATTCATAGTTCAGTTTCATAGTGGTTTGTATGGAAGGGGAAATTTCACATTTTGAAATTTAAAAGGGGGAATTGCTCACGATGGTGTTGTATTCATGTTGGGGCAAAGTTAAATTCATTGTTTCCTGTCATGATACAGACTTGTAAGAGTTAATAATGCAGGCCAATGTATCATGAAATAACATTCTGCCACTAACAGCAACAGATAGTTAACGGACTTCTGCTCAGTAATGTCTGGAATCAGCAATGTCTAAAGGGATTACAACCTGTGATGCCCTACTCTAAAGGTCACCATAGATTTAAAGATTATTCTCTCCTTAATGACCATTTTTAGTGCAATCCAACAAATCCGTCAAATTATCGTGAGGTTAGTGGGCACTGAATGATCGTGCATCTAACGATTTTTCATCCAACATTGCTCTGAAAAGGAATCGGGCAGGTTAGAAGATTATCATTGTTCACAGTTAGTGATGGGCGAATTTGTCACGTTTCGATTCGCCGAAAAATTCATGAATTTTCAGCGAAGTTCTCAAAATGTCGAAAATTCGCCGGCGTCAAAATGGATGTGGGCATCCAATTTTTTTTGATGCCAGCGTCCGTTTTTTGGAAGCCGGCGTCAGTTTTATGGAATTAGCTGGTGCCGTGTAGCTGGAGCCGTCCTACTAACTGTGCATCTGCTGGGGATTAACAGGAACATGCACGCAGAAGAGGAGTAGTTCTGACTTTATTTTACATCTGTGCAATTCTGACATGTTTGCTAGGTATCAGGCAGCCACCTTGACATTAGGGGAAATAACAGCAGTCTCTGTGATTTAAATGGTAGCTAGGGCCACGCTAATTGCTTCTCGAATACAACAGACTAAAGGAAAATAAATAAACTGATGTACAGAGTTAAAGAGCCTTGCTGGTCTGATTATATATTTATGGAAGGGACGTGTGCAGTTATTTATTTATATATAATAAGCCAGACACAGCACACTCACTCCTTTAAGTAGCAGAGAGAGGGGAGGGACGGAGGGATGCATAACAACTCTAAAAAGCTCTGAGGTCAAAGGTTTTAATGGACCTTGCTACGGAAAGACGCCTAAAAAATGGGCAAGCTACAAGCCACCGCATCCAGCTAATAAAAGCTATATGTATTTGGAAATATATATCCATACATAGATTTGTATGCACCTATGTTAGAAACGGATGAGAATATGTATGTATCTATAAATATAAGTGCTTTGAACAGGGAACATATCTGCAGTCCATCACAGCGCAACCAACTTACAGACTTGCAGGTTGGAAGCAGGCAGTGCAGTGTTAGAGAATGGGATGCCAGTGGGCATATCCAATCGTCCTGCTTTATATTCCACTACAGTTATAGCAGCTGAATTCCCTGCTCTGTACTCTTAGCACTGCAACGTCGACCCCCTTAATTTCTTTTACATTCCTGCCAACGGAATGCCATCAGAAGGGGAGACGGAACATCAGATTGGTAGATCCAGATACAGGTTATCCATGCCATCTGTCAGCATGGGTATGATAGTATGTTAAAGCCCTTTATGTTATAGAGGGCACTGATCATAGGCCACAAGGTTGTGTGTGTATTGTCACTTACCTTGAGCTGCCAAGGTGCTGCCGGCACTGGCTGCTGGCCAGTGCAGGTAGAAAGAACAACTGCAGGATGCACCCCAGTCCCATTCCGCAGCTGGCAGTTTCCATGCCCTTCCCCATCATACTGGAAGGCACAAATTCACAACTCCACTTTCCTCACCAGTACAATATGCTGCCACTAGTTACACAAACACTGTGAAGTGCATTTAATCCCTGTAAAGAAGTCAGGGGGAATTCACGCCAAGCTAAGCCTAGCAACCAACCACCAAAGACTTGTGTCTGCTACTTCAGTAATCCTTTAAGGGCAAAAAAAATCCCGTGCAATGTGGCAAAGTGATTCTGCGGAGCAAAGGGGGCACAGCAGGGCTAAAGGGTCGCTCGGGAGATTCGCTAAAAGTCTGGAACAAAGTTTCTGTGATCTCTCAGCGCCCGAGCAGCCAGCATCCGAAGCGACCATTCAGTGAAGTGCTGGTAGAATCCCAAAGAGTAAATCATGAGTCTGGCTGAGCGGTGCAGCGTGCAATGCAATCCCAGGCGAGTGAATGGCAGTGACAGCGAATGGCTCATCTGCGCTCAACTGTGAGGTGAGGAGACTGAGAGTAAATCAGTTTTATGGACGCTGGCGTCTGTTTTTTGCAAATTTATTCGCCAGCGGCAAAACGTGGGAATTCGTTGCGAATTCGCGCCTGGCGAATAAATACGCCCTTCACTATTCACAGTAAAATGCATTCATTGTACAATTGTTTGCAGGGCAAAGCATGCAGCTACCCACATTTAGCCTGGCTTCAACTAGAAAATGACTTTTTTAGTTGATGGACAAATTGTACATTTAAACAATTGTTTCAACATAAGCTTGGCCATACAAAAATGAAAAGATCTTTTAAAAATCTTAAAGGAACAGTTTAGTGTAAGAATAAAACTGGGTTAATAGATAGAATAGAAGGCCTGTGCAAAATAAAAAAATGTTTCTAATATAGTTAGTTAGCCAAATAAAGTAATGTACAAAGGCTGGAGTGACTGGATGTCTCACAGAACATAACATTACTTCCTGCTTTTCAGCTCTGTAACTGTGAGTTAGTCAGCAACTGTTCAGTACATTTGCAATTGATCCTTAGCATGCAGCTCAGATTCAAAAGCAAATGTACCCCCCCCCCCTCAAGTCACTGATTGCTTACTAACCAACAGTGGAAACCAAAGAGAGCTGCAAAGCAGAAAGTATTATTCTGGCTATTCTGTTACACATCTCCCCACTCCAGCTTTAATAGATTACATTTTTGGCTAACTAACTATATTGAAAAAAAATTTTTATTTTGCACAGCCTATCTATTTACCCATGTTTTATTTTGATACTGAGCAATTCCTTTAACATCTATGGCCACCTTAAGCCATGGCTGATAACAGCCATTCCATGTGGGGAAGTCAAAGCCCATGGGGGGTGACATAGAGTTCACAGCAAGACCCCTCATAGGTGATGTATATATATATATACTATACTTAAACATATTTATCAGCACAGAATCCATACCTTTTATTCCAATGCCATATATAACTGGTTATGGGTTCAGTACAATATAAACTAAATCCAAAGTCCAAATTAGTTATGGGCGATTCTGACCTGTTTTGCTTCGCCAAAAATTGGAGTCTATGAGCGTCAAATTTTTTTAGGTGAATAACTAATGAATAAAGAATAGTTTCTCCGCCATGACCCTGTTAGGAGTTATGGTTATTAAATTCTAGGTCCAGTCCCTACTGACAGGAGGTCAAAAGAACTCAAACTGTGTCCTGCTAGGCCATATACTCTTGCATTCCAGTGGTAGGGGGAGTGTCCAGTTACCTGATGCCACTGAAATCAATGATAAATAGTCAGCTGACTAAATTTTGGATTTACTTAGGAGGACCCATTTCTGCTGGGGTTTATCCTATTATTTTCCCCTTGCCTTCAGGAAAAGGAAATTCTATATTTGGAGCTAAGTATACGTTTTCTGTTTTTTCCCTTTTATTTTATAAACTGTCATATTTTAATGTATGTTCCTTTTGTAACATCTTTTGTACAAATTCAGTTATAACTTTTATAATATTCAATATAAAATGTAATGTTTGCCTTTGATGCTCTAAATGACCCTAACCCAAAAGTGTATAACTGTGAGCCTTAGCACGCTGAATCGAAATGCTAGTATATGTGTATGCTAGTTAACCCTTTAGTGGCTGTGGAATCAAGTGTGTTTGAAGATATCTCAAGTCCTGAGATTGGTGGCAGCAAGTGTTTGAATTTTCTGGGTTTTGGTTGATATTTGGGGTGCTGTTGTACTAGTCTAACCTGGGTGCAAGGTGTATGAGAGACTGAGTTAGTGACCCCTGATGCCATGCCTAAAGTCACATGCAGCTGGGAGTGCCATAATCGTAATCGTGACCACAATTTGGCCAAGTTTATTTTAATATTACTTAGTTCTTTAAAACTGTGTGAATTACCTTAATAAATAAGAAAGGGGGACTTGTAGACAACAGAGGTATAGTAAATCATCTATATATGCAAGTATTTTGTGAACCCTTTTGCCTATACTAATGCCATTGATATTGGTATTAAGTAAATGGTTAAAAACTGCTCTCAATTGATATGGCAAATAGAAGAGGTGAAAGTGGGCATCCATGTCGTGTTCTTTTATGGATCATAAAGAAGTGGGACAATGTTCCATTAATTATCAGCTTTGCAGTAGGGGATATGTAGAGAGCTTTTATCCAGCTAAGCATTTGGGGGCCTAGTCCTATAGCGCAGAGTGACTTAAAGAGCAAGGCTCAGTTTACCCTGTCAAATTCCTTTTTGTTATCAGTAGACAGGAGCATAACTGGCAGGTTCCATTTCTGGCAGTAATGCATAAGAGCAAACAGCCTGTTGATGTTGTATCTGGCTTTGTGTCCAGGGTAAAACTAACGTGTTCCTTGTTAATGAGGGTAGTGAGTGTACTTGAATCCTCCGGGCTATTACTTTAGAGTAGAGTTTAAGATCAATGTTCAGGAGGAAGAGTGGTCTATATCCTCCTGGGTAGGGATGTAGCGAACGTCGGAAAAAAAGTTCGCGAACATATTCGCGAACTTGCGCAAAAACGCGAGCGGTTCGCGAACGGTTCGCGAACCCCATAGACTTCAATGGGAAGGCGAACTTTAACATCTAAAAAAAAAATTTCTGGCCAGAAAAATGATTTTAAAGTTGTTTAAAGGGTGCAACGACCTGGACAGTGGCATGCCAGAGGGGGATCAAGGGCAAAAATGTATCTGAAAAATCTGCCTGTGTGTGCTTGGAAGAGATAGTGTAGGGGGAGAGCTGTTAGTGATTTCAGGGACAGATGATAGTAAGTTTGCTGGCTAGTAATCTGCTTGATACTGCTCTGTATTGGAGGGACAGAAGTCTGCAGGGATTTGAGGGACATTTTAGCTTAGGTAGCTTTGCTGGCTAGTAATCTACTGTTCTCTTTAAACAACTGCCATACGTTGACCTTGTAGGCATTGTTTGCCCAGTTTTTTTGGACGCAGCCACTGAAGCACAGTTGCCAGAAAAAATATGCCATATAAATGCTGAAAATAGTCATTTTTCGCCATACGTTGACCTTGTAGACATTGTTTGCCCAGTTTTTTTGGTTGCAGCCACTGAAGCACAGTTGCCAGAAAAAATATGCCATATAAATGCTGAAAATAGTCATTTTTTGCCATACGTTGACCTTGTAGGCATTGTTTGCCCAGTTTTTTTGGTCGCAGCCACTGAAGCACAGTTGCCAGAAAAAATATGCCATATAAATGCTGAAAATAGTCATTTTTTGCCATATACGTTGAGTCAACGTATGGCAAAAAATGACTATTTTCAGCATTTATATGGCATATTTTTTCTGGCCTCTGTGCTTCAGTGGCTGCGGCCAAAAAAACTGGGCAAACAATGCCTACAAGGTCAACGTCGTTGTAATTCGACTAGGGAATAGTTAAAATTTGATTTGAGTTTTTAGAAAAAAATTGAATTAGAATTTTGAAATTTATCATGTACTGGCCCTTTAAGAATTTAAATTCTACTATTTGCCACCTTAAACCTGTCGAATTGCTGTTTTAGCCTATGGGTGATGACCTGAAATCAATTTGGAGTTGTTTGGGGACATCCTGAAAATCAAGTTTTTTTTGGTGAGGAGCTGTCTTAAGGTGCATCTGCTCAGCACTGCATCAAGCCAAAAAAATGGACACCGGCATCAAAAATGTCCGTCGGCATCAAAAACGAGACACTGACGCCGTTTCACGAATTTTTCGCAGAAGCGAAACGCCCCAAATTCGCCCATCACTATTCAAAAGCAATACAAATAACTTAAATGCCATAGACAATTTGTAATTTATATAAAGTACTGCTAGTTATTGCTTATTATAAAAATATCTTTGGGGTTGGCAGCATTGCTACTGTCTACCCCCTAATCCAAGTTTCATATAGTAAACTATTAAATATATTTTAAAAGGC
The DNA here is from genome assembly GCF_017654675.1 of Xenopus laevis. Taxonomy (NCBI): domain Eukaryota; kingdom Metazoa; phylum Chordata; class Amphibia; order Anura; family Pipidae; genus Xenopus; species Xenopus laevis. The sequence continues at coordinate 49,871,760 of NC_054382.1, read as the reverse complement.
TTTTCTTCTTTATTAAAAAAATCCTATATATAAAAATTTAAGGGTTATCATTAAGAGGTCCAATGTTACTAGCATCTAGCTAAATAGAATCTCTTAGCTTTAATCTTTCCTCAGATCTACAATATAAAGAATTGAAACAAAAATAATGATCAGAGATTAGCAGAATACTTGGCTACACAGGGGATATTTTTCTACCTGAAAAATAGATAACTAACTTGTCTTGTATCTTGCAAAATTAACATTAATTTTACCTTTTGGCAAATAGTTAATGAGAAGAAAAGCAGCAATGTATCTTGTGAGGTTTTCTGTTCTAACACTGGGTTTCATTATTTTTTCCACCACTGCTGGGCTATTTGTACGATTTTATTCCAAGCCTGCAGGTTGTTTTGCTTGATTAGGAAGTTTTTCTCAGTCAAACAAATATTCTTCCAGGGGACTCATTCATTATCAGCCTTGGTGGTTAATGACCCTGTGGGTACCATGTTTCTGTCTAATGCACATAAGTTTTCACTTTTTCTTTATGATATATTCAGAATTTAATATACATTTATACTAAATATTGAAGAAAATAGATCTTTCTGGTGAAATGAAACTTAGAATTTAAACATAGCAGTAACAGTTTTTTAAAGAAAATATTTCTTTAGTAATGCCATTTTATGTTTACAAAAACTCTTTATCCCAGTAGTACAGTGCTTTAGACTGCCACCTTTTTGGATCAAACACCAGTTTACACCCTGAATATTTCCCCTGTGTTGTGTTCACTGTTCAGCCTTTCAGTGTTCTGTATGTGATACTAAGGCTCCAGAAACAGGTGGCACATTACAGCAACTTTCTGCATGTTTATTCAGCAATGAACATATAACTTAACACACCAAACATCAGGGTGCAACTATGCTATGCAAGAGAGTGAGAGAGAGACAGCAGAACAGGCACTGGAGAGAAACTGTTGCAGGTGCAGCACAGCGCCCTCTATATTCGCCCTCTATATTACTCCAGTGGTAAAGTCACAGATAAATACACTACACCCTGCATCTTGAATCTTAAAGTGGACCTGTTACCCAGACACAAAAATAATATATATGTTTAATAAAAGGCCTTTTCAAATTAAACGTGAAATCCAAATTCTATTTTTTATTAAAGCATTCATAGCTGTTGTAAGCTCATTTAAAAATCTCAGCTGTCAATCAAATATTGCCTGCCCCTCCTCTATGCCTAGGCATAGAGGCGGGGCAGACAATTGTTTTCACTTTCTATTCAGCACTTACTAGATGTCTCTGCCCTCCCCACATTCCCCCTGTTCTCTTCACCGTTTAATTGTGTAGCCAGTGCATGGAAATGGACATTGATGCAAGGTTTGCCTTAATAAAATTGTCCACAAAATGGCTCCTGTCTGCTTGCTCTATTTATGAATTCCCAGACTGAAAGAAACAAGATTCAAAAAATGTATATAGTGTAATTAAAGTTCATTTTGCTTGACTAATGTGATAAAATAGTATAGTATTTTGAATAATTTTTTTGGGTGACGGGTCCCCTAAGATAAAGCAAATTGACACAGCATGATTTATGGTTGCCATCTCGCACAGCTAATTATCCTTATGCAGACAGAGATCATATGCATTTGAAGCCATGCTCAGTATTGGAGAACAATTTACTGAATGAAATGGAACCTGTAAACCATGGTGCATATTGGGAGGGGGAGAAATAACTGCCTAGGGAAACTTTAATACATTTATGCCTTTCATTCTCCTTTAAAACTTTAGTGAATAATCTTTCTGTATCTGTGCTCCTACACAGGTCTACAGAACATGAAGATGGGAGCTAAGGCAAAGCAGGATAGAGCTGTAGATATGTTTAGCCTTTCCCTTTAATCCAAAATGGTTTGTTATTTATTTATTACAGGCAAGTCAGGACTGGAAATCTGTGGGTTCTGGCAAATGCCAGAGGGGCTGCTATAAGGTCCCATAGAAAGTCAGGTTTTAGTTAGCTGGTGGTGGCTGTTTGGGCCTCTGTGTGGGCTGAGTGGGCCTCTGTGTACCTGAAATGCCAGGGCATTGTAGGGCTAGATGGGTGAGAATGCTGTTCATTAATATTGGTAAATAGTCACTGCAAACTTTGTTATAAGGATTCTTCAAACCAGATGCCAATATGTACAGGATCTTGCAGGGCCGGAACTAGGGGTAGACAGAGTAGGTACGTGCCTAGGGCACAAAGCTGGGGGGGTGCCAGGCACGTACCTGCTCTGTCGTCTACCCCGTGTCTGGTCCCGTCTCTCTCCCCGACTGCCGCGTGTATCTTTTGCGTAAACAAATGATCTCTCTGTCCTAACACAAATGTACCCTGAAGGCTTGGAAACAAAGATATCTTCAGTCTGCAAAAATTTTTGCACAAAGTTGTCGGTTTAATCTTCACACCCACATTTTAAAATTACACATACAGGTATGGGATCTGTTATCTGGAAACCCATTACCCATTTCTGAATTACAGAATTATTTTATTATAATTCGGAGCTTTCTGGATATCGGGTTTTTGGATAAGGGATCCTATATATGTACCATGTACTTGATCCAAACTAAGATATGTCATCCTTATCAGAGGCATAATAATCCTATGGGGTTTATTTAATGTTTAAATTAAATTATCTGGAAAAAGCACAAAAATAAGTCTAAAAGGTTACACAAGCATAGTTGATAAACTTATGCATGCAGGGTGTTCATAATCAGTGATCATAAGGTGTCTTATTTAAAAGAAAAATGTTTTATGCACTTATCTGTTTGTTTTGTATATATATATATATATATTTATGTGTATATATATATATATATATATATATATATATATATATATATATATATATATATATATATAGATAGATAGATATAGATATATAGATATAGATATAGATATATATAGATGTGTATATATATATATATATATATATATATATATATATATATATATATATATATATATATATATATATATATATATATATATATATATATATATATATATATATATATATATATATGTCTTGAGAAAGGTCCCAGACAGGACTTAAATGTTGACAATACATTTTTTCCTTTCTTTGACTACAATATGAAGTCCTGGAGTTCTATATATATATATATATATATTTATTTTATGTGAATCCCCTGACAACAAACGCCCACAGATTGATTACCTGATGGATCTTTTGAGGTTATGCCTAACTTGTAATTATTTCAAGTTTGAACTGTCTTATTTTTTACAGATAAGTGGCACAAGTATGGGGTCTAATGTAGCTCCGTCCTTTGCGAACCTCTATATGGCAAGATATGAAGAGAAAAAGATACTACCTCAGTATGGCAAGTACATTTACAGATTATATCGCTTCATCGATGACCTGTTCCTCGTATGGACAGGTACTAAACAGCAATTTGAACAAATGTTACTTGATCTCAATTCTCTTAATTCAACCATTAGGTTTACTGCCTCCATTGATGAAAAACAGGTGTCATTTTTGGACCTTACTGTTAAGCTTGTGGAGTGGGATGTTCAAACGACCACGTACAGGAAACCTACAGATCGCAACACTATATTACTACATACTTCTTGTCATCCACCGCATACGTTGAAAAGTATTCCGTTTTCACAAATGATCAGGATGGTTAGAAATAACACCGATCGTACCATACTGAGTGAACAACTTGATGATCTGATCATACGTTTCCTTCAAAGGGGCTACAATAGACGGGCTTTACTCGAGTGTAAAGATCTAGCCCTTGAATGAACCCAATATGAGTTGTTGGAGAAAGTAACCACCAAGGCAGACAAAGAGGTGGAGAAACGATTGACCTTTATAACCACCTTCACCCCGGATAACAAACCGCTGGTAGATGCCCTCCATATGCATTGGTCCGTTTTAGAGAAAGATAGAACTCTACCACCTATCTTTCGAAGCAAACCACTGATTTCATATAAAAGGGGACGAAATTTACGGGATCTCCTGGTCAAAACCGACCCCACACATTGTTATCAAAGTGGGGGAACTAGTACGTGGCTAACGGCGGCTAAGAATGGATGCTACAGGTGTCCTTCATGCATCACTTGCAGTCACTTGATAGTAGGCCCTTCCTTTAATCATCCACATACAGGGAAGAAAATTGAAATTAAGTATAGGCTTACCTGTACATCCAAATTTTTGATTTATTTCATTAAATGCCCCTGTGGACTGTTTTATGTGGGGAAAACAATCACTAACTTACGTGACCGGATGGCTAACCATCGAAGTTCAATACGACAGGCATTGGAGACTGGCAGGGCTGAAACCCCGGTAGCATCTCACTTTTTGGAGTATAAACACACCCTGGCGAGTTTTCGATGCATGATCATTGATCATATTCCAATACCGACGAGAGGCGGAGACCGTGAGAAACTACTGTTGCAAGCCGAATTAAGATGGATCCACAGGTTGAATTCGATCAGCCCGGGTGGACTCAATGAGATTGTGTCCTATTCTCCTTTTTACTAGGGGGGTTTACAATATGTAATGAAATCTAACTGTCTTATTTTCCTTCCACCAGGTGGTGCCCACAAGCGATGATTGAAGTTTGAGTATAAGGGGACAAAATGATTTTCTAGGTTTAAGCGGATAGTGGATTTTGGATTTCTTTTTGCTATTTGTCTGAATTTACGCATTCCCTTATTAATCTGACATAATGATGACTGCGGTAGTAACATACACTGTGTCTCTAATAAAATAGGAATGTAGTTATTGTTTTTAATAGAGGGATGGATTCAGTCCCGCGCTTAGGTGCATTTTTGTATAAATAACTTTCTCAGATCGAAGGGTCAGACATATTTGGGTTCAAGTAAGGGGACAGTATCAAACAGACTGAGGGGTCCCACTAGATTGAGGGGTACCATGAGTACCAACATTGACTGCTGACCCTCTACCCGACTCTGAATCCACTTTGGGCAGTTGAGTAGTTAGTGAGCGAATCCACACCTCATGCCCTATGAGAGCACCATTTGGAGTGCCCAATATGACCCCGGTCATGATTAGCATTTAACACTGAGAGTACATTTATTCACCTGAGATTTGGGGTTTAGAGGATATATTTCGTTTATTTATTACTTTTGTTTTTGATATTTCTGTAGTTTTATATATTATTTTGTGATTATTTTGTGTTTATTTTCTAGTGACCTTTTCCGATGGGGTTGGAGTGGGATACACTTGTATGGGTGATTTGGGATACGTTGGACATGGAGAACATTATACATACGATCCTGATCGATCCAAAGCCTAAGATCGTTACGTGTCTCCGTGCCTGATGATACGACATTTGTGAGACGGGAGGTCCATATGACCCGTGTGGATTAACATAGGAGTACGCCTGACAGACTGTGGATGTCAAATTGACAGATCGATTACTGCATCTAACATGTAAATTATGCAGACACAGACCCAGAGGGGTCAATGTACTGGATACCCTATTGAACGCTAGCTTGTGGTTGACGCACTAATAATGCGCGCAATGATTCCACGTGGGGGTTGGTTAAAGGACGCACGGGTGGAGATATGTAGACACTGGGTCATCGAGCTAATCACGGACCCTTTGAGACCGTAGGATCTGAGAGATCTCTTTACACTTAGCGGTATGAAGCAGGGTAAATATGATGCTGACACGGTGACGGCTTGACATTTGGGCACGGCGGTTCTTATCACTTAATAACGGTAAGCCTGCACTAATTCAGCGATTTAAGCTGACTATTAGATTTTCACTTATATTCATTTTAACTGTGTTTTATTAATGAGTTGTAACACTATCCACGATGGGCACTATGGATCATCAGGGCGCTGTTACGTGTTCTGATTACAACAATGTATCGGATGGTCCCTGTAGGAGATATTGTAGCGATTTGTATTTTTTGATACTTTGTTTACTTTACAGGGTTGTTTTCACTAATTTAAACGATTTATATTTGTTGATTGAATTTGTATTGGGATTTTAGATGAGGGTAGAAGTCTGTCAATATAATCACATGTGTATACGTCAGAGTGGGAGGGTTGGAGATATTTTCGCGCCATTGGTAGGGTATTTATGGGGAAAGGTTTTAACATTGTATTACTTTGACAAAGGCTGGTGTGACAGCCGAAACGTTAGTGTGTCTTAATAAATTCATCACTTCTTTATAAGTCCTGAGTCGTGCGGCTTCTTTGGAGGAGGATTGTTTGCAGCATTGTGAGGCATGCACCCAGGCCCTGATTGAACATTTGTCGTGAGTGCTGGGATTTCGGGGGAGTATATATTTATTTATATATATTTATATATACACTTTATATATCCCAACACAGATATGCACTCATCTTGATTAGGTGCAAGTGAGAAATTTAAAAAAGCAGAGTACTGCACTCAGAAGGTCACTGCCAATGGTCTATCTTGGTAGTGGGACTACCAAGAAAGACATGTGGATTTGACTGATTGCAGATGACACCCTACACCTAAATTTATGATGTCTGAGCTGTTTGTTTCTATATGTTTATTACAGTAGACAGTTTAGGTGATTCATGAGAGACTGACACCAGCCAACGCATCACGTTTTTAAGGGTCTTCACATGATTCTAAGGGGAGATCTGCAAATGCAGGAGCAAGGCCATCGTGAAGGGGTCACAGAACCAAAATAACCCCCTCCCCAAGAAAACTGAACAAGAAACAGTCATTTTCTACATCTCACAGTGCTGCCTATCTGCATCCGAGTTGGTATTTTTTTTTATTTGACGGTATTGAGAAATGTAAAAGATCTTGAAATCACATTGTACCTTTATTTTCAATGAGTCTGCCAAATGTCAAATGAATATTGTAAACTCAAATTAAAAGCTTGGATTTTGAAATTACAATTCCCATTTTTTTTTTGCATAAATTCATTAGCTTTGAGATGGCCTATAGAAGCTGTCAGCTTTTTTTAGGGCTACAGAAGGGCAACACCTTTAGAAAACATATTTGGGACCAATAATAAGGCCACCAAATTTCTTGGTAGTCTTCAGAAAATGAGGTGTTATAAATGCTCTGAATGTCATACATGCAGTCGGATGGTACAGGACACTTTCTTCAGCCATCCACATTCTGGACTACTAGCGTGTTTGTTGGTAGTTCCCCATGGACTCAATGAATAATTGATCCTTTCTTCATGTTATTGAACTTACTATTGTCCATGACTTGGCCTCCCTTGCATTATTTGTTATGTTAATGTGGTCACCCATTACCAGTATTTAATGGGCACCTTTGGCTTTAAAAGATATTTTAAGAAAGTGATCTACTCCAGACTGTGTTTCTTTTGTTTTTTTTTAATTTAGTTTCTTGACCATGTGGCAGTTCTATTAATTTAAATAAACATTAGTTACTCTTAAATCAGGTCATATTTTGTAGCTTGTGGAGTTTCATGGGGGCCCTGCAGTGTGAGCTAGGCACTAGGGTCAGTTTGCATTATTTTTTATTAAAGATTTATGAATCATATCCTGAGTCAGCCACTGACTAGATTGAGCTGAGCCATTAGTGTAGCTATAAAGTGAGCCTGGGAACTCAGACTCCTCTATTGTATACACTGACGAAAATAACTGATTTAGCACATTTGCCTTTTCTGTATCTGTTACAACCATACTGGTACCGTTATTTAATGGAGCAACACTCTCAACCTGCATCTTTTTACTATTAATATATTTAAAAAAACTTTTTAGGGTTAGTTTTCACCTCCACCGCAATTAACTCTTCATGTCCTTTCTTTGCCTTCCGGATTGCTGATTTACAACATTTATTACAGTGTTTATATTCATTAAATGCAGCTTCTGTCCAAACATATTTGTAGTTTTTAAATGCCTTTCTCTTCTTTCCTATTAACTTCTTTACTTCTGTATTAAGCCACATAGACTGATTCTTAGAGCTTCTACATTTACTCCTTAAGGGAATAAATTGAGAAGAGTAATGATTTAATATCATTTTAAATGACAACCATTTCTGTTCTGTGTTTTTAGCTGAAAACTTAATGCACCAATCAATACTCTGTTGGGCAGCCATCAAGGCACTAAAATTAGCTTTTCCAAAATTCATGGTTTTTGTTGCCCCAGTAAATATTTGTTTTTTGCGCCAGACATTAAATTATATAACATTATGGTCACTATTACCTAGGGTTTCAATGACTTGCACATTCGCTATAAGTTCTGGGCCATTTGAGATCACTAGATCCAGAATAGCATTTTTTCTGGTAGGCTCCTCAACAACCTGTGAGGTCAACAAGTTTATAAACTTGTTTCCATTAACTGATCTGGCAGTACTGTTACTCCAGTCAATATCTGGGTAATTAAAATCCACCGTTATCATTACGTTACCCAAACTAGCAGCCTTTTCTATTTGCATCAGGAGCTTAGCCTCCTCCTCCTCACTTTCATTAGGGGGTCTATAGCATATGCCTACAATTAATTTGCTGGACTCTTTACAATTGGTGAAGAACTCCACCCATAAGACTTCTGCCCCCTCCTTTTCAAACAGGTAAGCTTAGGTAAGCTTTTAAATCCTGCCTAACAAACAGACATACCCCTCCCCCTTTTCTATTGCCTCTGTCCCTCCGAAACAAAGTATAGCCACTGATATCAACTGCCCAGTCATGTGACTCATTCAGCCATGTTTCGGCCACACCAATCACATCATATTTTCCCTCCAGCACCAGCACCTCCAGCTCTCCCATTTTACCAGACAGACTCTTTGCATTTGCAAACATATATTTAATACTGGTATGATATTGAACATATGACATGTGGTCCTCCCTATGCTTAACAGTACCCCCAGCCAAATCTCCTCCCCCATTTTCCCTTTCTTTGCCCACAAACCTGTTTTCCACTGAATCTTTTACTGAACCCTCTCCCCCCATGCCTAGTATAAAATCTACTCCAGCCGTCTAGCCCTCTTCTCTCCCAAAACAGATGCGCCATCATCATTGAGGTGCAGCCCATCCCTAGCAAAGAGCCTGTAGCCGGCTGAGAAATCAGCCCAGTTCTCCAAAAACCCAAAACCCTCCTCCCTACAACAATCTCTCGAGCGTTGCTCGTGGCACAGGTAATATCTCTGAGAAAATTACCTTGGAAGTCCTCGCCCTAAACTTTACACCTAGTTTTTTAAAATCTTTCTTGAGGATTTCACCACCTCCTCTAACTTTGTCATTGGTTCCTATGTGTACCAATGTCTTCCCCAGCCCCTCCCAATAATCTGTCCACTCGTTCTACCACATGCCGCAGCAGACTGCTTGGCATGTAGGGGCCTTACGACAGATTACACTATCCACCTTTCTAATAATTGAATTCCCTGTAACTAAAACCTGCCTTTTCTTCCTTGCACTCCCCCCACCACCCGTATTAGAACCACTGCCTCCCAGGGTGCTCTGAGAGTCAGTCTGCTCCATACATGCCAGTTCAGAGTTTTCCTCCCCAGAATTTTAAGCCAAAACGGAGAATTTGCTGTTTTGGACAAGCTGTGGACCAGCCCCCCTACCCTTCTGTCCCCTACTTCCCCTCCTGACTGTCACAACTCAGATGCAGTAGAACTGCAGACTTTCAGCTTTAATTCAGTGGGTTGAACAAAAAAATATGAGGAACTAAAACCTTTTTTTTACACAATCACTTAATTTCAGGGGCTCCAAAGTAATTGGACCGTTGACTCAAAGGCTATTTCTTGGGCAGGTGTGGGCAGATAATCCCTGGAGTTGATTTGAGGGAGGTGCTTGTATGTGGATGATTTTGCTATGAACAGACAACATACGGTCAAAGGAGCTCTCCATGCAGGTGAAACAAGCCATCCTTAAACTGCAAAAACAGAAATTGCTACAAACAATATTAGGAGTGGCAAAATCTACAGTTTGTCAATCAAACGAAATCCAGATGTATGTGGAAAACAGGCTCAGAAACTGCAGATACTGTTCTGAAAGGTTTATTTTAACACATCTTTCAAGCTAGAGTGGCTCTTTATCAATAGGGATGTAGCGAACAGTTCGCCTGCAAACTTGTTCGCGCGAACTTCGACCGTTCGCGTCCGCCTAATGTTCGCGAACGTTTGGGAACGTTCGCAATTTGAGTTCGCGACCATTCGACCGCTAAAATCGAACGATTTCCATTCGTTCGAACGATTTTCATTCGTTCGAACGATTAAAATCCCTCGACCGTTCGATTCGAATGAAAATCCTTCGATCGAACGATGAAAATCCTTCAAACGTTCGAATCGAACGAAAAATCCTTCGAACGTTCGAATCGAACGATTTTGCGGGTGTTCGAAGCTCGCGAACCGTTCGCGAACCGTTCGCATTTTTTGCCGGTGTTCGCGAAAACCAAAACGGCGGTTCGCTACATCCCTATTTATCAAGCAACACTTGATAAAAAGCCACAATAGCTCGAAACATGTTGTATTAATGTAGGGGCCCCTACGGGTTAATATGCCCTGCAGCTTTAAGGCACCCACCTTTTTCTTAGAGTGATCTGCCAGGAGAGGTGTGACAGCTTCCTGCTACACTGCACTATAGTGTGTGTAAGGAGTGCCTCTTCCGCCTCTGGATGCTGATCCAGCTGGGTATGCTCAGAGGGACTGAGTACAGAAGGCCCAGAAGAAGGCATGTGTCCAAGTCGGGGACAAGGCAAACCTGTGAATGAGGAATAGATATACTAAGGCAGACTTGTCATAGTCTCTCTAGGAGAGAAAGACAGAGAGGTTAGAGAGAAAGAGCAGTTCTGAGCTCCAACATAGGAGTGATAGATTGAAGGTATCTCTCCCAGGCCATACTGCCTGTAGTATAGGGATCCCAGTGGAGAGGGAATCAGGAGAGAGTGATTGCCCTGAGGTTGATCCAGAGACTACTACTGGAATATGTCGCAGAGGTGAAGTGGGATACCTGCCAAGTCTGTCCCCAGGGACTGTCAGCCTGTGTCTGCTCTAAGTGAGCCTGCCTGCAGATCTGTGTGAACTCTCTATATGCTGTTGCCTCAACTCCTGCGTGAGTTTACCTGATGTCACTTGCCTCGTGCATAGTTCAATAAACCTTGTTCCTGTTTTATTAAGAACCTCCTGGCGCCCAAGTCTTTTGTTATTGCACAGTAGCCTGTGGGAGTTGTATATATACTACAACACACCTTTAATCTTCCATATAGCGAAGGCCCTAGCCTGAAGTGTTAGAGTCACGTGTAACCCATGCTCTAGTGCATTAACCCCGTATGGCCCAAATAGGTGTTACATTAATATAAACCTTGCAGCACAGTATCTGCACTTTCTGAGCCTGTTTTCCACATACACATGGATTTTGTTTGAATGACATACACTTCAATTTTGGACAGAAGCAGTCTACGTGCTACTGGTGCAAACTGATTTGTTTTCAAAATCTACAGTTTGTTACATCCTGAGCACCAAAGAATGTACTGGTGAACTCAGCAACAGAAGACAACAGTGGTGGATGATCACAGAATCATTTCCATGGTGAAGAGAAACCACTTCACAACAGCCAAACAAGTGAACACCACTCTCCAGGAAGTAGGCATATAGATATCCAAGTCTACCAGAAAGAGAAGACTGCATGAAAGTAAATACGGAGGGTGCACTGCAAGCTGCAAGCCACTCATAAGCCTCAAGAACAGAAAGGCTAGATTGGACTTTGCTAAAAAAAACATCTAAAAAACCCAGCACAGTTTTGGAAAAACATTCTTTGGACAGATGAAACCAAGACTTACCTCTACCAGAATGGTGACAAGAAAAAAGTATGGAGAAGGCGTGGAACAGTTCATGATCCAAAGCATACCACATCATCTGTAAAACATGGTGGTGGCAGTGTGATGGCTTGGGCGTGTATGGCGGCCAGTGGTACTGGGACACTAGTGTTTATCAAAGATGTGAGACAGGACAGAAGCAGCCAAATTAATTCTGAGGTGTTCAGAGACATATGGTCTGCTCAAATCCAGCTAAATGCAGTCAAATTGATTGGGAGGTATTTCATAATGACCCAAAACATACATCCAAAGCAACCCAAGAGTTTATTAAAGCAAAGAAGTGGAATATTCTCGAATGGCCAAGTCAGTCACCTGATCTGAACCCAATTGAGCATGCATTTCACTTGTTTAACATTAAACTTCAGACAGAAAGGCCCACAAACAAACAGCAACTGAAAGCCACTGCAGTAAAGGCCTGGCAGAGCATTAAAAAGGAGGAAACCCGGGGGGCGTGGTCTGCATGGCGTTCTGAGCAGACGTGCAGTGCGGAGCTCTGTCTGGAAAATCCTGAATTCCTCGGTGGATACCAATTTAACAAGCTGTACCCCAGTGATAAAGACATTCTTAGCATTCCGACACATGATGAAAGGCAGTAAAACCCAGAGAGCGCGCTCGGAGGTGTCAGCAAGGCTGGAAAAATATGCTAGAACTCCTCCACAAGATGGCGGTGAGTCTCCTCCACACGATGCAGAGAACACGCAGCCACCTAATGTGATCCAAGACCCATCAGTGCAACTGCTGCTCACAGCAATCACGGACTGCCGAGCAGCATTATCCTCGAAAATAGAGGAAGTGAAAACTGATTTATCACTCCTGAGGGCGGATCTGCAGGCGGTGAGAGAGCGTACAACAGAGGCAGAGAGGAGAATCTCCAGACTGGAAGATTTATGTGACCCCATGACGCAGCAAGTACAAACTCTACAGAGACAACACAATGTGATGGCCATGAAGCTGGATGACTACAGGCAGCGCAGAAATAATGTTAGAATTGTGGGCCTGCCGGAGAAAGCAGAGGGAGAGGATCCGACACGATTTGCTGAGCAATGGATCCGTGAGATGCTCCCAAAGGCCTCACTCTCCCAACAGTTTGTGGTGGAACGAGCCCACAGAGTGCCTGCCCGCCCTCTACCTCCTGGAGGCCCACCGCGGCCCTTCCTAATGAGGCTACTTAACTTCCGAGACCGGGACGAAATTCTGCGAGCTGCAAGACTGAACCCTCAAATGATGCATCAGAACAGCACAGTCCACTTCTTCCCCGACTACTCCGCAGAGCTACAGAAGGTACGGGCAGCATTCGTAGGGGTAAAGCGTAGACTACGAGAGGCAAATCTGGCATACGCAATGATCTACCCGGCCAAACTGAGAGTGCAGGCGGACGGAAAGGCGCAATTGTTCACTACCCCCAAAGCGGCAACAGACTGGTTGGACTCCAGAGGGCATCGTAACATCCAGGAGGAAAACTGAAGGGTCGTAAGTATCATAGATGCCTCGTGCACTACAGCATCTATAGCGGGCTGCAGGGGGGGGAAAATTGACTATTACTAACTCTTAGACTGCTTCAGACTGAATTTGGGGAAAGTAAGGGACATATGGACTGGGGAGGCCAACTTAAAACCCCCACCAGCAATCCTCAATGAGCCACAGGAGGAGAGATGGGGCCAAATTTAGCAAGCACTGCCTCCCTTACTCTCTCCTCACTACTACGAGTACCCCCAATAACATTTCAAACGACACTGTATCACGAATCGGCTGACATCGGTGTGGGAGAAGGTCAGCTGGCCGGGACCCCCCCGAAACTGATCAAATCGGGACTGGTTAAACATGGGGCAACACACCTAGATGGAACATTACTTGTGCATTCGTAGCGGATGATTTATTACTGCAAGGTGATTGATTGCACAACTCGCTCCCAGTGAGAAGTAGGCATAATAGGCTCACTAAAGATGCCACAAGAGAGAGGGGGGGGATTCTCCTGACACGTATAATATGTTGGCTCCCTAACTAAATGCTTACTGATAATTTTGTTTCAGCTGATTCTGTGTTGTTGGTTCTGTTTTTCCCTTTCATGCCCACCAGGTAAACTAAGCAAATGTTTATGTGAATAATTTGCCATACGGAACTGTATTTTGTTTTCTCTTTGTTTATCTCTCTCCTGGCCGAAGGTATAGGACCACCGAGGGTTAATAGGTTAAAAGGTATAAGAAAGCTCTGCAAGAGACGTTAGTTGAGTTTAGTTAGGTTCTAAGCGGAAGTTGGCCAAACCTAGCTGACCACACTCCGTTAGTATGCTAAGTAAATTAGTTAAGGGATCAGAGACCTGTCAAGTTAGATGGCAGGTAGGGAAAGTTAAAGGGACTGTTAATAGTTTGACTTCAGACCCTCCCCTAACCCCACACCCACCCCCCAACGCAGGTACAATAATTCCATATCTAATAGACCCTTTATGGGTCTCCTATTTCAGCAAGACAGCTAATGGAATCACTTAATATCATGTCCTGGAATGTCAGGGGATTAAATACAAGGTTCAAACGTGCACTGGTGTTTGATTATGTTAAGCGTTTCAATCCACACATTCTTATGTTACAAGAGACCCACTTAGTGGGCCAAAGGTTACTGGCTCTAAAAAGACCTTGGGTAGCCCACACATACAATGCAACCTTCTCCTCACATGCCAGAGGCACCTCTATACTGATAAGAAGGAACTTTCCAGCTGAGTTAATCAAGCTCACGACAGACCACTATGGCAGATTTGTAGTAGTATCGCTACTGATAGGAAATCAGCCCATAAACCTAATCAACTTTTATGCTCCCCCGCCCCTTACTTCAACACTGCTGGACACCCTTATGAGGGAACTGACCAAACACCCAGTGGCACCCACCTGTATAATGGGGGACTTTAATGCCACAATGGATGCTGTGAAAGATAGGCTCAACATTGTCTCGACCCACAACAACAAACTGGCACAATGGGCAGAAGCCATGCAGCTAACTGATGTTTGGCGCTGGAAACACCCTGAGGAATCAGTGTTCTCCTGCTATTCCCCTACACATAACACCATGACCCGAATAGACCTGGCACTAGCCACAGGGGACTTACTGCAACAAGTCCGCACAACCCAATACCTGCCCCGAGGCATATCAGACCATGCCCCACTGCTGGTCACACTAGGCATGCTTTCGCCCAGAGCACCAAAACCTTGGAGACTAAGCCCACTATGGTTGGCCAATTGGGAGAAATCGAATGTTTTCCCAGTAGACGAAGGTTTGGTGCCTGGCGATTATACCCCAACACCATTGAAGTGGGTAAATGAATTCAAGTATCTGGGTATTAAAATCACAAAGGATAGCTCCAAGTATGAGGAACTAAACCTCACCCCGATCACCGAAAACATGACAACTAAACTGAAGCAATGGGTAAACCTACCCCTAACAATATGGGGCAGAATAAACCTCATAAAGATGGTTTTTCTGCCCAAATATTTATATATACTCCACAACTCTCCCATATATTTACCCAAAGTAGTATTTACTAAAATAGAGCAGATTCAGACATCTTTCATATGGGGGAACAAGTCGCCGAGATTTGCGAAATCCAAATTGAAAACTCAATTTGAAAACGATAAATGAAGGAGGACTGGGATTTCCAGATCTACAAGGCTACTTCCTAGCTTCCCAACTTTTCTATATTGGCTGGTGGCTAACACCAGACCCAAACAATCCCAACCTACAGCTACAAGCCACCCTAGCGGGTTTAGTAGAGACGCTAAGACATATACCATATCGGAAATTGAAGGATCTGCAAGTAAAACACCCAATATTAGCTACTCCCCGTAAGGCCTGGACAGCGGTAATGCGAGCTAGCCATCTCAGCAACCCGCTGCTCTCACCTGACTTACCACTATGGGGCAACTCATACCTACCCCATTTCCGGCAACTTCTACAATATATGAGATGGCCGAGCATAGGGATAAAGACACTTGGGGAGGCAGCACCGGGGGGGGCAGCTGCTTAATAGAGACCAAATGCTACAGACTAGGCCCGGGATACAAATTGGCCAAGTAAACTACTTACAATTCCGACACGCATTTGTAGCGCAATTCTTATCCACTAAAGTGGAAATAGAGGTGCCCCCTGTGCTGGAGACCCTCAAATCCCCAATCCAAAAAAAAATGGTGACTAAAGTGTATGGGAACCTGCTCTCCACATTCCCTTCCCCATTTGCTAAGGCATATACAGTCTGGCAACAAGATATCCCTAGCTTAACCTTGGAAGAATGGGAAGAAGGTACCTCTAAAGCATATCAATTTCTAATCGCAACAAGGGACAGACTTATCCAGTTTAAGGTGTTACACCGGTTGCACATAACACCTCTTAGACTAAGCCGAATGGGAGATATGGAGAGGGCACACTGCCCTAAATGTCAACAGAGGGAGGCGGGATACTTACATATGATGTGGGATTGTCCGGAAATCCATAAGTATTGGGACAAAATAATGACATATGTACAAGAGAAAACTACTTTCCCTAAAATAATGTCGCCACAGGTGTGCCTCCTAGGTATAATCGATGAGACTATTCCCTTAAATGCAAAAAGGGACTTATGGAGATCCTTGTTATTCTATGCTAGGAAAGCAATACTTATGAAATGGCTGACACCAAAAGCCCCATCCCGCCAGTTTTGGCTAGTGTGACAAGCTGGCGGCTTGTACACGTAACTTTTAGGGGGATTAGTCAATGGTGAGCAGGCAGCATAGGAAAAAGGAGCCGAAAGACAGGGACACACAGCTTCTTCAAGGAAAAACAGAGATTTATTTTCCAACTTTACACAAACACAGTATTGTCCACAGACACAGGGGTGACCATTTTATCATTCAAACAAATAATAAAATAAAAACCTAGCCCATTGGGCACTACCTTCACACCTTGAAGCAGTCCCTGACTAGGCTGGGCCCCTTGTGGACTACCAGCAAACAAAACAATTGTTGTGGCTCACCCCTGTACTCACAGTCTTTGAGTGAACCTTTTAGCCTCCTGGCTTTTCTCCAATGTCCCACACAGACAACAACTCTGGCTCTTAGTCACAGCCACGGGCTCCCTCTGCTTCTGGCAGGATCAGGCGGCACTCCCAGCTCCTCTGGGAGTTCCTCACACAGCCAGGTCTCCTACCTGCTGTGCCCTGATGAGAGACACACTCTCCCATTCCAATCAACTTTAAATAGTCTTTCCACAGGACAGCTTTCCTGTGGAAGGTGAACTCCAATCTCTGGACTGGCTCTATGGAATGGAGTCCCTGACTACTAAAGTCTTTAAACAGAGCGCTGATTCTCTGTTTCATAACTCCCTTCCTGGAGCCTATCTCAGTCCCTGGGGCGAAATTAAAGGCTAGAGTGACCTTTTTCCTCCTTTTCCTAGTCACTCTACCACACTAGACATAATTAATAAACAACTCCCACTAATACAGATGACCTACCTTGCTAGGGGCTGCCCAGGAAAATATGAGAAAATATGGGACGAGTGGACAGAGGCTACTTCCTAAGACCCACTACAGAAAGTATGTGTTCCCCTGACTTTGAGGTTCTTCCTGATAGTAAAGTTACCCAGATGCATTACCAAACAGGGTAACTGAACATAAAGTGTACCGGCTGTGAAGTTTATGTGACAGATATAATGTAATAAATGGTGATTGTCTTTTGAAGATGTACCTGACAACCCCCCCTCCCCCCCCTCTTTCTTCTGTACCCCCCCCCTATTTTTCTTTTGGTTTGGAAATCAATAAAACAAATACTGTTAAAAAAAAAAAAAAAAAAAGGAGGAAACCCAGAATCTGTTGATGTCCGTGAGTTCAAGACTTCAGGCTGTCATTGCCAGCAAAGGGTTTTCAACCAAGTATTAGAAATTAATATTTTATTTTCAATTTTATAATTTGTCTAATAACTTTTGTGCACCTGAAATGAAATGATTGTGTTAAAATAAGTCTTTAGTTCCTTACATTTTTATGCAATCTTTTTGTTCAACCCACTGAATTAAAGCTGAAAGTCTGCAGTTCAACTGCATCTGAGTTGTTTCATTTAAAATTCATTGTGGTAATGTACAGAACCAAAATTAGATAAAAAGTTGACTCTGTCCACAGATTTATGGGCCTAACTGTATATGACTGTCATGCATAAGTCTGTCCACACAACAACTGTTAAACCTCTATATGCCATCTGTAATGTAGAGATTTGGACCTTTACACAGAAAAGCTATTGACATTTCCCATAGTCACCCATGGTCAGCATTCACCCAATGGGTTAACTCCCCGTGGGCCAGCGGACAGGACCTCCCCCAATGATTCAAAAGGCTGCACCCCCCTTCACTCCCTTAGTCTTTTTTGTCCTGTCCGGGCCAGTGGATAGATGGAGTCTTAGAGAAGAAAGACCAACTATAACAAGACAGGTAATGCCTATAAGCTCCCCTGTAAGGGGGTTAGCATGGGCAAATAATATTTTACCTGGATGGATCTCTCCTCCCGCTTGCGGGTTAGGGGATTTCCTTAGAAGTAACACTGTGGTGTTGCTGTGGCGAAAAATCCTCCCTATTATGGGTTAGGTAAGCCAGGTTTGCCAGAGAAGAGAACTGCGGGAGCTGTGATTTGCAGCATCTTCAGCGTTGGAAGTTTTTCCGTCGGCCATCTTGGTAAGGAGATTGTGCACGGGCCGAAAGGAAGTGACGTCAGCAACGTGTAGGTTTTCGGCGGCCATCTTGGTACAGGATAGGCGCCGGAAAGGAAGTGACGCAAGCGGAAGTTGCCGAGCGGCCATTTTGGATAAGGGAAAATAGCGTTTGTTGGAAACGGAAATTTGGCGCCAAAATATAACATAGGAGCGGCGTTTTTGACAGCGCAATGGATGAAATACATTGGCAGTCTCTGGGGGCAAACGAATTATGAGGTATGCAGAGTTCAGCCTCACTTATTTAAACGAGTGTTCACTTCCTGCAGCTGCCATTTGCCAAAGCAGTGTATGCTGAGCATTGAGGTTACAAGTTGCAGGTATGTGATGTTTCCTTAAGGGACTTTCAGCTAAAAAATCTCTAAATTGAGAAAATGATGCTGAATTATTTACTCTCTTTACCTAGTTTCAACTATGGAACCTGGTATGACGGGAAAAGCCTCTCAACCCTGAGGGAAAAGGTGAGGTGATAAGAGAGTGGAATTTTTTAATACAGATCGGAAGATCTGATTTTAACATATTGTTATTTGTTCAGCCTTCCTGCCTCAGATGCAAAGAAAGACAAGTCACCAGAGAAGTCTTCAGCATCAGTGGAAACACGGCAAGATCCAGGAACATCAGTGTCACAGGAAAATCAGCTGTTTGCAGAATCCTTGGCTTCAGTAATAAAACAAGCAGTTATTCAGGGATTTCAAGAAGTTTCAAGCTCCAGGAAAAGACCTAGACATACAAGACAAACAGAATCAATATCCGACATATCGGAAGGTGACTTATCAGAAGATCCGGAAGTTTTTTCACAAGTAGGATCAGAGGAAGGTGAAGTAGAATCAGAGGAGGAATCTACCTTTGACATAGCGGTCATAGACCCATTGATAAAAGCAGTCAGGCAGACCCTGACTTTTCCTACAGAGGCGACAAAAATATCTGCAGCAGATAAGCTATTTCCTTCTTCACGGAAAAAGTCAGCAGGTTTTCCAGTTCATTCTTCCATCAAAGATATTATTATGACCGAGTGGAAGAAGACGGAAAAAAGAGCTCAAACTGCAGGGAAATTTAATAAGAAATACCCCTTTGATGAGCAAGAAGCAAAGTTCTGGGAGTCTCCACCCAAGGTGGATGCGGCCATAGTTAGGTTGGCTAAAAAGACAACCCTTCCTGTGGATGATGGGGCAGTATTTAGAGAACCAATGGAGAAGAAAATGGAGTTTAATTTGAAAAAAGCATTTGGGGCTGCAGGAGCAGCCTGTAAACCAGCTGTCGCATTGACCTCGGTGTTGAGGGCTTTAAAGGTATGGCTGACTGAGCTTGGTGATGCGATTTCATCCAACGTGAAAAGGCCGAAGCTGTTAGAAATACTTGCAGACTGTAAAATGGCTACAGAATTTATGTCAGAGGCTTCAATAGATCTGGTCCATTTATCGGCTAGATCCATGGCTCTTTCGGTAGCAGCCAGAAGAGCATTGTGGTTAAAAACTTGGGCAGCTGATACTGCATCCAAGTCTAATCTATGTCAGTTACCGTTTGAAGGCGAAATGCTGTTCGGTGAGAAGCTGGATGCAATCATAAAGAAAGTATCCGGAGGTAAAAGTGTTTTTCTTCCACAAGAAAACCAGGCTAAAAAAAAGTCGCTTTGAGCCCAATTATGGGAAGGCAAAAGAAAAAACGTTTAGAGCATCCAGGCAATATAAACCTGGGAAGGAATACTCTAGACAACCTTCATGGAGGTCAGGTCGGCCAAGCTCGAGAGGTACAGCAAGGAGATCTGGGGGTTTTTCCTCTGCCCCTTCTACTTCCAACCAACAATGAAGGTGGCAGGGCTCAGAACATGGTAGGGGGCAGGTTAGCCGAATTCTCCCATGTCTGGGCCAGAACTATTCGAGATGCTTGGGTACAGAAAGTGATAGAGTCAGGTTTTCTGCTGGAATTCAGGTCAGTACCCAAGAGAGATTGTTTCATCAAGTCAATCTTCAAGGATGGAGATACAAACAATCAAGTCGTTCAAGAATACTTAAAACAACTGTTCGAGTCAAGGGCGATAGAATTAGTTCCTTCAGAGGAGAAATTCAAAGGCCTTTACTCAAGACTCTTTCTGGTAAAGAAAGCATCAGGGACCTTGAGACCGGTACTCGATATGAGAAGAGTCAACAAATTCTTACAAGCAAAAAAATTCAAGATGGAATCTCTAGCTTCCATTATGCAGGCAGTCTCAGTAGGAGATTGGCTAACAAGTATCGATTTGAAAGACGCTTACTTCCACATACCAGTGGCAAAAGAACACAGGAAGTTTATGAGATTCGCAGTAGGAGAACTACACGTGCAGTTCACTTGCCTACCATTTGGTCTTTCCCAATCTCCAAGAGTGTTCACAAAGGTGCTAGTAACACTTATTGCAGAGCTAAGGAAGGAGGGCTTAGCCGTCTACCATTATCTAGACGATATTCTGGTAGTATCAAACTCAAGAGCCGAAGCCGAAAGACACACTTCCAGAGTAAAAGAATTTCTTTTAGCCCATGGATGGGTAGTAAACGAGCAAAAAAGCAATTTTTTTCCCAAACAAACCCTTCAATATTTGGGCGCTCTTTTTCAGACGGATCGAGACCAGGTCAGTCTTCCAGTGGAAAAACAGACGAAAATGGTCGATCTGATAAAACAATTCAAGAAGCAGAGGAAGGTCTCAGTTCAACAATGTCTAAGAGTGCTGGGCACTATGTCCGCAGCATGTCAGATAATCAGATGGGCAAGGTGGCACACAAGGCCCTTGCAAAATTTTCTACTAAGAAATGTAAAACAACCTCACTTACATTTGCTAAAGAAAATAGAAATACCCCGAGAAATAAAAAGAAGTTTAATCTGGTGGTGCAGTCGCAAAAACCTAGGAAGAGGAGTTCCCCTGGAGGAGCCAGAATGGGTAACATTAACTACCGACGCATCAAGTGTGGGGTGGGGAGCCCACATAGGCGAGAGATATGTACAAGGCACCTGGAAAGGAGAAGATGTTTCCTCAAACATTCTGGAGTTAAGAGCCATAACAAAATCTCTTTTTTCTTTTTCTCACCTGTTAAAGAACAAACAGGTAAAGATTGTGACAGACAACACTACAGCGGTGGCATACATAGTAAAACAAGGAGGCACCAGGAGCATGTCACTAATGAAAGAAGTGGAACCAATATTTCAGTGGGCAGAGAGTTGGTTGGAAGGATTAACGGCAATTCACCTTCCAGGAAAAGAAAATTTAAAAGCAGATTTCCTCAGCAGGACACTGCTAGATCCAGGGGAGTGGAGCTTACATGGAAGCATTTTCGAGAAAATTGTAAGAAGATGGGGTCAGCCAAAGATAGATGTTATGGCATCCCCACAGAACAAAAAATGCCGTCAGTTTTATTCAAGGTTCCCCTGCAAAGGGGCTTGTGCAGTAGACGGCTTAAGACAAAATTGGTCAGGGAGCCTAATCTACATTTTTCCTTCGTTTCCACTAATCTGGAAGATACTGAAAAAGATAAAGAAGGAGAAGGCGGAGGCAATTGCGATTATTCCTTTTTGGGCCAGGAGGCCTTGGTTCCCTCTCCTCCAGAAGTTGGCAATAGAAGAGCCAATGCCGATTCCGAATTTCCCAGGATGGTTGTCGCAGGGAGCAATACAATTTCAGGAGCGCAATCATTTATCTTTGATGGCTTGGAGGTTGAGAGGGAAAAGTTAAAGAGCCTCTCGCTGACAGACGAAGTCATAAAATTTTTGATGAAGTCAAGGAAAAATAGCACCTCCTCCCAGTATTATAAAGTATGGGGTAGGTTTGCAGAATTTGTGACAGTTAAAGGAGAAAATCCTTTGTCTCCATCACCAGCAATATTGATAAGTTTCTTATTTTCGGGATATGAGAAGAATCTGCAGTTTAATACATTAAAGGGCCAAGTGTCAGCGATTTCAGCCCTAACTGGGAGAGCATGGGCAGAGGAGCCTTTGGTGAAAAGATTCTTTAACGCCCTAATCCGAGAGAAACCGATGAAGAAAAGTTTTATTCCACCATGGAATCTTCCCTTTGTTCTGAAGGTCTTGACGGAAGCACCGTTTGAACCATTGGAAACGTCTTCTTTATGGAATATGACATTAAAAGTAGTTCTGCTGGTAGCAGTAACGTCGGCCTGTAGAGTGGGAGAGATATCAGCTTTAGCAGCTTCAGAGCCGCATACTGTAATATTTGAAGATAAGGTGGTGTTAAGACCTGCATTTGGGTTTTTACCGAAGGTCATCTCAAAGTTCCACTTAAATTTGGAGATAGTTCTTCCCTCCTTTTGTCCAGATCCTAAATCACCAAAGAAGAAGTATGGCATACTCTGGATCTAGTAAGAGCCATAAAGATTTATGTGGAAAGAACAAAATCTTGGAGGAAATCAGAAAAATTATTCATTATTCCGAATGGGCCAAGAAAAGGTCAAGCTCCGACGAAAAGAACCATAAGTTCCTGGATTGTGGCAGCCATTGCTAAAGCATATAATGTTACAGGCAGGAAGGTTCCCAAAGGGTTGAAGGCACACTCTACCAGGGCATTGGCGAGTTCCTGGGCGACAGAAGCCGGGGTGTCGCCAGAAAGCATCTGTAGATCAGCAAGGTGGTCTTCAATCAACACATTTGTGAAACATTACAAACTGGATGTGTTAGCCTCCCAAGAAGCTGTATTTGAGAGAAGAGTATTGCAGTCTGTATTACATGCTGATGATTAAAAATTCTGTTATGCAAATTGTTCCCGCCCTTCTTTTTATCTTAGGGAATTCCCATTGGGTGAATGCTGACCATGGGTGACTATGGGAAAACAGGAAATTGTTTATACATACCGTAATTTCTGTTTCCTGGTCACTCTCCATGGCAGCATTCACCAGGGAGTTTCCCACCCTAATTTGGGGACAGCTTTATACCTAGACTAAGGGAGTGAAGGGGGGTGCAGCCTTTTGAATCATTGGGGGAGGTCCTGTCCGCTGGCCCACGGGGAGTTAACCCATTGGGTGAATGCTGCCATGGAGAGTGACCAGGAAACAGAAATTACGGTATGTATAAACAATTTCCTGTTTTCTCTGCTACATAAAATTATTATTTTTGTTATTGTGAATAGTCACCCTTGTGTGTTTTATGTAATGTGTTTTTAGGTGATGTCCAGAGGAAGACACTGAAAGCCAAATTAAATATTTATTTTGGAATAGTCTGACCTACAAATAAAATGTGCAATATCACTCTAGCAGTTTAAAGCCAGGCTGGAAGGAACGGGTATCATAACTTTCTCTCTCTTTAACCCTTTAAATGCCACAGATCGTAGAATCTACGTTCTGTGGCAAAGGTACTTGAAATGCCACAGAACGTAGATTCTACGTTCTGCAGCACTTCCGGGTTCAGGAGCGGAGGAGCGGCTGTTAGAGCCGCTCGCTCCGTTCCTGCTCGATCCCCTGCCCCTAGGCAACGAGCAGAGCAGGGGATCGTGTGGCCCCTGGGGCGCAATCGCCCAGGGGCCCAAAAAAAGCAGCAGGCACATGTTACTTACGTGTCCTGCTGCTGCAGCCTGCACCGGATCGTCGATCTCCGCCCCCACAGCACACAGACAGGAACCACGAGGCAGATGTCTTCCAGGGGCTCTTCCTGATCGCCTGCAACAGTCTCCAGCGATTTTTTTCAGGTTAGTGCAACAATTACACACACAAACACACCAACACACACTTATTACAGTAATACACACTTAGATTCACACTTACACACACTTACACATACATTTTTGGGGATTGGGGGGGTCACTTACACTCACTGCACTTACACACATGTGCACACGCACACACGCGCACATAACATGTAATTTACCATTTGTACACACGCACACGCACATACATGGCATTGTGGCTTTTTTTTTTTTTCTTATCGCATCGTCTCTTTTTTTGGCTGAAAAAAATGTTTTATTGCCATTACGAATAGCGTATTCGCTAACCGTACTGTGCAATACCTTTTGTATGTTATTTCGGTGATTATATTGCAATTTTGGGTATTTTGGTGCATTTTTAGCCATTTTATTGAATTTTTAGCCATTTTATTGCATTTTCAGCTCTGCATATGTTGTGTTCACTTGTTTCTAGCCGTAGAACCTGTTTGGTCCAGCTAAAATATTCAAACTGTGATTCTGACAGCCGATAACACTAGTCTGGAAAAAAAAACATTGATTTTTGTGGTTTTATTGGATTTTTTTGCATTTCACTCTTTACTGCCTTATTTTGTTTTGCCTTGTAAATTTTATATACTATATATCCATTTGGGGGTCTCTGTGCACCACATAGTTTGGTATATCTATGCATATTGGGCATTAAAGTGTTCAGTAGACACCAGGTGTTCATATTTAGGATGTTTTATGCTGATACGTTACGAAATGTGGGGCATATAATGGGGTAAAAGTCAAGCTTTCTGCCAATTTTCAGAAATTTGATAAAAACCGTTATGTTCAGCATTGCTTTGCAGTTTGGCAGTTTGCAGTAGAAACACATATTTACCCATATTGGATTCGTCAGAATGTGTACTTTCTGAAAATATATGGTTTTCTGGGGTCTCTGTACTGTTAGGGGGGTCTAATGTCGCATAATACACACACCCCGGTGCTTATATTGCAGCAGCCAGCGCGTCAGCTGTGAAAATGTATATACACTATTGTCATTTGGTGGTCTCTGTGCGCCACATAGTTTGGTATATCTATGCATATTGGGCATCAAAGTGTTCAGTAGACCCTTGGCGTTCATATTTAGGATGTTTTATGCTGATACGTTACGAAATGTGGGGCATATAATGGGGTAAAATTCAAGCTTTCTGCCAATTTTCAGAAATTTGATAAAAACCGTTATGTTCAGCATTGCTTTGCAGTTTGGCAGTTTGCAGTAGAAACACATATTTACCCATATTGGATTCGTCAGAATGTGTACTTTCTGAAAATATATGGTTTTCTGGGGTCTCTGTACTGTTAGGGGGGTCTAATGTCGCATAATACACACACCAGGTGCTCATATTGCAGCAGCCAGCGCGTCAGCCTTGAAAATGTATATACACTATAGTCATTTGGGGGTCTCTGTGCGCCACATAGTTTGGTATATCTATGCATATTGGGCATCAAAGTGTTCAGTAGACCCCTGTCGTTCATATTTAGGATGTTTTATGCTGATAAGTTACAAAATGTGTGGCATATAATGGGGTAGAATTCAAGCTTTGTGACGATTTTCAGAAATTTGATAAAAACTGTTATGTTCAGCATTGCTTTGCAGTTTGGCAGTTTGCAGTAGAAACACTTATTTACCCATATTGGATTCGTCAGAATGTGTACTTTATGAAAATATAGGGTTTTCTGGGGTCTCTGTACTGTTAGGGGGGTCTAATGTCACATAATACACACACCAGGTGCTTATATTGCAGCAGCCAGCGCGTCAGCCGTGAAAATGTATATACACTATTGTCATTTGGGGGTCTCTGTGCGCCACATAGTTTGGTATATCTATGCATACTGGGCATCAAAGTGTTCAGTAGACACCTAGCGTTCAAATTTAGGATGTTTTATGCTGATAAGTTACGAAATGTGTGGCATATAATGGGGTAGAATTCAAGCTTTGTGACGATTTTCAGAAATTTGATAAAAACCGTTATGTTCAGCATTGCTTTGCAGTTTGGCAGTTTGCAGTAGAAACACTTATTTACCCATATTGGATTCGTCAGAATGTGTACTTTCTGAAAATATAGGGTTTTCTGGGGTCTCTGTACTGTTAGGGGGGTCTAATGTCGCATAATACACACACCAGGTGCTCATATTGCAGCAGCCAGCGCGTCAGCCTTGAAAATGTATATACACTATTGTCATTTGGGGGTCTCTGTGCGCCACATAGTTTGGTATATCTATGCATATTGGGCATCAAAGTGTTCAGTAGACCCCTGGCGTTCATATTTAGGATGTTTTATGCTGATAAGTTACAAAATGTGTGGCATATAATGGGGTAGAATTCAAGCTTTGTGACGATTTTCAGAAATTTGATAAAAACCGTTATGTTCAGCATTGCTTTGCAGTTTGGCAGTTTGCAGTAGAAACACTTATTTACCCATATTGGATTCGTCAGAATGTGTACTTTCTGAAAATATAGGGTTTTCTGGGGTCTCTGTACTGTTAGGGGGGTCTAATGTCGCATAATACACACACCAGGTGCTTATATTGCAGCAGCCAGCGCGTCAGCTGTGAAAATTTATATACACTATTGTCATTTGGGGGTCTCTGTGCGCCACATAGTTTGGTATATCTATGCATATTGGGCATCAAAGTGTTCAGTAGACCCCTGGCGTTCATATTTAGGATGTTTTATGCTGATAAGTTACGAAATGTGGGGCATATAATGGGGTAAAATTCAAGCTTTGTGACGATTTTCAGAAATTTGATAAAAACCGTTACGTTCAGCATTGCTTTGCAGTTTGGCAGTTTGCAGTAGGAACACATATTTACCCATATTGGATTCATCAGAATGTGTACTTTCTGAAAATATATGGTTTTCTGGGGTCTCTGTACTGTTAGGTGGTCTAATGTCGCATAATACACACACCGGGTGGTTATATTGCAGCAGCCAGTGCGTCAGCGGTGAAAATGTCTATACATGTTGTCATTTGGTATATCTATGCACATTGGGCATCAAACTGTTTAGTAGACCCCTATGTTTATTTTTAGGATGCTTTATGATGGTAATGATACATGGACAATACGATGCTGGAAAGTTGAAGCTTTGAGGCAATTTCCAGATATTTCACCCAAACCGCCAAATTTGGCAAAGCCTTGCGACTCAGTAGTTTGGAGCAGAAAGGCATGGGTACCCATTTTAGATTCTGTAGAATGTGTACTTTCCAAAAATATATGGGGTTGGGGGGTAAACATATATTTCTGTGTTTTTACCCCACAAAAATGCAGTCAATGTGTTGATTTTTCATTAGCTGAAGTTACCCACGGGACTGTTTGTATGCGCTAACTTCATTTTGGGGCCTCTAAATGCCAGATACTTTGGTAAACTTATGAACAATGGCCACCAAAATGTTCAGAGGAACCCTGGCAATCATATTTAGGGTGCTTTTTCTTAGTACGTAATGACACATGGGTGATATGGTGCTGGGAAGTTGAAGCTTTGAGGCAATTTTCAGATATTTCACCAAAACCGACAATTGTGGGAAAGCCTTGCGACTCAGTAGTTTGGAGCAGAAAGGCATGGGTACCCATTTTAGATTCGGTAGAATGTGTACTTTCCAAAAATATATGGGTTTTGGGGGGTAAACATATATTTCTGTGTTTTTACCCCACAAAAATGCAGTCAATGTGTTGATTTTTCATTAGCTGATATATTATTCAAATTGCAGGTGAGTGATTGCTCACCAAAGTTAATCACATCTCAAAGGAGATAATTAACTGATTAAAATACAACTGTCACTTAAATTAAAGTGCACTTAAATATGGAGTGTGAGAATTGTCTGAACAGAAACCAGGTCTGGGGATACTGAGCAAAGTACCCCATCTATTGCCCACTGGTCAGCAAATTCTTTCAACCGACCAGTAAACACTGCTTGGGTGTACTCTGCTCGGATGCGGGAACGCACCAGCACTCGGAACAAGACCTCTGCTGGCAGAGGATTCCCACCTTCCAAACATTGCTTTCTAGATTTATGGATGACTAATTTAGCTAAAGCCAGGAGCAAGTTGGAGAGAAGGTCTTTCTCTTTATTGTCCCGGGATACTGGGCGTCCAAAAATATAAACATGAGGGGAAAAGTGTAACCAGAACTGCAGGTAAAGCTTCCTCAAAAGAGCCAATAGAGGTTGCAGTCTGGCACACGTAAAATAAGCATGAAACACAGACTCTCCTTTGCCACAGAATGGACAAGCAGCTGGGGAGTCTGTAAAACGAGCTAGATACTCTCCTGTGCTCAATGCACCATGCAGCACTTTCCAACTCAAGTCTCCAGTTGGTCTAGGCACCAAACTGGAATAAAGAGTTCGCCACTGAGGTCTTTCACCCTCATTAAGCACACGTCTCCAGATGGTATCATATCGGGAGATGAGGGCAAGGAAGTGTACAGTGTGAAGCATTAGAGAGTACAACAGCTTTCTTGTTATATCATGAAAGCGTGTCAATGGAAAATTCTTCAACTGGCTCAAGTTGGGGGAAGGAGGTGCTTGGGGGGATTGACGGGTTTTAGGTGCTATTATTATGTCTGGAGGTGAGGAGTTCCAAGGTGGACGTGGCTCTCCAGCATGTAAAACCCCATCAATGAAGGTGTGAGAATCAGGAGAGATTGTGTCCTTGATTTCCTTGAGAAGACGGTGTGGAACCCTAGTGGTGAGGAATCCCATGCGTTGCATAACTGCTTGAGAGTCCACCCAATCTGATTTCTCAAAATCCAGGAGATCTCCAACTCTGGTTAACTGAGCCTGGCAAAGGCGAGGTCGGATGCTGATGGATTCTAACATCCTAGTCTTAAAAGATGGATTGTAAAGTAGGGGCTCATTTAGAATGTCTTCTCCTTCAGTGGCTCCTTGCCTTAACACGGATACCATGCTCCAGGTTTTTAGCGTGTCTTGGTAGTAAGCCGGCAGGGTTGAAAGGTTTCTTAGGAAACCCTCAGGTTCAATTATAAACAATTGCCGGTCATATCCCATATTTCGTACCTGGCCATAAAAACTCGATGCTAGAGTACACCACTGTGGAGAAGGATCTGCATACAAGTATCTCTGTATTTGCTGGAGACGGAAGGTGTGCACTTGAGAACGTATACACACGACTCCCTGCCCTCCCTCTTTCAACGGGAGGCTTGAGACACCTGCAGAAACCCAATGCTTTCCTATCCAGAGAAAGTCCAGTAACCTTCTCTGGATCTTAGCAATGAATTCTTGGGTTGGGCTAAGACATATCAGCCGGTACCAGATCTGAGAGGCCACCAGCTGATTAATCACCAAAGCTCTCCCCCTCATAGAAAGTACTTTAGCAAAACCCTTCCACTTTCCAAGGCGCGTTAGAACACACTCTTCAAGTTCAATGAAATTCTGTGAGACAGGATACTCCTCAGCTGATAGGTAGACGCCTAAATATTTAATGATTTTACTCTCCCACGAGATGTCACGAAAAGCAGGAGGCAGGAAATCTACCTTTAGAGAACCCTCCAGAAGGCCTGAGCTCTTGGACCAGTTGATCCAGGCAGATGAGGCAGCAGCGTAGACTTCTTGACACTCTTGTGCCCGCTCAAGATCAACTAGGTCCTGGGCCACAAGAATTACATCATCAGCGTAGGCTGAGAGAACCACCCTCATGTCAGGTTCTTTGAGCACCAGTCCCGTGAGCCTTTTCCTTAAGAGACACAGGAAGGGCTCAATGGCCAGCGAGTACAGTTGTCCCGACAAGGGGCATCCTTGCCGAACTCCTCGTCCAAAGGCCAGAGTGCAGTCAGAGACCAGTTGATTTTAACTAAACACTCTGCAGAGGCATACATTGTTTTCAGGTAGCCCACAAACTGTGGGCCAACGCTATAGGCTTGCAGAGTGCCTATAAGATATTGGTGATCCACCCTGTCAAATGCCTTCTCTTGATCCAGAGAGAGAAAAGCAAGAGATAGACCAGTCCTTCTCGCAAAATGTAGTAAGTCTCGGATTAAAAAGACATTATCAAAAATTGTCCGACCGGGGACTGTATAGGACTGGTCAGGATGAATCACCTCTGCCAGCACAGATTTGAGCCTAAGTGAGATAGCTTTGGCCACGATCTTATAGTCTGTGCTAAGCAGTGAGACTGGTCTCCAGTTCTTAATAAGACGGAGATCCCCCTTCTTAGGAAGTAGTGATAAAACTGCTCGACGACACGAAAGTGGCAACTCACCTTTCTTGAAGGCCTCAGTTAGGACCCTATGGAAATCAGGGCCCAGAGTATCCCAAAAGAACTGGAAGAACTCTATGGTCAGTCCGTCAAGCCCAGGAGATTTATTGTGGGGCATTAAACGGAGTGCTTGAGAGAGTTCATCTAGAGTGATTGGTGTTTCCAACCTCTCTTTTCTCCTCTCACTGACCACTGGAAGCCCATCCCATAGTTCCTCACAGGCATCTGGAGAGATGGGATCTGGAGAAAAAAGGTTTTGATAGAAGGACCGGGCTCTGTCCCGGATAGCCTCCGGATCCTCAAGGGGGGTTCCATCCTCCGCAAAAAGGCATGTGATTTGTTTTCGGTTCCCCTTCTTCTTCTCCAGAGCATAGAAGAATCGGGAACCACGATCCATATCACAAAGTAACTGCATCCGGCTTCGCACAAAGGCACCACGAGCCTGTCGTTGTTCCATGTTACGCAGCGCTTCTTTCCTTTCTAGATATTCACACTGAAGGGCTTGGTCTTCAGAGCCTGATAGCCTTTGCTCAAGATCAAGCACCTCCCCATTCAGTGCCTCAATCTCTGCATTGCGCTACCCGCTCACACTTTTGGTATACTCTTGACACAAGAGCTTTAGGTGAACCTTGCCTACATCCCACCACTGGTTCAATGTGGCAAATTCATCCTGAAAGGCCCTCCAGCCTCTCCATGTATCCCGGACTGACTTTGCAAAACCCTCATCTTCTAATAAACTGTTGTTAAAGTGCCAGTAAGCAGCTTTTGGCAGAGATGGTGCGATTGACATTCTCAGGGATACACAATTGTGGTCTGAGAATGGTGCCAATCTAATGGTGCTCGACTGGGCTCGTGACATGAGATGGCTCGATATATATATCCTATCAATCCGGGATTGAGAAACATGACCATCTCTCACCCTGACATAGGTAAAGGCAACCGTCTCTGGGTTCTGTTCAACCAAGGACATCAACCAAGGAGAAATGAGCAATTAGTTCTCGCAAAACGGACTCAGACGAGTCTCTTTTCTTGGGTACATTGCGATCTCGAGCATCGAGGGTGTAATTAAAATCACGCCCTATAATCAAGGCTTCATCAGAGTCAATTGTCTCCATATAGGCTGACAAACTTTCAAAGAACCGTGCCCTCTCTGGTCTGGTAGTAGGAGCATACACATTCATTAGATTATATGTTCTACCTGACTCCCGGACCCGAAGATGCAATAGACGGCCAGGGATGACAGAGGTAGCACTCAGGACCTCTGGCTGGAAGGAATCTGAGAAAAGGGTCACCACCCCGCATGATGTCCAAGTGAGGTGATTAAAAAAGACCCTTCCCTTCCACTCCAGATTCCAGCTTGCTTCAAGCTCTGGAGTGGTGTGGGTCTCTTGGAGGAAACTCACAGAGTACCCTCCTTGACGAAGAAAGGAGAGTACCTGAAACATTCGGAAAGGATTCCGACAGCCATTAGTATTAAGTGTGCTTATACTCAAGGCCATTACTGAGTCTTAGGAAGTGCTTTAACCTTCATCAAGGTCTGATGAGACAAACATTTTTTGTGAAACTTCATTATACGGAGATATTCCGCTGTTCCATAGTTCTTGGCCTCTTTTATGACCTTAATGTATTGTCTCACAGAATTGATAACTAAAGGCAAATCATGCCACTTCTCCAGAGCCATGTGCATCTTCTTCTCTAATTTAACACCAAGGGTGCTCTCAAGAAACTTTTTGAGTTCCTCAGCAAGGATGATTGGGGTAGAAGGATTTGCCACTCCTATGTCAACCTCCTCTTCGATGTTCCCCTCATCCATGAGCTCTTCCTGGCTAAGGGATTGATAATCTCCCCTCTCCACTAGAGCTTTGAGAATCTCTCCACAAGTTGCTACAGGAAAAGTATCAGAATCACTTTTCTGGAGACCCTGCAATGGCTCAGGTGTTCCCTCAACTTCACTTGAAACACATTTGGAAGTGTTTGACACAGGAGCAACAGAACTAATTAGCTCCCCAGCAACAGGTAGAGCTTTGGAGGCTCGATGGTTAGCCTCTGCCCTCTCTACTACCTCCTGTGCTTTCTGGATGGCAATAACATTTGGGTCAGTTGAAGACAAGGGAGGAGAGATTTTAGCATGAACAGTAGAGGTTGTCTGGCTACCCTCCTCCGTATTTACAACTCCACCCTCACCATCCTTCCCAGCAGTTTTATCTGCAGGGTCCTGTATGGGGGTTAGCCCAATATTCTCCCCCTCCTGGAGTGAAATACCCTGAGGCACTAAAAACTGAGGCTGGTTGCAGTTGCCAAATCTCAGCACTTCAGGAACACTGACTGCCCACTCTGCAGGAGTCTCATTAGGTGTCTCTTTACACTCCAAGGGAAGATCTTCCAAATGATTTTGAGGCAGATACTGCACCCCTGATTCTGTGGGGAAACCAACACTGCCATGTTCAAGGCCATGCAGACCATTAACCTCATTATTCCCCACCTGGTCTGGAGGCAAGAGTGCATGGTCTGACACCGGTTGATCGTGACCAACAGTTGGGCCAGACAATGTCACCACATGAGGAGCAGAAGTTTTGCTGCCCTTTTTACCCTTGGATGGGGGTGCCCCATCATTAACCACTGATGCCCATTCCTCAGGTACCAGCCAGTTTGATTTAAATTTCCTCTTTTTCTTGGCATCTGAAGAGGAAAGGCCACTATCTGCCCCAACCCCAACAGGTGTTGCAATCATGGGTACCCCCACACCTTCAGGGGTGCCCATAACAGGGGTACACTTTTTTGTGATAGGAACAACTGTGACCCTGGGGGAAGCTTTGACATGTTTTCCCCCCTTCTCTTTTGCCGCAATTGTAAGACATGCTGCAGCCTTAGATGTCTTCAGTGAAGAAGGAGGAGGTTTGGATGTTGTAGAGGTGGGTTGTGTAACAGCCACCTTGAGGTTCTTTAGTGAAGGAGATATCCCCTTTGAGGACCCTGCTGAAATAGTCCCAGCAGGATAAGATGTTTTATTTGAGGCACTGGGAGCAGGAACAGGGGCTGTGGTCTTAATTTGCCCTTTGGGGCAACTCTGGCGAGTGTGCCCCAGGTTCTTGCAAAGGAAGCACCTCACTTCCTCTGTGCTGTAAAAAATTTTATACAGCACCCCTTCAAATGGAACCCCAAAAGACCCCTCAATAGTGTCTTGCCCCCGAGGTAAAAGTAGTTGCACCTGCCTTTTAAAGGAAAGGACGTGCCTCAGTCTGCTCTCCTTACATCCCAGGGGAATTCTAGACATATTTGATTTTAACTCCCCAAGGGCTTGCAGGTGGGGGTACAATAAGTGGTCTTGCAGGAAGGGGGGCACATTAGATAAAACCACCCTTGTGCCCAATCCTTCTAGGGGTTCTACAGGGACATAACTCCCTCCCACTGTGATACCCCTCTGTACCAGAGTATGCACTGCAGTTAGAGTACGGGCAAAGATTATGGCTTTCCCATACATTTTACTTGCTGCCACTACTGCAGAGTGGCCCACCACTTCAGCTGCAGCCTTTATATAAGCCTCTATGCCATGAGTGCTTGACATTAGGCATCTGACCCCATGCTTCCTTGTAAGCTTCTCTACCCCAGCAGTGACTTGGCCAGGGTTGCTGCCAGTAGCTACCGCGTGTGCAAATGTTTTAGCAGGGGTCACATTGGCTGCAGCAGCAGAAGTAGAGGCAATGGGGCTTTTTGACATGGGCTCTGACTGGTGTTTCCTTGCAGAGCTACAGCTGGGTTTTTCAGGTCCTTTTGCTTTAGAACCAAGAGATGTTTTTTTATAACTTTCCTTTTTATTCCCTCCCATTATTTTACACAACACCACACAAAAAGAAAGCTTTATACTATTGATTAACAAAAAAGTAAGTTTTAAGTTGAGAAGCTGTGGCAGGGAGAGGGTTAATGTGAGCAGGTGCCTGGGAGCTGCACTGCTGCTGCTGGAAAAGATTTTATATTTATACTTATATTAAATCCTTCTCCCTTTAGCTTTCTCTCCTCACAGAACTGAGTGCAAAATCAAAATATCCACTCAATCTGTACAAAATTAAACAATTTGTGCTGAAACAAGAGAAAAATGCAAATGAAACTGACACCCAGGTGCGGGGGACGGGTAGGGGATCTAACAGTGAGTTTGTAGCCCAGAGAAAGTGAAAGGAACTGGGCTAGGAATCACTCACCTTCAGGGTCAAAAGAAAAATCGATTTTTAGTAAAGAAAATCAACTCAAAACTTCCCAAATTTCACCCACCAAGTGGACAACACATTCACACACCAAGTGATAACAAAAAATCCTGTCTCAAACAGAAATTTCAATGCTTAATTCAGCACTAAACAGAGAGCTTTCTCCTGTGTGTTGATCTTTCATTAGCTGAAGTTACCCACGAGAATGTTTGTATGCGCTAACTTCATTTTGGGGCCTCTAAATGCCAGATACTTTGGTAAACTTATGAACAATGGCCACCAAAATGTTTAGAGGAACCCTGGCAATCATATTTAGGGTGCTTTTTCTTAGTACGTAATGACACATGGGTGATATGGTGCTGGGAAGTTGAAGCTTTGAGGCAATTTTCAGATATTTCACCAAAACCGACAACTTTGGGAAAGCCTTGCGACTCAGTAGTTTGGAGCAGAAAGGCATGGGTACCCATTTTAGATTCGGTAGAATGTGTACTTTCCAAAAATATATGGTTTTTGGGGGGTAAACATATATTTCTGTGTTTTTACCCCACAAAAATGCAGTCAATGTGTTGATTTTTCATTAGCTGAAGTTACCCACGGGACTGTTTGTATGCGCTAACTTCATTTTGGGGCCTCTAAATGCCAGATACTTTGGTAAACTTATGAACAATGGCCACCAAAATGTTCAGAGGAACCCTGGCAATCATATTTAGGGTGCTTTTTCTTAGTACGTAATGACACATGGGTGATATGGTGCTGGGAAGTTGAAGCTTTGAGGCAATTTTCAGATATTTCACCAAAACTGACAACTTTGGGAAAGCCTTGCGACTCAGTAGTTTGGAGCAGAAAGGCATGGGTACCCATTTTAGATTCAGTAGAATGTGTACTTTCCAAAAATATATGGGTTTGGGGGGTAAACATATATTTCTGTGTTTTTACCCCACAAAAATGCAGTCAATGTGTTGATTTTTCATTAGCTGAAGTTACCCACAAGACTATTTGTATGCGCTAACTTCATTTTGGGGCCTCTAAATGCCAGATACTTTGTTAAACCTATGAACAATGGCCACCAAACTGTTTGGAGGAACCCTGGCAATCATATTTAGGGTGCTTTTTCTTAGTACATAATGACACATGGGTGATATGGTGCTGGGAAGTTGAAGCTTTGAGGCAATTTTCAGATATTTCACCAAAACCGACAAATTTGGGAAAGCCTTGCAACTCAGTAGTTTGGAGCAGAAAGGCATGGGTACCCATTTTAGATTCAGTAGAATGTGTACTTTCCAAAAAATATATGGGTTTGGGGGGTAAACATATATTTCTGTGTTTTTACCCCACAAAAATGCAGTCAATGTGTTGATTTTTCATTAGCTGAAGTTACCCACAGGACTATTTGTATGCACTAACTTCATTTTGGGGCCTCTAAATGCCAGATACTTTGGTAAACTTATGAACAATGGCCACAAAACTGTTTGGAGGAACCCTGGCAATCATATTTAGGGTGCTTTTTCTTGGTGCGTAACGATACATGGGTGATATGGTGCTGAGAAGTTGAAGCTTTGAGGCAATTTTCAGATATTTCACCAAAACCGACAATTGTGGGGAAGCCTTGCGACTCAGTAGTTTGGAGCAGAAAGGCATGGGTACCCATTTTAGATTCGGTAGAATGTGTACTTTCCAAAAATATATGGGTTTTGGGGGGTAAACATATATTTCTGTGTTTTTACCCCACAAAAATGCAGTCAATGTGTTGATCTTTCATTTGCTGAAGTTACCCATGGGACTGTTTGTATGCGCTAACTTCATTTTGGGGCCTCTAAATGCCAGATACTTTGGTAAACTTATGAACAATGACTACCAAAATGTTCAGAGGAACCCTGGCAATCATATTTAGGGTGCTTTTTCTTAGTACGTAATGATACATGGGCGATATGGTGCTGGGAAGCTGAAGGTTTGAGGCAATTTTCAGATATTTCACCAAAACTGACAATTTTGGGAAAGCCTTGCGACTCAGTAGTTTGGAGCAGAAAGGCATGGGTACCCATTTTAGCTTCAGTAGAATGTGTACTTTCCAAAAATATATGGGTTTTGGGGGGTAAACATATATTTCTGTGTTTTTACCCCACAAAAAATACAGTCAATGTGTTGATTTCTCAGTAGCTGAAGTAAAGTCCTGAACAATTTGGATGTGCTAACTTCATATTGGTGTCTCTAAATGCCAGATACTTTGGTAAACCTATGCATAATGGGTATCAAACTGTTCAGTGGACCCCTGGCAATCATATTTCAGGTGCTTTTTCTTGGTACCTAATATAGTTTGGGATATGCGGAGCAGCAAAATAAAACCTTTGAAATGATTTTTCAGAATTTTGAATTTTTTTATGAAAAACCGCTATGTTCAGACAAGCTTTTATGTTTGGTAGTTGGGAGTAGAGAGACATAGTTACCCATTTTGTAATCGGCAGAATGTGTACTTTTCAAAAATGTATGGTTTTCTGGGGTAAACCTACGGTTTCAGGATTTTTTGCCTTGGAATCTAAAGCATGCCGTTTTCTGCCTTAGTGCTTTGAAAATTCGGTAATATACTGCCGGGAGTTTTTGAGGTACAGAAGTCCTAAATCTCCCTAAAACTATACATATCTGGTATTGGCACGTTCGAGAGACATAAGGCTTTCCAAATCAGTTGGATTTTCCTCCGTAAAATGAAATATTTTTCTGGTATAAATTGATATACGATGAAAAATGGTAATTTTTCATTTTTTTTTGGTATTTAGCACTATAAATTTTTTTGCACAGGTGGAAATACATGAAAACTCAGGCAGATTTAGAAAGCTCAGTTTCTACCGAAAAAAACAATTTATAGTTTTCCTAGGTAAACTATAGGTTTCCCCTCAGAAAATGCCCCTAAAGTGAGAGAGCACAAAATGTTTCAAAAACGGCTGGCATTTCGCGTAACCAAAAAGTGAAATTCTGCTGGCATTTAAAGGGTTAAAAGGACATATAATGACCTTCACACTATGCAGACTGACTACAAAGAGAGATGGTTGCAGGTTACTAATTGGATCCTTTCTGTTATGATAAAATGCTAAATCCAAATAGCTGAAGGCAATCTCAGGGGAGTTTAATAATCCCTGTAATTTGTTTTTTTACATACTATACAGTATCTGGAAAAGTATGCACTTAAATCACCAAACAACTAATTGATTACTAGCTATCATCTGCAGATGGGGAAAACACTCTACCGTCCTTTGAAGAAAAGGGTTGACATTAATTTTCTGAGTTATTAATTACAAAAAAAAGCCCCCATATCCTTCAGAAAAAAAGCATGAAACAAAAACATGCTGAGAGTGTACAGGTACATCTTACCATAATAAATTAATTAAACTTAAAGCGCGAATCGTCCCTACATTCTGGTATAAATCTTGAATAAAATAAATTGGGATGAGATAGTTATTTGCCATTTGTAGACAAGGGGTAAATAAGCAGGAAACAACAAGATACAAAGCACATTTGGTTCTACATAGACTTCGCGTCGAATTTGCGTGATTCGCCGCCAGCGAATAAATTTGCGAAACGCCCGCGAAAATTCGGCGTCAAAAACGGGCGCCGGCGTCAAAAACGAGACGCCTGCGCCGTTTCGCGAATTTTTCGGCGAAGCAAAACGGCGCAAATTCGCCCATCACTATCTGGCACATCCAGCTAGACAGCCTGTTCTAATAAGTTTATAAATATATGTGATGAAGTGTAGGATATTGCCTTTCTATATATGATTCAGCAGATATAAGGCGCTTCTAGTACAGTGTGAGGTTTGTAGGATGTAAAATGGTTCAGAAAGGTAAATTTAGCAGATACATTTGAAAATGTCATGATAACAAGGGGCAAATTTAATAAAGGGCGAAGTAACTAATACTGACAAAAATTCGCCATTGTGACGTCATTTCGGTACTTCGCGATTTACTAATAGTTGCTGGCGTAACTTCGGTAACTAGCGATACTTCACTCCCTAACGCCTGGCGAATTTGCGCTTTGGCGAATGGACATAACTACGCAATTTCACTAAGATGCAAATTTTACTGAATGTTACATCTTGCGCCAGACTTGCCAGCTCAGACCAGGCGAAATGCAATAGAGTAGATAGGCGATCCAAAAAAAATAATTGAAAATGTTTCAGGGTGATAGGCAGTAAAAGAGCGTAACATTTTTTGGGGGTAACCGGCTTCTCCCCTATTTTCTAACATATGGCAAATAAACAATACACTGGGCTCATGTGTAGGGCAATACTGTATAGCAACTTTATTTTATTCTATTAAGGTTTCCCGGGCTTGTGTAGTGTAATATATTTGCTGCAACATATAAGTCCATTGAATTTTAACTTCCCACCGTATGCAAATTAGCCAACACTAGCGCAACTTTGCTTTGCTTGGCACAGTAACGCTAACGCAAATTCACCATCGTTCAGCGCCCTGGATGCAACTTTGGATTTTAGTGAATTAGCATTGTCCTGGCAAATCTACGCCTGGCGAAGTGTTACGCTGTGAGCGAAGCCGTCGCTGGCGAATTTTCCGAGGTTAGTGAATTTGCCCCCAAGTGTCTTGTTAAGTATATCTCTTATACAGTGAATTCTGCCACACAAATTTTGACAAAAATATTGGTCATTAGACCACCAGGAAATCTACTTATCTTTGTTTTATTCATATGAAAGATTTTTGATTATTATTTATTTCTCAAAAGTTTACACCGACTATTTGGCAAAGGTTGTTTATGTAAAACAGCATATTGTAGGGCATTAAGCAGTAAATTATGACTCAAAATTCACCTGACCTGTCCTTATGCTACATACTGTATATAAATAAATACACTAAAGAGATAAGGAGGGATCTACTTGCAATAATTTTGTCCATTTACTGTATATCCACTTACTTATATTGCTATGGCAATAGGCTGAAAACTTGCATTCCCAGCAATAAAAATGTCAAATTAAGAACTGTGTGTGATTAACAGGAAGCTGTAGTTGCTGTTTGTGTCATTTCAAGTCTTAATGATTTTGATGTCTGACAGTTTACCAAGCATTTCTTATTTTCTAACCAAAAATGGGTCATGTAGAAAACATAGCAATGTCTTATTCATTTATTTTCTATAAAGTGAATATGATATGTTCAAAGATCCATTCCACTCCTTTTTTTGTTCTTACAGCTTTCAGTCCAATCTCCACTTATTTGGAATCTATTTTCCTTGAAGTGCAAAATTAGCTAGAGCAGCACTGATACCAATTTAGCTAGAGAAGCACTGATATCAATTCCCATTCATCTTCACTAACACTTTTTTCATTCAGCTTGTCAGACATTACAGTGGTAAGGAGGCAGTGCAGCAGTAAGACAAATATACCTGCTGATTAAATGTAACAGTAAACAAAACAACTAGGACAAAATATCTTAATGTTTTCCCCTTTTGATTCATTAGTTGTTAGGTGCAAATTTCCCATTGTTTACAAAGGTTATTTGGAACATAAAGCATAACAATAATACCAGGATATTCATTTTGCAGCAATTCTTCTGCAACATATGTATATAGGTTTTGGTACACGCAATAAATACCAGGTTTATCTTAAAGTACATTTATAAATGCTGCAGCCTGCATTTTTAAAATGTTACTATATTCCAAATATCAGTACTATTTATTATTCCATAATAGGGATGAGTGAATCTATCCAATTTTGCTCGGCAACTTCTTTGTCCAAATGTACTAAAGTTAATGGCGTTTAAAGACTTTTTTTGTGGCAAATTTCTGCTGCAGTTTTTCAAAAAAATTTGCAGATGGCGAAGCAGGGAATTTTGCTGCGAATCCATGATTTTCCATAATAAAGCATATACAAAGAATGTGATTACTTTTTATTCTCCGTGCATGCTATAGTATTAAAAGTTACGATGTGTTGGCTACAGAAATAGTTAAAAATATCATTAAGAAGGTATTCTCCACTGTTTTATATTTTATCCCATAAGTCTCCTGGGATTAGTGTGAGTGTGTGTGTAACATTGTTTTCCCAGAACTATATGCATGGCCACTGTGCTGTTCTCCTCATAGTTAATTGCATACGTTATTATTAATCCTTCTTTACCATGTTATTTTCTGTGCATTGTTGTACTGCTGCCATCTGCTGGCCAAAATTTGCATGCTGCACACCTCTGTTCTTGTTAGTAAAGTTTTTCCTCTCAGGGTGTGGTTTTCTGCCAGCTCTGTCCTTCTCACTTCCTGCAGCCATTTTTAGTGCCTCATTACTGTGTGACTGGACATTCAGACATTTTGGGCTTGTGAAGGCATCAGTTTTTTGACCAGCAGTTAGCCTCAGGAAAGTCATATACAGGACAGTATTGATACCACTACTACAGAACAGTATTGTATCACCATATATTGCTGTATTCTGGATCAAATAAACCCAGGCTGATTTCATTCCTGTGTCTACGTTTGAATCCATCCAACCTGAGCATCTGCCGGTCCGGTCTGCCCCACTGCTTGGATACGAAGGTAGGAAGTCACACAGCTATTGATAGTTATACCTTCATTCGCCTTCATGTGGGGACAGAACAGTCAAAAACTGCCTTAATGCCCATACCCCAAGCCACAGATTACCTCACAGTTCAGTACCATACTCAGAAATCTCCCTGGCAACAGGCCCACCTGCAGCAAATCTGCCCAGATACAGTGCACGTCACAGAAGCCAAAGAGCAAGCACCACGTGTCTTACTCTGTGTATACTCTCACCTGAAAGTCCTCCACAACCCATCAAGCCATTCCTACATCCTGTATTAACCTTTGCTTGCATAGTACAAGAATTGCGAATGCACGCGGGGTCCCCACCTTACCAAACCCCGCAATTCACCAAAAACACTTGAGGAACCTTGTCAGGGTGCCTCAGCGGAGCCGCACCGCTATTTT
The DNA here is from genome assembly GCF_017654675.1 of Xenopus laevis. Lineage (NCBI taxonomy): Eukaryota > Metazoa > Chordata > Amphibia > Anura > Pipidae > Xenopus > Xenopus laevis. The sequence continues at coordinate 49,830,258 of NC_054382.1, read as the reverse complement.
CAGCCCCCAATTCAAAAGTTTATTTTCTTAAAGAGACAGCGCACCTTAAATCAAAATGGCCGAAAAAGACCTCCCACAGTTCCCCAGTGATGAAACAACGATAATGCAACCTGATACTGATCATTATGAAGAACAGGAAGCAGATTCCACACTTCCAGCAGACCAAGTCGTGCGACCAAGACGCTCTCTCAAACCGACAATAAAAGTCAGAGAAAACTATCAAACCAGGAAAGATGAGCTATGCGATAGCCTGGAAGAGCTATGGGAACGAGTCTCCTCCATCATGGCAGGACTTAAATCCTTAGGTGATGCCACAAGCTTACAAGTTGCTATAGAATGGCTGAATACAGCTCATGAAAGATATAAGAGACTGTCCACCAAGTATATAACCTTTCTAAAAGATGTTAATAATGATGAAGCCCCGTCAGAACTAAGCAAGGCAGAATTAATAGACAGTCAAAGAGACGCCATGGTGCTGCGCGCTAAAGATAAAGCGGAACTCCGTATCTCCCATCTGCAAGAAACTAGATCCCACAGATCAAATTCATCTAAACATTCCTCTCGGTCATACAGATCATCGTGCTCAAGAAGCTCAGCTCTAAGCGACCGACTACTAGAGGCCCGCATAAATGCAGAGCAATCCAAGGTGAGACGCTCCTTCACTGAAAAAGAAGCTCTCGCAAGGGCAGAAGCAGAGACAAAAAGAGCAGACGCAGAGGCCAAGAGGGCAGAAGCAGAGGCTCGAATAAAGATTCTTGAATCAGAGATGGAAGAGGAAATTGCATTAGCTAAAGTAAGACTACTTGAGCAAGCATTGAGCCAAGGCCTTGACCCAGTCTGCTTGCCACCACAGGAGATAGATGATCCAGCTGATCGCACCAGTGACTATGTACTGAAGCAGTTACCTGCACCACCCCCAGTTTGCAGTACTGTCCAAGCCGACAACACTGAAACCCTCAAGTCAACTCTACCTACAGTGCCAGTGCCACCCACAGCACCTGAGCAACCTGATGACGTTCACCCAGATGTGCCCTACCAAGGACAGGTGTTACAGCAAAAAGACTACCCGGCATTTCCCGGCCTACCGCCACAGCTCAAGCAGCAGTCATCACAATCTACAGAGGCTAGACCACAGCTCAAGCAGCAGTCATCACAACCTACAGAGGCTAGACCACAGCTCAACCCTGCAGCAACATCATTCTACCCGGAAGCATCTCACCCTTTCACGCCACGCAGCCCACATGCCCCGGGGGCATCACAAGTTGTCATGGCAACAAGCAGTGAGAAATCGGATATGTCCGAGTTTGCCAGGTTTATGGTGAGCAGAGAGCTAATTAACACAAGTCTCTCAAAATTTGATGACCGTGCAGAGAGCTACAGAGCCTGGAAAGCAACCTTCGAAGCCGCCATTGCCAACCTCAACCTGACCGCAGAGCAGGAGCTCGACCTCTTGATCAAATGGCTGGGCCCAGGCTCCACAAGTCGTATTAAGAGCCTCAGAACTGTCTATGTGGGACAAGCAGAAGTAGGTCTCGCTGCCGCCTGGCAGAGACTCGAACGTACATTCGGCAGTGCAGAAGCAATAGAGAAAGCCCTATTCAAGAGACTGCAGAACGTCCCAAAGATCAATCTCAAGGATGTCCATAAACTTCAGGATTTGAGTGATCTGCTCATGGAATTAGAGCTTGCCAAAAGAGACCCTCGCTTGACCGGCCTGTGCTACCTGGATACAGCCCATGGAGTGAACCCAATCGTCGTTAAGTTACCCTACAGTCTGCAAGAAAAGTGGGCGGCATCAGTCTCAAGGTACAAAAGAGTGCATGACGTCACCTTTCCCCCATTTATTCATTTCTGCAGATTCATCGATGAACAGTCCCAGATGAGGAATGACCCCAGCCTCGACTTCCTGGAGTTCAACACTGCAGCTTTAGCGACACCATCTTCAAGGTATGAAAGTGTCTTGCATAAAAACAGAGACTTTAAGAGCAGCGTGAGTGTCAGAAAGACTAACCTACCATCACCTGCAGCACCCACGGGTAAACAGTACAATACCTCATCAGGAGACAAGTCCTTCAATCGTGAATGTCCCATTCATAAAAAACCACACTCACTGAACAAATGCAGAGGGTTTAGATCTAAAACCATACAGGAGCGGAAGAAAGTCCTCAGCGAGCTTGGGGTATGTTTCAGATGCTGCGCTTCATTGGAGCACATGGCTAAGGACTGTAAATCCATCATCAAGTGTGAGGAGTGTCATAGTGAAAGACATGCCTCAGCTATGCACCCAATTCCGCTCACCAGAGACTCATCAGCTGTCTTCACCACCAGTCCTGCTCCAAGTCATGGCGGGGAGCCTCAGAATCACGCTAACACAGCCACCGCCGTTTCCTGCTCATGTTTGGAAGTATGTGGCGACAGCCAGAGTGAGAAATGTTGTGCCCGAATATGCCTAATCAAGGTCTATCCAGAGGGACTACCAGAAAAGGCAGTAAAAATGTATGCTATCATCGACGACCAAAGCAACCGGTCCCTAGCAGGACCTAAATTCTTCGATGCCTTTGGAATAGAGGGACCATCAGAACCATACATCTTAAACACCTGCTCGGGCCGCATAGAGACTAGCGGAAGGAGGGCACAAGGATTCATTGCTTCTCCCATCAATGGGAATACAGAAATACCCCTACCAACACTCATCGAATGCGATCAAATACCTAACCATAGGGATGAGATCCCTACCCCAGAAGCTACATTTCACCAGCCACACCTAAGGCACCTTGCCAACGTTATCCCACCTATGGACAACAACGCAGAGATTCTACTCCTGCTCGGCAGAGACAATCTAAGGGTGCACAAGGTGCGCCAACAATGTAATGGTCCCGACTACGCGCCATATGCCCAGAGACTGGACTTGGGATGGGTAGTCATAGGAAATGTATGCTCGGATCAACCAAGAATTAACTCCTTCAAAACGTATGTGCGTGGAGATGGACGCACAACTTGCATTAAGCCGTGTCCTCATCACTATGAAGTGAAAGAGAAGTCTCCAGACCTCATACAACCACCTGACATCATTTCTCCCCTCTTTGCTGACAACTTGGGGAGATCGGTCTTTCACACAACCAAAGATGACGATAAAGTAGCCTTGTCAGTAGAGGACAGAGAGTTTGTCAAGATAATGGACAGTGAGTTCTTTAAAGACAAAAACAATCACTGGGTTTCTCCATTACCCTTCCATGCCACTAGGCCTATGTCTATAGGTTCTTTTACTAACTCTTCTTGGCTTACAGGTCCAGAGTTTCTGCTACGAGAGGCGGATGAACGTGTACAGGAAGACTTCAGCATCCAGGATCCGGATAATGATCCAGAAATCCGCGCTGAAGTTAGTGCATTAGTCACTGAAGCAAGGCAAGCCTCCAGCCTCCATTGTCATCGCTTTGAACGTTTCTCAAGTTGGATGAGACTCATCAGAACTATTGCAAGGTTAGTGCACATCGCTAGATGTTATCGCAATGCTCAGGAAGATAAAGATTGTCATGGTTGGCACGTCTGCCATAAACCCTTCTCTGCTGGGGACATTTCTCATAGCGAGTCTCTCATAATACGTCATGTCCAGCAGGGAGAATTTAACGTAGAATGGAAGTGCTTGTACAACAGACAGCAGATTCCTATAAAGAGTCCTCTTGCCAACCTAAATCCATTTATAGACAGTTTTGGCCTGCTCAGAGTTGGTGGTCGTTTGAATCAAGCCCACCTAGGAGTTGCAGAACAAAATCCTCTAATTATTCCCAGCAAACATCATATCACCATGTTGCTGATCCGACATTACCACAAAAAGGCTGAACACCAGGGCAGACAAATCACTGAAGGCAAGTTAAGGTCTGCAGGTCTTTGGATTATAGGTATGAAAAAACTTGTAGCCCGAATACTGCATGACTGTGTGCACTGTCGCAAAGCCAGAGGGAAACTGCTACACCAACAAATGGCTGATTTGCCTGCGGATAGACTATGTTCAGAACCGCCCTTCACCCATACTGGTCTGGACGTCTTTGGGCCATGGATGGTGTCCGCACGCAGAACCCGAGGCGGTCACGCAAACAGTAAACGTTGGGCTGTGCTATTTACTTGCATGAGTGTGCGAGCCGTTCACATAGAGGTGATAGAATCCATGGACACATCCAGTCTCATTAATGCCTTAAGACGGTTCTTCGCAATCAGAGGACCAGTGAAACAGTTGAGGTCAGACCAAGGAAGTAACTTCATTGGAGCCTGTAGAGAACTGAACATCGACACTAAGCCCATTCAAGATCAGTTGGCGGAGAAAGGTTGCACCTGGATCTTCAATCCTCCTCATAGTTCCCATATGGGGGGTTCCTGGGAGAGAATGATCGGGATCTCACGCAACATCTTAAATTCTATGTTGATGGATGTAAACTCTTCAAGACTCACGCATGAGACTCTTGTCACCCTTCTTGCCGATGTTTCGGCTATTATCAATTCAAGACCCCTTGTGCCAGTGTCTATGGATCCTGAAACACCAGCCATACTGACTCCAGCTACTCTACTTACCCAAAAAACTGAGAATATACTAATGCCTAGTGGAGAATTTACTCACGCGAATATCTACCAAAAACACTGGAAACGTGTACAATACCTGGCGGATTACTTCTGGAACAGATGGCGAAAGGAGTATCTCAATATTCTTCAAGGAAGAAGAAAATGGCAACACCAAAAACCAAACTTAAAAGAAGGAGACCTTGTATTGATGAAGAAGCAACAAACCGAAAGGATTGCCTGGCCTATGGGACTAATTACAAAGGTTTTCCCTTGCAAGGATGGCAAAGTCCGAAAAGTGGAGTTGAAGATCTTCAGGAAGGGCGAGCTTAAAACGTTCGCAAGGCCAATTAACGAACTCATTTTGATATTACCAATCGAGAATGTTCCTGCAGGATGAACAGGACTGAAGTTGAACTATAGACATCTTCTTCATTACAAGCCAAGAAAGCCAACTATATTGTTATGTTTATTGCATTCTAACATGTTTTTGTTGCAGGTTTGTGTTATATTTCATGGACATTCGTCATAGTGAAATCTCCAAAGTAAATTTCAGACGGGGAGTGTGCTGTTCTCCTCATAGTTAATTGCATACGTTATTATTAATCCTTCTTTACCATGTTATTTTCTGTGCATTGTTGTACTGCTGCCATCTGCTGGCCAAAATTTGCATGCTGCACACCTCTGTTCTTGTTAGTAAAGTTTTTCCTCTCAGGGTGTGGTTTTCTGCCAGCTCTGTCCTTCTCACTTCCTGCAGCCATTTTTAGTGCCTCATTACTGTGTGACTGGACATTCAGACATTTTGGGCTTGTGAAGGCATCAGTTTTTTGACCAGCAGTTAGCCTCAGGAAAGTCATATACAGGACAGTATTGATACCACTACTACAGAACAGTATTGTATCACCATATATTGCTGTATTCTGGATCAAATAAACCCAGGCTGATTTCATCCCTGTGTCTACGTTTGAATCCATCCAACCTGAGCATCTGCCGGTCCGGTCTGCCCCACTGCTTGGATACGAAGGTAGGAAGTCACACAGCTATTGATAGTTATACCTTCATTCGCCTTCATGTGGGGACAGAACAGCCACACCCATATTACCCACTGCCTCGCAAGATCCACCTCCTTTGTAGCCTCAAGAATTGCACCTTTGCAACCCTAGGCACCTGGTTACCATGAAACAAACCTTGGAGAGTCTTACTCTCTTCAAACACAAAATGTCTACCTATAGTTTATTCTGACTTTTTTTATACTTTTTGACATCACAGTTTACTTCATCGTAGCACTCTGGAACTGAGATATGGGATTGACTCTCCTCATAATTGGTCTTTTGACTGCTTAGGTTGTTTTAATTGCGCTGACTGAGTGCCTAACGACCAAGTTTCTCATTTCCCCCCTCACTCTACCAGCTGCCACTGCTGCTAACTCAGAAGGTGTGTCTGAGGAAGGAGCTACAAACTGAGACAGCTCACTGAGTTCTTCCTGCCCTGCCTCCTCTCTGCCACTACCGGACTTCAGCAAAGGAAAGTCTCCTCCCCGCAGAAATCTTCTATGATGTACTTGCTTCCCTTCACAGCTTGCAGAACAGAGAGGTAAGCCTACTCTCCAGACCCACTTTTTCCCCTTTTGGTGCTACACCTCCCCTGAACCACCATGAGTTTGCCTGCAGCAGAGCCTGGATCCCACCAACCCCATGGGTTTCCCGGTGGTATCTACTCCTTACTCCTTACAAACTTATATAAACATATATAAATTTATATCACATATTTATTGAGACCCTAAAATGCTTTTCTGTGTTAACACTTCAGCCCTTGCTTCAAAATGGAATGCATCAGAGTGGTCAGGTAAGCAAAATGATTCATAATATATGCAGAATGTATAGTAAAATGAAATGTTCAGCTGCAAAATGTTTAGTGAAATTGATTTATTTACAGAATGTCCGCCTAATCAAAACATTTAAAGAAACAGAATGTTAATGCAAACAATTTATTATTTTAAAATAAACTAATATTATAGAATATTAAAGATGAATTATCATCTATTTATAATGTTTAGTAAAGTATATTTATATTCAATGCTTAATTGCATTGCTGGTAAAGTGTAATTATTAGATAATAGTTACAAAGGTAAACATGAATATTAGTTCACTTTTCTTAATTTCTGTTGCATGCATTTGTTGCATATTTTTCATACAAAAGAAGAGATGAACAGAGCTAACATACCAGTTTATAAATCACTCCAGCTATTTGTTTATCTTAACATTCTGTTGATTTGGCCATTCCATTGTGTTAACATTTTAACTACAAAGCATGTAGGTACTACGTTCTCGCAGGAAAAAGCTCTGACTGCCAAGAACATATGTACTGCATTCTAAGAAGCTTTCTCACTGCAGTAGTGGCGTTTGCTGCCATGCAGTTAGTTTGATGGACCCCCAACTCCTTGGGAAACAAGCTAAGAGGCTGCTACCTAGGATCCTGCAACACGATCAACCATGGAAGAATGGCAAAGGGTAAAACAGGATTTTTTTTCCTGTTGGGTGGATTACCAAATTGCCTAGGGGCCATTGACTGTACCCATATTCTGCTCACACCACCTAGATGGGGGTGGTATGGTATGATTCCCAACTGCTTATTATTATTATCCAGTCCCTGGAGGGTTCCCTGCCATGGGTCAGATTTACTAAAGGGCGAATTGTTGCCAGCGACCGTTTCACACGCATCACCGCTTCACACCACTTAAATTTTGGTGCAAATGCCTGAAGTTACCACTTCAGGCATTTGCCCTACACATGAGCCCACTGTAAAATTAATGATCCATATGTTATGAAATGTCTGGACAAAACCGGTTACCCAAAAAAAGTTAGTCAGCCAAAAAAGTTTAAGTCAGGACTTTTGCAGGCAATACCGCTTCAAAAAAAGGAAAAGTCGCCAGGGTTTTTTGAACTTTGATGCATTTTCAGCTCACAGGATATAATTAAGTGGCAGAAGATTGAGTAAGATCTAGCTGCTTTATAGCACTTCGTCTGGTCTGAAGTGGTGAAGGCAACTCTGATGAAAGAGCTAATGTTCAGTAAAATCAGCATTATAGTGAATTTGCGGAGTAACGTCTGTTTGCCAGAGAGAAAAGTCGCTTGGCGATAGAGTGCGAATGACCTCTAGTGTACAGGATCGAATTGGCCCCGGCGCATGTTAGTAAATTAGCAATGTCCCTGCGGGTGGCAAAGCTGGCGAAAAGTTGATAGCGTTAGCCACATCGCTCTTTATTAAATCTACCCCATAGACTCCTTTATCTTGCATCAGTCAGCTTTCTGCTGAAAATTCACAGAGGGCAGGATGCCAGAGGGCTGGCCTGTGGGTGAGTAGTTTTACTTTTTGTAATAATCATGTTTTCTTTTTAAGTGTTTGGTAATTTTTTAATTTTTAACACTTTTCTTGAGGTGTAGTTTGCCTGCCCCCTTCCAGGGGATTCTCTCTCAACACATAGTCCAGCCCCTCAAATATTTGAACATGTCCCATATATTTGTAAATGAGAGCCATGTGGCTCCCTATCCATTAAAACTGTAATGTTCACAGCGGGAAGCCGCTGTAACGGGAGTTGGTCTCACACCAGATAGTGGGTGTGGTGGAAGCCCAGGGAAATAGCCACAAATACTTGGAGCAGGCATGGTGAATTTGCAAGTTTTAATGGAACTGAAGATGAACACAGAATTTAATAGGATTTATCTTTTTGCAATATTGGCCAGTATTTCCTTTTTATTTTATTTAAACAGTGTCACTGCTGTCCAAACATAGTGACACATGTTATACTCTGTTCCATTGCATCCTTTTGTCTTGATTGGCGTATGTTTTTTCTATCTTTTTCTCAGATTTCACATTTATTGCTCATTGTATAATTCATCATTGGAGGTAATATGTCTTACACGTGTCAGTTGATTCTTTTTGAGGAAATTAGTGACCACAGGTGCATAAAAATATGTTTTATGTAGCATACTATTTTTATCTGTTTTTTTGGTGTAGAGGTTAGCTACAAATGATTTCTCAGTGAGGGTTACTTCTAAATCCAAATAGTTGATTTTTTGGGGGCCAATATCCATTGTGAATTTTATAGTTTTGTGTAAACTGTTTAAATAAGTGAAGAATTATTTTAGTTCTTCCTCAGTCCCTTTCCAGACAATAAACATATTGTCCACATACCTTTTCCATGTGACGATTTTTTGTGAAAATATGGGGGGTGTCAGTATGTGGGTTGTTTCAAATTTATGCATAAATGGCGTATGTCAGAGCCATGTTCGCACCCATACTATACCACTGTACTTGTAGAAAAAACATCTCATCAAATCAGATATAACTTTTTTGAGGACAAAGTCCAAGCAGTCACATATAAACAATATTTCATGTGAAGCCAATGTTTGTGTTGTCAAATATTCCCTTACACTTTCCACCCCTTCTACATGTGGTGTTGAAGTGTAAAGGTCTTTAACATCTATAGTACACAACATTACATTATCACCTGGTATTTCTATTGTGTTCCAACGTGTTGAGAAAATCCGTAGTATCTTTTAAGCAAGTGTCCAAATTTATTACAATAACTTGTAAATGTATATCTATATACATAGCCAGTGGTTGTAATAAAGAATCCAGTCTTGATACTATTGGTCTTCCAGGTGGTTTAATGAGTGATTTGTGTATTTTCGGTAATAAATAAAAAACGTCTATTTCACTTTTCAGGTTGCCAGTGGGGTCTCCTTCTAGTTTTTTTTTTATAACTTAATGTATTGTTTAATTGTCTGATGGCCTCTTCCTCATATTCACTCTTGTTTAAAATCACTAATCACTATGCGAGTAGACATAAAGAAAAGTGTGATTAGCCAGAGGACGGGCACATTCCCATGTTTAAATTGTGGCCATTGTACTGGTATAACATCAGGTGACCACTGTATACACCCACGCCAAGGAACAAAGATCCCATTGAAAGATGTTGCTACCTGCAACATGGAAAGTGTTGTGTACAGCCTCAAATGCCCCTGTGGCTTAGCATTTGTAGGGCAAACATCAAGGAAAATTAAAATTAGACACATTCAAAAAGTACAAACTGGAACAAGAACAAAAAAGTGCAACGCAAAAAGGAAAAAGGTACAAAAAAGAGACAATATTAGCATAGCAAAACATTTCTATGAACAGAAGCACACTGTCAGCCAAATTAGATGGCAAATATTGGAAACAGTGGAGGCAGAGAATAATAATAAAAAACAAAAATTATTAAAAAGAGAGAGTTATTGGGTTTGGAGGTTGAAAATGAGCAGTGGAATTGCTTTCTGTGATATGCAAAATGTAACAATATGTATGATATTTAAACACTGATCTAACACTTTTTTCACAGATAACCGGCTGGGAATTATATACATGTTCAAGTAATGATATTTTGCCCAGTTGGTAATGTATAGCTTTCTTAAAAATGTTCACAGATATAAATGTGAGCTGTATATGGTTGAATTATAACTCTATGCAATGGCTATACAAACATATGTGGACTTTAAATGACATTATTTGGATGAGACACACCTACACGAATGATGTCATGGGGTGGGGTGTTGGAGTTAATTTAAGGAATAACTGGGCTCACTTGTGTAACCTGAGGAAGGGAGGTGCAAACCCCCCGAAACATTGTTCTGTACTTGGAGTGGTAAAACTGGCTAAACTAAAGGATTATTTGCACAGCAAGAAGTGGTGAAGTGCTTGCCTTTCCTGTGAAATTTTGCTGAATGTCGTCATGGTTGTATGTCTAAGGAATAGCACCACCATATGCAACAACACCTGAAGAGTGTAGGTAGTGCTCCCCATTTCTCTTATTTGCTGCTCATCCTGCTCATACAGGAGTGATATGATACTGGCAGATTATATAAATGACTGTCAGTTTTCCTTGATAACTTATCCAGTACTCCCCGTTGATCCATCTGTAGTACAGTAGTTAAGCAGCTTTCAAAACCTAGCTCATTCGGGTGTTCCTTGAGTTTGTGTCCCTTGATTTCATTGTACTAATCTAGAATTCCTGTCCTGATCCTGAGAATTTTGTCAGTTTTCTTTTGGCTGCAAGGCCAACCCTATTCTAAACCCAGATTTGTTTCTGTCTGCCCCCATTTACATTCTTCCTAAGAAGACTGTTTGTTTTTCTTTATTAATTATTTGTGAAATCGCAGTTCATGATTTGACTCAGCATGCATGCAAAAAAGTAACACAGCATACTGGCTACTATAAGCTAAAATAAATGGTATTCTTGACTTGTGTGTATGAACAACGTGGGTACAAGACGCAGGGGGGAGTATGATTAATGTACGTAAAATGGGGTAGGTCGGGCACAGGATAGATTGAGCATGGTAAAAAGGGCATTGGTAAATGTAAGCAGTGTTGGTTGAAGGCACAGGGGTATATAGTTACATAGTTATATAGTTAAATTGGGTTGAAAAAAGACAAAGTCCATCAAGTTCAACCCCTCCAAATGAAAACCCAGCATCCATACACACACCCCTCTCTACTTTTAATTAAATTCTATATACCCATACCTATACTAACTATAGAGCTTAGTATCACAATAGCCTTTTTATATTATGTCTGTCCAAAAAATCATCCAAGCCATTCTTAAAGGCATTAACTGAATCAGCCATCACAACATCACCTGGCAGTGCATTCCACAACCTCACTGTCCTGACTGTGAAGAACCCCCTACGTTGCTTCAAATGAAAGTCCTTTTCTTCTAGTCTAAAGGGGTGGCCTCTGGTATGGTGATCCACATGGGTAAAAAGGTCCCCTGCTATTTGTCTATAATGTCCTCTATAACTTGCATTTAAATTATTTTTGCCAAAGTGTATAAACTTGCATTTATTCATTTTCCAGTTTGATGCCCAGTTTTCCAGCTTAGACAAATCACTCTGCAAAGTGGCAGCATCCTGCATGGAACCTATAGTTCTGCACAATTTAGTATCATCATGCAAAAATAGAAACAGTACTTTCAATGCCCACCTCCAGGTCATTAATAAACAAGTTGAAAAGCAAGGGACCTAGTACAGAGCCCTGCGGTACAGGCACAGGGGTAAATATTAAAAAGGAAAGGAAGGAGGCACAAGTGCACATAGTAGTAGGCAAGTAAAGGGACACAGGGGCAAGAGTGTGTAGAAGGTAGATGGCTATAGGACTGTTTTGCTATCAATATGGATTCATTATATCTTAGTCAGGATCAAGTACAAGGTACTGGAGACTATGGGGCAAATTCACTAACAATCGTAGTCTCGCCAGGCGCAACTTCGCCGCGCTTCGCCACACTTCGCCAGGCGTAGTTTCGCCAGCGCTTCGCAAATTCACTAAAATCCGAAGTTGTGCACAGGGGTAGCGTAAGGTTGCGAAGTTGCGCTAGCGAAGGCTAATTTGCATAGGGCGCCAAATTCAAATTTTCGATCTTTTTCAGCCTATCACCCATAATGTAGAAAACACGCCAGCGTTTTTTTAGACTTTTTTTGAAACAATCCCTATCTACTCTATTGCGCTTCGCCAGGTCTGAGGTGGTGAAGGAAGTCTAGCGTAAAAGGTAGCGTTCAGTACACTGCGCGCGTTAGTGAATTTGCGTAGTTACGTCGCTAGCGAAAATTCGCCAGGCGTAAGGGTGCGAAGTAACACTAGCAAAACTACGCCAGCGTTCGTTAGTGAATTTGCGCAGTAACGAAAATGCCAAACGCTAGCGAATTAACGCTAGCGTTCGGCGCTTCGGCGCTTAGTGAATTTGCCCCTATGGCTTTCTGGATATCCAATTTCCGGATAACAGTAACAGGACTTACTGGTACCTTAGTTGTACCCGGTGAACTATCTTAGCCAAAAGTCTAGATAAAGATTCTCTGTCTGTATATACAAATATGGTAGTTGAAAATAAAAAATACAAAATAGATAAGGGCAACCCCTAGGATTTCACAATGCTAGGAAAATTTTGCAGAGAAGAATGAAATCTACACCATATCTCAAAAATTATTTTCGAACTTCAAAACTGGACTGGCAAGACAGGTCTTTTATTTTATAATTGCTAGTTCTTTGCACATCTGAGTGAAATCCATAAGGGCTTTTATTCACACAAAAGCCTTCTTGGATATAACTTGAATTATGCTTCTACATTCTTGCCTACCTTTTTTTAGCCTTCAGAACTCTGAAGTTAGAGTGCTTGAAAATCCCTCTTGTCTTTCAGAAAAAAATGTGTTATATCTGACACAAATGTAATATTTTTTTTTTTTGTTCATCAAACAGAAATAATTCTCTGGTGTTTGATAGGTACCTTCCTCTGGGCATTATAATAACAAAAAAAGAATGCTTGCAAACTTTCAAACCTTTACTTTTGAGAAAGACTCAGTAACATTTATCGTATAGCATTTGTCAGTTTAGTGATGTTTTCTAAAACCCTTGTGATTTAATAGGGAAAAAAAATATTTTCAGTAATCAAGAATCATTACTTTAGGATCTGCTGTCTTTTAAAATGTGTTTTTTTATGAAGAAATGTAAAGCTTTGTGAAAATCACCTTAAAATAGCAATTATGGCTTACTTTCTCCACTGGATATACACTTTTTGGTGGTTGTATAAAATAGTTGCAGTATGAAATATAGATATCTTTGTTTTTATGTCTGTAAGGTTAGGTAGGGTGTGTGCAAGAATTCAACGCACTGATTTTTGTTGTTGATTCCCAAAGTGTACTCTACATAAAAAATAAAATATGATTTTGGAATAATACAAACAGTGGAGTAGATTTCCCTCAAGGATTCCAAGTCATTTAGTTGTGCTGGAAATTTTCCAAAATTAATGGAAATGGCCAATTGAGTTTATGATTCCTTCACAAACAACATTTATTATGGAGAGAAATACTCACTATTTTAGACCACTGAAAGATTGTTATGTCTCAGCCTATAAAAGACCAATGAGTAATCTCAGACTGCCTAAAAGTTTTGTAACTCTGAGCTAGTGAGTGCCATTTTATGCTAAGGACAATGTATTAAATTGGCACACAGGCATTTTGTTTAATGTCCCTCAATTTACTCAGGAAATCTGAAATTGAAATACATTCACCAGAAACCTATGGTACTGTCACCCAATTCAAGAAAAAATATCTCTACAGTAACAAGAATTTGAAAAATTTATTAAACTGGTTTCCCACATATAAGATTTGAAAAAGGAAAATGTTTCTCAAATTTTGATAAATTACCCTGAAGTATAAAACAGCAGTCATTTGGTAATTCTGCTGCAACTGCAATGTTATGTAATATCTTTCATTTCAGACATAAATCAGTATTTGAAAGCTAAATAATCTCTCTTCTTTGTGATTTTCCTATTAAACAGTCCAGGATATTATAAGTCTCTGACAAATTAGTCATAAATCCATCATGGAATGCTGAAGTGATCCTCGTATTTTAAAACAAGGGGTATATTATTTATTACAACACAGAAATTTAAAGGTAAACTATACCATCACACAATGAAGGTCTCTATAAAATTATATTGCATAAAATGGCTCATATGTAAAACTCTGCTTCATGTAAACCCCTAGTGCAGGTTTTCTAGGGTCGCTTTAGAGTCAGGTGCTGGTCAAGTTTTTCTTGATCCCCACATAACTAAAATAAACCATATATGTTAGTTCACATGAGCCAATTAATGGACAAAGCAATATTTTGCCTTCTCACTTCCTATTAGAAACATTATTTCTGGTTAGGTGATCTCTGAGGCAGCACAAAAAATATCATAAAATGGGAGCACAAGGAAAAAACGTAAAAAAGCTATATTTACTGAAATATACAGTATATTCCAGTTTGGTAAGATTATTTAATATCCTACTTAATAATATGTATATATATCTGTTGCTTAAAGGAACAGTAACACCAAAAAATGAAAGGGCATTAAAGTAGTTAAAATATAATAGTGTGCTGCTCTGCACTGGTATAACTGGGGTGTTTACTTTAGAAACACTACCATAGTTTTTATAAACAAGCTGCTTTGTAGCCATGGGGGCAGCCATTCAAAGCTGAAGGAGAAAAGGCACAGGATACAAAGCTGATAGCAGATAAACTCTGTAGTATACAATTGGATTCTTTAAAACTTATCTGTTATCTACTGTGTATCCTGTACTTGAATGGCTGCCCCCATTGCTACACATTAGATTGTTTATATAAACTATAGTTGTGTTTCTAAATCAAACACACTAGTTTTACAAGTGCAGGGCAACAACATAATAATGTCATTCCTTTAAAACACTTTTATTTTTTGGTGTTACTGTTCCTTTAGGTATTTATTTTGCGGGTATAGTTTTCCTTTATGATAGTCATGTCATAGAAGTTAATTCACTGGTTATAACTTTGATCACAAAGGCACACATGCGGTTCAGTTTTACATGATTTTAGGTTTTTCTGCATTTAACACAGTTTTTTTGTGGTCCCACTAATGTTAAATGTACAGTAATAAACATTTCCCTTATTTTACATCAAAATGTTCGATAGCCCAAATTAAAGCTTGTCAAAACAGGAATGGTACAGTATATGGGGGTGTAGCCACAAAACGGACATGGTTAAAAAGAATTTTGCAGCATGGTAGATCCCCTTCTCAGATGTTGGGAGGTATGCTACTGCATTCTATTAATGAACTAGCTTTGTTGTGTTTGCAGATGCAAAAAAACGACTTTTACCATAAAACACTATAAAGTCTTCACTGCACTTCAACTCTAGGCTGCTCTTGCTGGTGCCAATGTTTTGGCTTTGCCAAAAGATAATTGCACCTAAGGCAACTACCTCTTTATCCTAGCCAACCCTTCAATCCCACCTCCATAAAACCTCCTTGCTCACCATAGGAATCACCTTCTATTCATTTCAAGGAAGAATATATTGCAGTATGACATTTGTTTCACTTTACTAATTTCATATTGTGGACTAATTGTCTCTCAGAATTGTCAGTGTCAGTTAAATCTGTTACAAGAGGGGGGTTGTGGGCGCACTCCTAAGGCCATATAAAAAAATATATAAATACAATAATCCCCTGTCTAAAAAAAGAAAAACAGGGTTTTTTGTTACAAAGTTATGATCATAAGATTGGTAAGCCGCCATACCACGTCAAGGTAAACCCCATACGGCGGTCCCTAACCTGTTTACCTGTGATCAAAATATAAAACCTTGGTTTCAATCTGGACTAGATCCTCCCCCGCCACCTGCATATGCGGCTTTTGAACTTTTGAAGTAAAGTTGTATATATAAGTGCACACTTGTGTGTGTATGTGTTGGTCTGGGCAGTCTCCCCTTCAAAAGCCGCATATGCAGGTGGCGGGGGAGGATCTAGTCCAGATTGAAATCAAGGTTTGAAATTTTGATTGCAGGTAAACAGGTTAGGGACCGCCGTATGGGGTTTACCTTGACATGGTATGGCGGCTTACCAATTTTATGATCATAACTTTGTAACAAAAAACCCTCTTTTTTTAGACAGGGGATTATTGTATTTATATATTTTTTTATATGGCCTTAGGAGTGCACCCACAACCCCCTTCTTGTACCTGAAATGTAGCCGGAAGCTGTGGCTGAGCTTCATGTGGTTAGTGCACCCTCATACCCACCCCTTTAAATTAACGCTGGCCCTATGTCCTTGTTGTTTTTTTATTAATCCTTGGTTTGGGCAATTTCTCTCCCTTAAAAGCCACATACTGTATGCTAGCGGCTGGGGAGGCTTTGGCCTTTTTATTACCAACGCCTGTGAGACACCCATTATTTTTGCTGCACTTATCACTAGGTAACACTTGCACAGACCCACACACATTACACCTATTACACTCCACATTTAGCTTTTTTTTTTTAGCATCTCCCTCTAAATCTATACTCACACCTGTACTTATACTCACACACATACACACACAAGTGTGCACTTATATATACAACTTTACTTTTCCTTCATTATAGTCTCTTCACAATCACATTTTTTTTTTTTAAATGGGCGTTGGTCTGGGCAGTCTCCCCTTCAAAAGCCGCATATGCAGGTGGTGGGGGAGGATCTAGTCCAGATTGAAACCAAGGTTTTAAATTTTGATCGCAGGTAAACAGGTTAGGGACCGTCGTATGGCGTTTACCTTGACGTGGTATGGCGGCTTACCAATTTTATGATCATAACTTTGTAACAAAAAACCCTGTTTTTCTTTTTTTAGACAGGGGATTATTGTATTTATATATTTTTTTATATGGCCTTAGGAGTGCACCCACAACCCCCCTATTGTATCAGTTAAATCTGTCTTGGTCTGAATATTGCACTGGTCATCTGTAAAGAAAGAAATCAGCACATGGACTGTTGAACACAACAGTTATGCATTTGCCAAAAGTAGTTTAGACATATGTAAGCAATTAAACAAAATCAGTGGTACAGATTCCAGAGCAAATTAGCATCATGCCTTTGTACTGATGGCACCAATATAAATGATTGATTGCTGCCCTTATTAGTCTTAAGGAAATTACTTAATTTTGCGTATTCACTTTCTATAAGCAGATTTACACTAGTAGCTCAAAAACATGAAATACGAAAGCTCCTATACATAGAGCAATTTATTTCTCCTCCTTTTACACAAGGGAAATGTTAAATAAGGTCTACAAGTGTTTTGTAACTCAATATATTCTAAGTAAATGTAGGTCTTCTTAATCTTCTAGAATAATGAATAAAATGCCCTTCAAATGCCTCATGCAATTACTTTAAGAGATAAAAATATAGGAAAATGAGATTTTATAAATGTGACCTAACAAAATATATAAAGACAATACTGACAAAGTAATTAAGTTGGAACACAAACTATCTGACCAACCTGAAATTGTTGTGTTTCTTAGAAAGATCATTAGAAGAAGGGTGACATCAGTTTATAAGCACTAAATTATGAAAAAAATGAGAAAGGCTGCCTTGAAGGGAGGAGGTTTGGCATGGCAACCGGACCCGACCATCTTCATAAGGGAAATGCTCAAAATAGGACACATGCCTGTGAGGAAACCAGTTGGATCGGCGAAACTCACATCAATACAAGCTGAAGAGAACGACACGAGGAGAGAGGGAGGGAAAACAATTTGCCGGCAAAGCATCCTTCCTTATACTTCAATGCCAACCTGCATAAGGACTTGTGACTATATGTGACTTACTTCATAGTAAATGTGGTGCAAAACATTCTTTTAAATCTTTTTATCAATAAATAGAATTACACAGTATGTATACTGTGAGGAGGATCTACACCTGGGAAATATTAGATACGATACCGCCATTTTTGGTCTTGTAAGTATGCATTTCTGCTAAATCATTGAAGGTTGTTGAAGAAAACTGGTGGTGTCATATTCAAGGGGAGAGAAAACGTCACCTAAGAAACTGCACAAAATAAGAGTTACATCTACACACAGGGCGTTATCTAACATAATTGGAACATACTACACCATATAGTGTTTCTGATTTCTCTGTTGCTTAGATTGTGATTGTGACTTTCTGTGTTCAGTGGGGAGACTGTGGAAGGATCAGCAGGAGGAGTTAAAACTAAAGGGCAAACTAACCTTTCTTTTTTTCCCTTTTCTATTGCCTTAACAAATAGCGATATGTGGCAGCATGGTTTTTCAGTACTATTTAGGTATAGGATCTATTATTCAAAATGCTTGGGATCTGGGATTTTACAGAAAAAGGATCTTTCTGTAATATGGATGTCCATACCTTAAGTCTGCTAAAATTGATTTAAACATTAAATAAAACCAACAGGATTGTTTTCTCACTAATCATAGGCAAATTTATTCGCCAGGCGCAAATTCACTTTGAATTCCCGCGAAACCGCCATGAAAATTCGCCAGCAAAAATTCACCAGCGTCAAAAGAAAATGGACGCCAGCGCCATTTTGCGAATTTTATGCTGTTTTGCGAATTTCACTGGAAATTTGCGAATTTACAGGCGAAGCGAAACACCCCACAAAACACCCCTACAAATTCGCCCATCCCTATGTGTCACCAATATGGATTCATGCAGCTTAGTTCCATCAAGTACAAGGTACTGATTTATTATTAAAAAGATAATAAAAAATAATTTGACTATGAAAATTTTCATTCATTCAGGTCATGGTATATCTAGTATAGGTAAATCTAAAAACAACTGGACTTGTTGAGTAATCATTGAAGACGTTTCACTACTCATCCCTGCAGCCTCTTTAGTTCAACTGACTGGTGTGGGAAGTTCTCGTCATATAAACTCTTGCGCCGTTTCATGAATCGGACGCCGGCGAATTTTCGCCAGGGAATTTTTGCGGCCATTTCGCAAATTCACCGCAAATTCGTGCCTGGTGAATAAATACGCCCATCACTATTGGTGAGCAGTTATTTTGTCTCCCCAATGTATAGATCTGTGCACTCCTCGCTACACTGGACTCCGTATACCACATTGCTTTGTTTTTCTTTTGGTGTTGGATCCTTTAGGTGTACCAGGTTTTGTCTCAGTGTGTTGCTAGGTTTGAAAAACATAGGAACGTGGTGTTTGTTGAAAATCCTCCTGAGTTTCTCTGACACTCCAGCTACATATGGGATGACAATGTTTTGCTTACTATGTGTCGCCAGACGGTAATTTCTAACGGTGTTCCTGTTGGGCTTGGTTGCTGCTGTTTTGACAAAGGCCCAGTCTGGGTACCCACACACTTTGTCTTTGGACACTGTATCGGTTGCCACACATTCCACCCGGTGGTAAAGAGTTCTAATGACACCCAGTTTCAGCGGATGGTGGGAATCAAACAACAGATATTGATCCGTATAAGTGGGTTTTCTGTATACTTCCGTTTTAAAGTTACCCCCTCATTGATGCATATCAAACAGTCCAAAAATGCAAGTTTGTTCTCATGTACATCTTCCCTTGGGAACTTGATGTTAGTGTCCACTGAGTTAATGTGCTCTGTATAGGCCGCCACTTCATTGGATCTGATTTTAACCCAAGTGTCATCCACATACTTGAACTAGTGACTCAGTGTAGTTCCCTGGAATGTAAGTAGGGCCCTCCTTTCCACTTCCTCTATGTACAAGTTAGCTACAATGGGAGAGACTGGAGAACCCATTGCATAGTCATGTTTCTGTCTATAAAAAAAAAAGTCTATAAAAAAAGTCCTTGTATTTGAAGTATGTGGTGTTAAGGCACAAATCTAGCAACAAACATACTTGTAGGGTGTTATCTTGTTGCAGTCGATTTCTTACATTCTTCTGTCGTAGGTATACATGTGAACAATGAAGTGACATCATACGATACCATTGTTTCTTCTGCCTCTAGTGTAACACAATGAATCTTGGTTACAAACTCTTTGGTATTCTGGATATGATGCACTGTATTGCCTACCAACAGGGCTAAGATGTTAGCCAAGAATTTTGCAATGCTATATGTCACTGAATTGATGCTGCTGACAATGGGTCTTACCGGGCCTCCTTCTTTGTGTTTATAGAAAATCATTTAAAATTGTTTTTATGAATTATCTGCTTAAAATGCACTCAGTGGGAGATGGACTTCCCATAATATGAAACTTTCTGGATAATGGCTTTCCAGATAATGGATCCCATAATTGTACTTTAATTTGAATTTAAATCTATGATGATTGACCAGTGATATCATTTTTTACTCCCAGCTATATTAAATTAAAATATATATTGGGAAGTACATTTGTATCGTATTTTGGTGTTAATACATTTTCCTATTTCATTTTAAAATATAAAGTTAATGTTTAATTGTACTCACTGTTGGGTTGCACTCAACAGATAAAACAGATAAACAGTATCTAATCTTAAAGGTCAAGCTAAAAAGTGCAAAAAGCTCATGGGGTTATGTTATAAAAGGCACTATGGTTGCCCAGGTGCAGTAACCCATAGCAACCAGCAGGGAGTATTTATAGCTCACCTGTTTGAAAGCCAACATCTTATTGGATGTTATGAGTTTCTGCACCTAGGCAAACATAGTACCTTTTATTACATAGTGGAAAAGTAAAATATTTGCATATTATTGCATCCTAAAACAGAAAACTGAAATCAGGCTTTCTGCGGAAGCTTGTTAGAAATCAAATTATTCACCTGCCTCCTCCCTGATGAATCATTGGTGAAACATGTGTTAGCTCAATATTTCATTTTGTAATTCATAGTTTATGGGTTGCCCTCCCTCTGCCGAGGTATTGTTGGGCATGTAGGTAGATTGGGGTGCAGTGGTATAGGGGGAGCAGCAGCTGAATTCTAGGTAGCAGCTAAATGTCCCTCTTACATAGATCCAACATGGATATTTATATCTTAGTTAGTTTATTACGTTTTTTACTGTTGGTGCACTGAAGACATTTGCTATATAACAAATTCATTAAAGGTTTACCATATGGCCCCTATGTGCATTTTCCAGCACTAAAATTTGGTTTGGTGCCATCTACTGACTTCTTTTCATAGCACTGCAAATGTTAAGCAAAGTTTTGGAAATGGTTACAGTATATAGGACGCAACAAACTAAAAATAAAATAAAAATGGCAAATAGATTGGGGCATGGCAGTGGGTAGATTATGTGAGGAGAGAATATAGCATGCATTTGAATTTTTTGATGCTGTATGAATAGTAAACAGAGCATGACTCCAGTAAATCAAAATCATTTTATTTCCTATTCCCCATTTAAACCTTACAGCAGTAGATATTATAGGTCTGAATCTATTGTAAAAATAGTATGTATATATTTGTAGGAGCTCTAGTGTACTGAATACAATACATTGTAAAGAATCCTCTGAAGGATGTAAATGCAGCAAGCCAGAATAGATATAAAACAGTGATAAATTGCAAGCCAAGTTATACAGTCAAAACTTAAATGAAATGCAAGCTGAGCTCTTTTAATATAATTTATCTGTGAATGCTCTTATTCAGATTCTATCATGCCTACTTAAAGAATTCCGTGACTGCTTTGATCGGCGCTCCGTAGCGATACCATTGAAGTATGTGTTAAGCCGGCTAGAAGGAGCCAGATGTATCGCGAGAGCTGCGAATCAGCAGGAGCCGGCGTACCACGGATGAGCTCCGCCATTAGCCGCATCGTCCTTGTGTTTGTTGCCTACTTAAAGAGCCTGTACTTGGAGCTTCTCTTCATTACCAACTTTACTGCTTTTTATCTGCTTTTCTCATTCATGTCCTTCTTTCCTTATGAGTATTCTGTGACAATTTCAGTACATGAGAAGACATTTTTACTGAGCTTTCAAAACTGTCTCCATAGTAAATGTAATGCTATTTGCTCAATCATTTCTTAGAAATAGGTTTAGTGCGATAGTGTATATCTGAAAGCAATTGTAACTTGCTAAATAATGATATATTTATTGGCAGTTTTTCAGGTTTTGATTTATTTCTATGTAATCATAGAAAGCTTTGCCCTAAAAAAAGCAATAGTCTTGAAACACAATATGAATAAGCCATCAATGTTCTCATTCGCGGACATGGATGTTATGAGCTAGTAGAAAATGTATTTATTGCAAGTACTGTACAACGTTATCTAGGAAGCCATAATGATTATCTTGTTACTGGACCTATGCCTCTCTGTAGATCAGTTGGACTCTCTATGTTTTGTACTTAATTTTTTTTTCCGTAATTTGCCGTAAATTTGTGTCTGTGCTGCTTCAGAGATCACCTGACCAGAAATGCTGCAGCTCTAATTGTAACAGGAAGCTATGTGGAAGCAAAAAACGAAACTATGTCCGTTAATTGGCTTGTGACCTAATATGTATGGTTTGCTTGGTCTGTCTGTGTGCACCATGAATTGTAGGATCCCAGGGTATTAACCAATAGCACAAACTAATAATAAAGCAAATTATTATGAAAATTGTTTATTTACATAAAGTAGGGTTTTATGAGCTGATGAATGCAATATATATTTATAAACACTTATATTGTTTAGGGGTATAGTTTGCCTAAAATAGAGTATTTTATTATGGGTTCCGTGACCTGCAATTATCTTTTCTTTTATGTGTGTATCATTACTCCAAATTACTTGCACAAGTTATATACTGTAGATATAGTTACCTGTATGTAGTAATGTAAAATATAATATACACTAACCTATAAACAACTGTATGGTTATGTATCTATTTATTATATGGTAGCACTCATGCACTTTTGTAATTTATATGTATTTTCTATAATTTAGTGGTTTCTGAGATATTTGCATTTGTAGAGTGCTAATAATAGGCTTTTGGCTAAAATGAATGAGCAACCCTGGGATTAAATTAAAACAGGGAGTGCATATTAAGTTAGGGTCACTCCTATTGGGCCTTGAAAGAGAGCTGTTAAGATAAAAGCCTGATAATGCAAGCCTTAAGATGCATATCTTAGAAACCATTAAAAACAGAAAATAAATGTAAATTGCATAAGTGCTCAAAGTGCTACTCTGATGAGGAGGCCTATTTATCAGAATTTTTTTCTGCAATTAAAAAAAAAAAGTTACCTTATTTATTTAAAAAATCTGAATTTAAAAACCGAAAAGCATAAAAAAAAACCGATACCGCAAATTAATGGCTTTCTCATCATTTTTAGTGAGTTTACAAGCTCAAAAAGTAAAAAAAAATTCAGATTAAATAATGGGAAGACAGCTCCCATTGACTGCTACATGACCTTGCAAGGTTTTAGATGCTGAGGTTTTAGATTCAATTTTGTAGAGTTTTTTTTACTTAATAAATATTGAAAATACATGTTTAAACTATTATTCAGATTCATTATGTTTTTGCACAAAAAATCTTCATATATCTGGAAAAATATAAATGTGCATTAAAATAAAACCTTAAGGTGCCCATTTACTAACAATCAAATAGAATTTTTTCCATGAATCCCCCAAACCTATATATATTTGACGACAATTCTGACGCCGGCGACAATTCTAGGCACCTATTAACTTTAATGGGTGTCAGAAATGTTGCTGGTGTCGGAATTATCGCTGGCATCAAAAATATTTTGACGCCGGCATCAAAATTCGTGTTTCACAAATTTTAAAAATTTTTTATCAATAGATAGAATTACACTATGTTCCCTTAAAGGTATACTGTGAGGAGGATCTACACCTGGGACATATTACATGCGATACCCCCATTTTTGGTCTTGTAAGAATGCATTTCTACTAAATCGTTGAAGGCTGTTAAAGTAAACTGGTGGTGTCATATTCAAGGGGAGAGGAAACTTTCCCCTAAAAAACTGCACAAAATAAGAGTTACATCTACACACAGGGTGTTATCTAACATAATTGGAACATACTACACCATATAGTGTTTCTGATTTCTCCGTTGCCTCAGGTGCTGTGATTGTGATTGTTTGTGATTGTGACTTTCTGTGTACAATGGGGAGACTGTGGAAGGATTGGCAGAAGGAGTTAAAACTAAAGGACAAACTAACCTTTTTTTTTCCCTTTTTTATAGCCTTAACAAATAGTTAACTAAGTCTGCTAAAATTGATTTAAACATTAAATAAACCCAACAGGATTGTTTTGTCACCAATATGGATTCATGCAGCTTAGTTCCATCAAGTACAAGGTACTGATTTATTATTAAAAAGAAAATAGAAAACCATTTAAAATGTTTTTATGAATTATCTGCTTAAAATCCACTCAATGGCAGACGAACGTCCCATAATATGAAATTTTTGGATAATGGCTTTCCAGATAATGGATCCCATAATTGTACTTTAATTTGAATTTATGATGATTGACCAGTGATATCATTTTCTACTCCCCAGCTATATTAAATTAAAATACATGTTGGGAAATACATTTGTATAGTATTTTGGCTCAAATGATTGGGCAACCCTGGGATTAAATTAAAACAGTAGTGCATATTAAGTTAGGGTCACTCCTATTGGGCCTTGAAAGAGAGCTGTTAAGCTTAAAGCCTGTAATAATTTATTTTTACTTAATAAATATTGAAAATAAATGTTTTTTTTTAACTATTATTCAGATTCATTATGTTTTTGCACAAAAAATCGAAAAATATAAATGTGCATTAAAAAAAACTTTAAGGTGCCCATTTACTAACAATCAAATTAAAATTTTCCACGAATCCCACAAACTTTGTGGTCTTCTCAAATTTTACAAAAACTCTAAAACTTAGAGACTTATCAAATGAAAAAAACATGAAAGCCTTTCATGCCAAACTTCGGCAAGTAAAAGTAGTCAAGGTGCTATACAAGTCAGTGGGATGAGTTCTGATCCTAAAGCTGGCTATAGACGCAACGATCCGATCGTACGAATCAACGTACGATCGGACTTTCCCATCTCCCGACCCTCCACTAACCATTCAGATCAAAGTCTTTACCATTCCGATCAAATAAGAACAGATCACCCAATCTTCTGCCCCTGACAGCAATCGTACGATACTTATTTCTGACAACACTAGTGACAGTCTCCCTCTGAAAATCGTACGATCGTCAATACACGCAGAGAAATTATCGGCAGGCGACAGAAATTTTCTAACCTGTCCGCTCGACCAAACGACCGATCTCCGATGGACGAAAAAATGTCGGGACTCTCCACACATGGTCCGAAAATCGTACGAATCCACGATTCGTACGATCGGATCTTTGCGTCTATGGCCAGCTTAAGAGACCCTTTTTAAAACAGAATGTAAGAGGTGTTCAGATTTTGTTTTCACTACGAATTGTCCGAAAACTCATTTTTTTTAGGTTTTCGTGGTTTGGAGCTTTCTTTGGATCGTTCAGCACATTTTTTCTTTTGTACTTTTTTTATTCTGAACTTTTAATAAATTCACTGACAAAAGTGGTTTTAGAGTTAGCGAGTTTAGTCATGGTTTCAAAAACTTCTAAAACCACTAAAATCTGACCTTTAATAAATAAGCCTCATTGACATCAATTCCATTTTGGGGTTTAACCTTCTTTAACCAAAATAACAATAAATACTGTTTGTAGATGTACAACAAAAGAGTAGCACAAATACTTGTCTTGCTTTGTACATTTCAAAATTGTAGAATGATATGCATTCACAAAATGTGTTTTATTTGGTTCAAACTTCCACAAGTACCTTATAAGTCTTGACTTAAATAAAATATATGCATTTGTTTCAGAAATCAGAAAGGATAACATAAATTGAAAAATACTTAGCTATTGAAGGATACTTTGTATGTTTCTGTTTCCTCTCTTTTGTGAAAGTAAAGAGTGCTCATTTTGTGACCACATAAAAAGAAAAATACCTGACAATCAAGTAAGAGACACAGCGAGATTATAGCTATATTTATTATTATAGACTTGCTGTAGAAATTTTCCTTCACACTGTGGGAAAATTGAAGCATGCATAAAGATTCTGAAGACAAATATTCCACTGAAAATGAAGCAACAAAAATGTCCTATTTTGCATGCATCCCCTTTGACTCCAGTCTTGAATCTTTTGATCAGGATGCAGTGAGATCTATCAGTGTCTGTGTTTGAATTTGAAAAAAAAACCTTTCAGAAAAAGGAAAAAGGTTCATGTCTTTGTGATCAATAATTCATTTTCTATAATCCCTATTCAACATCTTAAATGTGGGTTAAAACTTGTTGATTTAAGGCAGCTTGTGGCAAGTACAGTGTACTGAAACTCATAAGTAGGGATGTAGCGAACGTCGGAAAAAAAGTTCGCGAACATATTCGCGAACTTGCGCAAAAATGCGAGCGGTTCGCGAACGGTTCGCGAACCCCATAGACTTCAATGGGAAGGCGAACTTTAACATCTAGAAAAGACATTTCTGGCCAGAAAAATGATTTTAAAGTTGTTTAAAGGGTGCAACGACCTGGACAGTGGCATGCCAGAGGGGGATCATGGGCAAAAATGTTTCTAAAAAATCCATTGTTGACACAGCGCTGCGTTTTGTGCTGTAAAGGGCAGAAATCACACTACATTTCTAAACCTGTGTAATAAAATGCTTTAAAACGTCCGGCGTCTACATGCCAATCAAGTCGTGTAAAAGTTACAGCCTGTTCACACGCAAAGACGAAACGCGGTGCTTACTGCAACGCAAAAAGACGCAAAGAGCTTTAATGAATGATACCGTCAAGTGAGCAAATAATAGTTTTTAATTACTAGTTGCTTGTCACCTCCAGGATGTTCGTCCTGTTGGTGGCAATATTTCTGTAGTGGTGTGTTTAGCAGTCACCGTGCTTGTGCGCACGTGCACGGTCAGGCAGAGGTAATTCAATGTACAGTGAAGTGAACCAAAAAACACAGATTCTGCAGTGTGGGCCCAGTTTTGGTCTACTTTATTGATCACCTGCGGTGACCATAAAAGATGCGATTTTGCCACTGTTGCAGAACCCTGAAAAATTAGGCATGTGTACTTTCCTGAAAAATTATGTTTTTTTTGTCGCAGCCACTGAACCAGAAGTCCAGAAACAATATGCCATATAAATGCTGAAAATATTAATTTTTTTTTGTGGCAGCCACTGCAGCACAGAGGCCAGAAAAAATATGCCATATAAATGCAAACAATATTAATTTTTTTTTGTCGCAGCCACTGCAGCACAGAGGCCAGAAAAAATATGCCATATAAATGCAAACAATATTATTTTTTTTTTGTCGCAGCCACTGCAGCACAGAGGCCAGGAAAAATATGCCATATAAATGCTAACAATATACATTTTTTTTGTCGCAGACACTGAAGCACAGAGGCCATAAAAAATATGCCATATAAATGCAGAAAATATGCATTTTTTTGGTCGCAGCCACTGAAGCACAGTTGACAGAAAAATTATGCCATATAAATGCAGAAAATATAAATTTTTTTGGTTGCAGCCACTGAAGCACAGAGGCCAGAAAAATTATGTCATATAAATGCAGAAAATATGCATTTTTTTGGTCGCAGCCACTGAAGCACAGTTGACAGAAAAATTATGCCATATAAATGCAGAAAATATAAATTTTTTTGGTTGCAGCCACTGAAGCACAGTTGCCAGAAAAAATATGCCATATAAATGCAGAAAATATAAATTTTTTTGGTTGCAGCCACTGAAGCACAGTTGACAGAAAAATTATGTCATATAAATGCAGAAAATATGCATTTTTTTGGTCGCAGCCACTGAAGCACAGTTGACAGAAAAATTATGCCATATAAATGCAGAAAATATAAATTTTTTTGGTTGCAGCCACTGAAGCACAGAGGCCAGAAAAATTATGCCATATAAATGCAGAAAATATGCATTTTTTTGGTTGCAGCCACTGAAGCACAGAGGCCAGAAAAATTATGCCATATAAATGCAGAAAATATGCATTTTTTTGGACGCAGCCACTGAAGCACAGTTGCCAGAAAAAATATGCCATATAAATGCTGAAAATAGTCATTTTTCGCCATACGTTGACCTTGTAGACATTGTTTGCCCAGTTTTTTTGGTTGCAGCCACTGAAGCACAGAGGCCAGAAAAAATTAAACCAGTAGGGTTTGCACCCTAGTTTGTAACGGTGGCGGAGGGAGGAGGACGCTAAAGGACAGCTGTGTGTGGAGTCATGAGGCTTGAAGAGAAGGACAGCTGCATAGAAGTCAGAACAAGTCTTCCGGCGTGCAGTAACCCTCCGAGATCCACCCCTCATTCATTTTAATAAAGGTCAGGTAATCGACACTTTTGTGACCTAGGCGAGTTCTCTTCTCAGTTACAATCCCTCCTGCTGCACTGAAGGTCCTTTCTGAGAGCACACTTGAGGCTGGGCAAGACAAGAGGTTCATGGCAAATTGTGACAGCTCTGGCCACAGATCAAGCCTGCGCACCCAGTAGTCCAGGGGTTCATCGCTCCTCAGAGTGTCGATATCTGCAGTTAATGCCAGGTAGTCCGCTACCTGCCGGTCGAGGCGTTCTTTGAGGGTGGATCCAGAAGGGTTGTGGCGCTGCCTTGGACAGAAAAACATTTGCATGTCTGACGTTACAGACTGGCCAAAGGGCTTTGTCCTTGCAGGTGTGCTCGTGGCAGGATTACTGGCACCTCTGCCCCTGGAATGTTGATGAGTTCCTGAAGTGACATCACCCTTAAAAGCATTGTACAACATGTTTTGCAGGCTGGTTTGTAAATGCCGCATCTTTTCGGACTTGTGGTATGTTGGTAACATTTCTGACACTTTATGCTTGTACCGAGGGTCTAGTAGCGTTGCGACCCAGTACAGGTCCTTCTCCTTAAGCCTCTTGATACGGGGGTCCTTCAACAGGCATGACAGCATGAAAGACCCCATTCTCACAAGGTTGGATGCAGAGCTATCCATCTCCGCTTCCTCATTATCAAGGACTGCATCATCCACGGTCTCCTCCCCCCAGCCACGTACAAGACCAGGGGTCCCCAAAAGGTCACCACTAGCCCCCTGGGAAGCCTGCTCCTGTTGGTCCTCCTCCTCCTCCTCCACAAAGCCACCTTCCTCCTCTGACTCCACTTCTGGCACCTCTCCCTGCGTTGCAGCAGGTGCCTGGGTTCGTTCTGGTGATTCCGACCAGAAATCGTGCGCTTCCAGCTCCTCGTCACGCTGGTCTACAGCCTCATCTGTCACTCGTCGCACGGCACGCTCCAGGAATAAAGCGAAGGGTATTAGGTCGCTGATGGTGCCTTCGGTGCGACTGACCATATTTGTCACCTCTTCAAAAGGTCGCATGAGCCTGCAGGCATCGCGCATAAGCACCCAGTAACGGGGGAAAAAAATCCCCAGCTGTGCAGATCCAGTCCTACCACCCAGTTCAAAAAGGTACTCGTTGACGGCCCTTTGTTGTTGCAGCAGACGTTCCAACATAAGGAGCGTTGAATTCCAGCGAGTCTGGCTGTCAGAAATCAAACGCCTGACTGGCATGTTGTAGCGCTGCTGAATGTCAGCAAGGCGTGCCATGGCTGTGTAGGAACGCCTGAAATGGGCCGACACCTTTCTGGACTGGGTGAGAACGTCCTGGAATCCTGGGTACTTGGAGACAAAACGTTGGACTATTAAATTTAACACATGTGCCATGCAGGGCACATGTGTTAAATTGCCTAGTCTCAACGCTGCCAACAGATTGCTTCCATTGTCACACACCACTTTTCCGATCTGCAGTTGGTGTGGGGTCAGCCACCGATCGGCCTGTGACTGCAGAGATGACAGGAGTACAGATCCGGTATGGTTTTTGCTTTCCAGGCACGTCATCCCCAAGACAGCGTGACAACGGCGTACCTGGCACGTCGAATAGCCTAGGGGGAGCTGGGGGTGCACAGGTGTGGAGGAGGAGAAGGAGGACCCAGCAGCAGAGTAAGAAGAAGAAGAAGAAGACGAGGTAGAGAGCGATGGAGGAGTAGAGGTGGTGGCAGAACCGCGTGCAATCCGTGGCGGTGACACCAACTCCACTGTTGTTGTTGAGCTACCCATTCCCTGCTTCCCAGCCATTACCAAGTTCACCCAGTGGGCAGTGTAGGTGACATACCTGCCCTGACCATGCTTGGAGGACCATGCGTCAGTAGTCATATGGACCTTTGGCCCAACACTAAGTGACAGAGATGCGGTAACTTGGCTCTGCACATGTTGGTACAGGTGTGGTATTCCCTTTTTAGAAAAAAAATTGCGGCTGGGTACCTTCCACTGCGGTGTCCCAATTGCTACAAATTTGCGGAAGGCCTCAGAGTCCACCAGCTGGTATGGTAAAAGCTGGCGGGCTAAGAGTGCAGACAAGCCAGCTGTCAGACGCCGCGCAAGGGGGTGACAGTCAGACATTGGCTTCTTACGCTCAAACATGGCCTTCACAGAAACTTGGCTGGTGGCAGATGACTGGGAATGGGAACAGGTGGTCAAGGTGGAAGGCGGAGTGGAGGGTGGTTCAGACGGGTCAAGGAGAGCAGAGGTAGAGCAGTAAGATGCTGGACCAGAAGGAGTGTGGCTTTTAGTTTGCCTGTTGCCTTTGAGGTGTTGCTCCCAAAGTGCTTTGTGCTTGCCGCTCATGTGCCTTCGCATAGAAGTTGTACCTATGTGGCTGTTGGGCTTACCAAGGCTCAGTTTCTGACTGCACTCATTGCAAATTACAATGCTTTTGTCAGAGGCACACACATTAAAAAAATCCCACACTGCTGACTTTTTGGAAGTGTGCGATCTGGCGGTAACAGTAGAAGTTGGCGGAGTTGGCGGTATTGGCGGCAATGGCGGGTGCGTTGGCCGGCTGAACACAGGTGCCGATACATGTTGTTGCCCTACTGATCCCTGCGGGCTGTCCTCCCTGCTTCTTCTAGGTCTTATTCTCCTACTGCCTCTCTGACTCTCCGTCTCTCCATCTGAACTACCCTCCTCTTGCTCTCTTCTACTAGGCACCCACAAAACATCAATCTCCTCATCATCATTCTCCTCAGATGCATCAATTTCTTCTGACACATCACAGAAGGAAGCAGCAGCGGGGACCTCCTCCTCATCACTCATTATGTCCATCTCTATCGTGTTCTCTGCCAGAATTAAATCTGGTGTAAGGTCCTCATCTCCTTCATCTTCTTCTGGCAATAATGGTTGCGCATTACTCAGTTCAAGAAACTCATGGGAAAATAACTCCTCTGACCCCAGTGAAGAAGGGGCACCGGTGGTGGAGGAAGTGTTACGTGGGGTGGCCATAGCAGTGGAGGATGAGGAGGATGTTGTGGTAAAGTTAGAAACGGTAGAGGATGGGGTGTGCTGTGTAAGCCAGTCAACTACCTCTTCAGCATTTTGGGAGTTCAGGGTCATTGGCTTTTTAAAACTGGGCAATTTGCTAGGGCCACAGGATTGCATAGCAGCACGGCCCCTAGCACGGCCTCTGCGTGGCGGCCTGCCTTTGCCTGGCATTATTTTTAAAAAAACAACAACAACAAAAACTCAGTTGGTTTTTCTGGAAACGATAATACACACAGCTAGATGGCAGTTTGAAGAAAACAGTGTGCAAATAATGCCTACAAGGTCAACGTATACACAGCGGTGGATACGGATTACGTAAAATATATGAATGCTGCTTGAAAAAAAGTAACTCAAGTGGTTTTTCTAGAGACGATAATATTATCAATATTTAGACAAAATGTGAACAAGCTCACACAGCTAGATGGCGGTTTGAAGAAAACACTGTGCAAATAATGCCTACAAGGTCAACGTATACACAGCGGTGGATACGGATTACGTAAAATATAAGAATGCTGCTTGAAAAAAGTCACTCCGGTGTTTTTTCTGGAGACGGTAATATTATGGATATTTAGACAGAATGTGAACACGGGCACACAGCTAGATAGCAGTTGGTTGAATAACACACTGGGCAAAAAATGCCTACAGGGCAAATAATGCCTAAAAGGTCAACGTATACACAGCGGTGGATACGGATTACGTAAAATATAAGAATGCTGCTTGAAAAAAAGTCACTCCGGTGTTTTTTCTGGAGACGGTAATATTATGGATATTTAGACAGAATGTGAACACGGGCACACAGCTAGATAGCAGTTGGTTGAATAACACACTGGGCAAAAAATGCCTACAGGGCAAATAATGCCTAAAAGGTCAACGTATACACAGCGGTGGATACGGATTACGTAAAATATAAGAATGCTGCTTGAAAAAAAGTCACTCCGGTGTTTTTTCTGGAGACGGTAATATTATGGATATTTAGACAGAATGTGAACACGGGCACACAGCTAGATAGCAGTTGGTTGAATAACACACTGGGCAAAAAATGCCTACAGGGCAAATAATGCCTACAAGGTCAACGTATACACAGCGGTGGATACGGATTACGTAAAATATAAGAATGCTGCTTGAAAAAAAGTCACTCCGGTGTTTTTTCTGGAGACGGTAATATTATGGATATTTAGACAGAATGTGAACACGGGCACACAGCTAGATAGCAGTTGGTTGAATAACACACTGGGCAAAAAATGCCTACAGGGCAAATAATGCCTACAAGGTCAACGTATACACAGCGGTGGATACGGATTACGTAAAATATAAGAATGCTGCTTGAAAAAAAGTCACTCCGGTGTTTTTTCTGGAGACGGTAATATTATGGATATTTAGACAGAATGTGAACACGGGCACACAGCTAGATAGCAGTTGGTTGAATAACACACTGGGCAAAAAATGCCTACAGGGCAAATAATGCCTACAAGGTCAACGTATACACAGCGGTGGATACGGATTACGTAAAATATAAGAATGCTGCTTGAAAAAAAGTCACTCCGGTGTTTTTTCTGGAGACGGTAATATTATGGATATTTAGACAGAATGTGAACACGGGCACACAGCTAGATAGCAGTTGGTTGAATAACACACTGGGCAAAAAATGCCTACAGGGCAAATAATGCCTACAAGGTCAACGTATACACAGCGGTGGATACGGATTACGTAAAATATAAGAATGCTGCTTGAAAAAAAGTCACTCCGGTGTTTTTTCTGGAGACGGTAATATTATGGATATTTAGACAGAATGTGAACACGGGCACACAGCTAGATAGCAGTTGGTTGAATAACACACTGGGCAAAAAATGCCTACAGGGCAAATAATGCCTACAAGGTCAACGTATACACAGCGGTGGATACGGATTACGTAAAATATAAGAATGCTGCTTGAAAAAAAGTCACTCCGGTGTTTTTTCTGGAGACGGTAATATTATGGATATTTAGACAGAATGTGAACACGGTCACACAGCTAGATAACAGTTGGTTGAATAACACACTGGGCAAAAAATGCCTACAGGGCAAATAATGCCTAAAAGGTCAACTTATACACTACTACAGCGATGGATACGGATTACGTAAAATTTATTATGGCTGCTTGAAAAAAGTCACTCCGGTGTTTTTTCTGGAGACGGTAATATTATGGATATTTAGACAGAATGTGAACACGGTCACACAGCTAGATAACAGTTGGTTGAATAACACACTGGGCAAAAAATGCCTACAGGGCAAATAATGCCTAAAAGGTCAACTTATACACTACTACAGCGATGGATACGGATTACGTAAAATTTATTATGGCTGCTTGAAAAAAGTCACTCCGGTGTTTTTTCTGGAGACGGTAATATTATGGATATTTAGACAGAATGTGAACACGGGCACACAGCTAGATAGCAGTTGGTTGAATAACACACTGGGCAAAAAATGCCTACAGGGCAAATAATGCCTAAAAGGTCAACTTATACACTACTACAGCGATGGATACGGATTACGTAAAATTTATTATGGCTGCTTGAAAAAAGTCACTCCGGTGTTTTTTCTGGAGACGGTAATATTATGGATATTTAGACAGAATGTGAACACGGGCACACAGCTAGATAGCAGTTGGTTGAATAACACACTGGGCAAAAAATGCCTACAGGGCAAATAATGCCTAAAAGGTCAACTTATACACTACTACAGCGATAGTAAAATAAAAAAAAGTTAAATAAAAAAAGAATGAATATTAAAAAAAAAAAATTAAAGTTGGTGCTGCTGAACTACTAGGAGCAGCAGATTAGCACACCAGTCCCACTCCCCAACACTGCTAGACTAATAGCACTGGGCTCTTATAGTAGTAGTAGTAGTAGTAGTAGTAGTAGTAGTAGTAAAACAACAAAAAAATAAATAAAAGCAGTCCTTACAAGGACTATTGCTATTGCAGCAGTCAGCAGATGAGATCAGAAGCAGGACAGCTGCCCACTGCAGCTACATACAGAGCACTGCAGTAGAAGGTAGATTACTAGCCAGCAAAGCTACCTAAGCTTAAATGTCCCTCAAACCCCTGCAGACTTCTGTCCCTCCAATAACAGAGCAGTATCAAAACGATTACTAGCCAGCAAACTTTCAACTGTCCCTGAAATCACTAACAGGCAGCAGCTCTCTCCCTACACTATCTCTTCAGCACACACAGGCAGAGTGAAAAAACGCTGCAGGGCTTCGGTTTTTATAGGGAAGGGGAGTGGTCCAGGGGAGAGCTTCCTGATTGGCTGCCATGTACCTGCTGGTCTGGGGTGAGAGGGCAAAAAAAAGCGCCAACAATGGCGAACCCAAAATGGCGAACGTCGCGCGACGTTCGCGAACTTCCGGCGAGCGCGAACACCCGATGTTCGCGCGAACAAGTTCGCCGGCGAACAGTTCGCGACATCTCTACTCATAAGGCAAGGTATAAAAGGATAATGTAGACCATAAATGTGCTATGCAATTTATAAAGGGTCCTCTTTATTAAAAACCAAAAGTCTTTATTGATTAGATGTGGGGGCAACAGACTTCATTATCTCCAAAAAAGAGAAAAGTTTTGAACTGTATATATGTATGTGTGTATATATATATATATATATATATATATATATACACACAAAAAAGTAGAAGCAAACTGGTGATTTGAAATTTTTTTTAAAACATATTGATTTTATTATTCCATGTATTCCATTTAAAAACAGGCCAATGTTTCGGTCTCTACCTAAGACCTTTATCAAGACCTAGTTCAGAGTTAAAACAGCAAATATAAATAGGTAAAAGGTGTAGTACTCACCCAATGGTGTACATTCCCACCAATCATGTGACAGGAAGGTAAACCCTGCACCAAAAGAATTAACTAGAGTTAGCACTAGTATAGGATGTGATCAGGAGACATTGAATAAGAACAAATCCACAAGGACATACGATGTTACAATGTTGCACAATAAAAGGAAACTAATTTCAACATTACTAGTAAGCATCTACAATGTTTAACGTTGATTCAGGAAGTATAAAAGGGAACAATATTCGTTTTACCCATAAGGTGCCAGTGTATTTAATTTCTTGATCCAGAATGCCTCTGGAAAAGTAATTTGGATCTGTCTCCCCCACATCTAGGGAGTGGGACATGATCAATTGCTATATATCTAAAAGTATGCAACCCTTTTCCAAAAAGTGTTTAGCCACAGGTTTATTAGTGGTTCCATCCCTAAAGGCAGTACTGATTGCTGACCTGTGACCATCCATACGTAGACGCAGTGTCTGGTCTGTCTTGTCAACATAGGGTAACCCGCATGGGCAAGTTATTAGGTATATCACATATGGAGTGGTACAAGTGATGTGATGTCATATGCTGAATCGTTTACCTGTATGGGGGTGAAAAAAAGAATCACTTGGTGTCATGTATCTGCATGATGTGCAGTTTGGACACCGGAAACACCCCAGTTTTTCTCTCAGCAACCACCCTTGTCTTTTTTTAGAATAACAATTAATGGGGTCACTTTTAACAAGGAGGTCTGTCTCTCTCTCTCTCTCTCTCTCTCTCTCCCTCTCTCTCTCTCTCTCTCTCTCTCTCTCTCTCTCTCTCTTCCTCTGAAATGTTGTTTGTCTTTTCTGTATTTTTTGCTATTGAAGACTTCTTTATATTGTACAAACTGTTTAATATTATTATATATATTTTAGACAATATTAGATGGTAGCTGAGAGTGAAGCTGTTAGTAAAGGTAAAAGGCAGGTGCTCCAATACCTAGGAGTTCTGGCTTCTTGTGAGTAGAGGGAAGCCTGAGAGGGAACCAAGGTTCCTGTGGAGCCTGAGACAGAGTGCCTAAGAAGGAAAAGTGAGTGTCAAGGGGCCTGTGACTGTGCCTGGAGAGAAAAGTGCAAAGTGAAAAGTAAAGCTGACTTGGAAGTAGGCTGTGTGACCTGGCTGATCGAGAGAAGTTATATCTTGACTGTAACAGGGTGCTAACCTTGTGGTGGTTCAGAGTATGGGAGAGATCAATAAGACTACAATTTCATATGTGAGAGAGACTGTTCTTTCGTTTTTATACCATATTGAGATAAGCATCTTGTTAGTGTGTATTAACAATGATATATTGTGGGTAAAAGCATGGTGATTTGCATGCATTTTATTTAATGCAGTTTTGCACATGCACATTTGTAAATTAGCCTAGTAGCTACATTGAAATATATTTAATTGTGGCATTACATTGGCAGCTATACTATCCTGTCGCCTCCCATCTTAGGTCTATTGCTACACTTGCTTCCTCCAGCCTTTTTGCTATTCATTCTCTGAGATCATTTTTGATGCCCCAAAAACTTTTTTCAGAATATTGCTCAAAAACCACAAATTAATCAGATTATTGTACGAAACCCAGCCTTCCATTTGTAAACTGCCATTGACTTGTACATGACCTCAGCAGGTTTGATATGGAGATCTTTTTTATTCTGACTTTTAGCGGCATCAGGGTTTAATAAAGCTGCTACAAAAAAAAATAGTTTTTCTCTTTAAAAATGCCAACCAGAAAAAATAAAAAAAGACGTAAATAATCCCCTTAAGTGTAAAAACCAAGAAAAACTCTAAAGCCAAACTTTGCCAAGTAAAGTAATCGTCAGGGTGCTATAGAAGTCAATGGGAGATGCAGTGATCAATTTGGACTTTTGGATTTCTGATTTTTCCTTGTTAGAAATTGTCAGAAAAACTCACATTTTTAGAGGTTTTCATATTCTTTACTGCATTTTATAGTAGATATTTTAATAAATTCAGTGGCAATAGTGGTTTTTGAGTTTGTGAGCTTAGTCATGGTTTCAAAAACCTCTAAAACCACTAAAATCTGACCTTTAATAATTAAAAGAACATTAACACCTAAAAATCAAAGTGTTTTAAAGGAATTGCAGTATAATGTTATGTTGCCCTGCACTGGTAAAAGCTGTGTGTTTGCTTCAGAAACATTACTATAGGCAGCGATTCAAGCACAGGATACACTGTAAATAACAGATGTATCTTTTATCTGCTGTGTATCCTGTGCCTTTTCTCCTTTTTCAGCTTTAAAAGCTGCCCCATAGCTACACAGCAGTTTGTTTATATAAATTATATAAACACACCACTTCTATAAGCTCAAAAAGTGCATCATTGCAACTTTAACAGTGACCAAATTTTGACTTTAAAATTTCGTAGTTGGTATGTTTTATAGGTTTCCAATATAATAATATATAATATGAGAGACCCCAGCTGACATGCTGTGTAATTTTCCCACTCAGAGTCATACACGAACAAGATCCGTAATGAGGCCAGGTGAGCGCTCTATCCAGGTTCCCAAACGTTCCACTCTGGTCACGTGGATAAATCAAACTCAATGATAAAGGCACACAAGTCGGTGAACCTCTTAGGATAGATTCAAAAATATATGAAGAGGACTGTATAAAATCTT
Organism: Xenopus laevis; assembly: GCF_017654675.1. Classification (NCBI taxonomy): domain Eukaryota; kingdom Metazoa; phylum Chordata; class Amphibia; order Anura; family Pipidae; genus Xenopus; species Xenopus laevis. The sequence continues at coordinate 49,792,616 of NC_054382.1, read as the reverse complement.
TTCCTTTATTGATGAAATTGTTTAAAACCACGAAATCCAGAAAAGCAAGGCAGGGGAGTGCATGGCTCTACGCGTTTCGTGACTACCAAGTCACTTCATCAGAAGCCAAAAGCGCCCCCTGCTGACAACATATTTATACATATTCATTGATTAAATGAGTAAAAACACCAGATGATGAATACCAATCTAATAAAAAACATAATAGTCACAGTCTGTATAAGTCCCAAATTACAAACGTATAAAGATATGTAGAAATATAGAAATATGTATAAATAGAACAATATAATAATAATAATATTCTTGTAAACTCGGACAATATATATAAAGTTGTGAATCTAGTTATATTTAGGTAAATGTAAGCAGATGTCAAAAATAGGGTTACCGTATATACTCGTGTATAAGCCGACCCGCGTATAAGCCGAGGTACCTAATTTACCTAAGAAAACTGGAAAAATTTATTGACTCGTGTATAAGCCTAGGGGTGAGAAATTATTTTAGGACATGGCCAATTTAAAGCAAGCTGAAGCATGCACTGACTCCTCCATGCTGCTGTCAAGGTGAAAAAGGTGGACATGTTATGCAATAAGGCCATTACTGGAACTGTTAACCTTTCAATTATACCTAGTGTTATATATTCACATTATTTTTCTAACACACATGGTCTACTGCACACACAAGTATACATAATTCTGCTCCAGCCCCTCCCCTCTCAGCTCTTGTCAATCAGTCCTCCCTCTCAAATGACAATGGTAGCTCACAAACTTACACGGAGAAGTAAACTGCCGCCTCCTTTCCCCCTATTACGAGGCTACACGTCCCAGGGCACATCACAAAGGGAGAAGACGTGGCATGCCGCCCAGCCACTTCTATAATTCCGGGTTCCTACAGGAAACCTGAAGCGCAGTTTCCTGTATAGTGCCTGATCGGTGAATTTGTGTGAGGAGAGTGAGGAATGCTGGATCTTGTAGTTTTTCTACAGCTTAGAACTTTGACAGGCTCTGGGGTAAGGAAACTTGTGGACTACGATTCAAACAAGACTTTGCCAAGCCCCACCTGTATGTGTGCAGCCATATGATAGGGAGGAATGTGAGAGAAGGAGAATTGGGGAGGAGCCATGGGTTTGAGCTGAGAAAGTTGGAGAGAGGAGAAAGTTGGAAGGAATTAGGTGAGAGGTTAAAAAAAATTTGAGCTGGGGGTAGGGATGTGCATTGGTGGCAGCTTGCGTCTGCTTGACAGTAGTGGCGCGCACATGCATGCACAACGGTAACGCACGCGCATGCATCGGTGGCGTGTGCACACAACCGGGTTAGGGGGCGCAGGAGGCACCCGGCCTAGGGGCGCGCTATTTTCAAATCCGGCACTGAGTGAGCGTGCACCTCATCCACGTCCTCTTCTAAACTCTTGTGCGCTCCTACGCGCAATACGGTAATGCGCACACAGTGCGCACAGAGTGACGAGAGCTGAGAGGGGAGGGGCTGAGTGCTAAGGAAGCCACGAGCGGGGAGAAGTATGGGCAGCACGGAGGAGTCACTGCAGACTTCAATCAGTGAGTAAGCGGCAACCTTTTTTAGCTGACCCGCGTATAAGCCGAGGTAGAGTTTTTCAGCACATTTTGGGTGCTGAAAAACTCGGCTTATACGCGAGTATATACGGTACTTGAACGAAACATAACACCCCAAAGTACTTAGAGAGAACAGTATCAAGACAATGCCGTTATAAATAGAGAAATAGGATAAAGGGAGAAGAAAGAGAAAAAGGAAAATCCAAAAAAGGGAAAATCCAAAAAAAGGGGGAGAAATGATGTAAAAGATGACGAAACCTAAAACAAAAGCAGAAAAAAGACAAGCAGAGTAAAGGCTTGAAAAACATATGATCAAAAGTATGTGTATATCCATATGGACGTACGTATATAATGTATATGGAATAAGAGGATAGTACAAAATGTAAAGATTGTTATAGAAATCTAGTCTATGAGACGATTACGGTTCTAATCTATGAAACAATTAAGTTCCCATTCCCTGTTTAGACCCCTAGGTGTCACTGTGTCAAGAGAGAAGATCCAATATGCTTCTTTCTTTAGAAGAACTTTTTCTACGTCTCCCTTCCTAGTCCCCAGAATCACTTTGTCTATAACCTGAAATGAAATGGATTTTCTACCTCCATGTTGTTCAGATGTTTAGCTATGGCCGAACTCCTGTCACCCTTCATTACTCCATTCATATGCTCGGAAATGCGTTTCCTCACTGGTCTGTTCGTTTTGCCTACGTACTGCAAACCGCAAACACAAGTGGCCAAGTATACCACATCTTTCGTTCCACAATTGGCATAAAACCTAATGTCATATTTGTATGGGTTATTCCTAGAGACAAAGGTCTTTGACGGATTCATCACATTACAGGCCTGACATTGTGATCTACCACATCTATAAGAACCCCTCACACTCAACCAGTTAGATGGACCCATTGGTTTTTCTTCTAGGAATAAACTTGGAGATAAGGACGAGCCAATCATTTTACCTCTTTTAAAGATGAAACCAGGTTGAGAGGGTATTAAACCACGAAGGACAGAATCTTGCATCAAAACACTCCAATGTTTGCGTACAATTTTCTTCAAAAGAGGAGTATCATTAGAGTATGTAGTCACAATCTTGGGAAAATCGGTCTGATTAGATACAGATCTACCCATGAGTCTATCAGATCTATTACCACAGGGGTTCCTGAAGCCCCGTTTTCTAAATTTGTCTATTGATTTGCTTTTTAATAGATCTTTGCGATTAGCACCCACAGCTCTATCGTAAGCTCTTTTTATATCAACAGTGGCATACCCTCTTTCAACAAAACGATCCCACAAGTCCATAGCTTGAGAGTTAAAAGAGTCCCAAGTCGTGCAGATCCTACGCAGCCTTAAAAACTGACCCGATGGTATACCTCTCAAGACATGTTTGGGATGGCTGCTGTTAGCATGTAACAACGTGTTTCTGGTGATGGGCTTACGAAACAAGTCTGTATCTATTCTGTCCAAATCTGATGTAAATTTAATATCTAAAAATGCAATAGTATTAATATGCGTTTCACTAGTGAAGGAAATATCCCAACCCGAGTTATTACAGTAAAGTACAAACTCGTCCACAGTGCTGGAGTCGCCATCCCAGATAAAAATTAGATCATCGATAAACCGATAATAACTTACAACGTGGTCACGAAAAGGATTAGAGTCATCATAGATAAATAGACGTTCCCATAGACCCATAAAGAGGTTGGCATAAGAGGGTGCGAAACGCGCCCCCATTGCTGCTCCCCTTCTCTGTAAGTAGAAAGACCCATTGAACATAAAGTAATTAGTACTAAGGAGATAGTGTATGGCCTCCATCAAGAATTCATTCTGTTTATCTGAATACATTCCAAAATGGGTCAACCAAAACTGTACAGCAGAAGTACCCCTATGATGGTCTATGGACGAGTACAATGCAGACACATCCATAGTAACTCATCTATATGTCGTCTTCCAAGCAACTTTCTGTAACTTATTAATGCAGTCAGTGCTATCTCTCAGATAGCTCGATAACCTGAGTACCATTGGAAGCAAAAGGCGATCGGCATATTCTGATAAGGGTTCATTCAGAGAGCCAATACCCGATACTATAGGTCTGCCCTTAACCTCAATCAGACTCTTGTGTACTTTGGGAAGCCAATGGAAAATGGGAATACACGGATTGATTTTATTTAAATAAGCATATTCAGACTCGTTTACAATATCCTCAAATTTGGCCCAATCTAATAGCCTAAATGTGTAATTTTCCAACCTCCTTTATGAATTCTCCAAAGGCAACAGGTAATATTTGTATTTTAGCCTATGCTGACTTATTTATGATAATAATAATATATAGTGCTCTGGATACATTAGCAAATACAATATCTGAGGATCGACAATGGTTTATGAATTTGAATTTTTTTTCACGAATCTCTAAAAATTCATGGTTTTTCTATATTTCTTTAAAATGAAAAAAATTGGCATTTATTAAGTGGAAGATCGAAATTCGAAAATTTGAATATTGAAATTTATCATTTACTGTTTCTTTAAAAATCCGACTTCGACCATTCGCCATCTAAAACCTTCCGAATTGCTGTTTTAACCTATGGGGGACCTCCTAGAACAATTAGAGTCAATTGGTTGGGAAAACTTTGAATCAAATTTGATCGAATGCGCTATTCCTTCGATTCATATGATCCAAATTTGGCCGAATACAAACCTATTTGATCGAAAACGGACCTATTCTACCAAAAAAAATCTCAAAGTTTTCTCAATTCGAAATTCGACCCTTGATAAATATACCCCTAAGTGTAAAAACCAGGAAAAACTCAATTCGGACTGGGGGATTTTCCTATTTTTTTCTTTGCTAGTGATTGACTGAATTGTCAAGTTTTAGAGGTTTTCCATGTATTTGTATATATGTGTGTATATATATATATATATATATATATATATATATATATATATATATATATATATAAACAAATCATTATGCTTATATGTAATATATTATGTTTATAATATGTGTAATAATATGTTTATAAATGCTATGAGATGTTAGTAGTGATATTCCAATTGGTAGTTTCGTTTCGGTGATGTTACCAACACGTCAGTTTCCATTTGTCTAGTTTCCCGCCAAATCTTTGTATATATGGCATTCTTTCTAACAATTAGACACTTTGAGAAAGGCCTCGGAGGTGGCCGAAACGTTAGTCGTGTATTTTACAATAAAACTTTTTCATTTTTAACTAAGACCTGTGAGTGCGGATCCTCTTCTAGTTGGGTATATATCGAAATTTTGATGCTGCACCCAGGCACTTTAAACCATTTAATGAGAGTGCTGGCTGTCTCGTGGATTGTTCTTTGAAAGTTTCCAGCCGTGCACCCGTGATTCTCTTTTTTTCATTACAATTTTCGTAACTACAGAATGCTTATTCCAAGATTGGCGCTGAAAATACGATGCTGGCTGACATATCTATACATCCCCAGAGGCCTGTAATGGCTTGGTGTGAAGACCACCAATCCACAACCCTGGATGATGGCCGATATTTGGGCGACTGTACTGGTTTCCATCTATATACTACCCTGAAGGAATGAGAAAGGACAGATGGAGTAGCCCTGCAATTAACCATCAAGATGTTGGCCGATGGTTTGTACACCTTATATGATCGCTCTGCGCACCTAAACGATCTGTGGATGGTGGATTCACCTAATAACATTATCTGAGTGTCGTGTGGCTCCGGCTGTTGTCTGGCTGATACAGTGCTCGTCCTCATTCTCCACAGTATGGTTTTGCGCACTCTGATGATGTGTGTAAGACCGAGACACCTTTGATTAACACCTGAATATGAGCCGCGTTCCACGTTGTGAGCTGAGGGATCGACGCGGAGTTCATTCATATATTCTGCAGCCTGTTTGCTGATGAGCCGCATCTTGGTCGCTTTATTATACAGCTTGCGCACGGAGAATACTTCATAAAGTAAAGGGATTGTTCGGACTGATCCCTAAGCGGTAATTAAACTCCGTGCGGTGTGGGTCTTTGGTGTCTGATAACCCTTGGACTTGAGTGTGGTGTCTCCGGCTGCTCTGGGGGTGTGTAGTTGGGGTAAATGTATGGGGGATTGTACGCTTCGTTTTATACTTTCTATCAACATTCAATATGGATTTATATAGATGAACTGATAACATAATCACTGGAGATTTTAAAAAAAAAATTTGAGCTGTTAGTAGTGATATTCTAATTGGTAGTTTTGGTGATGTTACCAACACGTCAGTTCCCATTTATCTAGTTTCCCGCCAAATCTTTGTATATATGGCATTCTTTCTAACAATTAGACACTGTGAGTGCGGATCCTCTTCTTGTTGGGTATATATATATATATATATATATATATATATATATATATATATATATATATATATATATATATATATAACCTCAAATGAAGCTAGTTGAATCATACTGCTTTGTTAGAAGAAACCATTTTATCTTAGATTATAATCTAATTTTTTCACTTATTGAGACTATTTTTTTTTACTGTAATGTTGAGGTCTAGTGTTGTGGGATGAATCTATGTATAAAAAAAAGAAGGTGTTAAAAAACAAACAAACTGTAGTGTATCTTCAAATCCTGACCTCAAGAATACTGTTTCTTTATACACATGTTCCACCATCTTAGAACAAGGTGAAGAAAATGTGCTTATTGATACAATACATTTTACAGCACTTTGCATCTCTTCTGCTATACTTTGTTCCTGTGGGTCTTTTGACTTTTTATTAAAAAAAAAAAAAAATACAGTGCTTCTTAAATGTTCACAGGAAACGTTCCTTTATGTTTGCTTCTATAAAATGAAACTTTTATTATAGAATCTGGAAAGCTATGATGACTAACATTTAAGCAAATAAAAGGAAACTTTTATGTTTCATACATTCTAAAGTGAGGACTCTGTGGAGCTCCTTTATGTCATAAAATAGAAATATAGCATAGGACACTTTTTAAACTGACATATTGCTTGGCCTCTGAAACAAAGTTGAATAGTCCTGTCACATAGAGAAAATTAGTTCAAGAAATACTCTGCTAGTCAAGTTACTGCTAACAAGAAGAGAGAGACCTATTGAAACATAAACAATATTATCCCCAGGACTGTAACCAAAAGAACAGTTTGCTAACACAGGACTCTATACAGATGCAGAATCATCATCCTTTTAAATGGTGGTACACTTTATTTGATTTTTATTTCTTTATAATGTGATAAAGTACATGTCATTATGGACTTGGATACCAAGTACATCATAGTGACAAAACCTATACTAACACTCTCAAGTGCTTGAGTTTTTTATTTTAAAAAAAAAATAATACCTACATGTGAGGGGGCCTGTTTTCAGAGATATTAATGGGTTTCTCGGGATAGTTCAGCGAGAGGGATGGGCAACAGAGGCTTTCTTATCTCCTGCTCTGTTTGTATTTCTGTGTGAGTGGGAAGCTGACTGGAAGGGTGTCACAAGAGATGCCGCAGCCTGAACCCTATCAATAAATGATACTACTACTTATTTAAAATCTACTTATGATTTTAACATTTCTGTATGAAAAGTATTCATTTAATGTAAAATACTTGTGTTACTGTATCTAGTATGGGTAATTCTAAAACAAACTGGGCTTGCTGAGTAATCATTAAAGACGTTTCACTACTCATCCGAACAGCTTCAGGAAGTCCAGTTTTTTTTTAGAATTACCTATACTAGATATACCATGACCTGGATGAATGAAAATCTTCATAGTCATTTGTGGTACTGGCCCTTTAATTAAAGGTACTCCATGTTTACCAAAGTATAAACATAACATTGAACAGTGAAAGTCAATCAAGTTGCATTTTTTCCAAAGAGGCCCAAGAATATATTGATCTAAGATATTTTACACCTGAGATTGTTTCTAATTTGAGTATGAAAAAAAGGTGAGATTCAGAAAGAAATATTGAGATCATTCATTAAGATAATCTGGAATTTAGATTGAAGCCGTAGTGTAACAGGTTATACAAATTTACAGATCCCCGCTCTGTTTCCCTGGTCTTTTTCAGTGGATGAAGGGTGAGTTTTAATGCTTTTCAATAGTGATGGGTAAGTGAAGACTCTGACAAAAGGTAACTGAGCTGTTACTGCAGATAACTTTCATACTACAGGATTCAGAGTATCAGTATTTGAACCCACCTGAATGCTGTAATATTCTATTGGCTGTGAGCAACTGGACAAAAGTTGTGCTAAATTAAGCGACAACTTTGGTCCCACTGCCCATAGCCTATAGTTCTTTTAATCTATGTATTCTTGAATACAAGGGACTTACACCACAAGTTAGAACAATATGAGGCATATTTATCATACTCAGTAAAAAGGATATTTAAGGTTCCGGTAGTCCACTTCCTCTGCCGGTTTAAAAATTGTCTGTTTTCCCTCAGACTCATAGCAAAATCCAATTAGTGTTAAAGAAAAAAACAGCGCTCACTAGCATGAGGTTAAACAAATAAGGAAACAAGAGAGATAATTCCAATATAGGGCAGTATTTTTCAATAATATTGGTACACCACTCAGTGAGTTATTAAGATAAGTAAGATATTATTAAAACAGGTGCCCTTTTTAGTTCTGCTTATTTAATCTGTGTGCCACTTATTATACTACTCCGATACATGCAGTGTGGTGATTATATGGTGGGGTACTCACAAACATTTAAGAAGGAATACGCGTTAATGGAAATGTTTAGCAATGGCCTCTCCGTGCAGCTCCAAATTCCACAGCTCTATAAAGACGTACTGACATAGTGTAAAACCGTTATCATTTTAAACACCAGTAAAGTTAAAATTACACTCACAATGTTACTGTTAAAATTCGCATAAAATCTCTTAGTCACAACTTCACCTCTTTCTGGGTTCTCCAAGCAATCGGTATAGATGTAATTGCTGGCGTCTCGACTGCCACGTATAACCCTGGGCACCTGTGGATGTTGTCACTGCCCGACGCGTTTCGTCTTCTGACTTTTTCAAGGGCTTTTCAGTCTCTAATGCACATATCCCTGTCATGCAAACCTATATATTTGGGCAATCTCCACTTTTTGATTTCCATTGTATCTCAATAGCCTCTTTATAAATATAGATATAGTTGCATATACAATTATTACATCCATATCAATTAACCACATTAAATTGCTATGAATTACAATAAATTAGAATAAATTAGCTAGTACATTCAGGTAATATTAACTTCCATTACAAAACTCTGTATATTTTTAGGAATAGATGAATTACAAAAATGCTCTGAAATTAATGTCTACATTAAGGCCTTTGGGTATATAGGTTTCTAAACTATAAATCCATCTGCTCTCACACTGTAGGGTTGTCTTTACTAAATCTCCTCCCCTCCATCTATTTTTGACTTCCTCTATACCCCAATATGTTAAGCAGGCAGGATTCATTCCATGAACATCCTTAAAGTGTTTTGAAACACTGTTTTTCGTTCCCTTTCTTTATATTGTTTACATGTTCTCTGATCCTATCTTTCAACATCCTGTTTGTTTTCCCTACGTATTGTAGGCCACATGAACACTGTAAACAATATATAACGTTCTTAGTTGTACATCTGATATTTTGTTTAATTTCAAATTCTCTTTTGTTTACTTCTGTAATGAATTTTTTTTCTTTTTTTACCATATCTACATGCCCTTCATAGGGAACATGGATAGAAACCCACCCATGTCCTTTGTTTACTATTTGTTGCCCTTTTGTAGTACAATGGTTGTTTGTAAGAATTTGTTTTAAATTATTTGCTTTCCGAAATACTACCCTAGGTTTATCTGGGATAATCTTTTGGAGTTCTGTGTCACACTGTAGAACTCCCCAATGTTTCTTGATAATCTTACTTATACTTCCCGCCAAGGGATTTTAGGTGGTAGAAAAAAACACCTCTTGTTTTGTCTCTCCTTTATTATCTTTCTCTTTTACTATCAGTAAATTAGCTCTCTCCATTTTATCCACTTTATCTCTTGACTCTTTTAATAGTTCCTCCTTATACCCTCTTTCTCGGAATCTATTGCTAATTTGATCTAATTGGTTTTTTAGTACTTTTTCTTCGGTGCAATTCTTTTTGATTCTGCACATTTCACTAAAGGGAATGCTTTTACCCATTGTGGATGATGGTTACTATTTGGTAGTATGTAATTGTTTGCGTCCACATCTTTAAAAAATGTTTTGAAGTGTAGCTGTGTATCTTTTGGGTAAATTACTAGATCTAGGAAATTAATCTTCTCATGGCTGTAAGTAAGTGAGAGATCTATGTTAAGATCATTCTTATTTAGGGAAGCCACATATTAATTTTGGGAACTTTCGGAGCCTCTCCAGACAATTACAATGTTGTCTATATAGCGACGCCATAGGATAAGGTTCACCCCCAGTTGTAGGTATGGGAGAATGTGACATTCTTCCCAATACCCCATATGCAGATTGGCATAACTGGACACGAACCTAGTTCCCATGGCTATCCCGCAGGTTTGTAGATAGTATTTTCTTTGACACCAAAAGAAATTGTGTTCCAAAATGAACTCAATTCCCTTTAAAATGAATTCTTTCTGGGGTGGTGGGATTGACTCATCTCTTTCTAAAAAGGGGGCTGTGGCTTTGAGACCTTGGCTGTGTCTTATTGAGGTATAGAAGGATTTGACATCCAATGTTGCTAGCAGCATATCTGTTTCCCATTTGAAATTTTGTAAAATTTGAATTACCTCAGTGGAGACTTTTAGATAATGATATCTAAGGTAATGATAGAACATATTTTTGTAACATTTTGTCTATATATTGAGACAAATTACTTGTTGGTGAATTTATCCCCAATATAATTGGTCTCCCCAGAGGGTTGGTTTGGTCTTTTCTGGTAATTTTTGTTAAGCAGTATAGTACGGGCAACATTGGTTGCTGTATCTTTATACATTTCTATTCTGTGTCATTGAGAATACCCATAGTTTTAGCTTAATTTAACAGATGTTTTAATTTTGAATTAAATATTTCCGAAGGATTGTTTTTTATATGTTTTAACATCATCTAATAGGTTTTGACACATTTTTATGTAATTTTGTTTATCCATAATTACCAGTCCCCCCCCCCTTATCCGCAGCTTTAATAACTATAGTCTCATCGTTTTTTAACTGTTCAATCGTTAGCTTCTCTTTTATAGTTAAGTTAGATTTTTTATTTCCAGTCTTTATTGCATGCCTATCTTGTAGAGTTTCTAGATCTTTTTTTATTAATTCTTCATATAGCCTTATGTATTGCTCTTTTTCATTATATAGAATGTGTTCTACTTTTTTTTCATGGAAGTGTGTACAAACTTCTCTTGAACCCCCTCTTGCTAGTGAGTGCCCCCTCTTGCTAGTGAGTGCTGTTTTTTTTCTTCAACACTAATTGGATATTTATCATGCTGTATAACAAAAAAACCTAAACAAAAATCGACAAAATACTCCAGACATCACTGTGTAAAAAAGGGCATATAAAATAAGTTTTATTAACTATATATAGGACCTATAAGGGCAATGACACACTGGGCGATTAGTCTCAGTGTGTAAGAAACATACCCGGTGGTCTAGTGGGGGGACGGCAGGGATGCCTGCCTCCCACTCGGCGGGGAAGCCCGCCGCGTCGTGCAGTTTCTGCTAGGCCGCAGGCGCCGGATCTCATGGGCGCGCGTTAGGCCGCAGGTGCCGAATCTCTAAGGCGCGCACGGCGCGCCTCTGCGCTATGGCGCGAATCCTGCACAGTATAAATTGCCCATTCTGTCCACAGCACCTTGCCTGTGATAGAATCTTGATTCTAGTGGTTCCTGAAGCCTTGTGCTATCTGTTCCTGTAAACTTTATCTGTGATTTCCGGTTTTGATCCCTGCCTGTTCCTGACTATTCTGATATCCGAACTCTGACCTTTGCCTGCATCTCGACTACTCTTTCTGCCTGATCCCATCTGTTTGATTACCCGGTTTTGACCCTTGCCTGCCTGATGATTCTTGATATCTGCCTGCCTCAACCCAGCCTGTCTGACGATTCTCTTGCCTGCTCCATTTGTACCGTGACCTTCGGCCCAAAAGACTCTGCTAACAGCCGTGCCCCTTTGCCAGCCAGAACATCTCGCCTTGCACCTCTCGTTAAGTCCAGGTGGCACCCAAGTAAGCTGAGGGCTCCTCCCGAAGCCCAACGGTGGTCACACTACTGGTGAAGCCGAGCCGAGACCAGGGTGCTTGGCACTTGTTCTGGTATTGGGTGCCGGTCGTGACATTATCACGGGCCATGGAGGATGAAAGTCACGATGAAGCTGCTGCTGCTCCTCCAACTACCATCGAAGCGCTTCTTACCACTCTGTTACAGCGCTTGGAGGACCATGAACAAAAGCAAAATTATCTCCTGCAGGGTTTCCACAACCTAACCTGACAGCTGGAAACTATGCAAGCTTCACAGCAGCAATCTGTTCCTGTTCCTGCTCCTCTTCCTCCTCCTGTGGGTTCAATCAGACACCATGAACCTAAAATTGTGTTCCCTGAAAAGTTTAGTGGGGATCGACAACGTTTTTTGTGTTTAAAGAGGCATGCAAGCTGTACCTTAGTTTCTTTCCTCACTCTTTCCAATCTGGTGAGGAGAAAGTAAGATTTGTCATGACCCTGCTTTCAAATTTGGGCCCTCGGACTGCCTTCCTCTGACCCTGCTCATTTTTCCCTTGATACTTTCTTTAACAGCATGGCAATTCTTTACGATGACCCGGATCGTGCATCTTCTGCCGATACCGCGATTCGTAAATTAGGGAAAGGGAAAAGGGATGCGGAGGTGTACTGCACTGAATTCCGCCAGTGGGCAGTAGAAACTGGGTGGAACAATTTGGCTCTACGGAGTCAATTCCGTTTGGGGTTATCTGATTCTGTAAAAGATAGTCTGGTTAATTACCCCTTACCTTCTAACCTGGATGATCTCATGTCCCTCGCCATCCAGGTAGATAGAAGGCAAAGGGAGAGAAGGGGTGAGAGGAGTACAAACTTCTCTGGGGTTACTAATCTAAGATCTAATGTAGTGACCAATGTAAATCTTCTAACCCCTCTGTGCCTTTGCCTCAGGAGGAGCCTATGCAATTAGGCATATCCCATCTAACTCCTGAGGAAAAGGCACGCTGGCGTTCCCTGGGTCTTTGCATGTACTGTGGTGAAAAGGGACATTTTCTAAACCAATCCTCTAAGAGGCCGGGAAACTCCGAAGCCTAAATGGAGATGGGGAGCTCCATTTGGGTGCAGGAATTTCCTCTCCCCAATCTGCCTCTAAGGTTCTGTTACCAGTCAAACTAACCTGGCCTACGGGCTCTGTCAGGGTGTCCGCTTTTTTGGATTCAGGGGCAGAGGGGAACTTTTTGGACGCTGCATTTGCAGCCAAAAATAACATTCAATTGGTTCCTCTAAGTTCCCCCCTGAAAATTTGGGCAGTGGACAAAAGACCCTTGGGGTCGGTTATAGTGTCTAAGAAGACTGTTTTTCTTTCTATGTCTATTAATCATCTGCATGGTGAGGAGATAGTGTTGTACATCATTGAGGGTGCTACTTCTCCTCTACTTCTTGGGGTTACCATGGCTCCAGAGGCATAACCCTCTAATTAATTGGGTTTCAAAGAGGGTAGTTCAATGGGGTTCAGAGTGTGAGGGGGTCTGTATTCCTCAGGTAGTAGCTACTACCACTCTAGAAGGGTTACCTGCAGCTTATGCTGAATTTGAGGATGTTTTCTCTAAAAAGGATGCTGAAACCTTACCCCCACATCGGCCGTACGATTGCCCAATTGATCTAATCCCAGGGTCTACACCTCCTCGTGGGAGAACCTACCCTCTTTCATTGCCAGAAGCCCAGGCTATGAAAGAATATATTCGGGAAAATCTGGAAAGAGGCTTCATTCCGCCTTCTTGTTCCCCTGCTGGGGCTGGGTTTTTCTTTGTGGGGAAAAAAGATGGGGGTCTTTGTCCCTGTATTGATTATAGGGGTCTCAATAAGATCACCATTAAGAACCACTATCCTCTTCCCTTGATCTCTGAGTTGTTTGATCAGATCAAGTATGCTAAGATTTATACTAAACTATATCTTAGGGGGGCTTATAACCTCATTCGTATCAGGGAAGGGGATGAGTGGAAAACAGCATTCAACACCAGGGATGGCCACTACGAATATTTGGTGATGCCATTCGGTCTTTGTAACGCCCCCCGCAGTGTTCCAGGAATTTGTCAATGACATCTTTCGGGACCTGCTGGGGATATTCGTAGTGGTCTTTCTAGATGACATTCTTATTTTCTCTTCTAATCTGGGTGAACACAGGAATCATGTATGTGAGGTCTTGCGTATAGTGATGGGCGAATTTGCGCCGTTTCGCTTCGCCGAAAAATTTGCGAAATTCGCGAAACGGCGAAAAATTCGAGAAACGGTGCCGGCGTCTCGTTTTTGACGCCAGCGCCCGTTTTTGCCGCAAATTTTCGCGGGCGTTTCGCGAATTTATTCGCTGGCGGCGAATCGCGCAAATTCGCCGCGAATTCGCGCCTGCCGAATAAATTCGCCCATCACTACTTGCGTAGACTTATAATCTGTATGCAAAATTTGAGAAGTCTACTTTTGAGGTTACCTCTGTTCAGTTTTTGGGGTTTAACATTTCTAACAGGGGTCTTGAGATGGATCCAGGGAAGGTGAGAGCTGTCCTGAAATGGACCCAACCCCTTTCTTTATGAGCAACCCAAAGATTCCTCGGTTTTGCAAATTATTAGCGCCAATTTATCAAGAATTTTTCCCTGGTAGTCACCAACTTGACCAAAAAGGGTGCTGACCCTAGTATTTGGCCCCCAGAAGCAGTTCAAGCTTTTGAACGCCTCAAAAAAGAGTTCAGTTCTGCCCCTATTTTGCAGCATCCAGATACTGCCTTACCATTTATTGTGGAGGTAGAAGCCTCTGAAGTGGGTGCTGGGTTACATCCCTGCACCTTTTTCTCTAGGAAGTTTTCGCCTGTAGAAGCAAACTTTGATATTGGAAACAGGGAATTGTTGGCTATCAAGTGTGCCTTTGAGGAACGGCGGCATCTACTAGAAGGTGCTAAACATATGGTGACAGTATATACAGACCATAAAAACCTGCTTTATATAGAATCGGCCACACGGCTAAATCCTAGGCAAGCTAGATGGGCATTGTTGTTCATCAGGTTTAACTTTTCTTTAACATACAGGCCTGGAGGTAAAAACACCAAAGCTGATGCACTCTCTAGGAGTTTTGAATCTACCTCTTCTGACTCTAGTAAGTGCATCCCCATCATTCCTAGGGAGTTGATTGTAGCCGCATTGGATTCTGACCTCTCCACCTTGTTGTCCCCTATCCTATGTTCTGCTCCTGCAGACACTCCCTCTGGGAGAATGTTGTGCCTGAGGAGCTGAGGGAACAAGTTCTGGAAGCGGTTCATAACTCCAAAATGGCTGGGCATCCTGGCATTGCCAAAACTATTTCCTTGTTAACCTGCCATGTGTGGTGGCCTTCTTTTAAACAGGATGCTAAGGTTTTCGTAAATTCTTGTCCAATTTGTCAAAGGTCTAAATCCTCTCGTCAATTGTCACAAGGTCTGTTAAATCCGTTACCAATCCCTGAGAGGCCATGGTCCCATCTTTCTATGGATTTCATTGTAGATCTGCCTTCCTCTCAGGGTAAAACTGTAATTTGGGTGGTGGTGGATAGGTTTAGAAAAATGAGCCATTTTGTTCCCCTTCCACACCTCCCTTCTGCCAAAACCTTAGCCGATCTGTTTATCTCTCATATTTTCAGGTTACATGGGTTTCCTGTTAACATTGTGTCTGACAGAGGAGTTCAGTTTGTCTCGAAGTTTTGGAGAGCTTTCTGCTCTTTAATTGGCATTGATTTATCCTTCTCAACTGCTTACCATCCCCAAACCAACCGACAAACTGAAAGAGTGAATCAATCCCTTGAGCAATATCTCAGGTGTTATGTGTCTGATAACCAGTCCTCTTGGGCTGAATTGTTGCCCTGGGCAGAGTTTGCCTACAATAATGCCACTCACTCCTCTTCTGGGGAGTCTCCTTTCTTTATTGTAAATGGGCTACATCCAAAAGCATTTTCTTTTTCTGGTTTAAATTCCTCTGTACCCTCTGCTAATTCCTCTGTCAATCATTTTTCTAAAATTTGGTCACAAGTTCATCATTCTTTTTCTGCAGCTTCCTCTGCTCTGATAGATCTCGTAGAGAGGCTCCTCAATACAAAGTGGGAGATTCTGTTTGGCTATCTACCAAAAATATTAAGTTGAAGGTCCCCTCTCTCAAACTGGGGCCCAGGTTCATTGGTCCATTCCCAATAACTGAAATAATCAATTCTTCTTTTGTTCGTCTCCAATTACCTGCAGAGTTTAAAATATCTAATTCTTTTCATGTCTCTCTCCTAAAACCAGCCACTCAAGTCCGTCATATTCCTGTTCCTCCCCCAGTGTTAGTTGAAGGTCAGCCTGAATTTGAGATCCAGGAGTTCCTTGATTCTCGTTTGGTACGAGGTAAGCTCCAATATCTTATTAATTGGAAGGGCTTTGGCCCAGAGGAGAACTGCTGGGTCTCAGTCGATGACATCAAGGCTGATCAACTCAGAAAGAAATTCCATCAAAAATTTCCTGGGAAGCCTGGGGGTCCAGTGGCCCCCCCTAGAGGGGGGGGGGTAATGTAAGAAACATACCTGGTGGTCTAGTGCGGTTTCTTCTAGGCCGCAGGCGCCGGATCTCGTGGGCGCGCATTAGGCCGCAGGCGCCGAATCTCTAAGGCGTGCGCGGCGCACCTCTGTAGAATTAAAAGGTGCAGGCGCGCTGGTGTAATGACGCCAGCGCGCAATGGCACGAATCCTGCACAGTATAAATTGCCCATTCTGTCCACAGCACCTTGCCGTGATAGAATCTTGATTCTAGTGGTTCCTGAAGCCTTGTGCTATCTGTTCCTGTAAACTTTATCTGTGAATTCTGGTTTTGATCCCTGACTGTTCCTGACTATTCTGATATCCGAACTTTGACCTTTGCCTGCATCTCGACTACTCCTTCTACCTGATCCCATCTGTTTGATTACCCGGTTTTGACCCTTGCCTGACACAGTGATTTTTAAAACCCAATCACAGCGACTAATCACAATAGCATTATGACAATGGCAATTTGTACTGGCGACTTATCAGCCACTATTTACAACTAGTCACGCTATTCATTCAAAAAAAGGTCCAATGGCAACTTGGAGCAACAGTTGCTCAGGAGTAGTACTGTGTATTTAACAAGCAGTGTATTGATTTTTAGTGTTTGTGTACATTTGTGTAAATATCCAGCATAAATGGACACAGCCTTTTGTAAATGCTATGGGAAAATAAAGTGGTTTTTTTTCCTTATTTTGTTGGGTTTGTTTTGTTTGTTTTGTTACTTGCTGTTTAAATTTTTTCCATTCACTATGATTAAGCAAGGTATGAAATGGTGTAAAATAACGGCACCAACTCTGTCATTCAGGCAACGAATAATAAAATACACAAATTAAATTCTATTCACCTTTTTTACACAGTTTTTTACACTGTTTTTCTAATGTTAATTGTTTTACACAGTCTGATAAATAGGCCCCTATATTTATATTTTAAGTACTTTTGGCATACTTTTGAAATCTAAGTTGTATTCATTCTTTTTCTAGTGGTTAGCTGCATAGAACTGAACAGACATGGCCATCACATTTATCTTGCTGAAAGGGCTAAGCATATTGTAAATAAACCTCATTGAGAAATATGAATGTGGATGAAACATGCCAAAATGAATTTAGCATTGTAGTTTTTTTTCCTTTTCACTGCATATATTAAATATGTTTTGCTATTTAGTCTAACAATAGTGAAAAATCATCATTCTCGACTTGAAATTGGAAATAGTTTTCTTTATAAGTGAGCCAGATTTTCAAATCTGAATCTTTTATGAAATACAGAATAAAGCAACTTTAACTTTGTTTACTCTATAGAAAACAAACATTCAAATGAATGCAACAAATTTTTTTAAACCATGTTAATTAATGTATATATGAAGATAACATGGATATCATTGATATATGAAAGAAGCAAACATTGATTTTCCTCCAGAGACCATGAGGATTATTTAATAAACACTGAATGCAAAAATCCCATTACAAATTTTTTCGTAATTTATTAAACCCCAAGGATGTAAAAGTGCGAATCTGAAAATCCAGCATCTCAGACCTGTCGAGGTTGAAAACAAGTCTATGGGAGAAGTCCCAATGATTTTTTATGTACAGTAAGCTGGGTTTCGTGCAATACATTTTTGGAGTTTTCAGGCATAAAGCATAAGAAATCGGAGTTTTCGGGTTAAAAATCTGAAAAAATCATGATCATCTGATTTTTTTCCCACAAAGCAAATTTTCATGAAAATGTAATAATAAATAAGCATAAAAAAACTGAGCGTATCTGGTCGGAGTTTGTAGCAGAAAATATTGAGATCAATTCGGACTTTGATAAATAACCCCCGAGTGATAAAAGCACTTTCCAGAACAGCATATCTAAATATATATCACTGATTATACAGATTTTAAGATTGTATTTAAAATTATTGTTCTCTGTGACCTAGGGAGCTGTGGGAGCTTAGTTGATGTTGTTCCAAATAAAAATGAATGCATCTTAAAGGGGACCTGTCACCCTAAGACATAATTCCAAATCCTTTTCTGATATATTTTTGAGCAAAATAAGCTTTAATGACACCATATACATTCATTACATGTTGTTTCTGTTAGTCTTGGCATTCACAATCACAACAAATAGGTTGGTGCTATTTTGTGGACACTGTTATTAAGGCAAGTTTTGCATAATCCCATGCTTGTGCCAGAATTTTTTACCTGATGCCAATGCCAATCACTGGCTACACAATTATAGACCGTGAGGACATATGGGTAAAGTAAGGAGTGAAACTGTCAAATGCAAAGTAAAAGTAATTGACTGCCCACCTCTATGCCTAAGGCATTGAGGTGGAGCAGGCAGTAAATGAATAACAGCTCAGATTTTCAATACCTGTATAACATGTATGGGTGTTTCAATAAAAAATAGAATTTGAGTTTTACGTTTAAATTATCTTTTATTAGGCAGCTTTTTATGTATGGATGGCAGGTTTCCAATTAAACAGGATCAAGGCATGAAAACCTTATAATACTCTGAGCAGATTACACCTAGATCAGAATTTAAAATAGGCCCTGGCAAGTACAAACTACAGCCCCCCACAGGCCCATTAAATAGTGACTGCCTAATGCATCTGACTGTATCCCTACAGATGAACAAGGAAAAGTTGTGCTCACCACTAATTTTTAAAACCATTAGGCAGGGGTGCAATGAGGCTGTGGAGGAACCGGCACACAGGAGCATATGCAAATGGGGTTAACCCCTTACGTGTTTATTAACGTCAAAATGATGCACAACGTTTCAGGGGCCGACCCCTTCATCAGGTGATGATTTACAAGATGAGGGCCAGTGAGTGCATTCACACTGTTACTAAGTGCAATGAGGCTGTGACCACAAACTACTTATAATAAATAATAAAAGAGTCCTCTGCACTCAACCCATTATCAATATATTTATACATTTTGTGCATACAGCTACTGAAAAATGCCTTACCCTTTCAACAAAACAGGGATTGTTTGTCCATATATTGCAATATATTTACATTTTTATATTTACATTTTTATATTTATTTGGGGTTCTGTACAAGTTCGAAGCAACCATAGCCCTATATAAAGGAAGATCTGTGCCTCTTAAGATGCCCCCAGCAGCTTTCCATCTTCTTTTTTACTCTTTTTTTTTTTAAGGTTGCAATCAGTTACTGAGTTTAGGGACTGGCTGACAACAACAAAATCCATGAAGGTGAGCTCCCGTGCATGGTTTTGTAGGCCTGGATTATTAATTGTATAGAGATGCTGAACCTTGAGGCTGGTGCATTAATCTCAGTATATAATATATGGCATTTCTACCCATATTCATTTTAGTTCTTCTTTAATGATCTGGCCTCAATTTTTTTTCACTAGACAAAACCAGTTTATCTGCATAGAATTAGAACATGCATATTTTTTTATTTTTTTTTATACTGAATGCATTGCTGTCGAAGTTTTAATACAAACACTCACAAAAAGTTTGACATCACTTTTAGAACTATTCTCTAAAATTGGAGTCTAACTTTGAAGCCTTCATGTGTATGGTTTGTGTTTATATTACTGTCAAGTTTTAAGAACTTTTCAGTCTTTTGCAGATTAAATAATAGAACCAACTGATCCTGAATTTAGAATTCCCACTTTGCATAAAGGTAATAAAGGACAAGTGTGTATGTTGAAAGCACTGACATTTACATCACAGGTTTTCAGAGCGCATGGAAACACAGCATGAAACAAATGTTTTTTTTTCCCAAAATTGCCTCGGCACATAAACTGTTTTATCTTTGAACGGGTTTGTAAACTCACACAATAACAGAGAGTGTTAAAGTAGAAAGCTGAACGTTTCAGTGCAGTAATATTTGCTTTGAACACAGTTTTTATTCAGTCTCTAACCTTGGGTAATAACTTTTTTTCATGTATAAAACCTGCACTCTGCATTCTACAGAAGAATAGACTTTCACCTTCAAATTAAAGAATTTTGAATATGCTATAGACTGCTAATCCAATGCCATTTGGAATTGGTTATCATGATTAATCCTTTGGAAATTTTCAAATGATTTAACCTTTTTAAGATTTTTTGTTTTGTTTGCCATAATTCATCATGGCATTACATCTTGAAAAAGGTTTTAGACCATAACCGAAACTTCGATGTACTGTAGATGTAGTAATTTGTTTAATAAATGAAGAAACAAGACCGGAGTACATGCTATCTTCTATTGCTATACACACACGCACACACACATTTTTGCTTCCAATAAGGATTAATTATATCTTAGTTGGGATCAAGTACACGTTACTGTTTTATTATTACAGAGAAAAAGAAAATAATTTTTGTGTGTGTGTGGATATATAATAAGCAAATAGACCACACTCCAAGGACTAGATATGCGATAAATTAAAGACGATGCTTTATTTTCAGCACCCTCACTAGGGCTGTCTTCAGGAAAGATGGCCCTAGTGACTTTGCCGAAACGTTGAAAATAAAGAATCATTATTAATTTATCACATATCAAGTCCTTGGAGTGTGGTTTCTTTGATTATCATGTATTGGGATTTTGACCAGCACCCATGGATGTGGTGTGCACCAGTCTGGTATATATAAATATAAATATATGCATATTGGTAAGAAACAAGACTGGAGTGTGTGCCATCTTCTGTTTATACATATATATTGTAACAGAAATGCTGGGAAATTGGTTGAAGGGGTGTATGTATCATCCAGATTTCTGTCATTCTGTTTTTAAGCAACCAAGTAAATGTACATTTTTTCACGGGTCTGTGGCTAGCTGTAATAGCCGGAAAAAGGACCAGGTTTACAAGAGTGTTGAGTGTTTGGTGGGATCCGATTCCAGATGGACGGTCCGGGTTTTGCCCAACACCTGAGAGAGGAACAGGTGTTCTCTCTCCTTAAGTAGGGAAGGGATTGTGTGTGTCTCTCTCTCAATCCTGGTGAAAAGAGCAGGCAGTGCAGGCCTGTGAGAGAGCCAGATTCATGTGAGTGCGTGCTGTGCCACAAATACTGTTTTCTGTTAGGTGCTGGATGTTAGATCCTCACCTAGTTAGTTAGGAGCTGATTGTTTAGTTAGTGCCGGACAGGCAAGGTTTTATTTTCATTTTTTGTTTGTTTTGATTCCTGTCTTCCTGCCAACCAGACAAATAAAACTGGTTGCGGCCAGTTGCACATTACCAACCAGTTTTGTGTTATTTTGCGTGGACTCCAATACTGCTGTGCACCCGTCTACCCCCCAGGAGACGACGACCCTGTTACCTCAAACGGTTACAATATATTTATATATCACAAATTTTTCAGAATTTATTAAACCCTGAGGATGGAAAAGTCCAAATCTGAAAATCCGGCATCTCAGACCTGTCGTGGTTGCATATAATCAATGGGAGAAGTCCCACTGATTTTTTTGTTTCTTGCAATACCCCCAAGTTTCCAGAGTTTTCGGGTGAAAATTCAGAAAAAAACGTAAAATTCATGAAAATCGGATGAAAAAATCTGAAAAAAACTTGAAAATCTGATCTGATAATAAATAATCGTAAAAAACCAGAGCGAATTTGATTGGACTTTGTAGCAGAAAATATTGAGATAAATTCGGACTTTAATAAATAGTAATAGCCAAATTTGGGGCATTCCGCTTCGCCAAAAAATTCGTGAATTTCCAGCGAAATTCGCAAAACGCCAAAAAATTCACTTAATGATGCGGCGTCTTGTTTTTGACACCGGCAGCGAATTGCGGGAATTCACCGCAAATCCGCGCCTGCCGAATAAATTTGCCCTTCACTATTGATAAATAACCCCCTTAGTGTTGTGCTGCCTAAAGGTGAGCCAGGCTAGAAGCTGGTGAGTGAGCATCCCTTAGGGGAGAACGTTAGAGAGGCTTAGGTGAGTGAGCATCCCTTAGGGGAGAAAGTTAGAGAGGCTTAGGGAGAAGACTGAACATTCCAGAGTGTGGAAGCCGCTCTGAATGACAAGAACGCCAGAGAGCGGCAAAAGTTTCAAATGTGAGTTTATGTTGGGAAAAGCTTGGTAAAAACTGTGTTTTCCTTGAAGATGTCTTTTTGCTCCTGATCCTCTGCTGACCAGCCTACCATTACTAAATTCCTCAAAAACTATGTACAGGCAGCCAGCTTGTCAAATTACATATATAAACCTCTGTGCTGTAGCTACCAACAGCTTAACTTCAGGGTTCCTACAGTTGCCTGCATCAATTGGTCCAATAGAGTTAAGAGTGCACGTCACTTTCAGATGATACCACAGTGAAGTGCAAGTAGAACTGCAACATGTTAATTTGTATTCTTATTCATGTCATTTTATTTTTTTTTTCTCCCTGTTTTAGCTTCTTTTTTTATTCAAAATGTGCTCCATGCACTTCCATAGAGCTGAGATTTCCTCACTCAGTCCTTCCTGCCTCCAATTCAAACACAGTTGTACCTATTGGAGCAGAGAAACCCTGGAGCTTCTGCCACCTCCAGACCAGGCCCTGTGTCTGCACTGAACTCAGAAACTGACAGCTACTGGACTTAATGCAATTAATTGCATTAATTTTGACGTATAGCACACAAAATTGCAATTTGCTCACTGCAGTTGGGGTTGTAAATAACCCCTGTAACTTGTATAATACTTTTTAATTTCTATAAATGCAGTAAAAGTTAATATTACCCTATTTGAACTTTCAACAATGTACCAGTATACAGTGTTTGGAAAACCTGTAAAATATATAAGCCTTTTACATTTTGCTGTTTTTTTCCATTCTGTCAGTGAAATTAATGGCTAGCAAAGTTAATAATGTGTTCCATATCAAAACTTTCTCCAGTTATGATTGACTTGAAATATTATTCTTGTTGTTCATGTAAGGCATTTTGAGAACTGTTCTGGAGCAGCATCTGTAAGTCAACTTTGATAGTATAGCTGTATCCTAACATTCATGCTACCCTGAAATGATTTGTACCGTATGTTGCCTATTTTTTTCCATAACATACTGTAGTTTATTAAACAAAAGTATAGTGTACATGCATAATTTTTACTTCCAGTGGTTAAAAATTTTATTCAGTTGTTTATTTGAAATCTTGACATTTACAATCATATTTAAACCATTCTGCTATTATTAGGGGCATTAATTATTATTATTATTTATGGGATTGAACAAAATCAAATGGTGCCTGAAATAATAAATCATTGTTTTACCAGTGTGACTAGTTTTATAATTAAACAATGATTTCTAAATATTGTCATTTGATTTTTAAAAAATAATTGGTATTATTCCGATTTCATTAATGTACTCTATTGGGGAAAACTTTCCAACTTGGCCAAGATCAATTTAAGAGCTTATGTACTGACAGGACCAAGGCCATGAGGTTCGATTTAGTATTGGCTGACTTCATCTGCAACTGTGCAAGTCTCTCATTGCACAATGATGTCAGCTAGTGATGGGCAAATCTGTCCTGTTTCACCACGAAACAAAACGCAAAAATGTTCGTTGGTGGCGAAACGTGGAAATTCGCAGCAAATCCATGCCTGGCAAATAAATTTGCCCATTGCTAATGGCAGCATTTCTGCATTAATGTGGGTGCCGAGAAGTCCTGACCTTAAAGGAGAACTAAGCCCCCCACCAAAAGCCTCCATAAACTTTCAGGTATTGCCCCCCTTTCCCTTCATTTAAAAAAATATGACCCTTAAATGCAGAGAAGCGCAGCAGAGCTCCTGGTTGCCATCTTCCAGCTCTTCGTAATGTCTTCAGTTCTCTTTGCCGACAAGAAACCTGCCAGCGCATGCCCAGTTGGGCCAAATCAGGAATCGGCTTCAGCTGTGCATGCACATATTGACATTGAGGCCAGAAGACAATACAAAAAGCCAGAGGACAGTGACTAGGAGCTACGCTGCACTTCTCCGCATTTATAGGATTTGTTTAAACTATTGCACATAACAGGGAGGGAGAGAGGGGCAATGCCTATAGGGGAGCTTTTTCTGGGGTAGGTTTTGTTCTCCTTTAATCCAATTGAAATGTCGTGGAAAGACCTAAAGCGGGTGGAATAA
The DNA here is from genome assembly GCF_017654675.1 of Xenopus laevis. Taxonomy (NCBI): domain Eukaryota; kingdom Metazoa; phylum Chordata; class Amphibia; order Anura; family Pipidae; genus Xenopus; species Xenopus laevis. Next base: position 49,768,320 of record NC_054382.1, on the reverse strand, counting down.
ATTTTATTCGACGGCGGCGAAATGGGCCATCACTATTTATAAGAACATTTTGTGGAATAGCAAAAAAATTTGATTAGTAACCATGCCAACACAGTCAATAAAAGGAAACAAGTAGGGGAAAGGAAATCTGTGTAAAGGGTGTAAGGTCACTTCTGGTTGTAGCAGTGGGTGGAATTCATAAGACAGGGAGATGCCGGAAGAATCCATCTCCTTGTATTGCAAAGGCTTGACAAGCACTCAGAAGTGTGACTTAATGTATGTAAGTGCAATATGTTTTAAAACCTTTTTTTTGTCTTCACAGAAAAAACAACACCCTGGAGTTCCTATTGATATGATGTTTTGAAATCAAGAATTTTGTAAATTGCTAATTCCACCAGAGAATGTAAAAGCTGCATGCTGAGTTTAATTTTTGAAGAAAGCACCATAACAGCTTTTATTTTTTGGAGAAAGCACAACAGCTCTTTTTAATAATTACTATAGCCATTTGAACACACAGAAAACAATGTATGCATACACATTGTATTGCTCTGGACACACTTAATTGAGTTGCAACACTCTGGTTTTGTATTAACAATATTTGGCTAGGTTCTGTTGTTATTTTTTTTTTCCGCAGCCTTTAGTGCTGACTTTGTGATCCAGTGGATAAACTCCAAAAAAGATTGGCAAAGGAAAATATTTTGAGGGTTTACTTTGCTTTTAATTTTGCAATTTTAACTTTGTTGTGTATGAGTCCCTTGAGCATAATCCTGAACAGAAAGTAAATTGGAGTAATATCAAACCCCCCTTCCCCCCCAGCAACCTATCAAATGAATATAACAAGATAGTGTCTAGAATATTGTTAAAGACCTACCCCCTAGTGATAGTCATTAAAATGCAAGTTGAACATGCTACAGCAGCAATAAAGTTATTTGAACTGTTTGATGGTTACTGTATATGAATAGCCTCTGAGTGAACATGAACTAATGTATTGTCAGAATAACAGCCTACTTACTGTCCATATACACCATTTAAAGGATGTATTCAATGATTAGATTGTCATCAATGACAGTGGAAATTATACCTGCTTTTACATTTAAAACAAACACATTTAAATGTAAGTGTATGAGTAAAATACACACTATAATGAAAAATTGATATTACTCATACATAACATTGATATAAAGTATTTAATATTATATTCATCTGATTGCTGTATTTATAATTTACACATTGACATTCCTAGTGCAGTTTTGTTCTTCAAGAGAACAAATTTTACTGTAAAAATGGCTTAATTTGCTATTCACAAATCATTCTAAAAGAACATTAGATTGTTTTTATTGCATTTTAATTTAGAATCCAAATTATTGTACCAATGATAAATATGAATTTGCCCTACAATTTTATTTTTAGTTTAATAGGATTCAGTAGCTGATGAAGAAATAGTTTATAAATATTCCACACATCTCATTATTATCTGAAATATACACCGACCAAATCTGCACAGGTAATTTCCCCTTTTTTATCAATACATTTTCCGGAAAAATTCCAGTGTGGGAAAAAACGTAAAATCATATGAAAATTCTAATCGTACAAATTTTTCGGATTCAGATTTTTGCATGAAACCCAGAGCAGATCAGGATATCTTCAGGACTTCTCCCATTGACTTATATACAACCTCAGCAGGTCTGAGATGCCAGATTTTTGAATTCTGACGTTTTCTATCCTCACGGTATAATAAATCACAAAAAATGTGAGTTTTTTTTCATTAAAAATTTGAATATCGAATTTTTCCAGTATTTGGCATTTAGACTTAATAAAATAATAAATAATCCTCAAAATGTAGACACTTTATGGAATGCTTACCTTAAAATAAAATAAAAAATAATTCCATATGATAATACCCTGACTAACAGAAAAATACTCACATACTAAATGCAGGCATAAGGAAGAGTGGAAATGAAACTGATGCAGAAAATCTTCAAGTTCTTAAATAAAAGCTGTTCCTGAAAAATTCCATGTTCATGTAAATGAAAGGGGATTTTTTTTTATAGAGTTTGTACTAATCTACAAAAGTTGATAAAAATTGCATCAGTAAAGGCATCAGCAACTTTGAAAGTGTTACAGCTGTTAAATGTAATGAGTCTGCAAAAACTGTCTCAAAGGTCCATTTATAGCTACATATTGAACTACCTTTTCCAGATGTGAAGCACCAATAACTATATCATGTGCCTAATTATGATTAACTAAAAAAACAAAAGTAGTGTCACTCTTTGCTATAGGAGGGAATGATTTATTCCTGATGGGGGCATTTTATTACAACTGCAGATATGTTTTTATTCTTAATAATCCATAGGGAGTCATGGTCCAACCAGTAACAAACAGGCATTGCATATATGGCCAATCTTTTTGAAAGAAAAATGGCTGCAATAACACTATAATAATACTTCTAGCTACTAATACAATGATCTTTTAAACTGATTTTTTTTAGCTGCCCAATTTTTACACAAATCTCTAACTCAAAATACAGGTATGGGGTCTTATCCAGAAAGATGATATTCAAAAAACTCCAAGAGTCCAAGTTTAACAATTTCTTTTAATGATTGCCTTTTTTTCTGTAATAATACAACAGTACCTAAACCTAATTATAACATAATGTTTAAATGCTTTTCAGTAAACATATGGTAGGGAGACCCAAATTATGAAATATCCTCTTAGCGCTTGAGTGTTGGAAACCAAAACTGCACACAAACATATGCCCCTTTTAATACAGCTCAAGACCTTGTTTGCCATTAAAGCTGCTCTCTGGCATTGCTTGCTACAGCCAAGTTTATCAACATTGAATCTCATTTGCCAATTAATCACCCAGATTGCCAGTTTGTCAAGATCATGTTGCAAGGATGCCAAATCCTGGATGGAATTTATTGGGCTGGATAGTTTTGTGTCATTTGCAAACACTGATACGTTAATTATAATGCCATCCCCTTAGTCATTAATGAACAAGTTAAATAAATGTGGATCCATTACAGAACCCCGAAGGACCCTTTCTAAGAACCTTACTCCATGTACGGATTGTATATGTATACATATATATACACACACACAGCGGTGCGATGGATTTTTTAACACGTCCTAAAAGTAGACAAACAAAACCTAGTAAAACAGATTAATTATAAAAAAAATGTTATTAGGTTTTTTTTAAAAAAAAGATCCAATAACATATCTGCGTGTGGCAAAGGTAAATGAATCGTGCTGTCAGTATTTGGTGTGACCTCCTTGTGCAGCAATACTGTTGATTAGTCATGCCTGATCCTCCTTATAGAACCGCTTTTGGATGTCAGTGGGTTACCCTGCACAAACCACCTCCATTAGGTGTTTCCACAAAATTTCAATTGGTTTAAAGTCAGGAATTTGGACTTGGCCATTCCAGAACATTCACTTTATTCCTCTTTAACCATTCTTTGGTAGAAAAACTTGAGTGTTTAGGTTGTCTTACTGCATAACCCAGTGGGGGTCATTTATCAACACTGGGCAAATTTGCCATGGGCAGTTTCCCATGGCAACCAATCACATTGTTGCATTTATTGTTCGACCTGCAGCTGCCTAAAAAAAGTCAAGCACTGATTGGTTGCTATTGGTTACTGCCCACAGGCAAATTTGCCCAGTGTTGATAAATGAGACCTGTCTGTTGAGATTCAGTTCAGGACAGATGTCTTGACATATTCCTTTAGAATTCTCTAGTATAGTTCCGAATTCATAGTTCCATCAATAATGGCAAGCCATCCAGGCCCAGATGCAGCAAAACAGTCCCAAACCAAAACACTCCCACCACCATGTTTCATGGCCTGGATAAGGTTCTTATGCCGACATGCAGTGTTTTCTTTCTCCAAATTTGTCAATGTTAGACAGGCCTTCAGTTGCTTAGAAGTTACCTTGGGTTCCTTTGTATCCTCTCAGACTATTATACTTCATACAGTCATCATGCGCACTTCTTTTAAAAAGAGAGAGGAAAGAAAGAACCTTGTTTGTGACTGTATGATGCCTTTAACTTAAGTAGATTACTTCTTCCACTCAATTCATGCACCACTTGATTAACAAAAGTAACTTAACCATACACCATGTGACAAATAAATATAAAGTGCTTGTGCTTGTTTGTTAAACAACCAATAAAATATTGATGTTACACCGGCTCTGTGCATTTTTTCAAATTGAATATTCTAGTATTAAGACAATTAATATTGTATCAATTCATTAGTTAATTACAGTTGATCCAATTAAATTATAAAGTGCCTGTGCTGTGTTAGTTAATTAAACACCTTTTAATTCATGTTTGTCATAGCAATTAATGAGTGACCAGTGCTGAAAATTCATCAATTAACCCTTTAACCGCCAAGCACGTACGGCGTACGTGCTGGCGGTTCAGGGCTCAGGCTGCCAAGAACGTACCTCGTACGTTCTTTTGCAGCTGAGCCCTTCTCTCTGCATCGGCGGCTTTTGCCGCCTCTGCAGAGAGTCAGGAGGGTAGACAGCCCCCTGGGCAACGTGGCTGGGGGGCTGTCAAGTCGGATCTGCGACGCGATTGTCGCAGATCCGACTTCAAAGTAGCAGAAGCGCAATGTAAGCGCTGCTGCTGCTGGCTTACCTCCTCCTCGTCGCACCACGCGCCCAGTCACTTCCTGCTGCGCAGTAACTCTGCAGACACGCTGCCAGGAGTCGTCCTTCGGTTCCAGCGATCCTCCTGCTACAAAAACGGTAAGTGCACTTTTTTTTACACACTTACCTGCACTTACACATACCTACAGTACATTTATACACTTACATGAACATTTTAGTAAAAATTTGTGTTTTTTTATTTTTTATTTTTTTATTTTAGCACACTTAGTCGATTTTGTACACTTATTTACACTTAATTACATGTATTTGCACACTCAGACAACTTTTATTAGTGCACAAATATGTATACACAAAAACTCACAAACAGGGTTTTTTTTTTTTTTTTTACTTATTCATTGTACTGTTTGTTTTGCCTAAAAGCATGTTATTTTGACAGCGTGACTATTGGATAATCGATTTCGGCCACTAATTACTAGGGATGTAGCGAACGTCGGAAAAAAAGTTCGCGAACATATTCGCGAACTTGCGCAAAAACGCGAGCGGTTCGCGAACGGTTCGCGAACCCCATAGACTTCAATGGGAAGGCGAACTTTAACATCTAGAAAAGACATTTCTGGCCAGAAAAATGATTTTAAAGTTGTTTAAAGGGTGCAACGACCTGGACAGTGGCATGCCAGAGGGGGATCAAGGGCAAAAATGTATCTGAAAAATCTGCCTGTGTGTGCTTGGAAGAGATAGTGTAGGGGGAGAGCTGTTAGTGATTTCAGGGACAGATGATAGTAAGTTTGCTGGCTAGTAATCTGCTTGATACTGCTCTGTATTGGAGGGACAGAAGTCTGCAGGGATTTGAGGGACATTTTAGCTTAGGTAGCTTTGCTGGCTAGTAATCTACTGTTCTCTTTAAACAACTGCCATACGTTGACCTTGTAGGCATTGTTTGCCCAGTTTTTTTGGACGCAGCCACTGAAGCACAGTTGCCAGAAAAAATATGCCATATAAATGCTGAAAATAGTCATTTTTCGCCATACGTTGACCTTGTAGACATTGTTTGCCCAGTTTTTTTGGACGCAGCCACTGAAGCACAGTTGCCAGAAAAATTATGCCATATAAATGCTGAAAATATAAATTTTTTTGGTTGCAGCCACTGAAGCACAGAGGCCAGAAAAATTACGCCATATAAATGCAGAAAATATGCATTTTTTTGGTCGCAGCCACTGAAGCACAGTTGACAGAAAAATTATGCCATATAAATGCTGAAAATATAAACTTTTTTGGTTGCAGCCACTGAAGCACAGAGGCCAGAAAAATTATGCCATATAAATGCAGAAAACATGCATTTTTTTGGTCGCAGCCACTGAAGCACAGTTGACAGAAAAATTATGCCATATAAATGCTGAAAATATAAATTTTTTTGGTTGCAGCCACTGAAGCACAGAGGCCAGAAAAATTATGCCATATAAATGCAGAAAATATGCATTTTTTTGGTCGCAGCCACTGAAGCACAGTTGCCAGAAAAAATATGCCATATAAATGCTGAAAATAGTCATTTTTTGCCATATACGTTGAGTCAACGTATGGCAAAAAATGACTATTTTCAGCATTTATATGGCATATTTTTTCTGGCCTCTGTGCTTCAGTGGCTGCGGCCAAAAAAACTGGGCAAACAATGCCTACAAGGTCAACGTCGTTGACCTTGTAGGCATTGTTTGCCCAGTTTTTTTGGCCGCAGCCACTGAAGCACAGAGGCCAGAAAAAATATGCCATATAAATGCTGAAAATAGTCATTTTTTTGGTCGCAGCCACTGAAGCACAGTTGCCAGAAAAATTATGCCATATAAATGCTGAAAATATAAATTTTTTTGGTTGCAGCCACTGAAGCACAGAGGCCAGAAAAATTATGCCATATAAATGCAGAAAATATGCATTTTTTTGGTTGCAGCCACTGAAGCACAGAGGCCAGAAAAATTATGCCATATAAATGCAGAAAATATGCATTTTTTTGGATGCAGCCACTGAAGCACAGTTGCCAGAAAAAATATGCCATATAAATGCTGAAAATAGTCATTTTTTGCCATACGTTGACCTTGTAGACATTGTTTGCCCAGTTTTTTTGGTTGCAGCCACTGAAGCACAGAGGCCAGAAAAAATTAAACCAGTAGGGTTTGCACCCTAGTTTGTAACGGTGGCGGAGGGAGGAGGAGGACGCTAAAGGACAGCTGTGTGTGGAGTCATGAGGCTTGAAGAGAAGGACAGCTGCATAGAAGTCAGAACAAGTCTTCCGGCGTGCAGTAACCCTCCGAGATCCACCCCTCATTCATTTTAATAAAGGTCAGGTAATCGACACTTTTGTGACCTAGGCGAGTTCTCTTCTCAGTTACAATCCCTCCTGCTGCACTGAAGGTCCTTTCTGAGAGCACACTTGAGGCTGGGCAAGACAAGAGGTTCATGGCAAATTGTGACAGCTCTGGCCACAGATCAAGCCTGCGCACCCAGTAGTCCAGGGGTTCATCGCTCCTCAGAGTGTCGATATCTGCAGTTAATGCCAGGTAGTCCGCTACCTGCCGGTCGAGGCGTTCTTTGAGGGTGGATCCAGAAGGGTTGTGGCGCTGCCTTGGACAGAAAAACATTTGCATGTCTGACGTTACAGACTGGCCAAAGGGCTTTGTCCTTGCAGGTGTGCTCGTGGCAGGATTACTGGCACCTCTGCCCCTGGAATGTTGATGAGTTCCTGAAGTGACATCACCCTTAAAAGCATTGTACAACATGTTTTGCAGGCTGGTTTGTAAATGCCGCATCTTTTCGGACTTGTGGTATGTTGGTAACATTTCTGACACTTTATGCTTGTACCGAGGGTCTAGTAGCGTTGCGACCCAGTACAGGTCCTTCTCCTTAAGCCTCTTGATACGGGGGTCCTTCAACAGGCATGACAGCATGAAAGACCCCATTCTCACAAGGTTGGATGCAGAGCTATCCATCTCCGCTTCCTCATTATCAAGGACTGCATCATCCACGGTCTCCTCCCCCCAGCCACGTACAAGACCAGGGGTCCCCAAAAGGTCACCACTAGCCCCCTGGGAAGCCTGCTCCTGTTGGTCCTCCTCCTCCTCCTCCACAAAGCCACCTTCCTCCTCTGACTCCACTTCTGGCACCTCTCCCTGCGTTGCAGCAGGTGCCTGGGTTCGTTCTGGTGATTCCGACCAGAAATCGTGCGCTTCCAGCTCCTCGTCACGCTGGTCTACAGCCTCATCTGTCACTCGTCGCACGGCACGCTCCAGGAAGAAAGCGAAGGGTATTAGGTCGCTGATGGTGCCTTCGGTGCGACTGACCATATTTGTCACCTCTTCAAAAGGTCGCATGAGCCTGCAGGCATCGCGCATAAGCACCCAGTAACGGGGGAAAAAAATCCCCAGCTGTGCAGATCCAGTCCTACCACCCAGTTCAAAAAGGTACTCGTTGACGGCCCTTTGTTGTTGCAGCAGACGTTCCAACATAAGGAGCGTTGAATTCCAGCGAGTCTGGCTGTCAGAAATCAAACGCCTGACTGGCATGTTGTAGCGCTGCTGAATGTCAGCAAGGCGTGCCATGGCTGTGTAGGAACGTCTGAAATGGGCCGACACCTTTCTGGACTGGGTGAGAACGTCCTGGAATCCTGGGTACTTGGAGACAAAACGTTGGACTATTAAATTTAACACATGTGCCATGCAGGGCACATGTGTTAAATTGCCTAGTCTCAACGCTGCCAACAGATTGCTTCCATTGTCACACACCACTTTTCCGATCTGCAGTTGGTGTGGGGTCAGCCACCGATCGGCCTGTGACTGCAGAGATGACAGGAGTACAGATCCGGTATGGTTTTTGCTTTCCAGGCACGTCATCCCCAAGACAGCGTGACAACGGCGTACCTGGCACGTCGAATAGCCTAGGGGAGCTGGGGGTGCACAGGTGTGGAGGAGGAGAAGGAGGACCCAGCAGCAGAGTAAGAAGAAGAAGAAGACGAGGTAGAGAGCGATGGAGGAGTAGAGGTGGTGGCAGAACCGCGTGCAATCCGTGGCGGTGACACCAACTCCACTGTTGTTGTTGAGCTACCCATTCCCTGCTTCCCAGCCATTACCAAGTTCACCCAGTGGGCAGTGTAGGTGACATACCTGCCCTGACCATGCTTGGAGGACCATGCGTCAGTAGTCATATGGACCTTTGGCCCAACACTAAGTGACAGAGATGCGGTAACTTGGCTCTGCACATGTTGGTACAGGTGTGGTATTCCCTTTTTAGAAAAAAAATTGCGGCTGGGTACCTTCCACTGCGGTGTCCCAATTGCTACAAATTTGCGGAAGGCCTCAGAGTCCACCAGCTGGTATGGTAAAAGCTGGCGGGCTAAGAGTGCAGACAAGCCAGCTGTCAGACGCCGGGCAAGGGGGTGACAGTCAGACATTGGCTTCTTACGCTCAAACATGGCCTTCACAGAAACTTGGCTGGTGGCAGATGACTGGGAATGGGAACAGGTGGTCAAGGTGGAAGGCGGAGTGGAGGGTGGTTCAGACGGGTCAAGGAGAGCAGAGGTAGAGCAGTAAGATGCTGGACCAGAAGGAGTGTGGCTTTTAGTTTGCCTGTTGCCTTTGAGGTGTTGCTCCCAAAGTGCTTTGTGCTTGCCGCTCATGTGCCTTCGCATAGAAGTTGTACCTATGTGGCTGTTGGCTTACCAAGGCTCAGTTTCTGACTGCACTCATTGCAAATTACAATGCTTTTGTCAGAGGCACACACATTAAAAAAATCCCACACTGCTGACTTTTTGGAAGTGTGCGATCTGGCGGTAACAGTAGAAGTTGGCGGAGTTGGCGGTATTGGCGGCAATGGCGGGTGCGTTGGCCGGCTGAACACAGGTGCCGATACATGTTGTTGCCCTGCTGATCCCTGCGGGCTGTCCTCCCTGCTTCTTCTAAGTCTTATTCTCCTACTGCCTCTCTGACTCTCCGTCTCTCCATCTGAACTACCCTCCTCTTGCTCTCTTCTACTAGGCACCCACAAAACATCAATCTCCTCATCATCATTCTCCTCAGATGCATCAATTTCTTCTGACACATCACAGAAGGAAGCAGCAGCGGGGACCTCCTCCTCATCACTCATTATGTCCATCTCTATCGTGTTCTCTGCCAGAATTAAATCTGGTGTAAGGTCCTCATCTCCTTCATCTTCTTCTGGCAATAATGGTTGCGCATTACTCAGTTCAAGAAACTCATTGGAAAATAACTCCTCTGACCCCAGTGAAGAAGGGGCACCGGTGGTGGAGGAAGTGTTACGTGGGGTGGCCATAGCAGTGGAGGATGAGGAGGATGTTGTGGTAAAGTTAGAAACGGTAGAGGATGGGGTGTGCTGTGTAAGCCAGTCAACTACCTCTTCAGCATTTTGGGAGTTCAGGGTCATTGGCTTTTTAAAACTGGGCAATTTGCTAGGGCCACAGGATTGCATAGCAGCACGGCCCCTAGCACGGCCTCTGCGTGGCGGCCTGCCTTTGCCTGGCATTATTTTTAAAAAACAACAACAACAACAAAAACTCAGTTGGTTTTTCTGGAAACGATAATACACACAGCTAGATGGCGGGTTGAAGAAAACACTGTGCAAATAATGCCTACAAAGTCAACGTATACACTACTACAGCGGTGGATACGGATTACGTAAAATATATGAATGCTGCTTGAAAAAAAGTAACTCAAGTGGTTTTTCTAGAGACGATAATATTATCAATATTTAGACAAAATGTGAACAAGGTCACACAGCTCGATGGCGGGTTGAAGAAAACAGTGTGCAAATAATGCCTACAAGGCCAACGTATACACTACTACAGCGGTGGATACGGATTACGTAAAATATATGAATGCTGCTTGAAAAAAGTGACTCCGGTGTTTTTTCTGGAGACGGTAATATTATGGATATTTAGACAGAATGGGAACAAGGTCACACAGCTCGATGGCGGGTTGAAGAAAACAGTGTGCAAATAATGCCTACAAGGTCAACGTATACACTACTACAGCGGTGGATACGGATTACGTAAAATATATGAATGCTGCTTGAAAAAAAGTAACTCAAGTGGTTTTTCTAGAGACGATAATATTATCAAATTGATTTAGACGGGAAAATTGTGAACAAGGTCAACACGAGCTCTGATTGGCGGGTAGGTTTGAAGAATAACAAGTCGGTGCAAAAAATTGCTACTACAAGGCCAACGTATCACTACTACAGCGGTGGATACGGATTACGTAAAATATATGAATGCTGCTTGAAAAAAGTGACTCCGGTGTTTTTTCTGGAGACGGTAATATTATGGATATTTAGACAGAATGGGAACAAGGTCACACAGCTCGATGGCGGGTTGAAGAAAACAGTGTGCAAATAATGCCTACAAGGCCAACGTATACACTACTACAGCGGTGGATACGGATTACGTAAAATATATGAATGCTGCTTGAAAAAAGTGACTCCGGTGTTTTTTCTGGAGACGGTAATATTATGGATATTTAGACAGAATGGGAACAAGGTCACACAGCTCGATGGCGGGTTGAAGAAAACAGTGTGCAAATAATGCCTACAAGGCCAACGTATACACTACTACAGCGGTGGATACGGATTACGTAAAATATATGAATGCTGCTTGAAAAAAGTGACTCCGGTGTTTTTTCTGGAGACGGTAATATTATGGATATTTAGACAGAATGTGAACAAGGTCACACAGCTCGATGGCGGGTTGAAGAAAACAGTGTGCAAATAATGCCTACAAGGCCAACGTATACACTACTACAGCGGTGGATACGGATTACGTAAAATATATGAATGCTGCTTGAAAAAAGTGACTCCGGTGTTTTTTCTGGAGACGGTAATATTATGGATATTTAGACAGAATGGGAACAAGGTCACACAGCTCGATGGCGGGTTGAAGAAAACAGTGTGCAAATAATGCCTACAAGGCCAACGTATTCACTACTACAGCGGTGGATACGGATTACGTAAAATATATGAATGCTGCTTGAAAAAAGTGACTCCGGTGTTTTTTCTGGAGACGGTAATATTATGGATATTTAGACAGAATGGGAACAAGGTCACACAGCTCGATGGCGGGTTGAAGAAAACAGTGTGCAAATAATGCCTACAAGGCCAACGTATACACTACTACAGCGGTGGATACGGATTACGTAAAATATATGAATGCTGCTTGAAAAAAGTGACTCCGGTGTTTTTTCTGGAGACGGTAATATTATGGATATTTAGACAGAATGTGAACAAGGTCACACAGCTCGATGGCGGGTTGAAGAAAACAGTGTGCAAATAATGCCTACAAGGCCAACGTATACACTACTACAGCGGTGGATACGGATTACGTAAAATATATGAATGCTGCTTGAAAAAAGTGACTCCGGTGTTTTTTCTGGAGACGGTAATATTATGGATATTTAGACAGAATGGGAACAAGGTCACACAGCTCGATGGCGGGTTGAAGAAAACAGTGTGCAAATAATGCCTACAAGGCCAACGTATACACTACTACAGCGGTGGATACGGATTACGTAAAATATATTATGGCTGCTTGAAAAAAGTGACTCCGGTGTTTTTTCTGGAGACGGTAATATTATGGATATTTAGACAGAATGTGAACAAGGTCACACAGCTCGATGGCGGGTTGAAGAAAACAGTGTGCAAATAATGCCTACAGGGCAAATAATGCCTAAAAGGTCAACTTATACACTACTACAGCGGTAGTAAAATAAAAAAAAGTAAAATAAAAAAAAATGAATATTAAAAAAAAAATTAAAGTTGGTGCTGCTGAACTACTAGGAGCAGCAGATTAGCACACCAGTCCCACTCCCCAACACTGCTAGACTAATAGCACTGGGCTCTTATAGTAGTAGTAGTAGTAGTAGTAGTAGTAGTAGTAGTAAAACAACAAAAAAATAAATAAAAGCAGTCCTTACAAGGACTACTGTTATTGCAGCAGTCAGCAGATGAGATCAGAAGCAGGACAGCTGCCCACTGCAGCTACATACAGAGCACTGCAGTAGAAGGTAGATTACTAGCCAGCAAAGCTACCTAAGCTTAAATGTCCCTCAAACCCCTGCAGACTTCTGTCCCTCCAATAACAGAGCAGTATCAAAACGATTACTAGCCAGCAAACTTTCAACTGTCCCTGAAATCACTAACAGGCAGCAGCTCTCTCCCTACACTATCTCTTCAGCACACACAGGCAGAGTGAAAAAACGCTGCAGGGCTTCGGTTTTTATAGGGAAGGGGAGTGGTCCAGGGGAGAGCTTCCTGATTGGCTGCCATGTACCTGCTGGTCTGGGGTGAGAGGGCAAAAAAAAGCGCCAACAATGGCGAACCCAAAATGGCGAACGTCGCGCGACGTTCGCGAACTTCCGGCGAGCGCGAACACCCGATGTTCGCGCGAACAAGTTCGCCGGCGAACAGTTCGCGACATCTCTACTAATTACGCTGCCGGATCAATTATTTTGTTATTTCATTGATTTACGCTATTTTTGTGGTTTTATTGGAATTTTATCCATGCATTATTGTTCCTTATGTATCTTTAGTATAGTTTTGATGTTTGGTGCTTTGGTATAGAAAGATTTATTTTACTTAGTTTGATTCGCCAGAATATATGCTTTCCAAAAATATATGGGTTTCTGGGGGTCTTTTTACAGTTTTGGGGTCTTATGGCACATAACGCACAGTTGGGGCTCTCTTTTCTGCAGCTTAGTTGGCTAGCGTGAAAATTCATAGGCATGTTTTTCATTTGGGGTCTGTACACGCCACATACTTTGGTAAATCTATGCATATTGGGCATCAAACTATTTAGTAGACCTCTGACGTCCATATTTAGGGTGATTTTTCTTTATACGTAAAACAGTGTGTGTGATAAATGCGGCAAACTGCAACAATTTTAGGCGATTTTCAGAAATGTAAAAACCTCTGCGTTTAGAAAAGCTTTGCAGTTTGGTGTAGAAAGACGTCTTTATCTTTTTTGGATTCGTCAGAATGTGTACTTTCCAAAAATATATGGTTTTGGGGGGGTCTTTGCTGTTAGGAGGGTCTTGAGGCATATAATATGAAGTCAAGGGTCTATGTTCACAGAAGGCGAATCGGCAGCAGAGAAAAATCATATGCACTATTTTCATTTTGGGTCCGCACATGCCAGCTGCCTTGGTATATCAATGCATATTGGGCATCAAACGGTTCAATTGACCCTTGGCATCAGTATTTATGGTGTTTTAGAATTGTATGTAAGAAATTGGGTGAGATAAATGCGGCCAATTGCAATATTTTTAGGCAATTTTCAAAAATGTAAAAACTGTTGCTTTTATCGCCAAATTTAGGAAAGGCTTGCGGCTTGGTACTTTGGAGTACAAGGACATGCATACCCAATTTGGATTCGTGGGAATGTGTACTTTCCGAAAATATATGGTTTTCTGGGGTGAATGCACTTTTTTTTACCTTTGCTCCCCCCAAAACTATGTATATGTGTTGATTTTGCAGTACCTGAAATGACAGACCATATGGGGGTCTTCCTTTTGGGGCCCCTATATGCCACGTGCTTGGGTACATCTATACATATTGGGCATCAAACTGTTCAGAGGACCCTAGGCTTTCATATTTGGGGTGATTTGTCTTGATACCTAAAAGTATGTGGGTAATACGATGCTGCAGGGTAGATATTTTGAGGTGATTTTTGGAAATGTCACCTAAATCACCAAATTTAGGAATGATTTGTGGCTTGGTACTTTGGCGTAGAAAGACATGCATACCCAATTTGGATTCGTTGGAATGTGTACTTTCCGAAAATATATGGTTTTCTGGGGTGAACTTACTGTTTTCTACTTTTGCCCCCCCCAAAACGATGTAAATGTGTTGATTTTGCAGTACCTGAAATGACAACTATATGGGGGTCTTCCTTTTGGGGCCCCTGTATGCCACGTGCTTGGGTACACCTATACATATCGGGCATCAAACTGTTCAGAGCACCCTAGGCTTTCATATTTGGGGTGATTTCTCTTGATACCTAAAAGTATGTGGGTAATACGATGCTTCAGGGTAGATATTTTGAGGTGATTTTTGGAAATGTCACCTAAATCACCAAATTTAGGAATGATTTGCGGCTTGGTACTTTGGCGTAGAAAGACATGCATACCCAATTTGAATTCATGGGAATGTGTACTTTCCAAAAATATATGGTTTTCTGGGGTGAACTTACTTTTTTCTACATTTGCCCCCCTCAAAACAATGTAAATGTGTTGATTTTGCAGTACCTGAAATGACAGACCATATGGGGGTCTTCGTTTTGCGGCCCCTATACGCCACGTGCTTGGGTACACCTATACATATTGGGCATCAAACTGTTCAGAGGACCCCAGGCTTTCATATTTGGGGTGATTTGTCTTGATACCTAAAAGTATGTGGGTAATACGATGCTGCAGGGTCGAAATTTTGAAGTCATTTTTGGAAATGTCCCCAAAATCACCAAATTTAGGAATGGTTTGCGGCTTGGTACTTTGTAGTAGAAAGACATGCATACCCAATTTAGATTCGTGGGAATGTGTACTTTCCGAAAATATATGGTTTTCTGGGGTGAACTTACTTTTTTCTACCTTTGCCCCCCCCCAAAACGATGTAAATGTGTTGATTTTGCAGTACCTGAAATGACAGAACATACAAGGAGGGGTCTTCATTTTAGGGCCCCTATATGCCACGTGCTTGGGTACACCTATACATATCGGGCATCAAACTGTTCAGAGGACCCTAGGCTTTCATATTTGGGGTGATTTCTCTTGATACCTAAAAGTATGTGGGTAATACGATGCTGCAGAGTAGATATTTTGAGGTCATTTTTGGAAATGTCACCAAAATCACCAGATTTAGGAATGATTTGCGGCTTGGTACTTTGGCGTAGAAAGACATGCATACCCAATTTGGATTAGTTGGAATGTGTACTTTCTGAAAATATATGGTTTTCTGGGGTGAACTTACTGTTTTCTACTTTTGCCCCCCCCCAAAACGATGTAAATGTGTTGATTTTGCAGTACCTGAAATGACAGACTATATGGGGGTCTTCCTTTTGGGGCCCCTGTATGCCACGTGCTGGGGTACACCTATACATATTGGGCATCAAACTGTTCAGAGGACCCTAGGCTTTCATATTTGGGGTGATTTCTCTTGATACCTAAAAGTATGTGGGTAATACGATGCTGCAGGGTAGATATTTTGAGGTGATTTTTGGAAATGTCACCTAAATCACCAAATTTAGGAATGATTTGCGGCTTGGTACTTTGGCGTAGAAAGACATGCATACCCAATTTGGATTCGTTGGAATGTGTACTTTCCGAAAATATATGGTTTTCTGGGGTGAACTTACTGTTTTCTACTTTTGCCCCCCCCAAAACGATGTAAATGTGTTGATTTTGCAGTACCTGAAATGACAGACTATATGGGGTCTTCCTTTTGGGGCCCCTGTATGCCACGTGCTTGGGTACAACTATACATATCGGGCATCAAACTGTTCAGAGGACCCTAGGCTTTCATATTTGGGGTGATTTCTCTTGATACCTAAAAGTATGTGGGTAATACGATGCTGCAGGGTAGATATTTTGAGGTGATTTTTGGAAATGTCACCTAAATCACCAAATTTAGGAATGATTTGCGGCTTGGTACTTTGGCGTAGAAAGACATGCATACCCAATTTGAATTCGTGGGAATGTGTACTTTCCGAAAATATGTGGTTTTCTGGGGTGAACTTACTGTTTTCTACTTTTGCCCCCCCAAAACAATGTAAATGTGTTGATTTTGCAGTACCTGAAATGTCAGACTATATGGGGGTCTTCCTTTTAGGGCCCCTATATGCCACATGCTTCGGTACACCTATACATATTGGGCATCAAACTGTTCAGAGGACCCTAGGCTTTCATATTTGGGGTGATTTGTCTTGATACCTAAAAGTATGTGGGTAATACGATGCTGCAGGGTAGATATTTTGAGGTGATTTTTGGAAATGTCACCTAAATCACCAAATTTAGGAATGATTTGCGGCTTGGTACTTTGGCGTAGAAAGACATGCATACCCAATTTGGATTCGTTGGAATGTGTACTTTCCGAAAATATATGGTTTTCTGGGGTGAACTTACTGTTTTCTACTTTTGCCCCCCCCCAAAACGATGTAAATGTGTTGATTTTGCAGTACCTCAAATGACAGACCATATGGGAGTCTTCCTTTTGGGGCCCCTGTATGCCACGTGCTTGGGTACACCTATATATATTGGGCATCAAACTGTTCAGAGGACCCTAGGCTTTCATATTTGGGTTGATTTCTCTTGATACCTAAAAGTATGTGGGAAATACGATGCTGCAGGGTAGACATTTTTAAGTGATTTTTGGAAATGTCACCAAAATCACCAAATTTAGGAATGATTTGCGGCTTGGTACTTTGTAGTACAAAGACATGCATACCCAATTTAGATTCGTGGCAATGTGTACTTTCCGAAAATATATGGTTTTCTGGGGTGAACTTACTTTTTTCTACCTTTGCCGCCCCCCAAAACGATGTAAATGTGTTGATTTTGCAGTATCTGAAATGACAGACCATATGGGGTCTTCCTTTTCAGGCCTCTATATGCCACTTGCTTGGGTACACCTATACATATTGGGCATCAAACTGTTCAGAGGACCCTAGGCTTTCATATTTGGGGTGATTTGTCTTGATACCTAAAAGTATGTGGGTAATACGATGCTGCAGGGTAGAAATTTTTAAGTGATTTTTGGAAATGTCGCCAAAATCACCAACTTTAGTAATGGTTTGCCGCTTGGTACTTTGGTGTAGAAAGACATGCATACCCAATTTGGATTCAGGGGAATGTGTACTTTCCGAAAATATATGGTTTTCTGGGGTGAACATACTTTTTTCTACCTTTGCCGCCCCCCAAAACGATGTAAATGTGTTGATTTTGCAGTATCTGAAATGACAGAACAAATGGGGGGTCTTCCTTTTGGGGCCTCCTATGCCACGTGCTTGGGTACATCTATTCATATTGGGCATCAAACTGTTCAGTGGACCCAGGATTTTATATTTGGGGTGTTTTACATTGATACCTAATAATGTGTGGGAGATATGTTGCTGTAGAGTGGAAGCTTTGAGGTCATTTTTCAAAAAATTCACCAATTTCTATAAAACATTATAACTTTAGGAAACAATTGCAACTTGGTGGTTTGGAGTACAAAGATATTTCTACCCATTTTTGATTCACCAGAATCTGTTCTTTCTAGTAATGGGTAGTTTTCTAGGGTAAACCTACTGTTAGCGGAATGTTTGGCCTTGAAATCAAAAGTATGCCGTTTGGGAAGTGTTGCTTTGGAAATTTGGTTGTGTACTGCTTGTAGATTTTGAGCTATACAAGTGAGAAATCTCCATAAAACTATATATATTTGGTATTGTCGCGTTCAGGAGACATAGACCTTTCTAAATCGGCTGTGTTCTCGTACATAAAATGAATGATGTTTCTGATATATGTGATTGTTCTTCGTGCAACATGATTTTTTTCATTTTATTTGACACTTAGAATCCAATATTTTATTAGAGAAGTAAAATTACACCAAAATTCTTGCATATTGTGAAAGTTCAGGTTGTCCTGAAAAAAACAATACATTGTTTTCCTGGGTTAACTAAAAGACCACCCCAGGAAAGGCCCTTAAAGTGAAAGAGTGCAAAATATCTAAAAACTGCTTGGCAGTAGATGTTCGCATCTAGGACAAAACGGCTGGCAGGGAAAGGGTTAAGAATTAAATTGGTGCTTCTCAATTGGAGGTTCGCCCAGCTGCTCCTTGAGATTAAGTGGGGAATTGAGAAAATAGATAGTTGGTGAAGTTGCTCCCAAGAAATCTAACTGTATTTTTTTCTAGGTCCCTAGGAGCACCACAAAGTGGGAGAAGGCAGAAACTGGAGGGCTGCGGTCTCGTTTTTTTAAAAACTTTTCTTAGTAGAAGTGGCTATTTAACCCTAAAAAAACGCAAACCCATCAGTTCTAGGAGAGAAAACAGATTCAAGATAAAGTTGCAGAAAAGATACCTGATTTTTTAAAGATAGTGCAATCTCTTTAATAAAAATTAATAAAAGCAATGAGAGTCGTGTCTCGCCCTAATGCGCGTTTCACCACAGCTTTCTCAAAAGGGAAATTACTTGCCTTTTGAGAAAGCTGTGGTATATGTATATATATATATATATATAATCCTCTCCAGAAGAAGCCGCACAACTCAGGACTTATAGCAAAGTAATACATTTATTTATTAAACACACTAACGTTTCGGCTGCCACATCAGCCTTTGTCAAAGTAACACACATTAAAAAATTTACCCTTAAATACCCAAGCTATGGCGGGAAAATATCCCAGACCCACATGACCTTCGGTTTTAATAAGAATTTAGGATTCCCTACACTGATTGAATACATTCATACACCTTATGTATTTGTTAATCAAAAAAGTTCTTTTGTTATTTTGTATTTGGTTCTGTTTTAGGTAACATCCGAGATGGGGTTAAATGGTGACTTGACATGATGGTGTACATTTGGGTTCCAGGATTGAACAATTATATGCATGCACTTGGCAGACGCACCATGAGTATGATACAGATTTCTTCGTTGAATGATCTGACAGGAGACAGCTTGTGTCTGCAGATCGTGGGATATACTGACATGAGCGCGCATGATACGCTGCGAAAGTCAGCTGATAGAATACGCCTATCACACCTCACTTCACATTTTACTCCATACTGGACGGAGTTAATGCCTGCACTGGTTGGGAAGAATGAATGAACCCGTTTAACCTATCACAAAGTAACACTGGGTTGACGCATAAACAGTGCGCGCAGCACTTTCACTAATAGTATGGCCTGACACAGGGAGCACTGGGTTAGGTAACTTGAGACTGTCACTTGTGTGGGAGATCGGGTGATGCTTGACTCTACAGCGATCGCATAGGAGGTTGATTGGACGTTAAGTCCCTGCACTCATCGGTGTTAAGTAGGGGGAACACGAGGTCATTGATGTCAGGTCGGCACGGGTGCGCGATGGTGGTGGTTACACAGGAACGGTAAGCTTTTACGATTAGTACTTTACCCTGATGTGTATTTGATGGTGTTTTTTGTTGGTATACATTAAGATTAATGGCAGATTCTGCACATAACTACTGTGAGGCCGCCTGGTCTAATTGCAACATTGTATCGGATGGCTACTATGGAGACAATCGCTGTGATGCTTATCTGACTTTTATGTTACCAATTGGGGAAATGATAAGTGTGTTACAACTGTATACTAAAACATCACGGAGCTGCACAGGTGGGATGTATTCAATGAGTATAATTATATGTGTATTCAATTAGTATAATTATATGTATATACGTCAGAGGGGGAGGGTCTGGGATATTTTCCCGCCATAGCTTGGGTATTTAAGGGTAAATTTTTTAATGTGTGTTACTTTGACAAAGGCTGATGTGTCAGCCGAAACGTTAGTGTGTTTAATAAATAAATTTATTACTTTGCTATAAGTCCTGAGTTGTGCGGCTTCTTCTGGAGAGGATCGTATGAAGTGTCTTGAGGGATGCACCCAGGCAACGAGAGGATATTTATCGTGAGTGCTGGGAGTTTGGGGAAGTATATATATATATATATATATATATATATATATATATATATATATATATATATATATATATATATATATACATATAGCTGTAGAAATTTCCTGGAGTTGACAAGTGCTTTTTATTGTTAGAATAATAAAATAATATGCCAGTTCTAGTGACTGTCAGGCCAAGTATATTTTGGGTAATATTGGGCTCTTTTCAATTGGGCTAAAATGTGGAGTCTGAAAGTACCACATGTACCAGAGTTTTAATACACTAAAAGCACTTGGCCAAATTTCAGGTGTTTTTACAACTCCGGTGATTTTTAGCTTGGAAGGCAGGTGACAAATCTCTTGTCCCCATTAATTAGAATGGCATATTACCCAGACTTAAGGGTGAACTTGTGATTAGATTCGAAGGATTCGAAGTAAAAAAACTTCCAATTTCGAAAGGTTTTTTTGGGTACTTCGACCATCGAATAGGCTACTACGACCTTCGACTTCGATTCGAACTAAAAATCGTTTGACTATTCGACCATTCGATAGTCTAAGTACTGTCTCTTTAAAAAAAACTTTGACTACATACTATGCCACTTTAAACCTACCGAGCTACAATGTTAGCCTATGGGGACCTTCCCCATCAGTTTTCTATGGTTTTTTTGATCAAAGGAAAATCCTTCGATCGATCGATTAAAATCCTTCAAAACGTTAGATTCGAAGGATTTTATCATTCGATTGAAAGATTTTTCCTTCAATCGTTCGATCGTAGGATTTGAAGTAAATCCTTCAAATTCGATATTCGAATTCGTAGGATTTTACTTCGAGGGTCGAATTAGAGGGTTTATTAACCCTCGATATTCGACCCTTAATAAATGTGCCCCTAAATGTTAAAAAATGTAGCAGACAGTATTTCTCTCTTCACTACCACCACCATGCTATAAATCACTTGGGTGACAAAACAGCTGGAGTTGTCCTATTTGCCATTGTTCTAAGTGATTTCATATTTCATATTTGTTTGTGATATTATCAGCATGAGCAAGTATATATCCTTTAACATCCATTATATATTATAATTGGTATGAAATCATCTGGGCCTAGATTCATCTAAGATGGAAATTGAATAATCTTCTCTTTAAGCTGTTCATGGTGAAAGGGAGTTATAAAAGCTATACAAAGATACGTGAGGCATATCAATTTGCTTGAGGTTATTTTTTTTATCTTTTGGGATTCTGACTTAGATTAGATACATTTTGCACCTTTAAAGCTTTAGAGCTTACTGTTAAACTGTTCATGTACACAAACTTTGATCTGAAATGAAGATCTCTTGTCATGTAAAATAATAAACATATTAATAGCTTAATTATCTCCCAACTTTAGAAGTGTGCAGACAGCTACTTTATTGTCTGTTTTATTATTTACAAGCAATTTATTCCAACAAAGCTTTTTATCAGACATAAGTGCAACTAAACTTTTTGCATTGATGTAGTTCAAACCACACTATTATTTTTGCTTTTGTATTCTAGCACATACTGTACTTCTTTCTCTTGCAGGTTTTGGAATGTGTGTTCCAGAGGCAAAAACTGTATCCTGTTCATATTTTACCCCCTTAAACTCTGCACTTCTTATGAAATACTCGTGGTAGCTTTATGTTTAAAGAATTTTATAGAGGTACTTTCAACAGTGAACTCTAAACAAGACAAGAATATAGTATATACTTTATGTATAGTGAGCAACACAGCACATTTTAAAACACTATAAGCCCTTCTGTAATATTCTGTAATTATCTTGTTTACTTATATTTCAAGATATTTGCAGTTCTTACACACAGCACCCACTGTTGTTCAGACATGGGGATGTCCCACAAGAGTGAAAGCTAATTTCTCCATTGCTAAAAGTGTCTCTGGACACTTAAAGGGGACCTGTGACCCAGAAAAAAAAACCTGTTCAATAAAAGTCCTTTGTGTCACGGTCGGCACCCTAAACCAGAACTAATGCCAAGCTCCCTGGTCTCGGCTCGGCTTCACCAGTAGTGTGACCGCCTTTGGCTTTGGGAGGAGCCCTCAGCGTACTCAGATGCCACCTGGACTTTTCGAGAGGAGCAAGGCGAGGAGTTCTGGCAAGCGAAGGGGCACGACTGTTGTTAAAGTCAGTTAGGCCGAAGGTCGTGGTACAATAACGTAAGACAGATTCGTGGTCAGACAGGCTGGGTCGAGGCAGGCAGATAGCTAGAGTCAGAGATCAGGATCAGATTCAAACAGAATAGCAACAGCTAATAGCACCAGGAACAAATCCTATCACGGGCAATGCATAAAAGAAAATGTCTCTTTAAATCCATTTGAATTTCGCGCCATTGCGCGCTGACGTCATCACGCCAGCGCGCATGTGCCTATATAAACCGGAAGTGCGCAAGCGGTGCGCATTAGGAAGCTGGCAGAGAAGGATGACGGTGTGGCGGGCGTCCCCGCCGCACCACCACTGGACCACCAGGGTAAGGATTCCTTACACTTTGCTTATTACACACAAACCCCAGAGCCGTTTTTTATTATGACATACCATACTTGTAATAAAAGTATTTAAAATTTTATATATCTGAGGTATAGAGGAGGGGCAAGCAATTACTTTCACTTTTTAGCAGGGCAGGGTCATCAGCTCCCCCCCCCCATTCTGGCACATAAACAAGATTTTGGCATGATGCAAAGGTTGCCAATTTACAAAATGGCTACTGCCTGCTGTCGGTCATTGTGTAATTCCAAGATTGGAGGAAGCAAAATTTAAATAATTTATATAGTGTTAGTAAAGTTTTGCTTGACTTACCTAATATGAAAGAATTTGAAAGTACTTCTTAGGGTGACAGGTCCCCTTTAAATAATACGTTCTAATGATCCTATCATATTGAATATTAGAACTAATCAGATTAGTTTCTTGTAGCAGGGAATCTAGCTTCTGCTGTTCTTAGAATGTCTATGTGGCTCAACCCACCCACCCTTCTCTAATATAGCTCCTACTAACCCAGTCAGAGCTTATTTAGGAAAGAGAGCCACAGGCCTATTCTAGCCTTTCTTTTTGCACTATGCACACTGCCTAAATGAGGTTTAATTAGGGGGTGATTTATCAAGGTTTGAATTAGAATTTTTGCCAAAAACTTAAATGGTGTTTCTTAAGCAGTAATATACTTGATGTGGGTTACCTACTACAACTCACCTTGTTTTTACTTTATTGAAAAAACAAAATCTGACCAAACCCAAATTCCCTTTATTTATCAATATTTTTTCTCCAAAAATCAGTGAAAAATACATTGTGCTACTTTTTCTGTGGAAAATCAAAATAAAACGATGTCACATGCAATTCTAAATATGGTGGTTTAAACATCTCAGGGGTATTTTAATGTACATAAAATGCTAAAGTTAAGTTCATTTAAAGGACTGTATGAAAATAACTGATTTAAAAGTCAGCATGATCTTATCCCGAGGCTTTCTATTCATTTGGCCCACATAAAAAGGCTGGTGTAGCCATCCTTATTTATAAGGACTGCTTATGTGTAGCCATCCTTATTCATAAGGACTGCCCATTTTTGGTCGACCAGGTTTTCACCGATCCAAATGGTCACTATTTGTTGTTGACAGGAACGTATACTAATGTACAAGTGATACTTCTCAATATTTATGCACCAAACAAGAGACAAGACCACTTCCTTAAAAGGATTGTTGCTAAAGCCCAGCAACAATCTCCCCTATATACCATAATGGGAGGGGACTTCAATTTAACGTTCTCTCAAGCCGGAGATAGATCTCAATCTTCCCTAGATTGGACAGCTCACAATATGTCTAAGTTATTTAGAGAGACTATGAGGCAGGCCCAATTATATGATGCCTGGTGAATCAAACATCTTACGGAAAGGCAGCATACTTTGTATTCTCCAGTACATAAGGTTCACACACGAGATGCCGGCGCCGTTTCGCGCATTTTTTGCCGTTTCACGAATTTCGCGCGAAATTCGCGAATTTTCGGCGAAGCGAAACGTCGCAAATTCGCCCATCACTAAAAGCCACTATAAGGGGCCACTTTATTGCCCTAACGGCCCAGAAAAAAAATGTTGTCTATTAGCTATCTTACGCTACACAGAAAATTTATATATAAATATAATTTAACAGGAATGGAATCATTATTAATGCAGATTAGCACACTAAGAAAAGAGCTGGCCGCCTTAAAACACAGACAAGTAGAAAAAGCCATTCTCTGGAGCTATCAAAAAGCAGACAAACAACATACCCTGCTAGCCAAAAAACTGAAAGATCAACAAGCTAAATCAAGAATTACATCCCTTAGACTCCCATCAGTTCAACAGACCTATGACCCAGAGCAAATAGACTGCCAGTTCCATGATTTCAACTGTAAATTATATAATTTAGCTTTATAATATATTTGATATATGTGTTTGGTTTTAAAGGGGTGAGGTGTAGGGATGGGCAAATTTGACCCGTTTTATTTCGCCAAAACTTCGCCACTGGCAAAATGTCACCGACGCAGATTAAAGTCTATGGGCGTCAAAAAACATTTTGACGTGCGTCTTTTATTTGCATGATGCCATACAAGTCTATGGGCGTCATTGGCAACCCTAAGTGACAGGCAGAGCAGTGTGATAAGGGCAGGTAGGTTTTTTGAACATTTTGTGCTCTCTACCTTTAGACACATTTCGGGGGGTTGGGGTAGTTTACATAGTTAAACGATACCTTTTTTTCAGGAGAACCTGAGTGTTTAAGTGTTCCACTTCTGGAACAAGATTTAGAGCTCTAAATACCAAAAATAAATGAAAAAAGTTATACTTTTCATGATATAGTGATTTATACCAGAAAAAAAATTTACTTTATGCACATAAATTCAACTCATTTGGAAAGCCTCAAGCACATACAAATAGTCCTGTAAGTCACGTCAGCTGCTGAATAATGATTTTTTATAGGATAAGTGCACAAAATAATACATTGACTCCTCCCCCAAAATAATATATAATAATGTATTTTTGCGAAGTACAAGTGCCATCTCAAAGTATCCATTATAAACCCATAAGTCAAATTTTTAAAAATGATTTCCTTTTTTTCTCTATAATAATAACAGTATCTTGTACTTGATCCCAACTAAGATGTAATAAATCCTTATTGGAAGCAAAATCAGCCTATTGGGTTCATTTAATGTTTATATGATTTTCTAGTAGACTATGAAGATTCAAATTATGGAAAGATCCATTATCACAGGTCACAAGCACCTAGATCCCCCCCATCTGCACAGTTAAAGGGATCCTGTCATCGGAAAACATGTTTTTTTCAAAACGCATCAGTTAATAGTGCTACTCCAGGAGAGTTCTGCACTGAAATCCATTTCTCAAAAGAGCAAACAGATTTTTTTATATTCAATTTTGAAATCTGACATGGGGCTAGACATTTTGTCAATTGCCCAGCTGCCCCCAGTCATGTGACTTGTGCCTGCACTTTAGGAGAGAAATGTTTTCTGGCAGGCTACTGTTTTTCCTTCTCAATGTAACTGAATGTGTCTCAGTGGGACATGGGTTTTTACTATTGAGTGCTGTTCTTAGATCTACCAGGCAGCTGTTATCTTGTGTTAGGCAGCTGCTATCTGGTTACCTTCCCATTGTTCTTTTGTTTGGCTGCTGGGGGGAAAAAGGGAGTGGGGTGATATCACTCTAGCTTGCAGTACAGCAGTAAAGAGTGATTGATGTTTATCAGAGCACAAGTCACATGACTTGGGGCAGCTGGGAAATTGACAGCTGTATGAGCCTAGGGACGTAAAGGAAAGGCAGGAACAGGTTGATGAGGGCGAAGAGTCAGACTGGATCAGGTGCAGAACGGGACGGAGAGGGCAAAGATCAGGACTGGACTAGGCAGGATGATGAGGGCAACGACTGAGAATGGGAAGAGACTGAATGGAGCAGGAGTGGAACAGGAACAGACTGGATGGGACAAGACGGTGCGGGCGTAGATCAGATCAAATTGGGAATAAGAGTGCAGAAGGAGACTAGAACAGCAAGAGAAGCGGATAGCAGGTGAGGACTGGAGCGAATAGCAGGAGGGGACTGGAGAGCAGGATAGCAAGAGAGGACTGGAAAAGCCAGGGCAAGATGCAGAGTGATGTGAGGGGGTACAAGGTAGGATCAGGAAGCAAGAATCAGGAACAGGCGAGGCAAGGTCAGTACAAGGTGAAGTCAGGGAAAGGTACAAGGTAGAACAGGAAGCAGAAATCAGGAACAGACAAGGCTGGGGTCAGGTCAAGGTCAAAGCAGAATAAAGTTAAGGCAAGATCAGATTTGGAGTGAGGAACAGAGCAAGATTCGGAATAGCAAGGAAATCTGGGCAGGGTAAAGTCAAGACAAGGTTAAAGCAAGGAGAGATCAAGGTTTAAAGCTAGACCGGAGCAGAACTAGAAAGGGAAGGTAAAGCAGAACAAGACAAGACAAGGTTCAGAGCCAGGCAGAACAAGACAGGGAAGAGTTCAGGCAAGGAAAGGAGGCTAGAACTGAAACCCTTACCTAGGGACAATGCCACACTGCTAGTCTGGGAAACAATGTTCTGGCAAGGTGTGTTTGGAGGGCTGACCTTAAATAGGGTAGAGTCAGCCCTGATTGGCTGATTGTAACTAATTAGGCGGCAGCTGGGCTGGGACTGCAGAGGCCAAACAGGCTGCAGCCAGGCTGGGGCTGCAGAGGCCAGGTAACATATAGCGAGCAACCCTTCAGGCTGCTCACCTGGCCAAATGGTTAAGGTATCGCCAGAAACCCAAAGGTCCCTGGCTCGAATCCCAGCAATACCACAGAATGTGGGCAATATAAGGCTTTAGTTTGAGCTACTTTTGCTAGACTTCATTGTTATGTAAGCAACAATTGGAACAATGTTTTAACACTGTTTGTAAAACCTTGAAAAATGCAAATAAAAAAAGCTACAAAAAAAAGCCAGCATGATCAAATTCAACGCATGTGCCAGACTTTTATATTTATACTGTAAATGAAGCAATACTTTCTGTCACTAATGTTCAATTAATATTGGCATGTGTCTCAGTAAATATGTTCCAGCTACAGTGTCCGTTTTAATCCCAATCTGATTGCTAAAGGGACACCATTATAAATATAATAACTAAAGATGTAATTGCACCTACGTGGGATATATTTCTTTCTACGTCTAATAAACAAATTGTAGCTGACTATATGAGTCATCTAAGCATATTGGGCATCAAACTGTTAAGAAGACCCTTGTCATCAATATTTAGGGTGTTTTCCAATTGTATGTAAGAAATTGGGAGAAAAATGCAGCCAATTGTAATATAGTTAGACGATTTTCAGAAATGTCATAAAAACTGCTGCATTTACCGTAGCTTTGCAGTATGGTAGTTTAGATTAGAAAGACATAAGGTTACCATTTTGGATTTGTCAGAATATGTACTTTCCAAAGATGTATGGTTTTCAGGGGTCACCATAATTTGTTGTACCTTTTATCCTACATAAAACTTGCAGTGTTTATAAATTTGTGTAAATGTAAGCCATCAAATAAGTATGCACAAGGTAGATTCTGGGGTCTTTACGTGCCATGTTCTTTGATAAACCTATGTACATTGCACGTCAAACTGTTCAGAAGACCTCAAGCTTTCATATTTGGCATGATTTATCTTGATATCTAATAGTATATGGGGAAATAAGATGCTGCAGTGTGAAAAAAAGCTAAATTTAGGAACGGTTTGTGGCTTGGTGCTTTGGAGTAGAAAGACATGCATACCTAATTTGTATTCGGGGGAATGTTTAATTTCCGAAAATATATGGTTTTCTGGGGTGAACATACTTTTTTTTACCTTTGACCCCCCCCCCAAATTATGCAAATGTGTTGATTTTGCAGTATCAGGAATTATAGAACTGATGGCTCAAAAGGGATGTCTACATTTTGGGGCCCCTATATGCCACATGCTTAGATAAACCTATACATATAAGGCATCAAACTGTTGAATGGACTCCTGGAATTCATATTTAGGGTGTTTTACATTGGTACCTGATGATGTGTGGGAGATATGATGCTGTAGATTTGAAACGTTGAGGTCATTTTTCAAAAAATTCACCCATTTCTATAAAAAAATTATAACTTCAGGAAAGAATTGCAACTTGGTAGTTTGCATAGATATATTTACCAATTTTTGATTCTCAAGAATCTGTTCTTTCTAATAATGGATAGTTTTATAGGGTAAATCTACTGCTAGTGGAATGTTTGGCCTTGAAATCAGAAGTAGGATGTTTTGTGGAGCAGTGCTTTGGAAATTTGGTAGTGTGCTACTTGGAGATTTTGATTTATACAAGTGAGAAATCTCCATAAAACTATATATATTTGGTATTGGCGCATTCAGGAGACATATACCTTTCCAAATCAGCTGTGTTTTCATAAATAAAATAAATTATGTTTCTGATATATGTGATTGTACTATGTGAAACATCATTTTTTTCCTATTATTAGACACTTAGAAGCCTATATTTTTTTACTGAAGTGGAATTACACCAAAATGCTACCATATTTTGAAAGCTCAGGTTGTCCTGAAAAAAACAATATATTGTTTTCCTGGGTAAACTAAAAGACCCCCCCCCCCCCAGGAAAGGCCCTTAAATTGAAAGAGTACAAAATGTTCAAAAAATGGTCTGGCAATAAAAGTTTTGGCAGGCAGTGAAAAGGTTAAGTACAATGTTTTATTACTACAGAGAAAAAATAAATAATAGTAAAAATATAAATTTTTTGCTTAAAATGGACTCTGTGATAGATGACGTCTTGTACTACAGAGCTCTCTTGATAACAGGTGATAAGGATATCTTGTTTGTGTATTTATATATATTATATATATTACATTTGATGAATAACTTTACTTTGTTTACTTTACTAAATTTATAATTCTAAAGTTCCGAAACTGACCTTGTAGAGAATGAAAGTTTTTTTTTTTTTTTTGTAATCATCCAGTTGGCACATAGTAAAAAAAGTTACTTGTAGTATGGAGACATACACGATTACAGTGACCTATAGAAAAAAACATATTTTGTTCCTTTGTTTTGTTATTTATTATTGGTATTATAGGAGACAAGATTTGTTGTGAGATAACACCCCCCCCCCCGGAATCTAAGTAAAAGTGAAAGGGTTATAAAACCCTACTGCCTTCAGGGTTAAATCAGAAGTGTATATTCTACATTTCCCCATGTATGTGTTCTCTTTAAACTTCACCCTTAAAGGAACATCACTGTTTTTATCCTCTGAGGGGTACAGTAAAAACTCCACGACGCACATTTCCAAATTTCCTGTACTTGCATATAAAGCCACTTCTTGCACTTGAAACTGTGGGCAGTGCGCCTATTAAGCCATTGGAGCCATGAAGCAACTGCCACTCTTGATTTTCATGTGAAGCCCCAGATATAATGAAAACCTAACACTAAAAGAAATCTGCATTGATTAGCTGAAATCACTTGATAAAAAGAAAATTGTTTCTAAAAAAATAAACAATATGAATAGAAGCTATAACTTTTATTCAGAATAAAATTTATTTTTTTAACAAAAGTAAATGCAATTAACATCTTCCAGATATCAGATGATACAACTTTAATCCAATTCCCACTTTCTAGTTTGTTATTCTGTTTCCTTTGTTGTGCCTATGCAGTTGCTGCATGTATTTCACATTGTTTTATTCTGCCAAGGTGAATGATTTATAGCATATTTATTCGGTAGTATTTTTATCTTAGTGACAATTTACCATTATGTTATTGTTTATAAATATTTTTTTTTAAATGTTACATTTTTGATTGATGTCCTGTACATTTTTGTAACATTACATGTCTCCTTAGCATATTGTTTATCTCTGTATTGCACAATCTCCAGGCTTAGGCTTGAAACCCTAAGGTCTGAAATAGGAAATTAACAGATGTACAACTCTTTGTTACTTGCATATAAATGTGATAATTGGAACAATAAATTCACACAAGGCAGCAGGTTCTCATAGATGTAAATAATATTCATTAACAGCTAATAGATGACTCTTCAGTGTTTAACGTATGTTCCTGTGCATCTGCATCTATTTTGTTAGAGAAAAGCAGTAACATTTTCTTATTTATATTGCAATCAAGCTCAAAGTAATTTAATCACAAGAGGGAATAAACAAGGATTTCTGGTAGATGGGTTTACTGGTAGATGGGTTTACTGAGTTCTCAGAAAAATAGGGGCCCGTCCTTAATATAGAATAAATTAAATTTTCTGTACATATTTTATACATATACCACAATCTTGAGCTGTTCAGTGTACATCTGATCTATGAATCCTAAAAATCAACATGCTCCTGGGCACCATTTCTACTTTTTATGGTTGTGGCAGGAATCATGCATATGAGTTATGGCAGGAAGGCCAGTCCCACACCAGCACAAGGGCAGGGAAAAAGTATTGGACTGACCACAAATTCTAAATGAACCCTAGCAGTTTGTTAAATAGTAGGAATTTTTATGCACATAAAATATATAAAATGTTTAGACTTGTGTTTTGTAACGATATAATATTGTTTTTTATATGGAATGGACCAAATGTATTCAGCTAAATATCAAATACGCCACAAAAGATTCAGCAAATGCTGAACCAAATCCGAAGCCCAATTTCCATTGTTATAACAAAAATGGTTGAAATTGGTTGTGTAAGGAGTTGTGTATAATGTATGAAATATAGATTTTACAATTTACCACAGCCAAGTAAATTTTATCCAGCCCAGAGACAGCAAATGATAAAAGGTCTTTCATAACATGCCCACAGCCATCAGAAGACTTCTCCCTGACCTAACCATCCCTAAGTCTTCACACATGTTCTCACTGTCTAAGAACCACTTAAGTTATACTGTTACAGTATCACTGACCAAAACAGGAATATGTTCTGATTGGCTAATAACAAGTGTACCAGGTCTGTTTTAGTCAAACCAGTTATGTTTCAGCCTAATTTCCTTGAGGTATTGTTTGACCAATATCAACTGTACAAACAGTTCCACTCAGAAATGCAAAATAACCTCTCTAGGCTTCTCGTGGTATCTTGATGTTAGATCACCCACCTGTTAGCATATCTACATATTTAAATAAATGTCATGTTTTGCAAGAGGAATAAGGTGAAAAAGTCTGAAGGGTAAAGATATGGGCTCCTAGTGATCAGACCATAATGAACATTGTATAAACTTGTGCCACTTCTCTGATGTAAACTATTTCAACTTCGCTAGCCAACTATTTCCAACAACTATACCCTTTATTAGCTTAATTGCTCTTCTCTGGACTCTTTCTTCTTTCTTCATTAATGACCCTTTTACGGTATATGGTATCTGGAAACTGGATTTTGCACTACATTGTAGGAATGAATTGGGCATTTTGTCACCCCTCCTGCTAAGCAGGATGATGCTAGGCAGACAGAATAGACCCATATGCCCTTAACTGTTAAAGTGGTCAGTTTAGATTTCTTCAAGTTTAGAGTCTTTCCCAGGTATTTATTACTTGCACTACTGTATATCTGGAATTTCTGTCACTTTTAAAAATTTGCACCCTGGCCCACCACCTATTAAAGAGATACTGACACCAGAAATGTAACCATTTTTACATCAACCATAAAATTGACTTTTTTCTTATAATTTTGCCATAAAGTATTTGCCAAATGCTTTTTTTCAATACCTATCTGACTCCCTGTGATTGCCTATGAGGGGGCTGCCATATTTGCGCAGTAGGAGTCTGTTAGCATTAGAAACTTTAACTGACATGTTGAGATGAGACAGTCAGGTTGACAAAATAGTCAGGTTTAGGAACTTTAACAATTACTTACAAAAACAGACCTATAGAATAGATTGAATTGTAAATGTTTTTTCATTAACATGCGTATTCCTCCATTAGTGCTTGACTTATGGTCCTCCCAATCATCCATCCATGTCTACATCCCCATTTTCTTCTACTGTACCTGGGTTTCTATGTTTCGTTTAGTCCAATTTAAAATCTTGTAAAAAATTTTAGCCATCCTTTCCCTAAACAGGCTGTACTGTCACAATTGAGGATTAGCCTCACAACAAAATCATGACCAAAGAATAGTGATGGGCGAATTTATTCGCCAGGCGCGAATTCGCAGCGAATTTGCACGATTCGCGGCCAGTGAATAAATTCGCAAAACGCCGGCGTCAAAATGTTTTTTTTCGAAAAAACGGACGCCGGCGTAAAAAAACGGGCGCCAGCGTCAAAAATGAGACAACGGCGCCGTTTTGCAAATTTTTCGCCGTTTCGCGAATTTCGCACGAAATTCGCAAATTTTTCAGTGAAGCGAAACTGCGCAAATGCGCCCATCACTACCAAAGAATGAACACACACTCCTGCAGCCAGCCGGTAGGATAAAATCGAAGCTTTATTCCATGTTACTAAAAGTTAGGCTGGCTGCAGGAGTGCGTGTTCATTCTTTGGTCGTGTTTTCACCTCAAGCTACGGGTTCGGGGCACTGCACCCGGGCCATATGCCGGACTTAGTGAGTGTGATAAAAGCTGGCTAGTGATGGGCGAATTTGCGCCATTTCGCTTTTCCGAAAAATTTGCGAATTTCGCGCGAAATTCACGAAACGGTGAAAAATTCGCGAAACAGCACCGGCATCTCATTTTTGATGCTGGCGCTGGTTTATGACGACGGCGCCGGTGGCAAATCACGTAAGTTCGCCACAAATTCGCGCCTGGCCGAATAAATTCGCCCATCACTAAAGCTGGCTTCATAGACATAAGGTGGCGGACCTGGGGTTTTTACACCCAGGCAACCTCTTCCTTCGGGTGAGCTGCAGTTTCACATTTAATTTTGCAGGCATTTATATAGCTCGGACTTATATGGTTCTGTGCTTGTCTGTTTTATAAGATTTGGGGATTAGAGCCAGCTAAACAGATTTTTTTTTGCTTACAACAAAATCAGCTTACTTCTTAGTGACAAATTAAGTTATTGCTTCTCTGCTTAACATAGCATTCCTCAGTGAATAAAATACATTAATACCAACCCAGCCTTTATTTATATACTAAAATAGATAAAATATGTAATCACATATACAGTACCAAAAAAATATATAAAACCATATTCATATTAATATATTAATTGACATAAAGGTAGAGACAACCGGTTGGGTCTACCAGAGGTACTGTAAGCTCAGCATCTTGAGCAGCACCTAAAAAGGATCTATAAGTAAAGTCTAAAAGTACCACAAGCTCTTCAAATCTTCCTTTTATAACTCTTTGTATCCTTATATTTTGTTTGTTTTTTTCTTATATGGATATGGTCACACAGGCTCTTTCTTGATAAAAAGTTGGTTTCCTCATCTGTTATGCTAAATTACTTTGTTGTAAAAGGTTCTTCACACTTAGTTTTTGCTTACAGATTATTAGTTTGTTCAGTACCCTTCATGCTTACAGATCATAAAACAGTGTTGCTTGGTATATTTGCATTCTGCCAGTTTTTATTTATGAATCATTCATCACACTCAATTATCTTTTGCAGCACACTGCATGGCAATAAATATGCATAGGCAGAAATATCTTAAAGATGCAATCTATCTTTAATAAAGCTTAGGAACCTTGTGAAGGATTTCAGATGTATCTTAGCAATGCTGACTTGCTACAAATGTCACTTAATTCACTAAGTCTGAGTATTCTAATAAACCATCATTAGGAAAAGCCAACTTAATGGGATAATAAAGGGGTGCATATGCTAACATTTGAATTAAAATGTAGACACAATTTTTTATGAGATTTTTTTTCTTTTATTTCAAACATCCATCCCTTTACAGAAATTTATACATCTTCTTATCTAATGCCTACTGCCTTTTTGTATTTACCTAGATGGTGGTGGTATAAACTATTATATCCACTGAAAAGTTTATATTTACTCGTATAGTTTTATCTTGAAGCACTGGTTTGGGAAGTTCCCCAAAAATTCCAAATAAACGATTTTCATCTAATATAATATTGCTCATCAATACAAAATGTAATCTGCTCATGATAAATCACTCAAAAAAATCTCTGTTGTTGAATTTGTGCACATTAATATGTACATTTATGTCTTAAATATGAAGATATGGGGGCGTGACCGGATGTCGTTCTGAGAAGACGCATCAAACAGCAGTTCCTGTCCCTTAGCATTATTTAATAAGCTTTAATTAGCAGTTAGACCAGGAATCTAGCTATAATGGGCAAGGACAACAAGAAAAAACAGTACCCGTCCATACAAGTGACGCCAGGATGAATACTCAGTCTGTGTCTGCTTTCTTTGAAAAATCAGAAGACCCCGGGCCTAATGAGAAACACGCACAGATGGTGGACGCACTGCGATGTAGCCCAAGTCCAGTGGAGTTATCGAATGGCTCTTCACCGCTCACACAGCAACAGGACTTGCATGAACTTTTATCGGCTCTCCCAACCAAATCGGACTTGCTAGAGATGGCCAAAACGATAAAAGCAGCACAAAAGGCCGAATTAGCATGGGTTAAGGACGCACTTAAAGACATCGGCACCAAACTTGAAGAAATAGACTTACAGACCCAAGCGCACACACAAGCGTTTAGAAAGACCATGGAGCGAGTAAACGCGCACCATAAATATATTTATCTACTGCGGTGCCACTTAGAAGACTTGGATAATAGAGGCCGCCGAAAGAATCTGCGTATCTGGGGCATTCCAGAGTCTATTAAAAAAAGCTAATATTGAACAGACACTGAGCGGGATGTTTAACCCCCCTATTAGACAAACTAACGCAGCAATTGACTTTGACCGCACTCATAGAGCGCTCACCACAGTACAGAGGGGAGACCATCCTAGAGATGTAATTTGCTGCCTGCATAGCCACAAACTGAAAGAGGCAATACTAATGAAGGCGAGATTGGCCGGGCAAATTCTCTTTGAAGGCCACAAGATAGAAATTTATGAAGATCTCTTACCCTTCAACAGAGAAGCACGCTACGTCCCTTAACTGCAGCACTAACGGTGAAAGGCATTAAGTACAGATGGGGATACCCATTTGCACTCACGGCCACCCTTGAAGGCAGATCCATTAGCCTGAAGGAACCGGACAAACTCTCTCACTTATGCAATCAACTGGGGATCACACTGCCAGATCTGTCGGAGTGGAGATCACTCGTATACAACGGAGAAGACCTACCAGAGTTGGAATCCCAAGAATGGTCAACACCCACAAAGAGATGAGTGGGGCAACACAAACCAACACCTGAGTGAGGCTGACTGCTTGTCCAATTCAATGCAGACTGAACCCCATTTCTACAAGAGGGTAACTATGATGCCATTTTTACTGGCCCAAGACAGGAAGTAAATCTTTCTAGATTCCAGATAAGACATTTAATATTAACTGATTCCTACTCCATACCAAAAAGAACATATACTGTAGCATTATTTTTACAAATGTTTATAATGCTATTTTTTTGACTGGATTGCCTTGAATTTTCAATGTCTATCTCTCCCCCACTACTTTAAAACCCTACGCTCTTCCTCCCTCCCCCCGATTCAGCCTTTCCCTTCCTCCACCCCCTTTCTTCTTATTTTTTCTTTCTTTCTTCCCCTCTCTCTCTTTTTCCTATCTCCCCTTGTCTTCTTTGTCTCATTTATCTTTCTCTCTCTTACTTCCTTCCCTGCTAATGCCACCATAGGCCCTTACCCACTACTGTCTACTGTCTACTCTCTATACCCACCCTGGTCTTTAACTAAGCCAGTTTTTTTCCCCTTTTTTTAAGAAGGGGACAGGGAGCTGTGGGGAATGTGTGCCCCAGGCCACCTCTGATACTTCCCCCAAACAATTTTGCTACATAACTCCCACACTTTTTGGACAGGGGGTTTGTAGAGTATTTGCTTTCTATTCTCCCTATAGATCATAGGTGATATAGATCAGTGATTATACAGCTATGTTTCATGAGTTTTCCATGGGAGGAGAAAATGTTTATAAAAGGTTATGTTCATATAATATTTTCAAGTTTGTAAATTCATGTTGGGCAAATGTATTTTTTGTATTAACTGACTATTTGGGCAGAGAGGAGAGTTACATAAGGTATAATAGCTTAACCTCAACAAACTGTACCAATGAATGACAAATTATGCACAATGTCATCGAATGCCAAGGGCCTCAATACAATACAAAAACGCAATAGCTTAAATTTGGAGCTTAAAAGAAATAAAATACGAATTGCCATGCTACAAGAAACATCTCAAACACAAGGCAACATCTAGGATCTATATATAAGGTTACCAAAGTATCTACACTAGTAAACTTGAGCAATCCAAAGTCAGAGGCACTGCCATTTTAATTGCAGATTCCCTACAATGGATTGAACAAGATCAGATCACAGATAAATAAGGACACATGCATGCTGTCAAAGGCTTAATAGAGAACACGATGTACACCCTGGTGTCAATATATCTCCCAAACAATGGACAGTTTGGAACCCTTAAAGCTATACTACAACAGATAGATCAGTTCACAGAGGGTACTCTAATTATTGGTGGAGACTTGAATTTTGCGGTAGAACTGCTATTGGACTGTTCTTCTAAAAAATCCAGTATACCTGATCATCAGCTTTTTCAATTGAGAAAACTCTTACACAGCTATAATTTGACACTTGGCAGACATTGAACCTGGAAATAAAAGATTACTCCTTCTTCTCCAATCCATTTCAACAGTATTCCCACATTATTTTCTTACACCACACAACACCCTTCCTAGATGCTCGGCTGCCACCATTGGATGCATTATGTGGTCAGAACACGCACCAATATTTTTATATTTCTTAAAGCTGAGATCACCTCATAAAAACTGGCAATGGAATGAAACACTTTTAGAGGACTCCTCTGTTATCAAACATATCTCAGAAGTTCTGACAAACTATTTTAAGGAAAATGCTAATCCTGATGCAAACCCTCAAGCTGTCTGGGAAGCATATAAATGCGTGGTAAGAGGTAAATTGATTAAAATAGGCACACACAAAAAAAGGGAAAAACAGAAATACAATAAATTACTTAAGGACCTTATCACATTAGAAACACAATGTAAGCACAAGCAATCAGCAACTATACTCAATCAAATAACAAAGATCAGGAAAGAAAGCCAAACTTTACTATGCAACTACGCAAAAATGGCAATCTTTTACCAGAAGCAACTCTATTGCGAACATGGGAACAAATGTGGACGTCTATTAGCCTCAGCGTTAAAAATCAAGCAGAGAAGAAATCACATAATGAGCATTAAAGATCCCTCCGGGAAAACTACACATGATACGAATAAAATTAGTCAAGTCTTCAGAGACTTCTACAAATCCTTATATAATATAGACCAGGAAACTGATCAACCCCAAGATTTCCAGACAAATACCCCAATGGATAGCTATTTACAATCTCTCCCTTAACCACAACTTTCGACAGAATAACTAGACCAACTAGAATCCCCAATCTCCCGAGAGGAATTAAGCTACGCCCTCAAACATACCCCAAGCCATAAAGCCCCGGGACAGGACGGCTTTACAAGTTCGTGCTATAAAAGATTTTCTAAAACTCTTCTTCCCCACTTTCAAAGAAATATACTCACAATTACAGAAACAGGCAAACTACCCATGGACGCAACATTAGCTAGCATAACACTAATTCATAAAAAAGGGAAGGACCCTCTAGATGTTAAAAGCTATCAACCAATATCCCTTCTTAATGTGGACACTAAGCTTTATGCGAAAGTGCTAGTAGAACGATTACCAAGAGTCATAGAGTCCCCAGAAGAGAAGCAAGGGACAATACACTCAGAGTATGTAGCATCCTACAAGACTGCAAAAAAGGCAACATACCTTTAGCATTGCTTTCCACCGCAGAGAAAGCGTTTGATAGAGTGAAGTGGGAAACTATATTCAAATGTCTTCAATGGATGGGATAGGCCCTATATTTCAACGTTATGTACAAAACCTATATGCACAACCACAGGCATGTATCTGCATCAATGGGTTGCTTTCAAAGTCATTCAAAATGACTCCCCCCTCCTATTTATAATCACACTTCAAGTCAAGTCAAATCAAGTCAAGTGGATTTTATTGTCATTTCAGCCATATACAGTAAATAAAGTACAAAGTAGAAACTAAATGACGTTCCTCAAGAACCCCCCGGTGCTATACAACAACTCTAGTACATGGTCATGCTGGGTAAAGTGGACATTTCAGTTCCTTATGAATATATTCAGTTCAGTCCTTGGGAGTTTAGATACCTGATGGCTTGTGGAAATAGACTTTCACATTCACATTCTGGAAGTCAGCGCTCGAATACTGTGGTATCTTTTACAGGATGGCAAGAGGGTAAAGAGATCATGTGCAGGATGGGTGCTATCCCTGACAATGCTGGTAGCCTTCGGCAGACAGCGGTTGGAACCACTTGAACCATTCTTACAAAAGATTAGACAGTATGCGATCATTAAAGGAGTAAACATTAATGGGCGAAACCACAAGACAGCTGCTTATGCGGATGACATGTTATTTTTTATCACTGAACAACAATTCCTGAAATACTTAATGAATTTGAAACCTAAGGTGCCCTAAGCAACCTAAAAATAAACCAACAGAAATCCAGTCTACTTAACATCTCTCTGCCGCAAAGGGAAATCCAATATCTACAACATACCTACACATTTACAATGGAACCTAAACATCTCACGTACCTTGGCCTCAAGATATCTGCAAATGTAGAAGAGGGAATACCCCTAAACATCTTTCCACTACTCAAAAAAATACGGTCTGATTTGTAACAATGGCATAAACCTGGCTTCTCATGGTTTGGACGCATCAGTATAATTAAAATGAATATCCTTCCTCGCTTTTTGTATCTGTTTCAAACAATCCCTTTTCGGATACCCAGATCATTCTTTAAGGAACTACATTCTGCTATTTCTCAATTTATTTGGAAACCCCAAGAAGATAGGCAGAAATTCGTTAAAGGAACAGTAACGTCAAAAAATAAAAGTGTTTTAAAGTAATGAAAATATAATGCAGTGTTGCCCTGCACTGGTTAAACTGCTGTGTTTGCTTAAGAAACACTACTATTGTTTATATAAATAAGCTGCTGTGTAGCAATGGGGGCAGCCATTCAAAGGAGAAAAAGCTCAGGTTACACAGCAGATAGAAGATAAGCTCTGTCTGTCTAATGGTGTTATCTGTTATCCATTAGTTAACCTGTGCCATATAGCCGTTTTTCAATTTCCGCCATTGCTCCACAGAAGCTTGTTTATATGAACTATAGTAGTGTTTCTGAAGCAAACACATCGGTTTTACCAGTGCAGGGCAACAGTACATGATATTTCATTACTTTAAAACACTTAAATTTTTTGGTGTTACTGTTCCTTTAAAGGACAAGGAAAGGTTAAAATTAAGTATGTTGCATTATAAGTGTTTTTTCTTACTCTTTTTCAGAGCACTTACTGTTTTCCTAAGCTATCTTAGGTTCTCTCTGAAAGCTGCTGTATTTGAAGGCTCTGTGTGTTAATGGGGTGAAGTCACCACACTCCACCCATTCCACACTCTCACTGCCTCAGGCAGTAACAAAGCTTAGTTTGCTACTGCATAGCACTGTGCGCATGCTCTTAATAAATCTTTCATATCCTCCTCCCTGAGCTGATCTGTCCACAATGCGTCATGTTGCCATGGAGATGCTCTGTTCCTTATCACTTGAATTTACAGGCATGCGCAGATAAATCACAGCGATGGCAGCTGCAAACGGACTTCAATGAATAAAATTTGCAGCAAAGTGATTTGAGAGTGATTTGCAGCAAAGTGAAAGCATTTAAACTTAAACTAAGTTAGCGATTCACTTCATTGTATGGGGGACTATTATCACAGCAAAGAATGTTAGATAAGCTTTCATTCTCCTTTAATATTACACAGCCAAAGGAATCAGGAGGTCTAGGCTTATCAGATTTTTGGGCATATTATAAGGCTAAAGAATGATAGATTTACAGATGTCTAAGGCCTCTAAATTATGGACTACAATTGTAAAAAAAAAAAAAGTATCCCACTGGATACACACCTGTGGTTGTCGAATTACACCTAATTAGTGATGGGCAAATAAATTCGCGAAACCGCCATGAAAAACGAGACGCCGACGCCGTTTCGCTAAAACGGCCCAAATTCGCCCATCACTACACCTAATACTCCTGACCCAATCATCAAGGAAATCACTACTACTTGGGATAGACTGAAGTACAGGAAACACTTATCCAATGAAAACTCTAGGATAACACCTTTATTACATAACAAAGAGTTCCCCCCGGAATGAGACCTATCAACTTCAAAAATTGGACTTCATCAGACTTTATGGGCCTTCCAACTACTAAATGGCAGATCAATCAAACCCATAGAAGATATCTTACCACTGGAAAACATTACTTCATTGGATAGGCTAAGATTATACCAAATCCAGCATTTTTCTAAATGCCAAATCGATCACAGACGCAACAGGGTCAGAAGATACCCCATTCGAACAATTATTTACAAAGACGGAACGCACTTCCCATGAAATATCAACAATCTATAGAATGCTAATAAGCAGTAAAACCACCACAATGAGCGACTTCAAACAGAAACAGAATTACACCACACCTTCACCGAAGAAGAATGGGAATTAATTGTTACAAAAGCACATAAGTTAACCGTATGCACTAGATAATAGAAAAGTAACTACAAAATACTCTCGTAATGGTATCGAGTGCCAACCAAACTATCCAAAATGTTCCCAAACCTCCCTGACACCTGCTGGAGGTGTGGTCAAGCAAAGGACTAAAATTAAACAGTTTTTGCCTAGATTTACAGATATAACTATAACTGACTCAGCATCATTCTTCCTGCTACATCACAATGAGATGTCCATAGCACAATATAAAAAATCAATAATTTCAACTCTACTCACAGTGGCAAAGACACTGATAACATTATTCTGGAAGTCAAACATCATCCCATTCCCTACAATCAGAGACTGGGCACTTAAAGTAAATGAGATATACCAGTTCGAACAACACAAGATGGATGTTAGCAAAAGTGATTCCACTGTATATAGTATACCGAATCTCCAGAATACTTGACTATGATAACCTAAAATGCAAAGCTAAAATAGTTCTACCAAGGAGACCCTTGACAAATGACAAATTACAAGCCTATCTAAAAATGAATCAACCTCCCCTCTGCTCACTACCAGAATACCAGAATTCTGGAATATTTACGCTATAGAGACTGCTTGCCCAAAAAGTTTTGTATCATTTTATTGTCCAACACTTGATACAGGATATGTGCACTTCAGAATGCAAATGTTATGATCGAACAATAATATGTTTGTGATAAGCTATGCATAACTTGTTAACACCTCATGTTTTAGAAGTGATCTGATTTTGGGTCTCTTATATTTTGCACAAATCAAAATAAAGAATTTATAAAAAAAATAAAAATAAAGAACTAAATAAATATGATGTTATGCGTCACTTTATTCTATAAAGCACAGTTCTGTATACCATGCTGGTGTCTGAAAATATTCAAACCCACAACATTATTTTGTATTACTATTATAGAGTGCAGTACAGCTTTTTCTTGGGATTGATCTTCATTAGATTCAAGGGGTAGCATTTTTCTAACAAAATCCTCTTAGACTTCTTTTGAATCAAGACTACCTGCAGAACTGTAGCTAAGTTTTACTGTAGCTCTTGTAATTACATGCATTCCTGAGCATATCATATACTTCTAAAACTCAGTAGCTTCCTTACACTGTCGTCTTTTATCTTGTTGCACACTTATCACAGTAGACAGGCATGTGGTCATTATTATTTGCTCATATCAGAATGCAACATAATCTGCAGGCGATTCCATAGATATTTTGGGAAGACATTTCTTTTGAATTTCTACCGCTACGATAGCACACTTGCATTCAAGTTGAAAATAATATAGGGTTCTTTGTGAGTCATAGCCTTCCTGAACTCCTTTTTGTAATATAGTCAAAAGAGAAAATATAACAACTTTAATGGAGCATAAAATGTATACAATAGCTATATGTTAACACAAGGAAAGTATGTCAATCTGTCATATAAAGATCTATAAATTGTGATATAGTTGGCAGATATGAAGAAAGAATTTAGAACCAAGGCTATGAAAATACAAATTTAGGCAATTTAATGTGACCCATTTCACTTTGCCGAAAATTTGCAAAACGGCAGAATATGTAGCAAATGCATTGAAGTCAATGGAAAATTTTTCACGCAGCACAAATTTGTGAACTGTGTGACAATTTTGTAAACTATACATTAGTCTATGGGCATTCTTTTGTATTGAAACAATATAGTTACTTAGACAAAAATTTAATCTATAAAGGCTAGAGTGACTGGATGTCTAACATAATAGGTAGAACACTACGTCCTGCTTTGAAGCTTTCTTGGTTTCCACTAATTGGTTACCAGTCAATAACCAATCAGTGACTTAAGGGGGGGGGCAGTTGGTCATAAATGTTTGCTTTTGAATCTGACCTGCCTTCTAATGATTAATTGCAAACTCATTGAACGGTTATGTCCCATGTGCACCCCCTTAAAGTCACTGACTAAGAGTGAGAGAGCTGATAAGTAGGAAATTGTGTTCTGTTAACATCCAGTCACTCTAGCTTTTATAGATGACTTTTTGGCTAACTAACTATATTAGAAACATTTTTTTTATTTTGGACATACTATCTATTTACCCAGTTTTTATTTTTACTCTGAACTGTTCCTTTAAGGAAACTTAGACTTAATGCTACTAAATACTGTAACATGATTTCTTTATGGGTTCTCATTTCCCGTTGCCCCAAACAGTGCAAGCAAATAATAATAATAATAATTGTAATAATTGGACTCTTATATTTGCACCATCTCTACCTACGAAAATGAAAAAGGAATTTAAATGATTTTTTCCTGCAGGAGAAAAACTCTTTTTTCCTAAATTCCTAATTTAAAGAAAGACTGAAATTTTACATAAAAATTATTATCTTTGTTATACTGTATCTCTAATATTCAACTGTGTGACGAGACACTATTAAATAAAAAGAATTATGTTATAAACTCTATGCTTCTTGCAGAAAAAATATCATACTCCATGCTGATATATTGAAACCCTGACAAACACTACTGATTAATTAGAATAATAAAAGTGAGTGGGAATGAATAGAGTTAAATAATTATTTAGCAACCATGTTGTGATATCACGGAGAGTGAAGTGTTTTTTTTTTTTTTTTACTTCTAAGTAAAAATAGCTCATTAAACTATTACGCAGTTGTGGATTTCTGTACTGAAAAGAAAAAGTATGTACAATTATTATAATTCTAGTCAAGTTGTTTTCTTTCTTTCTGTTAAACTCATTTTGATGTTTAATATAATAAAAAAAATGTTTTGTATAAATGTTTGCATACAGTGAATTCATTGTGATACAAACAGGTTATGGG
Source organism: Xenopus laevis (assembly GCF_017654675.1). Lineage (NCBI taxonomy): Eukaryota > Metazoa > Chordata > Amphibia > Anura > Pipidae > Xenopus > Xenopus laevis. The sequence continues at coordinate 49,724,575 of NC_054382.1, read as the reverse complement.
ATTTAACCAGAGCTTATTATCAAATAAATCTTAAAAATACACGTGGTCAGTATAGAGTACCTGCACAATGGCAATGCAATCCTTGATAAACACAACTGTTGGTCAATATACTATTCTGGTTATTTGAAATACCTAAGTGTTTGCACCAATCACATACTGTACAGTGCAACCTTTGTGCAGTTTTGAAACCAACTGTACATGTCGTCTAATCGAATAAAAGTGATTAATGGGTTGCTTGAAATTATGATGCTATCTAAGGAACTAAAGATCGAGCTGCATTATACCAAATCCATTTTTATTCTAAAAACTTGAGTATACATGGGTGTAGAGCAGTAATCCCCAGCCAGTGGCTAATGAGCAACATGTTGTTCACCGACCTCTTGGATGATGCTCCCAGTGTCCTCAAAGCAGGTTCTTATATATGAATTCCTGGCTTGGAGGCAAGTTGGGTTTCATAAAAAACTAGGTGTACTGTCAATGTCAGTAGATGCTTGTGTTGCACTCCAACTTCTTTTACATTTGAATGTGGCTCACAACTAAAAAAAGCTTGGGGACCCTTGGGTAGAGTATCAATAGCAGTCACTGAGAGGGCTCAAAGAAAATACTTAAAGGAACAGTAACACCAAAAAATGTAAGTGTTTGAAAGTAATGAAAATATCATGTACTGTTGCCCTGCACTGGTAAAACTGATCTGGTTGCTTCAGAAACACTACTATAGTTCATATAAACAAGCTGCTGTGGAGCAATGGCGGAAATTGAAAAACGGCTATATGGCACAGGTTAACTAATGGATAACAGATAACACCATTAGACAGACAGAGTTTATCTTCTATCTGCTGTGTAACTTGAGCTTTTTCTCCTTTGAATGGCTGCCCCCATTGCCAAACAGCAGCTTATTTATATAAGCAATAGTAGTGTTTCTAAAGCAAACACAGCAGTTTTACCAGTGCAGGGCAACACTGCATTATATTTTCATTACCTTAAAACACTTTTATTTTTTGACGTTACTGTTCCTTTAACAGAAAGCTTGCTTTTGCCAACTACCTTTATTCAATGTATTTATTTATTTCTTGCCATCCAATAAAAAAAATTATAGAATAGCTGGTGATTTGTTTTTATAAAAACATCTTTCAATTTTTTTTTTACTTGTAAATATTAATATATTTATGCTTATGAAAATACGATTTGGCACTGACCTAAAGGTATCAAATACTCTTTCTGTGGGTGAAATAAAATCAGACTATTTCTGATTTATTTCTTTGAACTTTTTCTACTGCTCCAACAGTGTTTCATTTATTTCCGAGAATTGTTTACTTCATCTATGCTCATGTGATGAATTCCCACATTTAGGCAATTTGCTTAACTTTTTAATTGTTTCAGAATGAGACAAAATCAGATCTGCCAATGATATAAATATATTAATGCAGATGATAGCTTTAAATTTAACTCAACTGTGCAAGTCTAGGTCTTTGCTAGACATGACTGAAAAAGCCAGGTGGCCCCAGCACATCAGTAGAAAATTTTCAGTTTTAAATCACAAAGGGCAGTGACCTGAGGAAAATCATAATTTTAATCTCTAGAGGTGAATTGACAGTAACTTTGGGATTCCTTATCCATTAAGGCTTTGGTTGAACATTGTCATATCGTCATTCTTGTCAGGGGCCTATCGGCTCCTAGCAGAGATGTCCGGACCAAGCAGGAAGCTTAGGGGTTAAGTCCAACTTTGCGTTATCCCAAGGGGTCAGTCGTAAGCATAGTAAAGTTCAGACAAGAGTTCAATAAGGCAGGCAGCAAGGATCAGAATCAGGGTCTATCAGAGGGTCAGGAGCCAGGAAAGAACAATTTAGGAAACCCAGGAACACAAGTCAGCAATTCCTATGATCAGGCATTGTACCCATGACCTGGAAGTCCTTTTATCTTCAATTTTCGTGCCGGGCACGTGGCATCATTGTGCTGGCATCAAGGCGCCATTGGGAGTTTCTGACAATTCTTTATCTCCTAGTGTGTACTCAGACTGAGACTGTGGATTTTAATAATGCATTTATATTATAATTATATATGGGTAGGATCTTTGGAACATCAAAATACTATGGGACAGATTTATGAAATATCAAACTGGGGTATTAAGAGCGATACCCAGCACTTCTAAATTGTTTTCCATTTATAAAAACTTCTCATATGTAAACATGCATATGGGGTTATATAATAAAAAATACTAAATTTGCCTATATGCAGTGACCCATAGCAATCAATTAGCAAGAGTCATTTAATGGTCACCTGTTTAAAAGCAAAAAATGTTTTGTTTACTATGGATTACTGCCCCCAGGCAAACCTTGTGCCTTTTATTACTGATGAAGATTTAGTTTATGACTTCATACACATGCACCACTTTCAAATTGCGTATCTGAGGTGTAGTAATCAATTTATTATGAAGACATAATATCGATTTATTTAGAAAAAAAATTTACAGATATGTTACCACATAAAACTATGTCTTCTGATTTTTTTTTCAAACCAAAATATTTGGCATTTCTGAGATTTAATATTAAGAAAATGCACATTAGACGTCACTTAAAGAAACATCAGATTCATTATTCGTTCTTATGATTTCCAACACTGGCTGTTTAAATCTAAAATCAGTTACTTTAAATCAGGATGAGCATGGAAGTGTTAGCATTTTGATTTATTAAGTGTATGTACATAATGTGAATCTGTCTTTGGAAATGATGCAGTGTATATAACTTGAGACATATGTTTCTAATATAGTTTAAAAAGATGCATTTCTAGGCCTGAGCTCCATTATACTTTTAGATTTATAATGCAAGTTCAGATTATTGATATTTTAAACAAAGATTGAATTATATAATATTTGCAGATACGATACAATGCACTTTGTCACTTAAAGGTATACTATACTACTGAACAGATCTCCATTAAAATATATCACATAAAGCAGTCCAAATGAAAAACACTGTTTCATATACATTAAATATTTTCATTGGATAATCCCATAAATGGTGACTTGAGAAAAGATGTGCAATGACAATATTTTATGATATGTGTATGCCAGACAGTTTTGTAAGATTATTTAATAGGTCACTTATTATAATGGAACAACATACCATCAGAATGAATAACTAACAAGCAGATAATATTTATAATTTCTTTAAATTACATTTTAAAGAGAAATTTAACATTGTCCTAAAAAAGGTTTAAATGGACAGTAATGGCAAATGCTTATACAGTATTTTTTTTATGTATAAGTAATATATATTTTTTTACCTTTTCCAACCAATTATGGCACACAGGTCTAAAATCCACTCTGTGTGCCAAGGTCAGTATGGGCCTGGAAAAAGTTTAGGGGTATAAATTCCATTTAAAGGAATACTGTGGTCAGAATTTAAGTAGAATCAATTTCTCTTTATCTGAAAGGCTCCTTCACATTTACCACGCTGTGGTAAACTATGAACATGATTTCATGATCTATCAACTATTTATTTCATTTGTGTTTTTGAACTTGTAAACTTTTTTTCAAGTCAACGATTTTATTCATTCAAGTTTTTTATATTCTGATTTTTTAAAAAGTTTAAATTTGTGTTTTTCTTAAAGGGATACTGTCATGGGAAGAAAAAAAATTTCAAAATGAGTTAATAGTGCTGCTCCAGCAGAATTCTGCACTGAAATCCATTTCTCAAACGAGCAAACAGATTTTTTTATATTCAATTTTGAAATCTGACATGGGGCTAGATATATTGTCAATTTCCCAGCTGCCCCGTCATGTGACTTGTGCTGATAAACTTCAATCACTCTTTACTGCTGTACTGCAAATTGGAGTGATATCACCCCCTCCTTTCCCCCCAGCAGCCAAACAAAAGAACAATGGGAAGGTAACCAGATAGCAGCTCCCTAACACAAGATAACAGCTGCCTGGTAGATCAAAGAACAGCACTCAATAGTAAAAACCCATGTCTCACTGAGACACATTCAGTTACATTGAGAAGGAAAAAAAAGTGCAGGCACAAGTCACATGACATTGGGCAGCTGGGAAATTGACAAAATGTCTAGCCCCATGTCAGATTTCAAAATTGAATATAAAAAAATCTGTTTGCTCTTTTGAAAAATGGATTTCAGTGCAGAATTCTGCTGGAGTAGCACTATTAAGTGATTCGTTTTGAAAAAAAACATGGTTTCCGATGACAGGATCCCTTTAAACTGTAAGTTTATTTGAAGTAGAAAAAACTCTTTAAAATTAAATTGATTGGAATTTTGATAACTGAGGCCCCAAATGTATGTTAATAGTTATGTAACGATCTGTTACCTGGGATCCCGGAGGAGGACAGCTGGTCCTAGGCGGACAGATGGCAACTGGAACTCCTCTACGGCTCCGGTCTTCACCGACGCCCTTTTGGGGCCCCGGACTTTCTGCGGCGGAGTCAGCAAAGGAGCCAAGCGTGTTAGCCAAAAGCGAAGTATCCAGGGATCAGGCAAAGGCATAGTCAATTACAGGCAGTGGTCGGTTTCAGGAAGCAGAGAAGCGAAGTACCAAGGGATAAGGCAAAAGCGTCGTCAAGTTCAAGCAGTGGTCAGTCCAGGCAGCGAAGGTACAAGGTCGAATTAACAGGCCAAGGGTCGAATAAACCGGAAAGCAGGCAAACGGGACTTGAGCAGGAACTGTGGAAACAGAAGCCAGCTTGGGCAATGTGAGAAGGAAGAGGAAGGTATTTAAGGGGACAGGAACCAATCAGGAGCAGGCTGAGGAAGACAGACAGATCAGGTACCAATAGGAAGCCAGGCGCCCAAATTAGAGGTCATAGCTCCTAAGTGTTTTGATGGGAGCGTCCATTTTGGCATGCACTGGTGTTTATGCGCCGGCGCCTAAGTTGATGTGCTCCAGCGTTTATGCGCTGGCGCGCTGCCTGTGTTACAGTACCCCCCCTTCAGGAGACCCCTCCGGGGGCTCCCAGGGCTTGTCGGGAAACCTCCTATGGAAGGTCCTCAATAATCGGGGGCATGGGTATTGGCAGCACTCACCCACGATCTCTCCTCAGGACCAAAGCCTCTCCAGTGGACCAGGTACTGGACTCCCCCTCTGGACCTACGAGAGTCAATAATATCTTGTACCTCAAATTCCTGATGGCCATTCAGGAAAATAGGAGGAGGAGGTAATTCCAGAGAAGAAAATGCGTTCTGGACAACAGGTTTGAGCAATGAAACGTGGAAAGAGCTGGAAATGTTCATGTTGGGTGGAAGGTCCAACCTCACAGACACCGGATTAATGATTTCCTTGATTTTAAAAGGACCGATGAAGCATGGACCCAGCTTAGGACAGGACTGCTTGAGCTTAATATTCCTAGAAGAGAGCCAGACAGAGTCCCCTACCTTGAAACCGGGAGCAGGGCGACGATGTTTATCGGCAGCCACCTTCTGGCGTGAAGAAGCTTTGGCAAGGGCGGAATGAGCATCTGTCCATATCTTCTGAAAGTTCTGAAACAAGGAGTCAGCTGCAGGAACGTCCACTTTGACAGCAGTTGGAGGAAGAGCTGAGGGAGAGAGACCATAGACACAGAAAAAGGGAGAGCAGTTTAAAGAGCTATGTTTGAGATTATTATGTGCAAACTCAGCCCAAGGAAGAAGATCAGACCAGTTATCTTGATTTTGTGAGATGAAACATCTGAGAAACTGCTCCAAAGATTGGTTCGTCCTTTCAGTCTGCCCATTACTCTGAGGATGGTAAGCCGTGGAAAAGTTCAGATGAATGTTCAGAAGTTTACAAAAAGCCCTCCAGAATCTTGAAACAGAATCTTGAACGCCACGATCAGAGACAATGGAGGAAGGAATGCCATGCAGACGAAAAACCTCTTCGACGAAAAGCTGAGTGAGAGTGGAGGCTGTGGGCAACTTCTTGAGGAGAACAAAGTGCGCCATCTTCGAGAATCTATCCACGACGACCCAAATGGTAGTCATCCCCGAAGACTTGGGTAAATCCACCACAAAGTCCATTGCAATGTCCACCCAGGGTTGGGGGGGAGTGGGTAAAGGTTGAAGAAGGCCACAAGGAAGGGAACAAGGAGTCTTCTGTTGAGCACAGGTGACACAGGAAGACACAAACAAAGAGACATCTCGTTTCAAGGAGGGCCACCAAAAGTACCTGGATAACAAATTGAAGGTCTTGTTGACACCAGGATGCCCAGCCAACTTGGATGAATGAGCCCAGGACAGGACTTGAGGGACAGAGGAGGCAGGCACAAAGGTCTTCCCAGGAGGACATTCTGGAGGAGAGACAGAAACAGGAGCCACAATGAATTCAGGAGGAATAATTGGAGTAGGAGAGAGAACAGGGGCTTCATCCGACAAAAATGATCTGGACAGAGCATCAGCCTTGGAGTTTTTTGAACCAGGGCGAAAAGAAATGATGAAATTAAATCTGGAGAAAAAGAGAGCCCAACGTGCTTGGCAGGGATTCAGTCTCTTGGCAGAAGAGATGTATTCAAGATTTTTATGATCCGTAAGAATGGTGATAGGTTCAGCTGAACCCTCCAGTAGATGACGCCATTCCTCCAATTTAACTGCCAAAAGTTCTCTGTTGCCCACGTCATAGTTTCTCTCAGCAGAGGAAAATTTCCGTGAAAAGAAGGCACAGGGATGTAATGGGCCATGAAAGTCAGACCGTTGTGAGAGGATGGCCCCAACTCCGAAATCAGAAGCATCCACCTCCAAAACAAAAGGACGAGAAACATCTGGATGAATCAAAACAGGAGCAGAAGAAAAGGCTTGTTTCAGATCATCAAAAGCTCTCTGTGCTTCAGGGGTCCAGACAAACCTTGTACCCTTCCTAGTAAGGGCGGTGATGGGAAGGACGATGCCGGAAAAATTTCTAATGAACTTCCTATAGAAGTTGGCGAAGCCCAGAAACCGTTGGACTGCTTTCAGATTAGAAGGAGGGACCCATTTCTGGACCGCAGAGACTTTTGCTGGATCCATCTCAAAACCAGAGGCAGAAATGATGTAACCAAGAAAGGAAATCTTAGGCTGATGAAATTCGCATTTGTCAATCTTGGCAAACAAATTATTCTCTCTGAGGCGTTGAAGAACCTGTCTCAGATGAGAAACATGAAGGGATTCACAAGGGGAGAAAATCAAAATGTCATCCAGATAGATTACAACAAAGGAGTAGAGGAGGTCTCAGAAAATATCGTTCATGAAGTCTTGAAAGACAGCGGGGGCGTTGCAGAGGCCGAAAGGCATGACCAGGTACTCATAATGGCCGTCACGTGTGTTGAAGGCTGTCTTCCACTCATCTCCTTGCCTTATACGGATAAGATTGTAGGCTCCCCTGAGGTCTAACTTAGAAAAAATTTTGGCGCCCTTGAGCTTATCAAAAAGTTCAGGAATGAGAGGTAGAGGATATCTGTTTTTGATAGTTATCTTGTTGAGACCACGATAATCAATGCATGGCCGAAGACCCCCATCCTTCTTCTGAACGAAGAAAAATCCGGCACCAGCAGGTGAATTAGACTTCCTGATGAACCCCCTAGATAAATTGTCCTGGATGTAGTCCTTCATAGCCTGAGTTTCAGGTATGGATAAAGGGTAAGTTCTTCCCCTAGGGGGGACGGTTCCAGGGATCAGGTCAATGGGACAGTCATAGGGTCTATGGGGGGGAAGGACTTCAGCGCTTTTCTTCTCAAAGACATTAGAAAAGTCTCTATAACAGGCAGTTAGAGACTCAAGGGTGGATAAGGAACAAACGGAGACTGGAGAAGAAGAAGAAGAAGAGAGCAAACAACTGGAAGAACAGCAGGAATTCCAAGCAGACAGTTCTCCAGCAGACCAGTCAATAGCATGGTTATGCAGTTGCAGCCAGGGCAACCCTAGGATGACCGGAGTGGAAGGGCAGGAGATGGCTAAAAACGAAATCTTCTCTTTATGAAAAGGACCAACTTGAAAGTGCAGAGAAGAAGTGGAGTGAGTAATCAGTCCAGGAGAGACGGGATGTCCATCAATTGCTTGAGCCGCCAGAGGCACTTGAAGAGGAACAAGGGGCAAGGAAGAGGCTCGGGCAAAAGAGAGGTCAATGAAGTTCCCAGCAGCACCGGAGTCGATGAAAGCCTGGCAAGGAATGGTTTTGGAGGAGTGCTTAATAAGACAGGGAACCAATAGGCGAGAGTAGTTTCTTGGTGGAGAAGAAGCAGCAGTGCCCAGGACGGTCTCCACCGCCCGACCTAGGCTTTGAAGTTTCCCTGCGGCCGAGGTTGAGGCTTGTTAGGACAAGTTTTGACAAAATGACCCTTCAGGCAACAGTAAAGGCACAGACCTGCCGTACGACGACGAGACCTCTCCTCGGGGGTAAGTCCAGTAGCCCCCAGCTGCATAGGTTCCTCCGGCACAGGAAGAGAATTAGCCAGAGAAGCTGGAATGTTGGAGTCGAGGAGCAGTCTGTGAGCACGTGATTTGGCCGAAAGCCTCTCCTTCAGTCGAACATCAATTCGGATGACCAAAGAAACCAGGTCTTCAAACTGGGGAGGAAGATCTCGGGCAGCCAACTCGTCTTTTAGGGACTCATTGAGACCGTTCCAAAAAGCTGCCACAAGGGCCTCGTTATTCCAGGATACCTCCGCGGCAATAGTACAGAATTCGATGGCGTACTCGGCTGCGGAGAGTGACCCCTGGGAGATCTTTAAGAGATGAGTGGAGGCATTCTCCTTCCTACCAGGAGCATCAAAAATCTCACGGAAAGTGGATAGGAAGGCCGTGGAATTGTGAACCAGAGGATCGTCCCGTTCCCAGAGAGGGGAAGCCCAGGCCAGGGCCTTTCCATAAAGCAAAGTCAAGACATAGGCCACTTTGGACTTCTCATTAGGAAACTGTGAAAGCTCGAAGTGGATCTTACACTGATTCAAAAAACCTCGACAGGTCTCAGGGTCCCCGGAGTAACGAAGGGGTGCAGAAATCTTGGGTCTCCAGCAAAAACTCTCCCCACTGGGTAAATGAGCCGAGACCAGAACTGGAGCAGGCGGTGCCACAGAAACAGGAGGCAATGGGGTCTGGGAGGCCTGCAGGACATCTAGGCGACTGGACAAATGCTGAATACTCTGAGCGAGATGCAACTGTTGGGTCTCAGAATCTTCAAGACGCTTCATGAGAGCCTCCAAAACAGTCTCCAGAGAGGAAGGTCGACCAGCGGCTTGGGAGGGATCCATTTTAAATGGCCCAAGCTAACTGTAACGATCTGTTACCTGGGATCCCGGAGGAGGACAGCTGGTCCTAGGCGGACAGATGGCAACTAGAACTCCTCTACGGCTCCGGTCTTCACCGACGCCCTTTTGGGGCCCCGGACTTTCTGCGGCGGAGTCAGCAAAGGAGCCAAGCGTGTTAGCCAAAAGCGAAGTATCCAGGGATCAGGCAAAGGCGTAGTCAATTACAGGCAGTGGTCGGTTTCAGGAAGCAGAGAAGCGAAGTACCAAGGGATAAGGCAAAAGCGTAGTCAAGTTCAAGCAGTGGTCAGTCCAGGCAGCGAAGGTACAAGGTCGAATTAACAGGCCAAGGGTCGAATAAACCGGAAAGCAGGCAAACGGGACTTGAGCAGGAACTGTGGAAACAGAAGCCAGCTTGGGCAATGTGAGAAGGAAGAGGAAGGTATTTAAGGGGACAGGAACCAATCAGGAGCAGGCTGAGGAAGACAGACAGATCAGGAACCAATAGAAGCCAGGCACCCAAATTAGAGGTCATAGCTCCTAAGAGTTTTGATGGGAGCGTCCATTTTGGCATGCACCGGTGTTTATGCGCCGGCGCCTAAGTTGACGTGCTCCAGCGTTTATGCGCTGGCGCGCTGCCGGTGTTACAAGTTACATGTGATTCCTAAAAAGAGGGTAATTATGTGATGACATGATCACTTTAGGTTCATGGTAAATGGAGTTGTTTTGTATATTTTGCCCAATGGATTTTTTCTATATTAGAAATTAGTGATGAGCAAAGCTGTCCTGTTTTGCTTCACCAAAAAAATTTGAAACTGTGGAGAAATTTTAAAAATAGTGAGAGATTAGCAAAACGCATTGAAGTCAATAGGTGTAAAAAATTTTGTACGTGTGACAATTTTTTACACACGCAGCAATTTTTCCTCACTCTAAATGCATCAAAGTCAATGGGCATTTCTCTTGTGACTTTTTTGAATCAGTGACAATTTTGTCTTGAATCTGTGCCTGGCAAAAAAATGAGCTCATCACTATTAGGAATTTGTTCTTTTAATGGTTGAAATTGCCTCTGTAAGACGCGCCAGGAGATCCCCGGGTGTTCTTACCGGGTCAGCTTAATGATGCTCGTGTTTCAACACCAAGTGTCATGACTTCATCATTCAGCGTGAAATTTGAAATCTTGGTGCCAAATTCCCTTTAAAAGGAGAATTCTCAATTTTTACAGTGCCCAAACTGGCTTCTGTTTACAGATCTTGCCCGAGCGTTAATGTTTTTGAACTCCTGGTTTTTGACTTCTGCCTGATTATTGACTTTGATTTCTGCCGCTTGCCTAATCCTTGCTGGTATCTCATTTTTTGGACTTGTTACTGTTGTAACTGTTACTATGGCACTTTTCCTTGTAGGTTCTGCAGCAGAAAGTCTGGAGCCCCAAAAAGGTGTCGGTGAACACCGGAATCCACAGGTTTGCCCTGTGCATATGAGTGTACCCACTGCTTCTAAGGTTCCTAACTGACTAGTATGTCACAGTTAGCATGGGCAGTAATGGAACCTTCCCTGGCAGCTGCTTCGTCAGCTCTGGAAGGATACTTTGACGTGATGATGAAACGTCTTGACAGCCAAGAGACTCAACAGGCCCATCATGCTCATGCTTTGCAGCACATTATGTCTTGTGTAGAGTCCCTTCAAATTTCATCCTCTTCTGCTCATTCTTCACAGCCTGCACCTCCAAAGGTTCCCAAGATTCCTGCTGCAGTTCATTATGGGGGTGATCCAGATACTTGTCGATGGTTTTTTGACTCAATGCAAGATCCAGTTTGAAGTGGCTCCAGATCAATGAGACTGAGAGATCAAAATATGCTGATATTATTGCACTTCTACAGGGGAAGGCCCTTGCTTTGGCTTCTCCATTACTGGATAGAAACCATCCTTTGGTACATCCTTTGCCTTGTTCCGAAACTGAATGCCTCTGATCGGGTCATGAAAATCAATCAAGGATCCAATACGGCCTCCAAATATGCCATACATTTCGCAACTTTTTGGACAGGGTTTCATGAGGATCTAAAGGATGAGCTGGTGACTCGGGATCTTCCTACTTCTTTTGAAGAATTTGTTATCTTCATTGTCAAGATAGATTCCAGAATGAGGGAGAAGTCCTCGCTAAAGTTCCGGCAAACCTTCTATTTCAACATTTGTTAGAACTGAATTTCCTTCTCCTGTGGCTCCCATACCACTGGTTCATGACGAGCCTATGCAGATTGGAGCTACATGCTTAACACCTGAGGAGAGAACACGTAGGATAATAATGTATTGTGTCCTCACTACAAGTCCTCAGCATCAGGGAAATGCCCCAGCCTAGGTGTGAGGGGGAGTCTCCCCTAGGCAAGATTTCTGCACTCCCAGTTACCTATAGTTCTCGCATGTTTTTCCCTGCTTCCCTCTCTACCTTGTCTGTTACATTTTCCTGCCAAGCTTTTGTGGATTCTGGAGCGACAGGAAATTTTATTAATAAGTCCTGTGGTCTAAGTCCTGTGACTCTCAAGATTCCTCTTTCTGCCCAGGCTGTGGATTGCAGATCGATTTTGCTTGTTGTCTCCAGTTCTGATTTGTGTTGGAAGTCTTCATGAAAAAGAGATCGCTTTCCTGCTGATTCAGTGTCCCAAGATTTTGGGTGTTCCTTGGCTCAGGCTCCATAACCCGTCCATTTATTGGTCCACTGGGGAGTTTACGGCCTAGAGTTCATTTTGTCGTTCCAATTGTATGGCTTCCTCAATTATTTCAGTGGCTGCCTCTTCTTTGCTCCCAGCATCCAATCCTCCTCTTTCTGTTGTCTACAAAGACTTCGCTGATGTGTTCAAAAAGAAAAATTTTGAAGTTCTTCCCCCTCATTGTTCCTACGATTGTCCGATTGATCTGATTCCTGGCTGCATTTCTCCTAGGGGAAGAACATACCCCTTATCCGTACCTGAGACCCAAGTCATGAAGGAATATATTTTGGAAAATCTGTTGAAAGGCTTCATCAGAAAATCTATGCCTCCAGTCGGAGCTGGTTTCTTTTTTGTCCAGAAAAAAGATGGCACTCTTAGACCATGCATTGACTATTGTGCTTTGAACAAAATAACGATAAAGAACCATTTTCCTTTACCATTGATTCCTGAATTGTTTGATAGATTAAGAGGAGCCAAAGTTTGTACCAAAACCTATGAGGGGGGGTCAACCTTATTCGTATTGGTCAGGGGGATGAGTGGAAGACGCAATTCAACATCCAGGATGGCCATTGTGAATATTTAGTCATGCCATTTGGTTTGTGCAACACCCCCGCTGTCTTTCAAAATCTCATCAACAATGTCCTTCGTGAGTTTCTGCAGACCTGTGTCATAATCTATTTGGACGATATATTGGTTTACTCTTCCTCAATGTCTAGTCATCTTTTCCCATGAAACAGGTTTTACTCAAGTTAAGGGAGAATTGTCTCTATGCCAAGCTTGAGAAGAGTGAGTTCTGTGTTCGAGATGAATCCTGCTAAGGTTTCTGCTGTCATTGACTGGCCTGTTCCCACAGGTCTAAAAGCTATTCAACTTTTTTTGGGATTTGCCAACTTTCGTCAAAAACTTTTCCCAGACAGTGGCTCTTCTTACGGCTCTCACAAGGAAACCTTTTAAGTCTTTTTGGACTCCACAAGAACAGGAGGTGTTCTTGACTTATCAAGAAATTGTTTAGTTCTGCTCCAATTCTTCTTCATCCTGATACTGCCTGGCCATTTATTCTGAAAGACAGATGCTGCGGAAGTGGGTCCGTTTTGTCTCAACGAGCGGAGATTTAAGGGACCTTTCATCCTTATGGACCACAAGAACCTTAAATATATTTCTTCTGCTAGGAGACTTGTAACGACCACGTTATCTGGAACCTTGTTCAGCGAAAGTACCTGCAGATGCACAGGTAACCCCTGTGGGTTCCAGTGGTCACCAATGTGATAACACAGTTTCCTAAGGCAAGTGATATACACAGTGCCAAGTGAATTGCCTGTTAACCTACCTGCCAAATCCCTAATAATTTGCTTGTTACCACTATTTCTACAGTAACTCCAGAACTGCAGATTGCCATATGCTGAAGTGGTTGTTTCAAATTGTCTTTATATATATATATTAAGGGAACAGTAACACCAACAGATGAATGTCTTTTTAAAGTAATAAAAATATAATGAACTGTTGCCCTGCACTGTTAAAACTGACCTGTTTGCTTCAAAAACACTAATATAGTTCATATAAACAAGCTGTTGTGTAGAAATGGTGAAAATTGAAAAATGGCTGTATGGCACAGGTTAAATAGTGGATAACATATAACACAATTATGTTCTACAGAGCTTATGTGCTCTGTACTCAAACTTCTATTTGATCTGAGCCTTTTCTCCTTTGAATGGCTGCCCTCATTGCTACACAGCAAATTATTTATATAATCAATAGTAGTGTTTCTGAAGCAAACACAAAGGCTTTACCAGTGCAGGGCAACACTGCATTATATTTTTAAAAATGTTTTAATTTGTCGATGTTACTGTTCCTTTAACTAATACTACAGCCAAGGAAACGGATCATCTGAATTTAATTTGCTGTTAATCAAAGTGGTGTATGACTAGTGTGGAACTATCTCTCTCTGTTTTGTGAAGTGAATGTTTCATCTTAAGTCTTTTTATATATGAACTAATACCATAGCCAAGGAAATTGATTTATCTAAATTTCATCTGTTATTAATCAAAGTGGTTAAAGGATGTTGCACTTCAACATATGAACTAATACTACAGCCAAGGAAAAAAAAAGAGTTACCCTTTATACGAATTTGTGAGTGATGAATCCTATGTGACATTAAGGGGTCTATTTATTAATCCTTTTTTCTAGTCAAGTTTTAAAGTAGAAAAAAAAACTTTTTTCAAGATTTATTATGCTTTGAAACAGCTAAAAATTTTAATCCGAAAATACTCCAGCTAAACTTGTCTAAATCATGTAGAAGTCAATGGCAGACGGTCCTTTTAACAATTGAAACATATTTTATACCATCGGAATTCTCAATAGTTTCAGTCTGTTTGTGCTGGTTTTCATTTGATAATCGAATAAATTCAAGTTTTTTGGGCAAGATCTCAAAAAGTTTTCTGAGCATTTCTTCTAAAAAGTCGCACAATTCGAATTGACGCTCAACTTTTTGTCACACCGTTTTTTTTCCAAGAAGTAATATTTGCAGGGTTATTTATAGATATGGGTATATATAATTTATGTGAAGGTATGGATGGGGTGTGTGTATGGATGCTGGGTTTCATTTGAATGGGTTGAACATGATGGACTTGTTTTTTTTTTTAACCCGGCTTAACTACTTAACTTTGATATACCGATCTTCAAATAAAGTGGTCACTTTAGATGTTTGTGGTCTTACACTTAAAGAACACCCCCCCCGAGCACTTTTCTCCATTGTGCCCTCTCCCCATTTCCTCCCGGCAGAGTCTGTTACTTGAAAAAGTATCCCAGGATGTAAAGCTGACCTATTGATGAAGAATAGCACAGCAGAATTCTCAGGTGCTGTTTTTGGCTCTGTAAATCACAGAAGGGAAAAAATAGGATCCGAAGATACAGAAGATGGCTCTGCCAGGCTACTCTGCATTGCTAGTTCAGCTTTACATCCAGGGACAGGAGAGGAAGTGGGTGGGGGCAATAGAGCACTGTGTATGGGGGCATTTGTATCTGCTGGGATATAGTTCTCCTTTAGTAAAAATGACTTCAAATAATAATAACGACTTCCAATGTGGCATAGGAATAGATAATTTGCATTCAGAAAAATTCTTCACTAAGTTTCTTTGATATTGTTACCAACATTTTGAGAACATATAAATGTATTAATATTATGTTATTAGTTTAAAGCATGCACGTTATCTATTTGCATTACATTTCTCTTCAGACAAAAAAAGCTCCATAAGGTTCTAAAAATTTTTGTTCAGTCATATCTGCCATCAATGCCAAATTCATCTGTGTGAAACAACAACCCTTAAAGGCACAATATCATGTCTAACAACGGCATTAATAACAGTAAATCTGTTTTAATCAGAGACATCTGTGCAATTTTACAAAGGCTTAGAAAGTATGTCATATGTTTTGCCATGCAAATGATCTAAAATCCAACCTGGGACGCATTCATTCCTTAAAGTAGGCAGCTGTGACATTCAGGCCACTTCTACTAATAACAGAAATCTTGCAGATGGAATTATTTTAGTTACACTGTGGAATACTTTTTAATTTAGAAATGTAAATATCTGGTTGCATCTGTGATCCTTCCTGAGACAGCTAAAGAGCAAGGTAAACAAAACAAAATGGAAGGTATTATAAATATTAACAGAAGGGCCCTCATGTTATGCAGTTGATTAGAAGAATCTAGACTATCATCTTACAGAGAAGAATGAAATACTCATTTCTACAGATGCACTTAATACTGTATATAGTACACTGTGTGTGTAAATACACACAAATATGAGAATGAATCAAAGATAGTACCAAGGGTATTAATATGATTATTGCTTTGATTTTTTCTTAACAAATTGCATTCCCGTGAACAAGGGCAGCTGTGTGGTTGGAATGTGGCACTGTCCATGTGCTCTCTTTCCAATTAGTCTGACAATGAATTGGATTATTTCAAAGTTTCAATTGTCAAAGCATGACATATTGTCCCAAAGTACAGTCCCATAAAGTGACTGAAATATTGGACTAATTCAATACATGTATTTGTGTTATGCAATTACTGAGAATGCATTGTTTTTTATCTATATTTATATTTTTCTCATTAGACATATATAAAGTATATATATATATATATATATATATATATATATATATATATATATATATATATATATATATATATATATATATATATATATATATATATATATATATATATATATGCAAGAGAGAAAAACCGCACCAACAGGTCTTTATACAAAAATAGAAAACCTTTTATTCAACGTTTCGGCTCGACCGCTGGAGCCGTCTTCAGGAACAAAAAAATTGTGCATACCACCAAACAAACTTAAATACCCCCATTGCACACCAAAAGGGAAGTGACAAGGAGTGGGAGTGTGTACTCTGTAACCAATCAGTGCCCCAATGCTCATCATCATAGTTAAAAAATAAATAATACATAAATAACCATCCAGTGTGTATATATACTCCGTGACCTGTGTGCCATAGTGCCACGTGCAAAGTTAAAAATCATTAAAAACATTAAAGATCGCCGTATATATTAACTACACATACCTAAGTGAAGCTAACACTGACTGCACCCCGCCGGCAGGAAAGACGGCTCTTACATACCTCCATAGCCATGTCGCCTCAGATTAACAGGTACAGAGCGGTGTATGGAAGCAGCAGAATAATCCGTCTCGGCAAACTTTTAAAACCGCAACAGATCCTCTCTGATCCCTGACAGCAGCTCTACAGAGTTTCCCCACTATCCCTTGCGACTCACACTGCTAAACACGCCCCCATTCACCATATATGGAATGCTCCTCTTGTGCCAAACTATTTTTAACCCTCCATGGGTTGGTTGGATGTGCTGTTAGGTTGTTCACTCTGGTAGTCCTCAGCCAGTCATCCCTGTGGTAACAGCGCTCATAAAATATATGGTCCCGCTGTCCCACAAAGATATATCCCGGATTTTACCTGAAACCAGCAGCTTTAACATCCAGTATTCACTCCTGCTATTGCAACTCGGGCTGTTAAGGATAGGAATACGCACTCTGATCATAGAGGTTAGCTGTGTTGGACCACTTGTTAGCGAGTCGGACTACTCATGCCGCACACCATCTGAACCCTGCCTGGGGCCAATATCCCATTAAGGGCCGAAGTCCTCTGACCGGCTAGGGGTGCTCGTCACCTGAAAAACAGTCACAGCATATATATATATAATGAAGCTCTATAAGTATAATACATGGCCCAATTTATATAAAATATGCAGGGTACAGTCTTAGACACTGGTAGCTGTGTATTCGTCCCTTTTAGGTATGGTGAAGTTGCCCCTACAGAGTGATTTAACACCCTGCATATGTCCTGTCACTTAGTATGGAGATTCTTAGCACGAACACAATCGCAACAATGTATCCTTCACCGCTCAAGATGGTTACAATTATTCAAGATTGAGCATATGTCAACAGAGTCACCAACAGTTCACATGAAAGGGGACATCGGCAGTGTTTCGTTTAGTCCCTTCGGGGCCAAGACATCCAATTTATAGATCCACCTGGATTCCCGTTGCAGTAATAGTAAATCCCTGTCACCACCTCTCCTGAGGGGGGGCACATGGTCAATCACCATGTGCCTAAACTCCGGTAATGTGTGTCGACATTTCAGCCAATGTTTCGCCACGGGCTGATCGGCTTTCCCTGTGGCTAGAGCCCCCCGAATGGCACTCCTATGATTGTTCATCCTTTCCCTATATGTTGTCGACGCCTTTCCCACATAGTGTAGGCCACACGGACACCATGCCATGTAGACAACATATACGGACGTACAGGTCACTCTATGCTTTAATGTGAACTTATATCCAGTCCTTGGATGTACAAAGGAAACCCCTTGTGTCATTCCACTACAGGTAAGACAGCCGGCACATCTGTAGCAACTGTTCTTTAATGGCCTATTCAGCCAAGTTCCCTTCTTCTGGGCTGGAAGAACATCCTTGACCACCAACATGTCCGCCAGATTTCTTCCCCTTCTATAGGCAATCATTGGTCCCTTCTTGTTCCAAAAGGGAAGATGGGGATCTGAATTCACAATGTCCCACCTCTCACCCAAAGCCTTTTTGAGCGATACACTGGTGGTGCTCCAATCGGTCGTAAAAATAAGATCAGGTGTCGGCCTTGCAACGCGATCATCCTGTAGCAATTCTTTCTGTGTGGTTTGCCTGGCTCTCTGTAATTGTTCATTCACCAGTCCAGTCGCGTAGCCTCTGGACTCAAACTGTTCCGCCAGTTGACCCAGCTGTAACTCCACCTTCTCTCGGTTGGAATTATTCCTAATCACCCGGAGGAACTGCGAGAAAAGGACCCCCCGGGACATGTGCAGGGGATGGTGGAACTAGCATAGATAAGGCTATTCCGATCGGTCGGTTTCTTAAACAGAGTAGTGCCTATCCCATCCCCTTGTTTGTATATGGTCACATCTAAGTAATTAATGGTCTGCCTGTCAAAGGCCATAGTGAATTTAATGGGAGTGTCTAAGGAGTTAAATGTCTCATCAAATGCTAATAATTCAGTCTCCGTGCCCCCCCCAGAACACTAACAGGTCATCAATGTAGCGGCGATAGAAAAGAATGTGACTACCCCGTAAGGGCAAAAAGCAATCCCTCTCAAATTGTTCCATAAAAATATTCGCAAAGGAGGGAGCCACATTCGATCCCATCGCCGTCCCCGCCTTCTGTAAATAGAAAGTATCCTGGAACAAAAAATAGTTATGCGACAGGGTAAAATCAAGTAGAGTCACCAAAAACTCAGCTGGAGGGGGGCCTTTGTGCTTATTCTGCAGTGCCATCTTGCATGCTGTCACCCCCATGTCATGGGGGATAACCGTGTAGAGACTAGAAACGTCCATAGTCACTAGAATGGTGTCAGGGGGAATATTAATCTCACTTAGCATAGTAAGTAAACGTTTAGTGTCCCGGACATACGAGTCCATAGTCTGTACCAATGGCTGTAAGTGGTAGTCTAGATATTTGGCCACTGGTTGAAACAAAGAGCCCATTGCTGAGATGATAGGGCGTCCTGGTGGAGCTGTCAGTGACTTATGCACCTTCGGTAAGGTGTATATAAATGGTACCTTAGGGTGAGTGGTAGTCAAAAATTGTCCCGTCGATACGTCAATCCACCCACCTGCTACTCCCATCTCTATTAGGCTGTCCAATTCAGTCTTAAACTTAGCTGTGGGGTCAGACCTCAGTTTGATGTATGTGGTTGTATCAGATAGTTGCGTCAGTACCTCCTGTATATAATAAGCCTTATCCAATATAACGATGGCACCACCCTTATCCGCCTGTCTTATGATGATATCTTGATCAGCTTTCAGTGTTTTCACTGCTTCTTTTTCTGCTCTAGACAGATTAGAATGTTTAATAGGCAACTTTGTGTATTTTTTCTGAATCATTCGCAATCAATCGGGTTAACGTTGAAATAGATTGGGCAGTGTTGGGTGGATCAAACACACTTTTTTTAGCAAATGGTAATTTCGCAGTGGGAGGTTTGTCTTTGAAGTGGTCTCGTAACTTAAGTTGTCGCTTGAACTTAAATATGTCTTTGTATACGTCAAATGACTCTGAGTGATTGGTGGGCACAAACTTAAGACCTTTATTAAGCAACTTCAATTCCCCATTTGTTAATTCATGTCGGGACAAATTGATCACTACGTTTTCCTCCTGCCCCTCCTTGGTGGTTTGTCTCGTAAATTTCTTCCCCCCCCGTCTGGTCCTACATCTCCCCTTTGTTCCTGGGGCACCTGAGCTGGGGGGGTTATCCCTAAAAAAGGTTGTGTGTTACTGGGGCGAACCCCTGCGTCGGAATCAGTGGAGTCTCCTGAACTTTCTACCGTCAAGAGGGAGCTCGGTTTATTTCTGCGTACAGTCCTCCTTACCCTGTTGTCAGATAAACCCAGTAACCACCTGTATACCCTGCGGTGTTTGTAGTCATCTTTTACAGTATTGAGCTTTTTTTCTTTAAAAGCAATCAAATCCTCTCTATATCTGTTCACATTCTGTTCTAGATTTTTCACCCAGTCAACCGTTTTGTCCTGCACCAACCTGGGCAAGTGCTGTGAGTCAAAGTCAGAGATCTCAGTCTTAGTAGTGGCTAATTCCTTTCCCACAAATTCTATGACCAATAACAACAAATCTGACGAGCACTTATTAAGAATTTTGCACCATTTGCTGCAAAACTCAGAATTTGCTCTTCCCAGGGTAGGTACATTCCTAATTCGGAATCCTCTGGGTATCAATTTTTGCCTATGGTAAGATGATAGGTAGGTGCCATGCAGTAATAGATCTATCTCCCTTTTCTTACAATTAAGAATTTGGTGGTATAAGTCCCGAGGGGTCCTACCAGCAGTAGCCGAGGAAGGTGGATCCGAGAACAGTATCCTCTCTGCGTCCTCTTGTGTGAAAGCGTATTCTCCAGTGGTTTCTACTTCCAAAGATGGTGGCAGCTCATCCATAGTTTCCAGTGTTAGCTGTATAGTCAATACGATAAAGGACGAAAGTTGGTGTTAGTAAAAACAATTCTTCTGAATTAAGCGCAAAAAGCGCTAAAGCAAAAAATCAAACAAAAAACAAAAAAACAAAAAGGTCCGGTGCCACCATTAAAAGACCCCCCATCCCCATGCGTGGAGAAGGGAAGGACTCATCATAACAGCAAATTTGAGTACAGTGCACACGGATAACCGAAAAAAGCAATGCCTGTGTGCTGGTTACATGTGTCAATAGTCATAGGCAAGAGAGAAAAACCGCACCAACAGGTCTTTATACAAAAATAGAAAACCTTTTATTCAACGTTTCGGCTCGACCGCTGGAGCCGTCTTCAGGAACAAAAAAATTGTGCATACCACCAAACAAACTTAAATACCCCCACGCAGGGGTTCGCCCCAGTAACACACAACCTTTTTTAGGGATAACCCCCCAGCTCAGGTGCCCCAGGAACAAAGGGGAGATGTAGGACCAGACGGGGGGGGGAAGAAATTTACGAGACAAACCACCAAGGAGGGGCAGGAGGAAAACGTAGTGATCAATTTGTCCCGACATGAATTAACAAATGGGGAATAGAAGTTGCTTAATAAAGGTCTTAAGTTTGTGCCCACCAATCACTCAGAGTCATTTGACGTATACAAAGACATATTTAAGTTCAAGCGACAACTTAAGTTACGAGAGCACTTCAAAGACAAACCTCCCACTGCGAAATTACCATTTGCTAAAAAAAGTGTGTTTGATCCACCCAACACTGCCCAATCTATGTCAACGTTCACCCGATTGATTGCGAATTATTCAGAAAAAATACACAAAAAGTTGCTTATTAAACATTCTAATCTGTCTAGAGCAGAAAAAGAAGCAGTGAAAACACTGAAAGCTGATCAAGATATCATCATAAGACAGGCGGATAAGGGTGGTGCCATCGTTATATTGGATAAGGCATATTATATACAGGAGGTACTGACGCAACTATCTGATACAACCACATACATCAAACTGAGGTCTGACCCCACAGCTAAGTTTAAGACTGAATTGGACAGCCTAATAGAGATGGGAGTAGCAGGCGGGTGGATTGACGTATCGACGGGACCATTTTTGACTACCACTCACCCTAAGGTACCATTTATATACACCTTACCGAAGGTGCATAAGTCACTGACAGCTCCACCAGGACGCCCTATCATCTCAGCAATGGGCTCTTTGTTTCAACCAGTGGCCAAATATCTAGACTACCACTTACAGCCGTTGGTACAGACTATGGACTCGTATGTCCGGGACACTAAACATTTACTTACTATGCTAAGTGAGATTAATATTCCCCCTGACACCATTCTAGTGACTATGGACGTTTCTAGTCTCTACACGGTTATCCCCCATGACATGGGGGTGACAGCATGCAAGATGGCACTGCAGAATAAGCACAAAGGCCCCCCTCCAGCTGAGTTTTTGGTGACTCTACTTGATTTTACCCTGTCGCATAACTATTTTTTGTTCCAGGATACTTTCTATTTACAGAAGGTGGGGACGGCGATGGGATCGAATGTGGCTCCCTCCTTTGCGAATATTTTTATGGAACAATTTGAGAGGGATTGCTTTTTGCCCTTAGGGGGTAGTCACATTCTTTTCTATCGCTGCTACATTGATGACCTGTTAGTGTTCTGGGGGGGCACGGAGACTGAATTATTAGCATTTGGTGAGACACTTAACTCCTTAGACACTCCCATTAAATTCACTATGGCCTTTGACAGGCAGACCATTAATTACTTAGATGTGACCATATACAAACAAGGGGATGGGATAGGCACTACTCTGTTTAAGAAACCGACCGATCGGAATAGCCTTATCTATGCTAGTTCCCACCATCCCCCGCACATGTCCCGGGGGGTCCTTTTTCTCGCAGTTCCTCCGGGTGATTAGGAATAATTCCAACCGAGAGAAGGCGGAGTTACAGCTGGGTCAACTGGCGGAACAGTTTGAGTCCAGAGGCTACGCGACTGGACTGGTGAATGAACAATTACAGAGAGCCAGGCAAACCACACAGAAAGAATTGCTACAGGATGATCGCGTTGCAAGGCCGACACCTGATCTTATTTTTACGACCGATTGGAGCACCACCAGTGTATCGCTCAAAAAGGCTTTGGGTGAGAGGTGGGACATTGTGAATTCAGATCCCCATCTTCCCTTTTGGAACAAGAAGGGACCAATGATTGCCTATAGAAGGGGAAGAAATCTGGCGGACATGTTGGTGGTCAAGGATGTTCTTCCAGCCCAGAAGAAGGGAACTTGGCTGAATAGGCCATTAAAGAACGGTTGCTACAGATGTGCCGGCTGTCTTACCTGTAGTGGAATGACACAAGGGGTTTCCTTTGTACATCCAAGGACTGGATATAAGTTCACATTAAAGCATAGAGTGACCTGTACGTCCGTATATGTTGTCTACATGGCATGGTGTCCGTGTGGCCTACACTATGTGGGAAAGGCGTCGACAACATATAGGGAAAGGATGAACAATCATAGGAGTGCCATTCGGGGGGCTCTAGCCACAGGGAAAGCCGATCAGCCCGTGGCGAAACATTGGCTGAAATGTCGACACACATTACCGGAGTTTAGGCACATGGTGATTGACCATGTGCCCCCCCTCAGGAGAGGTGGTGACAGGGATTTACTATTACTGCAACGGGAATCCAGGTGGATCTATAAATTGGATGTCTTGGCCCCGAAGGGACTAAATGAAACACTGCCGATGTCCCCTTTCATGTGAACTGTTGGTGACTCTGTTGACATATGCTCAATCTTGAATAATTGTAACCATCTTGAGCGGTGAAGGATACATTGTTGCGATTGTGTTCGTGCTAAGAATCTCCATACTAAGTGACAGGACATATGCAGGGTGTTAAATCACTCTGTAGGGGCAACTTCACCATACCTAAAAGGGACGAATACACAGCTACCAGTGTCTAAGACTGTACCCTGCATATTTTATATAAATTGGGCCATGTATTATACTTATAGAGCTTCATTTTATATATATGCTGTGACTGTTTTTCAGGTGACGAGCACCCCTAGCCGGTCAGAGGACTTCGGCCCTTAATGGGATATTGGCCCCAGGCAGGGTTCAGATGGTGTGCGGCATGAGTAGTCCGACTCGCTAACAAGTGGTCCAACACAGCTAACCTCTATGATCAGAGTGCGTATTCCTATCCTTAACAGCCCGAGTTGCAATAGCAGGAGTGAATACTGGATGTTAAAGCTGCTGGTTTCAGGTAAAATCCGGGATATATCTTTGTGGGACAGCGGGACCATATATTTTATGAGCGCTGTTACCACAGGGATGACTGGCTGAGGACTACCAGAGTGAACAACCTAACAGCACATCCAACCAACCCATGGAGGGTTAAAAATAGTTTGGCACAAGAGGAGCATTCCATATATGGTGAATGGGGGCGTGTTTAGCAGTGTGAGTCGCAAGGGATAGTGGGGAAACTCTGTAGAGCTGCTGTCAGGGATCAGAGAGGATCTGTTGCGGTTTTAAAAGTTTGCCGAGACGGATTATTCTGCTGCTTCCATACACCGCTCTGTACCTGTTAATCTGAGGCGACATGGCTATGGAGGTATGTAAGAGCCGTCTTTCCTGCCGGCGGGGTGCAGTCAGTGTTAGCTTCACTTAGGTATGTGTAGTTAATATATACGGCGATCTTTAATGTTTTTAATGATTTTTAACTTTGCACGTGGCACTATGGCACACAGGTCACGGAGTATATATACACACTGGATGGTTATTTATGTATTATTTATTTTTTAACTATGATGATGAGCATTGGGGCACTGATTGGTTACAGAGTACACACTCCCACTCCTTGTCACTTCCCTTTTGGTGTGCAATGGGGGTATTTAAGTTTGTTTGGTGGTATGCACAATTTTTTTGTTCCTGAAGACGGCTCCAGCGGTCGAGCCGAAACGTTGAATAAAAGGTTTTCTATTTTTGTATAAAGACCTGTTGGTGCGGTTTTTCTCTCTTGCCTATGACTATTGACACATGTAACCAGCACACAGGCATTGCTTTTTTCGGTTATCCGTGTGCACTGTACTCAAATTTGCTATATATATATATATATATATATATATATATATATATATATATATATATATATATATATATATATATATATATATATATATGAAAAAATGGTAGAAAGGACCAGCACTCCGTGTTCCAAAAGAATTCAACGGTTTATTCAAAACTCACAGTGTCTGGAGACACTGTGAGTTTTGAATAAACCGTTGAATTCTTTTGGAACACGGAGTGCTGGTCCTTTCTACCATTTTTTCATATATAACTACATTTGACCTAGCACCCGGCAAAAAAACGCATGTGAAGGAGTGCGGGTATTTTCTACATTTCTGTTATATATATTTCTTCTTGAGAAAGATCCCTGTGAGGACTGTAATGGTTAAAACTGGTTTGCTTTATATACAGGCCCCTGTAGTTATTAGGAACTCCTGGGTTTTCAAACCAGGGACATGTTGCATTCCAAGCACTGCTCCTCCTGCTTGAACCATAGGAGGCAGAGTGGTGACAGCCTGAAATATAATATTGTCTATGACGCTGCCTCCATCTTCCAGGAATGCACACCCTCTATCCAGCTATGGGCAATTGCTTGTTTAAGGGCTACACTCTCCTCTGTGCTGGATTAAAGGCCTTCCTGCTAACTCCAAGCCTTGTGACATCTTAATCTTGATCCTGTGTCGGTTCTGCTCCTGTTTCTGCTCCAATTCCTGAATCCGGTATTATCTCTTGTTCCTGTTCTGTTTCTATCTTGTCCCTGTTCCCTTTGATATTGATCTCCCAGCATTGACCTTTGTTTGTTTGTTGACTCTGCATGTACTTTTCCCATCCCGAATTTTGGCCTGTCCCTGATCTGTTTGTCTGCCGCCTGCCCTTGACCTTTGGCCTGAACTCGACTTGTTTTACTGCCTGTTATATCTCTCTGCAGAGGTTTGTTCACTTTTTTTACATACTGTATTAACACTTAGGGGTCGATTCACTAAGGGTCGAATATCGAGGGTTAATTAACCCTCGATATTCGACTGGGAATTAAAATCCTTCGACTTCGAATATCGAAGTCGAAGCATTTAGCGCAGATAGTACGATCGAACGATCGAAGGATTATTCCTTCGATCGAATGATTAAATCCTTCGAATCGTTCGGTTCGAAGGATTTTAATCCAACGATCGAAGGAATATCCTTCGATCAAAAAAACTTAGAAAAGCCTATGGGGACCTTCAGATCACAGCTAAAGATCTCCAATCTATCCTATTACCTCTTGTCTTGCTCAGTAAAGATTAGTGCAAAATTACCTGATCACTGTCCCTTTCAAAATTCTTCCTATCAATTGTGGGAGTAAGTGATGTTCTGTCTGATGCTGGTTTCTCTAAAACCACAAATGCCATGAAAGTTATTAAAAGATCCGAATATAAAAAATACAATTGGAAAAAAAGGCTGAACAATGATATTAAGATTAAGATATTAAAATTCTTCAGTTTTTCTATTAATTACTAGGAAAAAAATCAAAAGACCTCTAAAAGTCTAAACTGATTAAAAATGATCCAGTAGGATCAGCGCAGCTCCCACTAACCTCTATTGGACATCGTAAGTTTTTTTGCATCATAGTTTTTTGTGGTTTTTACACTTAAATAAATATAATTTTTTTTTTAAAGAAATACATAAAATACCTACATTTTTAGAGTCATCAAAAAAAGAGAAATTTGAATGTTAGTAAATAGGCCCCCAAATCTCTGCTCATCTAAGGCTGGTTATTGGAACATTCACAATAACGGTAATCATTACACCCAAGCATTTTTTTGTTAAATGCAAATTACAGAAAGCAGCATTTTGCGTTGTTAGTGATAAACTAGTAAATGGCAATTTGTTAGTCATTGTTTTAGGGGGTTATTGTCAGGTATTGCTGGGATTCGAGCCGGGGACCTTTGGGTTTCTGGCTCGATACCTTAACCATTTGGCCAGGTGAGCAGCCTGTAGGGTTGCTCGCTATGTGTAACCTGGCCTCTGCAGTCCCAGCCCAGCTGCCGCCTGATTGGCCTCTCCAGCCCCAGCTCAGCTGCAGCCTGTTTGGCCGCTACAGCCCCAACCCAGCTGCTGCCTAGCTTAATCAGCCAATCAGGGCTGACTCTTCCCTATTTAAGGGCAGCACTCAGACCACTCCTTGCCAGAGCATTGTATGGTTTTCCTAGTACTGCGGCAGCGCCCCTAACTAGGTAGTTCTAGCTCTTGCCCCTTATTACTCTACCTTGCCTTTTCTGCCTGTCCTTGTCTTGTCCTGCTTTACCTTATCTTGTACCTTCCCAGCCTTGACCTTGATCCGATCCTGCCTTGCTTGTTCCTGACTTCTGCTTCCTGTTCCACCTTGTACCTTGTACTGATCTTGCCTGTTCCTGATTCTTGCTTTCCGACCCTGCCTTGTACCCCTCTCTCGCTATCCCCTCTCTTGCTATCTTGCTCCAGTCCTCTCTTGCTCCAGTCCTCTCTTGCTCCAGTCCTCTCTTGCTATCTTGCTCCAGTCCTCTCTTGCTATCCTGCTCCAGTCTCCCTCTGCACTCTATCCCCAGTTTGATCTACGCCCGCACCGTCCTGTCCCATCCAGTCTGTTCCAGTTCCACTCCTGTCCCGTCCAGTCTGTTCCTGTTGAGCCGTCGCCCTCTTCTTCCTGCCTAGTCCAGTCCTGATCTTCGCCCTCTCCGTCCTGTTCTACACCTGATCCAGACTGACTCTTCGCCCTCATCAACCTGTTCCTGCTTTCCCTTCAAGTGTTCCCTAGGCACATACAGCTCCTGCCTCAAGGACTCGCCCTTTCCCTTCAGTCTCCACAGCTCCCCTTACCTAATCCTTGACAGTTATTTACTAAAGTTTGAATTTTTCTTGTTGGAGTTTTAAAGGGGAAAACACTATTTTTTTCGTGAAAAAAAAACCTAAAATTTTCTAAGATGTATTATACCCCTAGGCTGCTAAAAGTCTTAATCCGAAAATACTCCATCTCAAACTGCTGAGGTCATGTAAAGGTCAATGGCAGATGTCACTTTTACAATCGGAAGATACCCTGATCTGCACTGGTTTTCATACGATAATCAGAATAATTAGTGGTTTTTGGGCATCAAATTCAATTTTTTTTGATTATTTTATAAAGTCTTTTTCTGCTCCACATTTTTTTAATTATTTTATTGATCAAGTAAAGTTGTAGATGGGAGTTTTGTTGAAGTTGTTTTAATAAAATAATGACAACAATTTGTGTTTTAGTAACACAATATTATATTATATGACTGGAACATACTGGCAAAAACAAGCCTTTGAGAAAGCTGTAGGTTTTAAATAGAAGGTATCACCACAAACAAGGTTTCTTTTTCTCTCTCCTTTTGAATTTTAACCATTTTTTTTAATGGAAAAGCTCAGGATACACAATAGATAACTGATAAGCCCTGTAGAATCCCACTGTTTACTATAGAACGTATCTGTTATCTACTATGTAACCTGTGCCTTTTCTCCTCTGTCAGCTTTGAATGACTGCCCCCATGGCTGCACAGCAGCTTTTTTATATAAACTGTAGCACTATAGTAAACTAGAGTGGCGCCGTCTCTAATATGAGCTTACTTTCATATATATTTGTGCTCCAGGTAAGACCTTTCCCTCAAGTGTAAGCCTTCACAATGGTGTGGAGGCAGGGTATAGTGGAACTGTAACAAAGTGCTATGCACAATAATTGAGTGCCAGTGGTTCTTTTATGATTCACTAGATAACTTTGTTTATTCACAGAATAATCCACATAGGAGTACAAAGGAACATAGCACATAGGATAGCATATACTCACGAGCATCATGAACAATTTAGTCCCTGAAGGCAAGGGAACATAGACAGCAACAGTGGAGCAGCAATTGAAGGTAAACCCAGCTTTCAGCTTTTTCCCCAAGTGGAACTCAGAGAAATCTCTCTTTATCAATAAGTCTATGAACTTAGTCCTTACTTCTGGGAAATTAGTACCTGGGATCTTAATCCCTCTGATTCTCCTCGTCGGAGCCTTGAGTTGCTCAACTAAATAACCTGTCTGTCACTCCTAGACTGACCTATTATGGAATATAGCTTATCCTGTACTAGGTCTAATCTACCTAGGTTCCACTGCCCATTCCCTTCCTGCCTGCTTGTTAAGGGCTAAAGCAATGGACCCAGAACCCATGGTTACCTAGACCTTTATACTATAGCACAGTGCCATCTACAGTATACTGTGAGAACAAACAGGGCTTAATTTAAAGGGCACCTATCACAGCCAAAATCAAACACATATGAACAACCTGACCAGTACAAGCTAAACATGTTTAATCAAACTACATATATAGTTTTTTGAAACAGCTGCAGGTTTTAAAAAAATCCTTTACTTTGTCAAATGGGTTCTTTTACAGAGGGAGTCCATACTGAGACTATAACAGAGACTATAATATGCAAATTTCAGGAGCATGCTCAGATTGTAGCACTGCCTTGAGTATTCTACCCAGAATGCCTTGTTTTAGTAAACTCCTCCATTAGAAGTATCACGAGATTTCCCTATCTTGATCAGCACTACTGAACAGCAGCTAACACAGAGGTTTGGCTGATTTGAAAATAGCTTAGAAGGGTTGATAAACAACCAAGGAATTTCAACTGAGCATGTGCGAGATTTCAGAGCTACAGTTGGCTGGGAAGATATAGGTAGGGGAGCCAGTGAAATCCAAGATGCCTGCCTCAGCTAGAACTGCAGTGGAGATAGGGGAGATCTTGCAGAAGATATACTGAGCTGATGATTTATATTATACAGACAATTATAAATTTCGAAATTCTCGATTTTTTTAGTGAAAAGGTTCGAATTGCTCGATTTTTTTGATGAAAATGTTCGAATTGCTTGATTTTTTTGTGAAAAAAGAATTTTTTGTGAAAACGTTCGAATTTCACAAATTTTTCGTGAATTTTTCGGGAGAGATTCGCCCATCACTAGTTATGTCTCATGTGGCCCCCCTTAAAGTCGCTGACTAACTCAGAGTTAGAGAGCTGATAAGGAAGTAGTATCGTGTTCTGTTATGTTAGACATCCAGTCACTCCAGCCTTTATGGATTACATTTTTGGCTAACTAGCTATAGTAGAAACATTTTTTATTTTGCATAGCCTATCTATTTACCCAATTTTACACTGAACAGTTCCTTTAATAGTTAGGTATAGACATGAAATAGGGCCCCCTGTTGAATGTTATAGGACACCCTTGACACCCACGACCATATCAATGATATCCAGGGGAAATCTACTCATATTTTCACTATTATTAAAATGCACATACAAACACACACAAAAAAATACATTATATTTAAAAAAAAAAAATAGAAGCATGCATTCATGCTGCTTGTGAAATTGCAAATTATTTTTCAAAATGACCTCTATAAGGCTCAAAACATGAATAGATCATCCCACATAATGATTCACCAATTGTTATTCAGTACAACACATCATATTTAAATGACGTGAATAAAACCACGCATTTCCAGTATATTAGTCTTAGTTGATTCCTCATCTTGTTAATTAAAATAATGATAAAAAATAATTTTCTAATTTTGCAGCTGCCATTAAAGGAATAGTTCAGTGTGAAAATAAAAACTTGGTAAATAGATAGGCTGTGCAAAATAAAAAATGTTTCTAATATAGTTAGTTAGCCAAAAATGTAATGTATAAAGACTGGAGTGAACAGATGTCTAATAAAACAGCCAGAATCCAACTTCCTGCTTTTCAGCTCTATAACTCTGAGTTAGTCAGCGACTTGAAGGGGGGCCACATGGTACATTTCTGTTCAGTGAGTTTGTAATTGATCCTCAGCATTCAGCTCAGATTCAAAAGCAACAGATATGTCCCATGTGCCCCCCCTCAAGTCACTGATTGGTTACTGCCTGGTAGCCAGGGTAACCAGTCAGTGTAAACCAAGAGAGCTGAAAAGCAGGAAGTTGGTTTCTGACTGACAAGTTATACATCAAATCACTCCAGCCTTTATACATTGCATTTTTGGCTAACTAATTATATTAGAAACATTTTTTATTTTGCACAGCCTATCTATTTACCCAGTTATTATTTTTGCACTGAACAATTCCTTTAAAACTACATCTCTGTTGACATCTAATATTTATTGATAATTGTTAAACTTCTGATGTGTATACAATATGCCTAATAGCAAAGTTTTACATATACAGAGATCAGACACTTTAGTATTGCTGTGACACTACTTTAATTGTATATGTAAGAAATAATTTTCTGTAACAAAAAAGGCCTTCCAGTGTTTGTGTCATGCCATTTTTCTTATGTCTAACAGACCGTGTGCTATCACTGTTAAGTTCAGACAACCATTGCTGAAAAAGTACTGTTCATTGTTATTCAGAAAGAATAAAATAACATGTTGGCATATACATGAATTCAGATACTTTCACAAGGATTTATATGCATCAGTGAATCATAACCATAAAAATCCAAAGTACTCAAGTATACAGTCATATGAAAAAGTATGGGAACCCTTCTTAATTCTTTGGAGTTTTGTTTATCATTGGCTGAGCTTTCCTTTTAAAAAGACAACTTCCTTTTAATATATAACATGCCTTACAGAAAAAGTAGTATTTCAGCAGTGACATACATTTTATTGGTTTATAATAAAATATGCAATATGCATCATAACAAAATTAGGTGCAGGTGCATATATTTGGGCATCCCAACAGAAATATTACATCAATACTTAGTTGAACCTCTTTTTGCAAATGTAACAGCCTCTAGATGCCTCCTATAGTCTTTGATGTCTGGATTCATCCATACAAAATCTCTCCAGTTCAGTTAAATTTGATGGCTGCCGAGCATGGACAGCCTGCTTCAAACCATCAGACATATTTTCCATGACATTCAAGTCGGGGAACTGTGATGGCCATTCCAGAATATTGTACTTCTCCCTCTGCATAAATGCCTTTGTAGATTTCTAAGTATGTTTAGGGTAATTGTCTTGTTGGAATGCCCAACCCCTGTGTAACTTAAACTTTGTGACTAAGGCTTGAACATTATTCTGAAGAATTTGTTGATATTGGGTTGAATTCATCCGACCCTCGACTTTAACAAGGGCTCCAGTCCCTGAACTAGCCACACAGCCTTCCAGCATGATAGAACCTCCACCAAATTTGACAGTAGGTAGCAGGTGTTTTTCTTGGAATGCTATGTCCTTTTTCCACCATGCAAAGCGCTTTTTGTTATGACCAAATAAATAATTTTTGGTCTCATCAGTCCAAAGCACTTTTTTCCAAAATGACTGTAGCTTGTCTAATTGAGCATTTGCAAACAACAAGCGACTGTTTGTAGCTTGAGTGCATTTCTCATTACCCTGCCGTACAGATGTTCTTTGTGCAAATAGTGCTGAATTGTAGAGAAATGTACAGATACACCATCTGCAGCAAGGTGTTCTTGCAGGTCTTTGGAGGTGATCTGGGTTATCTGTAACCATTCTCACAATCCTCCACATATGCTGCTCCTGTATTTTTATTGGCCCGCCAGACCTGGGTGATACAGCAACTGTACCTGTGACCTTTCAAACCATGATACTGAACAATCTTTGTTTTCAGATCTTTTAAGAGTTGCTTTGAGGATCCCATGCTGTCACTCTTCACAGGAGAGTCAAACAGAAGCACAACTTGCAATTGGCCACCCTAAAAACCTTTTCTCATGAATGAACACACCTGTCTATGAAGTTCAATGTTTAAAGGGATCCTGTCATCGGAAAACATGTTTTTTTCAAAACGCATCAGTTAAAAGTGCTACTCCAACAGAATTCTGCAATGAAATCCATTTCTCAAAAGAGCAGACAGATTTTTTTATATTCAATTTTGAAATCTGACATGGGGCTAGACATTTTGTCTAGCCCGTGTCAGATCCCAGCTGCCCTGGCCATGTGAGAGGATGGAAAAGTCCAAGGATGGAAAGTCCAAATCTGAAAATCCGGCATCTCAGACCTGTCGAGGTTGCATATAAGTCAATGGGAGAAGTCCCAATGATATTTTGATGTGCACTCGGTTTCGAGGAAAAATCCGAAAAAAACATGAAAACTATTTTTTTTCCCCACAAAGCAAATTTTTGGGAAAATGTAATAAAAAATAAATGTAAACAACCAGAGCAGATTTTTAGAGTTTGTAGCAGAAAATATTGAGACAAATTCGGACTTATAAATAACCCAATAGATTTTATTTTTCTTATTGCACTTCCAGACAATTCTTTTTTTCAGATAATGAAATATTTTATTTTAGAACATGGCACAAAAGGCATAGGACTTACAAGAATAAAAAGTAATAAAATTACCCCAAAAAGTTCACATAAGCAATTCTAGAATTATGTCAATAAGGTTTTTGCTGAGCTATGAATAATTTTCATGTCTCTGTCCATTACCTTTAGTTACAGTGAAAGTATTTTGGTTTTAAAGGCACTGCTATAAGTAGCATAAAGCATGTGATGATCTACTATATTTATTGCGTAGTGGAGAGCCTTTCAGCTTGCTTCTTGTCACCCTAAAATTCATTTTTTTTTTCTGTTGTTGTTGTTTTTGATCATTTAGATGAGCTTAGTTCTAATTTTTTTTCCTGATTAAATGTATACAAGTCTTGTGAACCCCACAAAGATTTTAACCACAGGAAGTTTTAGTTAACATGCTACTGACAGCTAAAAGAGTAGTCATTTCAATGTTAAAACTAGAGGTAAGTCATTAGAAGAATCTTGTCACATGCAGCAAGAGATTTTTTTTTCTGCACAGCATAACGATAACCACCTAACAGTTCAACAGTATGATTCTAAGACTATAGACTTATTTCACAGTTCATCAATATGGCTTGCTTATAATGAAATGAACAGTGATGAGCAAACATTTTTGGTGAGTTTTGCCACAAAAATGATGGCCATAGAGGAAAGACATGTCATAATGTACTATTTTCTGCACTTGCAAAACTAGTATGTAAGCTTCAGAAAAACAATAATAAAACAATTTATATAAACAAGCTGCTGTATAGCCATGGGGGCAGCCATTTAAGCACAGGATACAGAGTAGATAAATTCTGAAGAATCTCATTGAATACTAATGAGCTTATCTTTAATCTGCTGTGTATCCTGTGCCTTTTCTCCTTTTTCAGCTTTGAATGGCTGCCCCCGTAGCTACACAACAGCTTAATTATATAAACTATAGTTGTGTTACTGAAGCAAACACAGCAGTTTTACCAGTGCAGCACAAACGGACATTATATTTTCATTACTTTAGGAGACTTTCATTTTTTGGTGTTACTGTTCCTTTAACTCCAGGGAGAGTGTATATTATTGCAGAAAGTAATACTTTGTTATTTGCTGGCTAAGAAAAAACTGGATAAATAGGTCCCTGGAGTGAATGGAGGAGAGCAGGATGGGCCCTCCATTCTGAACTTCATTAAATGTTTGCAGAAGTCCAGCTGTAGTTAGCTGCCTGAATAGGCTGCAAGTGAGCAGCAATAAATAAGGTGTGGGATTACATCTGAGAGCTCTGCTGATACTACCTTGTGTTGGAGGCGGTGTCAGGCTCCCTGGACACCTCGTTGTGTTGGAGAGGGTTGTGGTGCTCCCCAGAAAGTGAGCCTGACCAGAAGCTGGTGAACTGGAATGCCTGGTGGGGAGAATCAGCAAGGTCTTAGTAAGAAGCCCAGAATGTGAAAGTCACCCTGAATGATGAGAACCACAGAGAGGGGAAAAGTCTTGATTTCATACTGTTGGAACACTAATGATCTGTGTTCCTTTCCCTATGTTGGGAAGAGTTTGCCAAAATAAACTGTTTTTTTTGCCTGGAGACCTGGTGTCCCTGTCTTTATGTTCCTGATCCTATGCTAATTAATGTGTGGCTGAGAGATTGGTGTTGGGGGTGGGGTTTGGGTTTTTGGAGAACTGGACTGATTTCTCAATTGGCTACAGGATCTTTGCCAGGGATGGGCTGCGCCTCAAGAATGATGGTGCAGCTACTTTGCGGGAAAAGATAGCTAGAGGGTTGGAGGAGATTTTAAACTAAGGGGGTTATTTACTATACACTGAATGCAAAAATCACGAAAAAATATGACTTTTAAAAAATCACAATGTTTTCAGAATTTATTAAACCCCGAGGATGGAAAAGTCAGAATCTGAAAATCCGGCATCTCAGACCTGTCGAAAAAAATCGTGAAAATCTTTTTTTTCTCGCAAGTCTTCTGGGAAATGTAATAATAAATAAGCGTAAAAAACCAGAGCAGATTTGATTGGAGTTTGTAGCAGAAAATATTGAGATAAATTTGGACTTACCCAAATAACCCCTAGGTGTGTGTGTGTGGGGGGGAATTCAGTAAAGAATTTTGTGGAAGACCGGTTAGATGAAGTAGTGGGCAAAGGTAGGGAAATATGGGAGTAAATTTGGTTGGGGTACTATTAAGGACAGGGAAGACTACATGTCATATGTTCATATGTTTTCATAATTTATTAAAACCCGAGGATGGAAAAGTCAGAATCTGAAAATCCGTCATCTCAGTCATATCACCATATAAGTCAATGGGAGAAGTCCCAATGATTTTTTGCGCTGGGTTACGTGCAATACCCCGAAGTTTTTATGTGAAAATTCTGAAAAAATCGTGAAAATTCTGAAAATCAGATAGAAAAATCTGAAAAAAAATCTGAAAATCTGATTTTTTTTTCCGGAAAGCAAATTTTCGGGAAAATGTAATAATAAATTAGCGTAAAAAACAAGAGTGGATTTGATCGGAGTTTGTAGCAGAAAATATTGGCATCAATTCGGACTTTGATAAATTACCCCTGAAATGTATGTTTGTAAATGCAAGGAATCTGGTAAAATGGGAGAGCTGGAGGTTCTGGCACTGTAGGAAAAATATGATGTGATTGGTGTTGCTGAAACATGGATGAAAGAGTTGTATGACTGGGCAGTTAATATCAGCAGTTATACTTTGTTTCAGAGGGCCAGCGGCAATAGACGAGGAAGAGGAGTATATCTGTTTGTTCAGGATTTAAGAGCTAATATAAAGGAGGAGGTGAAAAAGGGGGGGCTGAAGTTTTATGGGTGGAGCCCTTCACTGATTGTAAAGAGCCCAGCAAATTAATTGTAACAGTATGCTTTAGACCCCCTAATGTAAGTGAGGAGCAGGAGGCTAAATTTCTGATAGAAAAGGCTTCTAGTTTGGGGAAGTAATGCTAATGGGTGATTTTAATAAACCAGATATTGACTGGAGCAACGGAACTGCGAGGACAGTTAATGGGAACAAGTTTATAAACTTGTTACATGAAAAGTTTATGGCACACGTTTTTGAGGAGCCAACCAGAAAAAATGTTATACTGGATCTAGTGATCTCTAATGACCCAGAACATATAGCAAATATGCAAGTAATTGAACCCCTGGGAAATAGTGACCAGAATGTGATCTAATTAATGTCTGATGCAGAAAACAAATATACACTGGGGCAACAAAATCCCTGAATTTCAGAAAAACTAATTTTATTGCCTTGATGGCTGCCCTTCAGAGCATAGATTGGGGCATTATGGTTTTCACTAAAACCACATAACAGAATGTTTATCATTTAAAATTTTATTAAATCATTACTGTTATCACTTTATTCTCTTAAGAAGTAAATGTAGAAGCTCTAAGAGTCACCCTCTATGGCTAAATATAGAGGTAAAGAAGTTATTAGGAAAGAAGAGAAATGCATTTAAAAACTACAAGTCTTTTGGGACAGAAGCTGCTTTTAATGAATATAAATAATAAATATAATAAATGTTGTAAAACCAAAATCCATGTATCAAAAAATAGGAAATAAAGAGTGCATTGCTAAGACTCATCCCAAAAAGTTTTTAAAGTATATTAATACAGTATGGCTCTAATAGATACAGAAAAGGCAAATGTCCTGAATGGGTTTTTTTCCTCAATGTATACAATAGAGGAGTCAGAGTTCCCAGGCTCACTTCATAGCTGTACTGGTGACTCGGCTCAATTTAGCCAGTGGTCAGTATATGGTTCATAATGCTTTAATAACATTAATGTGAACAAGGTGCCATGGCCAGATAGCATACACCCCTGTTTTCCAAGACAGCCTAGTTCAGTTTTAGACCGGCCTCTATTTCAGATTTTTTCAGATTTGCTTTCATCTGGTATAGTACCTATGCATTGGAGGAAAGCTCATGTCATTCTAATATTTAGAAACAAATTATGATCTCAGCCTGGCAATTTTAGACCAGTAAGTTTGACATCTGTGGTGGGCAAATTATTTTAAGGCTGGTTAAGGGATCACATTCATAATTTTATCCTAATGAATGTCTTTATGAGCAGCACTCAGCATGGCTTTATGAAGGATAGGTCATGTCAGACAAATTTGATTGCTTTTTAAGTTGAGGTAAGTAAGATCCTGGACAGCATGGAAGCAACAGATGTGATTTATTTGGATTTTGCCAAAGCGTTTGACACCATGCCACACAAACAACTGCTTTCTAAACTAAGGTCTGTTGGGCTTAATGAAGTTGTTTGCACATGGATAGGAAACTGGCTACAGTATCGGGTACAGTGGGTATGGTACATTCTCTACTCAGAGTAAGGTTCTTAGTGGGGTTCCTCAGGGCTCGACTTTTATTTAACTTGCTCATTAATGACTTTTGGGAGGGTATTGTAAGAAATGTATCACTGTTTGCTGATGACATAAAACTATGCAGCCTTAATGGGACTGCACTAGGCAAATCCATAATGGAAATGGTCCTTGGAGTCCTTGTAGATGATAAATTTGGCTGTAGCAAGCAATGCCAGCCAGCAGCATCAAGGGCAAAAAAGATCTTGAGCTGTATTAAAAGGGGCATTGATTCGCGGGAGGAGGGAGTTTTTCTTCCACTGTACAGAGCACTGATAAGGCCCTATCTAGAATATGCCATGCAGGACATTATTAAATTGGAAAGGGTGCAGAGAAGGGCAACTAAGGTGCAGAGAAGGGCAACTAAGCTGATAAAAGGTATGGAAAATCTTAGTTATGAGGAAAGACTGGCCAAGTTGGGGTTGTTCATGCTGGATACAAGACGTTTAAGGGATGATATGATAACTATGTATAAATATATAATATATATCTATTTAGAAGAAAGGAGGTTTAATCTAAATATTCAGAAGGGTTTTTTTACAGTAAAAAGCTGTGAAGATGTGGAATACTCTCTGTGAATTAGTTGTACAGGCTGATACATTAGATAGCTTTACGAAGCAGTTGGATGGCTTTCTAGCAAAGGAGGGAATACAGGGTTATGAAAGATAGCTCATAGAACGTGTTGATCCAGTGACTAGTACTATTGCCATCTTGGAGGCAGGAAGGAATATTTTCCCCCTCTGACTCAAATTGAATAGGCTTCAGATGTTTTTTGCCTTCCTCTGCATCACCCAGCAGTTAGGCAGGTTATATACTGTATAAACTTAAAAGGTTGAACTTGATGGATATGTGTCTTTTTTCAACCTAACTTACTATGTTACTTTGTAACCTGCCTACCTTAGCTAATTTCCCCAAAAACTGCATGTACAGCCAGATTCTGCATTTTGTAAAAGGACCAAGTGCAGTTAAAGCATGGTACAACAGTCATGACATTTTTAGTTGTGGGCAGGTTCAGGTTGTGGGCAGGCAGCATGTAGGATAATAGTCAAGGTATTACTGTAGCAGGGTCAGTACAGGGTCAATAAATTCATAAATTCAGAGTGTACAAAATTAAGGTTCTGCAAACATTTCCCAGAGTTAGTAGTTCTCTAACATTTACTGCCTCTCTAAAAGTGGCAGTACAAGCTGCAAACTCGTCACTCTAGACTGAGTTCTGACTACACTGCACAATCCTTACTGTCTGCAATTCTATTGCTTCATTCTTGTCTGATTTCTATGGTGACTTGCATATTCACCTAAGAATATGGCTTGGCACACAGGGGATACTGCTGTATATGACGGTGTCAAAAATAATTTTTAGTAGGATGCAGATAATGATGTAAAAGTAAAAAAACAAGGCAAATAATTCAGAAACTATATAAAAAAATGAAGGCCAATAGCAAAGTTGCTTAGAAATAGACATTCTATAACACACTGAGTTATTTTAAAGTTGAGCCACCCCTTTAATTTTAGTAGACAAAGGTGTGTATTAGGCTTTATTTGAATTAAGTGTGGAATAAGGGCTCATAAGCCGCTTCCAAATGCGACAGACTAACTTGAGGATGAGACAGGTAGACGGGCAATTTTGGGGCTGCTGCCACCTGAGGCAGTGCCCAGAATCCGCTCCCCTCTTCCGGTCTGGGTCAAATCGGGGCAGCACCGCTAGTGCATTGAGTGCAATAGCTTTTTGCCGCACCTTGTAACTGGCCGCTCGCTGCTGCCTGAGACAAGGTTCTTACCTTGCCTCATGGCAGGAGCGGCCCTGCAGGTAGAATAAGCAGTGAAAAGAGGCCAGACAGTCCGCAGTGAAGTATTGAAGGGAAAGGCAGGCCATAGTAGAACAAATCCAGGACAAGGGCAGACAGCTAAGAATCAAAGCAAAGGTCAGGTGCAGGCGAAGTTCAAACAAGGTCAGGAGTTAGCCGGGTCACAACAGAGGCTCAGAATATAACAGTGCTGGGTCTCTCAGGATAAGCTATGAGAACCTAGCAACTGGCAGAAGGTCTGGAGTCCAAATATAGGCCCAACGCCATCATACAACATTGCATGCAACACGACAAAAGTGTACGTATGAGTGTCCTGGCACATGCAAGTACAACCACACACACATGTCCAACTACTTGCATACGGGAGAGTGCCAATCCATGTACACGATCACCAGAGCATCAGATCACCAGAACATTGTGATAATCTATTTATTTT
The DNA here is from genome assembly GCF_017654675.1 of Xenopus laevis. Classification (NCBI taxonomy): domain Eukaryota; kingdom Metazoa; phylum Chordata; class Amphibia; order Anura; family Pipidae; genus Xenopus; species Xenopus laevis. The sequence continues at coordinate 49,685,195 of NC_054382.1, read as the reverse complement.
GTGTAACTTGAGGAGTCAAGCTTAATATCTTGATATTTACTCCTTTCCTCAAGAAATTGCAAACAGAGTAGAGATTCTAATCATCCTTCCTAGACAAACCAATTACAATTTTTAATTCAGGCACATACTCCATATCCATATTCCATACAATACTTTGCAAAACATTATAAAAGATTCCATGTTGCACGAAAAAAAGAAAAACACCCCTTTGTCGGTGTTACACTCCACGTGTGTCCCTTACCTGATGACATGGGACAAACCTGATCCTCTCCGCAGTGGTATTGGGAGAGACTGGGTACCTGGTACTTACTAGCGTAGTGCCTCCACCTAGTGGGATCCGGGAATGCACCTACGGTTGGCCCCACTAGGAATACAGTAATAACACACACACAGTATTGGTTAAACTAAATAACGGTTTATATAAAATAACTGCCCAACTAGTACATGCAGCACTCCTAACTGGCCTCACTAACTAACTGGGTAGCGCCAAACTGTCTGCCTAACTAATAAAAGCAAAATCACTTTAATATATAATAATATAATATTTTTCAGCACCTCTTTTGGGTATTGTCCCTTTAAACCAGGATACTCACAAATCCTCTTTGGAATACTTTGGAATACTTTAAAGCTCTGTCCAGGCAAAGCCATCACATTCAGGCATACAGTGCGATTACCAGCCCCTTTGGATGCTCAGATAGGAATCTCCTGCTGTTTGTTCCTCCAGTTTGGATTCATTTCACACTCTGTCTTTCCAGGCACAGTATGTGGCTTCACTGTGCCAGCCTGATCCAAATGAATACTTTTGGTGCAGCCTTTCAGCTCTCTGGGCCCACCAGCAGCTCTCTGGCTTCCTTCTCTGTCCACCATGCGGCTCTCTATACCAGGCTTTCTCAAAATCTCACTGACTTGTGCCAATACTTCCACAAGCTGGGCTGCTTCAAAGACATCACACAATGCAGTGTATTTCAGCTTAGTCTCAGGCATCACTTCAAACAGTCTTTTAGTCACTGGGCTGTGACCAGCGGCAGGTAGCGGTGGTGCATCAGTGCAATGCAGATTTGGATCCTCCAGAGAAGTTCCTTCTCCTCTGGAACAGATGGCAAGACAATTTGCCAGTAACAGTCCTCTTCTGCTTCAACACCACGTGCACAGTTCTCTCTATTAATCTCGGCAGGACTATCCACAAGCACATTTAACCAGACACCGTCTGGGTCTCGTCGTGAACCTAGCACTCTAGGCCGGTAAATAGATCCATTAGCATCTAGGATCTTGTAAATAAGTTCCTCTTTTGTTATGGGTATCATTGGGCCTACTACAGCAGTCTTTTTCAGTTTAGGCCCAAACTCTAGCACCACTCCATAACACTCTGAGGACTCTCAGCAGATGTCGGCATCTTGTCTCACTTTCTCCGTGACCATGTCCCAGCCGTAATCTCAGCAGTGCCTACAAAATGTAACCCTTTCTACACCCCTTTGTCTGTGTTACACTCCACGTGTGGCACTTACCTGATGACACGAGACAAACCTGGCCTCTTCCTCTTTGGCTGCTGGATGCTGATCCAGCTGGGTGTGCCCAGGGGAGCCTGGGTACAGCAAGTTCCAGAGAAGAAAGTGATCTTGAGAGAAGTCGGGGACCAGGCAACCATGTGAATGAGGTCAGCTATAGTAGCGCAGTCTCTCTAGGAAAGAAAGGTAGATACATAAGAGAGAAAGAGCAGCTGAAGCTCCAACAAGGATTTGCAGCAGGGAGTAGCTTCCCAGAGGCTCTGTGTGATTGCCTCAAGTGCAGGGACCTCAGTAAAGAGGGACTGTAGGGTAGAGGCTGGTTCCTGACAACTCCCTGGAGGGAATGGTTGCACTGATGTACTGCAAATGCCTAATGGAGTTCTGCTTCAGCTGAATTACCTATTACTTGAAGCTCTGATTGAGTTATATGTGCCTCTCCATATGCTGATTCTATCTATAAGCTCAGTGAGTCAGTTTCTGTGTGAGCTGTTTAGTATGTGTCATGTGCTAAAACCTCATCTCCTGCGGGAGTAAACCTGTGGTCATTGTCTCTGACTAATAAACAGTTAGTTTGTTTGCACCAAAGAACCTCCTGGCGCCCAAGTGTCTATTTTTGTGTATAGTAGCCTGGTGGGTTGTAGTTCCACTATACCGTAAAGGGGGAGCTTCACTTGGCGAAGGCCCTGACCCTATGTGTAAGTCGCAGTATGGCCCATGCTTATACCGTTAGCTGGACACTTTGAGTAATTGTGGTCAAGATTGCCCAAATAGGTGCTACACAAGCTAAAGACATTAGCTGAAATGTAAAAGCCATTGGGATGCTTTTAGTAATAGCATCTCACAAGTAGATAAATTCTACCTCTGTCAACAATGAAAACTGATTTTTTTATTTCAGGTGGAAAAAATATTTTCCTTCTTCTTGATTGATCAGAAACAGATTTACAGTCAAAAGAATTTGTTTTGCCCTTGGCATGAATTACTTTACAGTCTGCTTTATCTAGCGCTTTCTTTGACACCTTTAGTTCAGTATATCTACTTCTGTTTATTGGGAAACGCTGCATTTTTTTTAAAAATGATGTTTGCCTTCCAATACTTAGATTTCTTAATATAAATATTCAATGAAACATTACACAAAGATATCTCTGCGAAAAGACAAACTTTTCTAGCTCTTACATTTTTTCCCCTGCAGTGTTGTGGGTTGCATATACTTTCAAATCACTGCATGTACCATGCTGATCATCCCAGGAATGTAATTAATTAACTAATGATTACACTTGTATATTCAATTATATCCGTTGTGGTTGATTAACTATTGTAATGTAGGCTGAATGTAGTCCCAAATAGAAAAAAAACACAGTTTCCTTGTGCAGTAAAAAGAAGATGGATGTCACACGGTGACATGCTTAACCGATGAAAGAATTAAAACAGGATTGCAGGCCCCATGTATTTTACTGATGAAGGCATTACATTGGCTACAAGAGCATAAAAGTCTTACCATGCTGTGGTTCAGTTTTAATGGATATTGCTCAACAAAAAGCACAGTTAAAGGAATACTGTCTGCCTAAAATATTTTCTGCAGCACTTGCACACTGGTGTCTCAAAGTAATTTGGAATGAATAACTATCTTGAGAAATAGTTATCACTGATGCAATCTATAGCACAAGGCTTAAAGTATGCATCTTCCATTCTCAGAAATTGGACCCCCTGGAATTGTCTTCCATCCCTTTCTGCAGTAAGATCATTTTTACACATAGTTGAACACAACAAGCTTTTCATTGGAAAAGTCTGCTTTCCTGTTAGCTATAGTGCCTATGCATTTTATTGCTTTATAAGGCTAAGTGAAGCATTTGAGTACATTTTGAGGCATTTAAGGTGTCAGCCAAGCACTAGAAGAGAAAGAGTATGTCAAATGCTGGAGGAAGTGCATATTTCCTTATAAAAGACCCAAGGTGCAGTTGTCTTGGAAACAAGGAGAGAGAGAGAAAGCAGAGAAAATAAAAGTGTAGATGCTTTAAAATTAATTTTACAGTTACTTTATGAGGCTTTTGAAGTGAATCTCCAACAATGCTCGGGACCTGGATTTTTTTAGATAAGGAATCTTCTTTTTGTAATTTGTATCACCATACTTTACTGGTAAAAATAATTTAAGCATGAAATTATATTATAAATATATTATAATTAATAATATCTTAGTTAGGGTCAAGTACAATGTACTGTTTTATTAATACAGAGAAAAAGAAAATAATAATTTAAAATGGACTTAAAATTGGAGATGACCTTTGTGTAGAAAAGTCAGTTCTCCTCCAAACAGTCAGACCCAGTAGTGCAGAATATATAAATAACCAAACAAATGGGGCTTTCAACAGTAATTACATTTACAAATAATATTAAAAACAGTGAATTTTTTTAATTACTGTAAAGCTGAAGATTGTGAAGAATATCCCTTCATTTAAGGAACTAATGCAATGTCTCTAGGATTAATGTGTGTGTGAACTGAACAACTACAGGTCATATCAATACTAGGCAGTAACCCAAAGGAACCAGTCAGTGTTTAGCAGTACTCAACCACTGCAGGGAGAAAAATGAAAGCAAAAATGTAATTGGTTTACTACCCAGCTGCCGATTTGTGTTGATAAAAGGACAGGTTGATATAAATACCCAACACACACACAACCATATCCTTGATGTACTTTAAACCTTTAAAGGAAAACTATACATCCAAAATAAATACTTTAGCAACAAATTGTTTATATCAAATTAAGTAGCATATTAAAGAATTTTATCAAACTGGAATACATATTTAAGTAAATATTTCCCGTTTACATCTCTTGCCTTGAACCACCATTACATGATGGTCTCTGTGCTGCCTCAGAGATCACTTGACCAGAGATACTAGAACTCTAACTCAGGGGGAATCCTGTCCATTTTGCTGCCTGAAGCGTCCTTCATTTTGCCACCCCCCACCCCTCCCCATGGCACTCACCTTTCAGCGCCGGAGGGGGTCATGGGCGGTCGAGTCGCTTGTGCAGAGAGTGCAATTGCGTTCTCTGCACTAAAAGAGCCGAATTTTCGGGTTGAAAAAGGAAATTTGGCTCTTAGTTACCAGGAGCGTAATTTTTGCTGCCCCGGCCAACCAGGGGGGCACTGCTGCCTGAGGCGAGTGTCTCAACTCGCCTCATTGGTGGAGCTCCCCTGCTCTATCTGCAACAGGAAGAAGTGTGGAAGCAAAAGACAGAACTCTGCCCGTTAATTGGCTCATGAGACCTACAGTAACAAGTATAGTTTGTTTGGTATGTTTGTGTGCACCGTGAATCATACGATCCCAGGGGGCTGCCCTTATTTTTTAAAATTGCTTTCTAGTTTTCTATTTATGATTACCCAATGGCACATACTACTAAAAAAATATATTATTATGAAAATGGTTTATTTACATGAAGCAGGGTTTTACATACGAGCTGTTTATGCAATATATTTTTATAGAGACCTACATTGTCTGAGGGGTATAGTTTTCCCACCAAATTATAGAATCTACACACCCCCATAAAAATTCTATATTGCTGGCAACGTGGATTCTGCATTTCTGGTCAGCAATGTCATCTCAGTTTCCAAAGCAACATGTCATATTGATCCCAAGGTTAAAAACAGAAAAAGCACAAGTTACATATTGGTTTACAACCATCCATCCACTTACCCTCCATCAAGAAAGAGTTAAATGTCTAAGCTGTATTTTTAGTTGTCATTTATAAAGAAAATGAAATATGCTATTCTTCATTAGATGTGTTTGTGCTTTAGTCAACAATGTAATAGAAACATGGGCCAACAAATCCTAAAGTTGCCTTTTAAAGGGACATCAACTGACATTGCTTCAATCCAAAACCCTTATTAAAAGTTTGAAAACTTTAAGGGGCATATTTATCAAGGGTCGAATATTGAATTCAAACTTTTTTCATCAAATTTGGGTATTCTGCGGTCGAAGTAAAATCGTTTCATCGAACAATTACATCTTTTTCGAAGGATTTCAGCGATCGATCGAAGGATTTTACTTTGACTTCAAAAAACTTTTGAAACATACATAGCACTTCGGCAGGTTTAATTTGGCGAAGAATTGAAGTCGAAGTTTTTTTTTAAAGTGACAGTACTTCGATTATCCAGTGGTCCAATATTCAAACTATTTTACTTCGAATCGTATTCGAAGTCAAAGTCGTAGTATCCTATTTGATGGTCGAAGTATCCAAAAAATTACTTTGAATTTCAAATTTTTTTACTTCGAAAATTCCTTCGAATTCACTTTCACTTTCACCATTGATAAATCTGCCCCTAACAGTTTGCTATTGAACTTTTTCATGTCTATCTATTATCTATCCCTCCATACAACCAATCTATCTGTTACACTGTAATTAAAGCATACCTCCAAACATTTTGGAAATGAAAAGAGGGAAAAAAAAGCTAATTTTTTTTGACCACGTCCCTAATTACCATATTCATTTTACAAAATTTGGCATGTTATGAAAGTTTAAATATCGCTGAGACTTAAGCATTAGCCTCATATTTTTATGAGCAACAACCCCATAAAGAAATCTCTGGGAGTCCTAACCCTTCTCCACAAAGACCTCCCATTTAAACACTTGCACACAGTTACAAATAAAGAGGGGCGCTTTGTCATAATAAAAGGTAAACTAATGGAGCAACCTGGTATAATAGCAATTGTGTACGCCCCAAGTACAGGGCAAGTAGCATATTTGAAACACTTCCTGAAAGTACTAGATGATTGTAGAGAAGGCCTTCTTATATTAGGAGGAGATTTTAATATAACATTAAACCCTCTAATTGATTCATCTTCAGGGAAAACAAATATATCTAACAAGGGTCTAAAAGAACTAAAAAAGGCTTTAGCAAAGATGCAGTTGATTGATGTATGGAAGGCATTCAACCCATCAAAAAAAGACTACACACACTTTTCTAAAGTTAATTCTGTTTATTCGAGAATAGATTATATATGTACATCACAATATTGGCTGGAATGGTTTATAGGAGCAGACATTGGAAATGCTACCCTGTCTGATCATTCTCCGGTAATATCTACTTTCACAATTCCTCACACATGTAAATCTGATTTTACATGGCGTTTAAATGAAAGGTTGTTACATACAGAAAGTAGGAAGACACAGATTCTAACATGGATAGATTCAAAACTACAAACTAACAATGTGGCTGATACTTCCCCTGCAACACTTTGGGAAACTGTTATAGCCAGACTTATAGCCATGGGGAGTAACCTAAAAAGAGAGAAGGATAAAGAAATGAATACCCTATTAAATGAAATAACAACACTTGAACAGGCTCACAAAAAGACTATAGCCCTAGGAACATTAGTTACATTAGAAAGTAAGAGGTTACAATTAAGAGCTTTACTCAATCATAAAGTACAAAAAGCTTATGTGAGAACAAAACAACGATATTATGAACTAAGCGATAAGTGTAACAAGCATTTTGCTAGAATTATTCAAAAGATTCAAGCACAAACGCAGATCATGTCTGTTAAAGACAAGAAGGATAAGGTATATCATAATACTAAAGGAATAGCAAGGGCTTTCCAAGACTACTACCAAGCACTCTATAAATTGAAAACATCCCTGCCAAAATGAAATTAATAATATAGAATAATATAGCTGGTTTAAACAAACACACCAGAAATTACTCAAACTTTGGAAGCCCCCTTTGAAACCAAAGAAATCGAAGAGTGTATAGAATCCCTTGCTGCAGGTAAAAGCCCTGGACCCGATGGATACACAGCTCTGTTTTATAAAGCTTTCAAAAAAGAGAACGCCAATCCTGCTTAGATACTTTAACAATATAACCAAGAAAACAGGGTTTTACCCACAAGCCCAGAAAGCCCATATCACCATTATTCCCAAACCAGATAAGGATCCCCAACTATGTTCTATTTAAATACCCATTTCCCTGATCAACATAGATATGAAGTTATATGCAAAGGTGATAGCCAACAGAATTAAAAAATACTTACTTGAACTTATTTACACCGATCAAGCAGGGTTTGTGCCTAAAAGAGAAGGAAAAGACAATATGGCCAAGATTAGATCATTAATAAAACATCTACAGAAACAAGGTATTCCAGCAATTTTACTCACCACAGATGCCGAAAAGGCATTTGACAGGGTATCTTGGGTGTTCCTGGAAAAAACTTTGGAGGGATTTGTATAGGTTACTTTAACAAGACAAAGGATAATGGCTTTATATGAAAAACCTATGGCACACATCTGTAAGGGCCCGAAGGCACAGTTGGAGTGCGGACCAAGGAGGAGGCAGGTAGTTAGACCAGAGTTCGCGGTATCAGAAGGTTTTGGCAAGAAAGTAATCAAAGTCCAGGCAGTTCAATCCAGGCAGAGAAGGTCGTTTAAAAAGGCAAGGTCGGTACACAGGAATCAATGAATAAGCAATAAACACACCCAGGAATACACAAAGTTAAACCTATACTTGGGTAATGTTTGCAGTGTCCAGATTGCTTTAAATAGGCCAGTCTTGGCGCCAAAAGTTTGGGCGCAATGGCGTCATGACGCTGGCGTCCTGATGCTGGCGTTCTGACGCCGACACACATTCTAACGCCGGCGTCCATTCCGATGCCGGCGACCAATCGGCAGGCGGGAAGACGCTGGCGTCATAGCACTGCAACCAGCAGGATCCGCATGGAGAGGAAGGGAGTCGCCATCTTGGACGCCATCGCCATCTTGGATGTGAGTACCGATTTCCATTACAGTACCCCCTTCCTTAAGGGGGGGCCTCAGGACCACCACGACTGGGACTGGATGGAAACTGCTTGTGAAATTTTCGTATAAGAAGGGAAGCATGGCCGTCAGAACCTCTCACCCAGGAGCATTCTTCGGGACCAAACCCCTTCCACTCAATCAGGTACTGCAACATGCCTCTGGAGATCCGGGAATCCAAAATTCTTTTAACTTCAAACTCCTGGTGCCCATAAACAAGAACAGGAGTGGGAGTGGGTGAAGAAGAAGAAGAAGCTGCAGACGAACCGCCATAGGATTAATGATTTCGACAATTGGAAAAGGGCAGATGAACTTGGGACCGAGTTTGGGAGTAGGCATTTTGAGACGAATGTTTCTTGTAGATAACCAGACTTTGTCACCAAGATCATATTGAGGGGAAGAAATTCTTATCTTATCGGCAAACTTCTTTAAGAGAACTCTTTTCCAAGTTAGCTTTTGTGGCTTGCCAGATAGCGAGCATGTGAGCGGCTTGGTCATTGATAGCAGGAACTTCGTGAGAAGGAGATCTTGAGGGAACGCTAGGGGATTCTGACCGTAGACACAAAAGAATGGGGATCTCTCGGAAGAAGCATGCATAGCTTTGTTGTGAGCAAATTCAGCCCAAGGGAGTAGATCTGCCCAGTCATCCTGACACAAAAACACATGGCAACGAAGAAATTGCTCTAATGCTTGGTTGACTCTCTCTGCAGCTCCATTGGATTGAGGGTGGTAGGCAGATGAAAACTGAAGAGAGATGTGCTTTACACAAAAATCTCCAAAATTTAGAAATGAATTGGGAACCTCTGTTGGACACAACCACAGCCGGAAATCCATGAAGGCGAAAGATATGCTGAATAAACAGTTTTGAAAGTTCTTGAGCAGAAGGCAACTTGCGAGGAGGAATGAAATGGGCCATCTTGCTGAACCTGTCGATCAAAACCCAAATGACCGTATGCCCATGGGAGACAAAATCCACAATGAAATCCATCGCCAAATGAGTCCAAGGTCGAGAGGGAATGGGTAAAGGAAGAAGCAACCCCTTTGGAGGGGAATGTCCAAGTGCACAAGTGGAACATGAAGAAATAAAGTCCTTAACATCCTTTTGGAGTGAAGGCCACCAAACAAGGCGAGACAAAAGTTCAGTAGTCTTCTGAATTCCAGGATGGCTTGCCTTTTTGGAGCTATGGGACTGAGACAGGATGGAGTGACAAAGTTCCAGAGGAACAAATGCAACTCCCAAGGGAGTATCACCAGGAGCAGAAGATTGTTCAGATAACAACTGGGAAGCCATGGTGGGAAACAAAGCAACAATGATCTTGGTAGGGGGCACAATGGTTTCAGGATCCTCAGAACAAAAAGCTTCTGGAAAGGGCATCTGCCTTCTTGTTTCTGGAACCAGGATGGAACGTGATGACAAAGTTGAAACGTGAGAAGAAGAGTGCCCACCTACCTTGCCTTGGATTAAGGCGTTTGAGAGATTGAATATATTCGAGGTTTTTGTGATCATTAAAGATAGACACTAGACAGAGGAACCGTCCAACAGATGTCTCCACTCTTCTAGAGCTAATTTGACAGCTAACAGCTCACGGTTTCCCACGTCATAGTTCTGCTCAGAAGAAAACTTTTAAGAAAAGAAAGCGCAAGGATGCAATTTCCCATCACACAAGGATCTTTGTGATAATACAGCTCCAGCCCCGACAACAGAAGCATCAACCTCAATGAAAAACGGTAGAAGAGGATCAGGGTGTCTGAGGATTAGAGCAGAAGAGAAGGAATCTTTGAGAGTTTTGAATGCTTCCAAAGCTTGAGAGGGCCAGCATTGAGGTTTTCCTTCTTTTCGGATGAGGGACCGGTTTGGAGAAATCTTAGACAAAAAACCTTTGATGAACTGTCTGTAATAATTAGCGAAACCAATAAACCTCTGTATAGCTTTGGTGCTGGTGGGGAGGGGCCAATCTTGGATCGCCAAAACTTTTGCTAGATCCATCTTGAAGACGTGTTGGGAAATAATGTACCCCAGAAAGGGAATAGAAGAAACTTAAAAGGAGCATTTTTCAAGTTTGGCAAAAAGATTATTCTTCCTCAGCCAGGATAGGACCTCCCGTACCTGGAGCCGGTGTTCAACAAGATTAGAATATCATCCAAGTAAACGACTATACTTTGGCCTAACAATTCCCGGAAGATGTCGTTAACGAGTTCTTGAAAAACCGCAGGAGCGTTACAAAGTCCAAAGGGCATTACAAGATACTTGTAGTGCCCGTCACGAATATTGAATGCGGTCTTCCATTCATCACCCTCTCTGATCCGAATGAGATTATAGGCCCCACGAAGATCTAGCTTGGTGAAAATACCGGCACCCTTGAGCTGATCAAATAACTCGTATATGAGAGGAAGAGGGTAGCAGTTTTTCACGGTTATTCTGTTTAAACCACGGTAGTCGATGCAAGGTCGTAGACTTCCATCTTTCTTTTCGACAAAGAAGAACCCAGCACCAGCAGGAGAAGAAGATGGGCGGATGAAGCCTCTTTGGAGATTTTCCTGGATGTACACTTTCATCTCTGCAGTTTCAGAAGGAGAGAGCAGATAAGTATGTCCTCGAGGAGGTATAGTGCAAGGAAAAAGTTCGACTGGGCAGTCATATGACCGATGAGGAGGAAGTGTTTCTGCATATTTCTTGTTGAAGACATCAGAAAAGTCTTGGTAGGCAGGAGGTAGGGAGGAATTAGGAACAACGGAAGATATCTTGACGAGGGAATTGGCTGGAAGACAGTTCTGTTGACAAAAGAAACTCCAATGAGAAATTTGAGTTGCGGACCAGTCAATGACAGGATTATGGATGCGCAACCAAGGAAGTCCTAGCACTACAGGAGTCGACGGGCAATCAATCAGAAGAAACGAAAGTCTTTCTGTATGCAGGGTGCCCACTTTGAAGGATAATTCTAGAGATGATTTGGAGATGAAGGCTGAAGAAAGTGGTCGATCATCAATGGTTAGGACTCAGAGTGGTACAGCCAAGGTTTGTAGAGGAATGGAGTGACATTCCGCAAATGCTTTGTCCAAGAAATTCCCAGCAGCGCCGGAGTCAAGGAAGGATTGAGTAGTAATGGTCTTGGAGGAAAGCTGGATCTGTACCGGAAGAAGAAAACAATGAGCAGAGGGATGGGGAAGATGATCAATTCCGCCCAGGTAAGTTTCCCCAAACTTACCTAGGCATTGGCATTTCCCAGCTTCACAGGGCACTCATGGGCAAAATGTGATTTGCCCCCGGAATAAAGGCAAAGTCCTGCAGCCCTCCTCCGCAATTTTTCCTGTTCAGAGAGACGGGCACGACCGATCTGCATTGGCTCTTCTGTGGGAGTGGGAGAAGAAACTGGAAAAGAAGCCGATGAAGGAGAAGCTGCATTGCTGGGGAGCAAAGGTAGCGGGGAGCCATGATGGGTTGGAACTTCCTTACCCGCTCCTTATCAGCTTGGTGCTCCCTTTGTTGAGTATCCACCTTGACCGCCAGGGCAATATGATCCTCCCAGCGTGTAGGCAGCTAACGGGAGACTAAATCATCCTTGAGGCGCATAGAGAGCCCGTTGTAGAAAGCGGCATGGTAGCTCTCATTGTTTCAACCAGTCTCGGCAACCAACATGCGGAACTCTATTCTGGACGAATCTGGAACAGGCGTGAGGAGGCGGGCGCTGCCCGGCCGGGAGCATCAAACACTGTGCGCAGATCTCGGATAAAGGCCTTGGAGTCATCGATTAAGGGATCCTCTTTCTCCCACAGAGGAGATGCCCATTCCAAAGCTTTCCCAGTCAGGCGAGTAATGATGTACTCCACCTTGGCGCGTTCCGAGACATATTGATTGGGAAGCAGCGTGAACTGGATCTCACATTGGTTTATGAATCCTCTACAGGCTACAGGATCACCACTGAAGAGAGGAGGTCCCGGTATTCGAGGCTCGGAGGCAGGAGCCACAGGAATAGCGGCAGATGCAGAGGCAGGGACCTGAATTGCCGGTTTGAAGGCAGAAAATTTTTCCAAGATAGCCTCTAGAGCTTGATCAAAGTGGGTCTGCTGGGCTTCGTAGACCTCCATTCGTGAGGCTATTCCACGGAAGGCTTTTGAGAAATCGGTGTGGACTGGGGCCTCCTCAGAAGGGTCCATGGCCCAAGTATAATGTAAGGGCCCAAAGGCACAGTTGGAGTGCGGACCAAGGAGGAGGCAGGTAGTTAGACCAGAGTTCGCAGTATCAGAAGGTTTAGGCAAGAGAGTAGTCTAAAGTCCAGGCAACAGTTCAATCCAGGCAGAGAAGGGTCAATACGTTTATACAGGCAAGGTCGGATGGAGGGGCAGGGAGTCGCCATCTTGGACGCCGTCGCTATCTTGGATGTGAGTACCGATTTCCATACAACATCAGAGTTAATAGTACTCTTTCCCCAAAAGTGTCAATTTCAAATGGTATTTTATTAAATGGTACAGCACTCTCTAATATATTAAAGGGACTTACTCAACCCTATAATTAGGGTGGTGCAGGAGATAAAGAAATTGGAGATTAATTAGTTAGTATTAGAAAGTATCTCAAAGTCTGCACTCGGTATTTAGTCTTTAATGTATTGTATTACAATTTAATTATTCTCTCAGCCACCTGATTCAAATAGTTAGTGATCCATATGTTAATACGAATTAATCACCTTTTATTTACACATATGCAAATACCACATATATTAAAAATTACCACACATAAATATATATCATAATTAATCAGTATAAATAGAAAAATTTAATTGATATTACATTTGTGCTGTTGATAGTAATTTCATATTCCAAATTGGTTATTATGGACCAGTTGCTATGGATGTAAAGTTCATTAGTTGGTTAGTTTGTTAATGTCCCAAATAAATCCTTAAAAAATGTCCATGTGTTCCTGTTAAAATTAATGAGAAAAACGCTAGCTCTGTTATTTCATCCTTCTGTCGCTGTTATGTTAATCGCCATGTCGATTGCTACTGTTGCCACTTCAACAGATCATCCTTCCAGTTGGAAACCAAGTGGAAACAATTGTAACGATTTATGGCCAAAGTCACTTTAAACAAAGCACTTGCTGCCAGCCACTTGGAATTACAACAAATTTGCAACAGTATGAAGTAGTTGAAACAGTTGCAAAATGGATATCTCGTGCTGAGGTTTTTTAACCGCACATACTACATCAGGAAGTACTACACTTCTCACTATTACTAGTAGTAATGCAGAGATAAATGCCGGCATATGTTACCGCTTTATATGCCAAAGTGATTACTCCTGATTGTGGGTTTAGCAATCCTCGTCTCACACCTTGTCTATCATGCAGAGCATGATGTTGGAGGTGTGGTAATGATGATGGAAACCATACGCATATTTGGTTAACATGTCCTGCATTACAACAATTTTGGAAGGAGGTATTAGAGGTAATAAATAAAGTAACTCAGAATGACTTTAAAATAGAGGATAAAGCTCTGATACTACTAAATGTCAAAGTAGACACACTTGAGACTTTAAAATACCCCCTACCTTACAAATGTTGCAGGCAGCAAAAGTACTAATACCAAGGCACTGGAAAACCCCTGAGGCTCCAAGCTTCAGAGAATGGTGGGCCACTATAGAAGAAATAAGACAGTTGGAAGAAATATCAAATTTTCTATATAATCATAGTACTAAATATTGGAAAATATGGGCTTATTGGTTAATCATCTCAAAAATGTATCTGAACAAGATAAAAATTGTCAATTATCTAGAATCTTGGATAACAGTAACACATTCACTGTACAATATGTGTAAGAAAAAGTAGAGGTGAAAGATAAGCCATTTAAGAGATGATTTTAGAATATTCTATGACTTGTTGTTTAACTTGTTTAAATATTGACTCAAATGCAAATGTTGGTTAACTGATATGTGGACTCTTCTTCCCCCCCTTCTTCCCCTTCTTCCCCTCCCTCCCTTCTTTTCTTCTGTACCCCCTCCTGGTTCATAACATACTAAATAAAGAATTTTCAAAAAAAAAAAAAAAGTAGTGTTGCATTATGGACCATGATTAATTCGGCTGGACTACAATACCCAGCATAATCTGGCACCTTGATTATAAATATGCTTTGGATTCTGTAACATTTAAGTACAACAACACTGATATGAAGTTCTGAATTCTTGTTAGGATTGGGTCTTTTTCAGTAGGATTCAGATTTGTCCAATTACAAGTGCCTGGTTGAATTAGTGCATCCCTTTTCTCTTACTTCCAGAAAAAAATGTATCCATAAGACTTAAGCCTTTTTATCATACAGTCCCTCCTTCAAATCAGTTCATGTCATGCTATCCTCCGTAGTAAACAAGGTATTATGTGCTATATCGAGGGGCACATTTACTAATGGTCGAATATCGAGGGTTAATTAACCCTTGATATTCGACCGTCAAAGTAAAATCCTTCGACTTTTGAATATCGAAGTCAAAGGATTTACCGCATTTTCTGCGATAGAACGATCAAAGGAAAAATCGTTTGATCAAACGATTAAATCCTACGATTCGATGGATTTTAATCCATCGATCGAACGATTTTCCTTCGATCAGAAATTTGTTAGAAAGCCTATGGGGACCTTCCCCATAGGCTAACATTGATGCTCGGTCGGTTTTATGTGGCGAAGTAGGGGGTCGAAGTTTTTTTTTTTAAAGAGACAGTACTTCGACTATCGAATGGTCGAATACTCGAACAATTTTTAGTTTGAATCGTTCGGTTAGAAGTCGTAGTCGAAGTAGCCAATTTGATGGTCGAAGTAGCCAAAAAAAACGTTCGAAATTCGAAGTATTTTTTCTTTTATTCATTCACTCGAGCTAAGTAAATGTGCCCCCTACTGTTGAGTCATGTGAATTATCCATCCAACATAGCTGTCCCAGTTATCAGACCCTTTGTTTGCAGCATGTATATCTGTAGTATATGCTAAATAACATATGATAATACTTGGCTGGAATTACACAGGATCACAGAGCGCATGATCTCTACATCCTATATAACTTACCCTTATGTTTACATCTCACCCTGCAAATACATTGTAGAGAATGTATATTGATATTGAGCCCTGGTGTTTTTGTCATCTGAGTTCAAGGTATATATTATGGACTGTGTAGTAAAGATACAGCTTAGAATCGAAAAAGCCATAATTTTGTATGAAACAAATAAACAACTGTGGTATAGTGATTCCAGTACTTATGTTGACAAGTTCCTGTATGCTCCAGTCTTGGTATATGACTTCATGAGAGGTACGTCATATGAACAGTTAAAGAAAAAAAGTGGCAACATGAAAAGACTATCAATATCATATAACAGCCATTTAACTCTGCCTTTTCAGTACAACGAAATTCAGATAAGAACTGTAAATAGGCAAAAAAAATTGTATAAATAAGACATTGTAAATAGAACAGATGAGAAATAGTCCAAGCTATACGAAGTGCACATTATAAGCAAATTGACAATATTAACTTTTATGAAAAACAAAACTAGCTGCAATTGCCATTATATGCATACAAGATAATTGTATTTGATAGTTATGGGATCACTAGTTTATGGAGTAGTAGTGTAGTGTAACAGTGTATCAATGCACCCGCAAGTTCAGTATCTTTAAATGTATCAAACATATGTAACAATTGAGGAATTACAGATTGGGATACATTGTAGCTTTTGTATCCACCCTGTTATCCTCCAGTTAACTAGTTCAGGTGCTGAAGAAATTTGAATAATAAAACTCAACTTTTATTAAATTATGTTAAAAAGAAGAACATGCTGCCAAATATACAAGACCCACCACTAAAGATCAAACCCAGTGATGCTGGACTATGTCCATAAAACTACATAAAAGTTAAAAACACATAGGATGGAGCAGTAGAGAGACAGTGAACTGATAATTTCTCAGCCACAGTCATTTAAGGTGGTAACAATGGGGTTTCTCCGGTTAGCCGGTTCTTCTTTTTAACATAATCTAGAAGGCAGCCTTTTTTCTAACCTAAATGGTCAAGAAACTATTTAGTTTTATTTGGATTAGTACAGGCATGCATTGTTTTGGGAGTTGGAGTATAATATATGCTGTATTGTACATTAAAATACATAAGAGAATGTATTTAATAAATCCAAAAAAAAAAATCATAAAAAATATGAAAAAAGATAAGGACCTAAAGCAGGAAAAGAGTCCTACTTTACTAAAAAGTTTTTGTTATGGGAGAAATGTGGGACCAGGCTTCACCACCAACCATACCCACAGAATGCCCAGTACACTTGTAATCCATGCAAATGTTGGGGATGTAAAATTTTTGCAAAACAGAAATATTTAAGCACAAAACTTCTCCAATGGCATAACTCACCAAAGTAGATTGGTGGCTCACGTGCTCCTGTCCCAGGCCCTCAGCTCAAGGAAGCAGACAATCCGTATGCAGACAAAAAAATGTTAGTGCAGGGCACTCTGGTAGGTCATGCATAGTTAGCTAAAAATTGAAAACTGTTATTTATACAAATATCTCTCGCCTAACGCGTCTCGTGTCACTGGGACACTTAGTCATAGGCTTGAACACTTACGAACATGGATCAGTATTTAAAGGCCCAAACACCAATCAAAAGAAAGGGGGAGGGAAAACACATAGGGGCACATTAACTACGGGTCGAATATCGAGGGTTAATTAACCCTCGAATTCGACCCTCGAGGTAAAATCCTTTGACTTCGAAAAAGTTTGACATCCTTCTGCAATATAGGAAGGTTGTTAATGCACTTTATACTTGGGGGACTAAAGGTAAGAATGCATAATGGTGCTCCTGACTGCTTACATCAAAATTGGCAAGGCTTATTAGAAAAAGATTTCTTCAAAAGAGAATTCCGTTGGGTTTTTAAAACTCTCCCGAAAGCTTTCATAAGGACAGGTAAATGATAGCCCAGAGAGAGGAGTCTGTCCCACAAGTTACAGGATTGTTTAACAAATTCATGAAAATTGGAACATAAATATCTATGACGCAAAAATTGTCCTGTTGGAATATTTTTAATAAGATGTTACGGATGGGATGAGGACGCTTGTAGGATGGTATTTGCAGCACATTCCTTACGATAAAGGGTAGTTATAAGTTTGTCATCCTGACCCTTTGAAAGGATGTCCAAGAAACTGATTTGTGTACAATGGAATTCAGAAGTAAAGCGAAGATTAAGGTCATCATGATTCAGGTATTGAACAAAGTTCTAAAAATTTTGTTCATCCCCAGTCCAAATGAATATTAGATTGTCTATATAATGTCCATAAAAGTGCATGTATTTTTTGTAACAATTTTCATCACTATATATATAAATTCCCACCATGCCAAATAAAGATTTGCATAAAATGCGGTGCCTGTTTCTGAAGATAATATTTCTCATTGAAAAGGAAAAAGCTATGTGTTGATAGGAAATGGATGGCTTAATGAAGAAAGATTTTCAAAGAGTCTTCATAGGTATTGTAGTTGTCAAGGTGATACATAATGGCCTCTGGACCCAAATGGTGAGGGATACATGAATACAGGGCAGTAACATCAACTGTTGCCCATTTAAAGTGTGATTGCCAATCGATATGCATCATGGTATTGACTATCTGACCTCTGTCCTAGATATAAGAAGGGGAATGTAACACTAGTGGTTGTAGATAAAAGTCTACTAATTCTGACAATGTTTCTCCAAGGGAGCCAATGCCTGCTATTATGGGTCTGCCCAAGGGTGGTCTGGTTGGTTTATGGACTTTAGTACACCTGTTATCCATGCAAATGTGGAGGATGAAAAAGTTTTTAGTGCACAAAGGAGTGGGGTGTGTGCAGCGCCAAATTAGCTAATTAATGCGCCGCCTGAGGCGGTTCCTTCAATGCTGCAATTGCACTCTCTCGCAATAGTAAAGCCGAATTTCCAGTTTAAAAACCGGAAATTCAGCTCTTAAAGGTACCAGGAGAGGCTTTTTGCCTCTTTTCTCAACTCGCCTCATTGGCCCCTGGGTGTGTGTGTCTTTACCAAGCCGCTTGTGGTCGTGGGGAAGATTACCCTATAATTATACCACTGGTTTTTGTATAATGTTGTACTGAGAGGTTGCTGCATATGTGGTCTAATTTTTCAGCACAGGAAGTATACTAAGCACTAGTAATGAGCGAATCTGTCCTGTTTTGCTTCAGGAAAAATATCTGCAAAACTGTTAAAAAAAATTTGCTAAACGCATTGAAGTCAATAGGCGACCGTTTTTAATGTGTGCAACTTTTACCGTTCCAAATGCATTAAAGTTAATGGGCATTTTATCTTATGACGACTTTTTTTGTATCAGTGTGAAAAATAGCCATTTTGACCTCACTGAATGACTTCCAATTATCCAGCAAGCTAAACACTTTTGCATAACAACTCTTGGACCATGAAGTGATGTTGAAAGTGTTTACTTATACAAATGTTGTGAAACTGTAAATACAAATACATACAGAAAATACAAATCAGCATTTGATGAAATGACAGCTGCATTATGAACATTGCTAGCTACTATAAGCAGCATCTCACTAGCTGGATGCGCAATAAACCCTTATAATACACAAAAGCCATGAATATCCTGTAAATTATATCCTTATAAACAGTGAGTAGTGATGTCATCAGTTATAAACGGTGAGTAGTGATGTCATTTCTGTCACATGACTCACTAAAATTTGTGTATTATAATAAATAAAGTACCCCCAGTTGTAAAATATGAGGATATTAGAAGTTACCTTGGAGTTCCATGACCTGTATAAAAACACTCGGCCTTCGGCCTCGTGTTTTTATATGGTCATGAAACTCCTCGGTAACTTATAATATCCTTATATTTTACAAGAGGGGGTACTTTATTCACTATATAATCTACAGTCTGGTAATTTCCCTATGGGACCAGACTGTAAATTATATCCTTATAAACAGCGCGTTCTGACGTCGGAACGCGCCGATTATAGCTTAATGCGTCAGCAGCTATCAGTGCTGCACTCTCCCTACAGCTTTCCTCCTGCTTTGTCTGCCTCACTTTCGCCTTCACGCTGCGTACCTATTAAGGTCGTGCTGCCTTTCCTACCTCTCCGTTCTCCATTTGTCTCCCACCCTCTGATGCTTGCTTCCTCAGTGTCTCTCTTCCTCTTCTGTTCCCCCTCCATTACTGATCTTGCTTCGTCTGCCTCGGGCTTCCTCTTCCGCTCCTCCTCCCTCTGCCCCTCCCACACCCTGTCACCGTTTGCTCCTGTTTCTTCAGCGCTCCAATCCAGGTAACTTCAATATTGCTCAGTCTGCCTCTCTCTACTGCTCCCCCTCCTTCTTCGTCACACTCCATCTGCCCCTCCCACACCCTGTTACTCTTTGTCTCGATCTGTTTGCTGCTCCCACCCCCCAGTTTCAAACTTTAGTCTCGCTGCGTCTGTCCCTCCCACTCACGTACCTCTTGTGCCATCAATCTCCTCTCTGTTTGTCTCACTCGGTTCATCTCTGGAGTTGCCCACCCCCCTGCATTTTACACCCTTCGTGCCTTTCCCCTTCTGCCACTTTTTAGCTTAAAGCCAAATGACTTCAACTGCAACCATGTGGTCAGAATGCCACAGAACTTAGTTTAAAGGAGAAGAATCACACAGGGAGACAATAAAAAAGTAAAAACACTGTAGATTATAATGGATAATGTACCCCCTACAGAAAATTATAAAGATATTAATAGTCACCTCGGAGTTATGTGACCTGTATAAAAGCACTCGGCCTGCGGCCTTGTGCTTTTATATGGTCACATAACTCCTTGGTAACATAATATCTTTATAAATTACAGTAGGGGGTACATTATCCACTATATAAACTACAAAGATAATGTAACAGTAACATTTCCTAGACAAGCATTATCGATATGTAGTTACAAATGTAGTTACAAATAGAACATTTACAGGGAATGCCTTCAATGGGGTAATGTAGGAGGCCTCAAGACTAAAGGTCTCCAGATTAAGACCTTACCTAACTTCTTATCACATGCAACAGCTGAGCTAGCAATTGCAGGTAGGGATGTAGCGAACTGTTCTGCTGCGAACTAGTTCGCGCGAACTTCGACCGTTCGCGTCCGCCGAATGTTCGCGAACTTTTGGGAACGTTCGCATTTTGAGTTCGCGTTCGATTCGAATACAAGTCGTTCGACCATTCGACCATTCGAATTCCTTCGACCGCTAAAAATCTAACGATTTCCATTCGTTCGAACGATTGTAAGCATTCGATCGAATGAAAAGCATTCGATCGAATGGCTTCGATCGTTCGATTCGAATGAAAATCCTTCGATCGAATGATTAAAATCCTTCGATCGTTCGAATCGAACGATTTTAGCGGGTGTTCGAAGTTCGCAAACTGTCCGCGAACGTTCGCATTTTTTGCCGGTGTTCGCGAACGGCGTTCGCGAACACCAAATCAGCAGTTCGCTACATCCCTAATTGCAGGTTGGCAACACCAAACAGGTTACTATAAGTTGCAAGGCCATACCAGTTATACCACTGGTTGTTGTATAATGTTAAACTGAGAGGTTGGTGAATATGTGGTCTAATTTTTCAGCACAGGAAGTATACTAAGCACTAGTAATGAGCAAATCTGTCCTGTTAAAAACTGTTAAAAAATTTGCAAAACGCATTGAAGTCAATAGGCGACCATTTTTTATGTGTGCAGCTTTTCCTGCTCCAAATGCATTAAAGTTAATGAGCATTTTTTCTTATGAAGACTTTTTTGTTTTGGTGTGAAAAATAGCCATTTTGGGTATGCCATTTACTTTTTTTAGATGTACTGTATGTGTTTTGGACTATATTAATATTTAATAATATTTAATTTTATGTGTTATCCACTGTGCAGGGGCAGTTGACTATAGAGTCAGATATTCCAGGTAGCTTACATTTCAAGTGACACCCTTACCAAGAGTATACAAATCAAAGGGTTGCTTGGGGATGGAAGGGTGGCTGTATGTTTCTACTGGAATCATACAACTCGTTTCAGTATGTGAGAAACTCACTCACTTGGAATTAGGCAATTTTGGGGGGTTTATCTCTGCATCTTATCAGTTGGGAGGTGAGCTGTGGGGCAGTTGCTGAAGATTGGATATACAGAGCATAGGGGGTCTGGGGAGCAGCTTTGCAGAAAACAGAGGAGCCATGCTATCAGGGCCGCTCCGGCCATGAGGCAAGGTGAGAATCTTGCCTCAGGTGGCACGGAGCGGCCAGTTACCAGGGGCGGCAAAAAGCCGCCTCTGGTAACTTTAAGAGCCGAATTTCCGTTTTTTAAAACGGAAATTCGGCTCTTCTAGCGCAGCGAGCGCAATAGCGCTCACTGCACTAGCGATGCGGCCCCTCCTCCACCCGCTCCGACGCTGGTAGTTAGAAGAGCGGAGCAGGAGGAGGGGCGGCATTGGGGCTGCTGCCTCAGGCGGCAGCAGCCCCTGAAACATGCTATGGGGTCCTTTTGCATGTGAAGAGCGCTGGAGTTGTCCAGACCGGTGTGAAGATGGGAGCAGCAGCCAGCTGATGACCCAGAGAGCAACAATAAGGGCCTTGATGGTAACAATGTAGACTTATATCATCATTTGTAACTGTATTTGTTTAATGTAAGAATCCATTGATTTATTATACAATTTAATCACAAGAGGGGAATATAATATAATATTATTAATAATAGCATAATATATTATATAATATGACATCAGCAACAGTTTTGTCTTGGCAACTTCTTTGTCACAGCGAATTTTTGCTGCAGTTTTGAGAAAAATTTAGCAAATGGTAATTGTCACTATGAACCCACCCCTGGTAAAAAAACGTGCTCATCACTACTAAGCCACAAATACAGTAGATGAATATAACAGTGCCACTGGGAGATAATCAGAGCTTTATACAATATTTAGCATATCCAAATCCTGTCAAACAAATGAACATTATATAATTAATAGATCTAAGGGGCATATTTATTATGCTGTGTAAAAAAATGTATTTGTCAAAAAAATGGTGTAAAAAGCTATGTAAAATAAATGGCAAGTTTATGAAGGTGTGTATAATTTTATGCTATGCGAATTCCAGATTTGCCAATATTTTACATTTCTTCTGGTGGAAGTCACATAAGAAAAAATGTTATGTCACTGTGTGTTTATGTCACTGTGTGGTGTATTATCCCTCTGTTTTTTGACACAGCATAATAAATATGCCCCTCTGTGACATGTCTAAAAAATCGTCCAAAAAAGTCCTGCACTCCATTTATGCTTTATTGTTAAAAACGCATAGTTAAAGATTACAGGCAAGGTTTCCGAGCTTTATGCTCCTTTTCAAGTTATAAATATTCTAATGTATTACCCCACTTGCTTAACCCTTTCCAAGGGTTAATTTTTTATAAAGGATACATTGCACTTTTTAAGACAGACATTGGAGATTTCCCCTTTGTCTACAACTGTAGTTCTGGCACCTCTGGATGTGTCCAGTTTGTTTGGCTTATCGGTAGGCCCTCTAGTGCTCCAGTGTTCCTGGAGACCAACAGAGATTTATGCTGAAATTCATGCAATTGGTTCTTTTCAATATCTTTTTTTATGTTTCAACATCATTTGTATGTGTAATTACAGGATATGGCAATAGGATCCAACTTTGCCTCAGCGTATGCCAATATTTTTATGTATTTGTTTGAGGAAACTTTTGTGTATCCCTATTCATTGTTTCAGGATTTTTGGTGACATTATATATATATAGTCGACCTATTGGTGGTCTGGAAGGGCAACATTAGATCCCTAATGGGTTTTAAAGAAAGGTTAGACACCTGTTTACCCACTATACAATATATGATGGTTCATGATACAAAATTGGTAACATTTCCTAGATACCACCAAGTATGTGTAGTTTGGTAATATAGACCTTTTTGTGAATGAACAGACAGAAATAATTTGTTGACATATAACATACCCTGAAATGTGTTTTTGTTCTTTACCTAGGTCATAGTTTCTATGGTTTAAAAGGATAGTAAGTGAGGAGGAAACATTGAAACAGAGATTTCATGAGATGACCTATAAGTTTCTACAGAGAGGGTACCCACTGGATTTACTTCAGATGGAACTAAATGAAATAATTTATATAGATCAAGTGTCTTCACAGTTGAAATGGCAAAATTCAAAGACTATGGGGGTTATTTACTTACATTTTCGTAGAAAAAAAAAACACACATTTTTTTCGAGATGTCTAGTCGATATCCTGATCTGCGCTGGGTTTCGTTCAATAATCCGAAGATTTTGTGGTTTTGGGCATCAAATCTGAAAAAGTCTGAGGTTTCTGCTGTCAAATCCAAAAAGTTTTTGGGGCCATCGTTATTCCGGAAGAAAGTATGATACTAATGTCTATTACACATGTTGTACACTACCTCTTAAAGGGTTATTTTATTTAGGGGAGACCACCCAGTCTATTAAAGACAAAATTAGTCAACATATATATAATATTAGAACTAATAAATTTAAGTTACCAGAACCAGCTCACATTCAGAAACATGAATATTCAATTGCATCTCTCTGGTTTTCTGGTAATAGAGGCTGTGCCCCGCTAACTGCAATTATATTGGATCAATATAAAGGGAGTCCTCGAGTTACATACATCCGACTTACAGTACATACAACTCATGCAACTCATTGCTTGACTTTTATTAGCATTTAGCTTTAATAAACCTGCCCCATTTCCCTCTGGCGTGTTTTGTCTACTGCAGAGCACAGAAAAGTAAAAATAAATACTATGGTAAGACAAACATCTGCTTGTTGCATTTAATAAGTAAATGTATATGTTTCAATTTACATACAAATTCAACTTAAGAACAAACCTACAGACCCTATCTCGTACATAAACCGGGGACTGCCTGTATTGCAAAAAGAGTAGTGTGTTGCACAGGGGATGCGAGGGTGGAAAGGTGGGGCAAGGCATTTAAAAGTGGGTAAATGCATTGGAACATTAAAGGTATTGGAGCATTAAAAAAGGTTCAAACTTAGTGTAGAAAAGTATGAAGTGCCAATGATCAGCACTACTAATTCAAATTATTTTTTTCTACTTTTATTCTCAGACCCTTTTTGAAAAGAAATCTTTATAAAAAAAAAAAAATCCCAGCGTTGCTCATTGCAAATTAATGAGAGTAAACACTCTTTGAATACATTTTTCATGTTCATCATAACCTGTACACTCTACAAACAGTTTAG
The DNA here is from genome assembly GCF_017654675.1 of Xenopus laevis. Taxonomy (NCBI): domain Eukaryota; kingdom Metazoa; phylum Chordata; class Amphibia; order Anura; family Pipidae; genus Xenopus; species Xenopus laevis. The sequence goes on along the minus strand of NC_054382.1, from coordinate 49,660,693 downwards.
CTGACATTGGCTTGTTTTCTATTATGTAAAAAAGTTGTAAGTGGCATCTCTTTGTTTTCTTTTTACCCTTTATAACTAAATTCTTGTGTTTATTTAACTTTTTCAAGTCAAAATTAATGTTTTGCTATGCCCTGCAGGAGAAACTGAGCCTATGAAAATCAAATAGCATTTTGTTGGTTTAATAAATTATAAACAACACCAGTCCAATAATGTAAAATTGGATATCACTTGTGTTAGAAATGCTAAAATGTAATATTTACACAGCTGAATGGAAACCTGCAGTTTTGTTTCTACAAAACCATCTTGACTGCTGGGGGCAATAATCTGAAGTGCAAAAAGTTAACTTTAAAAGTTTCTATAGGATGTGTATTTCGTACAGACAATAGTTACTGTTAAATATTATGGGGGTGATGATCCAAAACATGTATTATAAGTACATAATGAGCTTTACCTTCCTTTTTTATGAATGTGTAATCTGTGTAGGATTACACAGGAGCAACAATTTGCTAGATACCCCCAGTGAATCCAACGGTCATTTTTAAAGTGGCAATTTTACTTATAGGGGAAATAATGCACCAGTTGGGGGGGGGGGGGGTGTTGAAATAATGCAGCACTACTATCTTACATACCTTTCCCAGGTGTTCCTCTTCATGCAGAATTTTTTAGATTTTATGCTACTGACTATATGCAAGTCTAAGGGGCATGTTTATTAAAGTCTACCATTAAAGCTCACCATAGTAAAATGCCAACACACTCTATTTATTCATTTGGGATTTTTAGAGGTATAATTATCAAATGATGAACTTTCACCCATTGATTCATAAACCTCTAAAAATCCCCTAGTTCTGTGTTCTAAGTATTTTTTACCTAAAAGAAGCACTGGTCCAGAGGAAAAAACTTAACAATTTAATTCACTGAGGGGTACCTAACAAACTGTTCCCCCACTGAATTGAGAGTAGACTGTCAAGATTGAGGTTGTTTCTCTGAACCTGCCTCACCTGCCGCCCTCTCCTATGGAGGCTTCTCATTTGCTCATACTCTTAGACCAGGAGATAGTCATGGTGGTGGGGTTGGATTTCTTCTCTCCCACAAATGTAGGTTTCAAACTTTAACCACACCAACTTCTCTTTCCTTCACTTTGTCGGGTATAATTTACCAGCCACTCCGACGCCACCACATGGAACTCCTGGGCACCAATGCGTCAAAACGTGTGTGTCAAGACTCCAGCACATCAAAAAGTGCGCAACTTCATGGCTCTGGTGCATCAACATGCAACGTCAGCATATGACGCAAGATGTCATCACATTTGTTTGGCACGAAAATCTGCATATAAAAGACGCCAGAACCTTGCAGACCTTTCCCAATTATAGGTTCAACTTATTGTGTTCCTGGGTGTGATTTGATTTTGATTCCTGATATTGATCTTGGAACAGAAGACAGCACTCAAAATGCAGATTAACTACTGTGATTAGTATTTATTTAAACTCCTTGCTGTCTTCTCTCATGTGTGACAAGAAAGAGAACCTAATAACCTTTTAAATCAACTCCACCTCCTTAAAGATTGGTTGTGAAATTAGTCACGTTGTGAAGGTAATTAGTATGCACAACGCACACCTGTCCAGGCTGGATTTCAAGAAAGACTATTAGCTCTTCCAAAAAATGAAGTCCAAACCTACAGCAGTTATGATTAAACTTAATTGTATTATGGCTCTTATTGGCCTCCTCAATCATTTTCTCAAGTAAATCCACTGACCCATTCAAAAATAGCAAAATGTCATCCATACACCCAAAATATGCAAATATGTGAAATCAAAAAGGCTCCTTTTCAGGAAATTCCTAAAATGCATTGTTCTTCTGCAATCAGGGACCCCAAATCATCTTACTAAAATACCCCTGCAGCTTAGGGTATGTAGAACAGACTTTGAGGGTGGTAAAGACTAGGATACAGGAACACAAAGAAATATCAGGAACGTCAATTGAAAACACACACACAGGTTTCCAGACACTTTATTGAGTTTAAACATAATTTCATGAAACTAAGGTGGTGTATCCTGGATGATTTATCCATTGATAGGAGAGGTGATAATATATTTAAAAGACTTCTACAAAAAGAAGGTAAATGGATTAAGAAGTCAACACCTTAACCCCCAAAGTTTTATATAAACCTTGGAGTCTGAAACTGTATCTATGATTCTAATTTCTACTTCTCATTTTATGGATCTATGTAATAGACCATGGCATTTCCAATGTAAAACACTTTTTACTTTTGGACTTTTTTGAACTTAGGGGCACATTTACTAAGCTCGAGTGAAGGATTGGAATGAAAAAAGTAATTTTTTGGGTACTTCGACCATCGAATATTCGATATTTGAATTCAAAGGACTTTACTTCGAGGGTCGAATTTGAGTGTTTATTAACCCTCGAAATTCGACCCTTGATAAATCTGCCCCTAAATGTTTTTTTTTTTTTTTACACTTTTTTTGGATTCAGTCTGGGCAGTTGTGTATTATGCATACTAATTACTTTCACAAAATGCATCTGATCTTTAAGGGGGTGGAGTTGGTGTTTTTAAAAGGTTACTGGTTTCTGTTTCTTACAGTTAAGAAAGAGCACCAAGGGGACTAGTGGGTAGAATTTTCTGGCAAGGCCTCATTGAACCACTAGATGACTTGGCTTTTCACAGTTTACTTCAAACAGTTAGCATCCCTTACCATCAGAATTTACATCCATTTTAGGGATAGACAATCAGAGAGGTGTCAAACATGTAAATTGGTTCCTGTTCCAACTTCTCTATTTGAGTCTTATTTATACTGTAACTGAGCCCACTCTGACACTACTTATGTTTCTGCTGTGAAAGCCTGTAGAAGATTTGGTAGAGTCTGTTTGTATTGAGGTGCTAGAAGATACTTTGTTATTCCAGAAGCCTAACTAGCAGGGCAACCCAAAAAAACAAAAAGTTTCACCTGTGCAATCTCAATTTTCCTCCAAATAACTCTCACTCCCATGTTCTGATTCCATTTACAATCTTTCCATTATTAAGATTCCTGTATTCTGCATCCTACAACATTATTGATCAATCCTTTGCTAACGCCACATAGCTCTCTTTTGTTCTTCTCAACATGTCTTTATCTGCTTCAGCTGTTGATGAATCATGAATAATATCTAATTTAATGTACTATCCCCATAGCACTTGCCATTTGTTGTTACATCAAAACGTCATCTTCTTTTTGAACTCCATTGCCCTATTACAGCCAGAATTTTTTTGATCTGGCTAAAGAATCATACAATCAACAATCCAATTATTAACTGATCTTCAGGCTGATTTATATATGTTTTTTTGTCTCTCCAGCGATCTTTCTGCTCCAGTTATTTCTGTCCTGGCTATTTCTGTAATAGGACATGTTAACATTTTACATGTACACTTCTCTGTTGTTTTTTTAAATAAGAATACGGAGTTCCTTCTACCTCATAGACTCCCTGACTGTTGTTCCTAGAGAAAGACAAAAAAAGGGGGGTTGTGGGTGCACACCTGAGGCCAATTTCAAAATATCTAAAGCCCTGTCTAAGTAATTCAAGTAAATATGCAAGTGCATGTAATTTTAAAAACAGGGTTTTTTTTGTTACAAAGTTAAGATCATAAAATTGATAAGGTCCACTTCGCTAGCGAATTTACGGCAGCACCCGTTAGTAAATCGGCGAAGTGGCAAAATGACGTAACGCTGGCGAATTTTCGCTAGCATTAGCCATTTCGCCCTTTAGTAAATTTGCCCCTTAGTCTCAAGCTACTGTCTTTAAAAGAATGATACTTTAAACTTTTAGGAGCTTATTTATTTATGAAATGTCCAGTTATTTATTTAAAAATTCGAGTTTTTATACTATACAATCCATTGTTAGTGAAAATTTTTTGAGATTTATTATACCCCGAGGATGCAAAAAGTCAAATTCAGAAAATACTCCATCTTCAACCTGTCAAGGTCCTGTATAAGACAATGGCAGAGGTATTATTTGCAATTTGAATATATTATGAAGATAATTCTAACATATCGGGTTTTTCCACCAATTTCTGGAAAAATTGTGACTCTTTTAGGTGTCAAATCCGAAAAAATTTAGATTTTACGTGCAACTATCTGAAAAATTAGCAGTTTACGTGCGACAATTTGATAAAGTTGTGGTTTTTTAATGATCTATAAGGGTAAATCTTGGATTCTAGTTTGGTTGGACTTTTTATATTTAAAACATGAGAAAAATTTGGATTTTGATAAATAACCCCCTTAGTGTTATTAAAATCTTTTTTTAAATAAATGATTTACCAGTTCTAGTTTGTGACATCAACATTTTAATTGATGAAGCAGTTTCTTTGTTTGTTTGTAAGCACAGTTATACTCTTTTTCTTTTGAACCAGAGTGTACATGAAATAGAATGTTTTATTTGAATGTAGTTTAACTTGAAAATAATTTATTGATACAATAACTAATCATATATTAGAGTGAAAGGGTTCTCTGCATGTGTGTTTTTACCTACATTATGAAACCACAAAAGAGTTTCAACATAGAAGTAAAGTAATGAGAAGTATCTTTATTGCATAATCTAATAAAAGTTGCAATTTTATGTCATTTTATTGAAACCAAAATTAACAATGTCATTTTCTGTATTGAAGTATTCAAAGCTCTTTGTGTATTATTCCACCCACACTGATGGTCTTTTTGTGGCACAGAACACGTGACCAATATGCATGAATTTACAGGGCCAATTTCTCAATGTTATAACATCTGTTGGAGGCCAAATATATTGTACTGAAAACTGAAAAGTCTTGATGTAACTTCTTTTGTATTACCTAGTATGCTAAATCTATTCTCTGAAAGTGCAGCATTTATATAAGATTTATTTTTATGTAAATGTAGTTATTTTCCTCTACAGCAGCCAAACCACTTCAAATATTTTAATAATTATGGTTGATATCTAGAGGTTACAGCATATTGCTTTTTATGTAGGACAAACAATTGAAAGTAATGTTTGCATGTAGCCTTATTATCCTATTGAAATGTACCTGCTTAACAGAATGTTCCTGGCTACAAAGCTCTAAAGACTCTAATAATTTTGAGAGCCAGACTAAAATCAAAGATATCCTAGAACAAAAGGCAGGCATTCCCCTGTCTTTTTATTGAAGATAATAAAAAAATATTGAACAAAAAGGGAAAAAAAGGGGTGGCACTTTCAATTAAATCTATAAAAGAAAAATGTAAGGGAAAGACTAAAAATTTACTAAATTGCCATTCACTTGACAGCATTTACACTCTGTGCAGATTAGCAGTGTATCTGATTGAGCCACAGAGATTTTTTTTTGCCTCATACCACATGGAAGAAGATCCAGACACATATTGAAATAATTTCTACATTTACCCCCATGTTGCCTCTATTCAATTGCTCCTGTTTTTATAATGCAAATGGAATGTTTTTATTTTTGTGGTGAATAGTCACATAAGTAAATTTATTCAATATAAATATTTTGTCATAGGCCCATCTTCTGCTTCTTCTTAATTTTATAGCAGTTATAGTTGAATACCATATTTAAAAGGATTGTTTTTGTGGCTGCAAATGCACAAATGATCCTGCACTGAGAATTTTATCCCTGGTGCATGACAGTTGCAGTCGCTGGATAAAAAGAAAACATTCCTTAAGAGTACTTGTGTCTAACGCTATCTGAGTGTCTGTTCCAAAGATTATTTGCAACTACGACTATTGACTCGGGTAAACTCTGGAGTTGCCATCATCTTACACTTAAAGAATTGTGTGCAGAAGTATTTTGATGCTGAGCGCCAGATATCTCATGGCCATAGAAATTTGGGGAAAAAATGGCACTGAAGGTGAAAAAACATGGCAATATGGGACCTGTTATCCAGAATGCGCAGGACCTGGGGTTTTCGGGATAACAAATCTTCCCGTACTAAGGGGTTGTTCACCTTTGAATTATCTTTTAATATGATGTAGTGAGTTATATTCTGAAACAATTTGTAATTTGGTTTACTTTTTTATTTGTGGTTTTTGAGTTTTTCTTTCTATTCAGCTGTTTGCAAGTTCAGAAATTCAGTTGCTAGGATCCACATTACCCTAGATACCATGCACTGATTTGAATAAGAGACTGGAATACGAATAGGAAAATACCTAAATAGAAAGATGAGTGATAAAAAATGGAAATCACAATAAATGTGTAGTTTTACAGAGCATGAGTTTTTTAGTTGGGGTCAGTGACCCCCATAGCTGGAAAGAGCCAGAAGAAGAAGGAAAATCTATGAAATATAAATAATGAAGACCATGTGCAAAGTTGCTTAGAATTAGCTATTCTATAACATACTGATAGTTAACTTGAAGGTGAACCACCCCTTTAACTCTGCCAAAAAATCACGTAAACATGAAATAAACCTAATAGGCTGGTTTACTTCCAAGAAGAATTAATTATATTTTAGTTTGGACCAAGTACAAGATACTGTTTTATCACTACAGTGAAAAAGCAAATCATTTTTAAACATTTTGATTATTTGGATAAAATGGAGTCGATAGGAGATGGTCTTTATGTAATTCAGAGCTTTCTAGATAACGGGTTTCCAGATAACAGATCCCAGTAACTGTAATATGTTTTTTTATAAAATGGTATATTTATTTTTGGATGTCGTTTTTTATGCACCTTTTTTTACCTAAGCCCAACTGAATGTGCTCCTGTCTAAGGGGTGAACTCTATGAACAATTCTTGTCCGATTGTCAGCAACAAGCAGTAAAAAAAATCCAAAATTATTTTTTAAATATGTTAATAGTAAAAAAATGAAGCAGGAAGGGGTGGGACCCTTACTATCAGAGGGGGGTCAGCTGGTTGATGAAAACAAAATAAAAGCGCAGATTCTGAACTCATATTTTTCATCTGTCTACACAAATGAGGAATCAGTAAGTGAAGGTTTCCTTCTTAACAGTCCCAATTCTAGTAATACAACTAATGATGCATGGTTCACACATGAAGAAATTCAAAAGAGACTAGAACATGTTAAGATTAACAAAGGTCCAGGGCCAGATGGTATTCATCCCAGGGTAATTAGCGAGCTTAGCTCTGTGATTGCCAAACCTCTTTACTTAATTTTTCAGGATTCATTGAGATCTGGCATAGTGCCGAGAGACTGGCGAATTGCTAATGTGGTGCCTCTATTCAAAAAAGGATCCCGTTCTCAGCCTCAAAACTATAGGCCAGTTAGTCTAATGTCAGTGGTAGGAAAGCTTTTCGAAGGGTTAATAAAGGATAAGATACTGGACTTCATAGCAAATCATAATACTATGAGTTTGTGCCAGCATGGTTTTATGCGTAATAGATCTTGCCAGACTAACTTAATTTCTTTTTATGAGAATGTAAGTAGAGACCTCGATTCTGGGATGGCAGTGGATGTGATTTACTTAGACTTTGCTAAGGCATTTGATACAGTGTCACGCAAAAGGTTACTGGTTAAATTAAGGAATGTTGGCCTGGAACATAGTATTTGTACCTGGATAGAGAATTGGCTAAAAGAGAGACTACAAAGGGTGGTGGTAAATGGAACATTTTCTAATTGGACCAGTGTTGTTAGTGGAGTACCGCAGGGCTCTGTACTAGGTCCCTTGCTTTGCAACTTGTTTATTAATGACCTGGAGGTGGGCATTGAAAGTACTGTTTCTATTTTTGCAGATGATACTAAATTGTGCAGAACTATAGGTTCCATGCAGGATGCTGCCACTTTACAGAGTGATTTGTCTAAACTGGAAAACTGGGCAGCAAACTGGAAAATGAGGTTCAATGTTGATAAATGCAAGGTTATGCACTTTGGCAAAAATAATATAAATGCAAGTTATACACTAAATGGCAGTGTGTTGGGAGTTTCCTTAAATGAGAAGGATCTAGGGGTCTTTGTAGATAACACGTTGTCTAATTCTGGGCAGTGTCATTCTGTGGCTACTAAAGCAAATAAAGTTCTGTCTTGCATAAAAAAGGGCATTAACTCAAGGTATGAAAACATAATTATGCCTCTTTATAGGTCCCTGGTAAGGCCTCATCTGGAGTATGCAGTGCAGTTTTGGACTCCAGTCCTTAAGAGGGATATAAATGAGCTGGAGAGAGTGCAGAGACGTGCAACTAAATTGGTTAGAGGGACGGAAGACTTAAATTATGAGGGTAGACTGTCAAGGTTGGGGTTGTTTCTCTGGAAAAAAGGCGCTTGCGAGGGGACATGATTACACTTTACAAGTACATTAGAGGACATTATAGACAAATGGCAGGGGACCTTTTTACCCATAAAGTGGATCACCGTACCAGAGGCCACCTCTTTAGACTAGAAGAAAGGAACTTTCATTTGAAGCAACGTAGGGGGTTCTTCACAGTCAGGACAGTGAGGTTGTGGAATGCACTGCCAGGTGATGTTGTGAAAAATGGCAGTTATAAACTACATGTATCCAACGCGACTGTTGGATGTGAAGGTGAATGTCTCATGCTGCGTCTTCACCTGATAGTCATGTTGTGTGTAGTTTGTACCTGCGATTTGTCTATGAGTCCCATTACGCCTGCGTTTTGTCATAGCGCGACAGATCCGTCAAGAATCATTTGTGGAGTTCAGTCCTAAATAGTAGGGAAAGAATAGGGAAGGATTTAGCAATGAGCTGCACCTTCTAATTAATGCTGATCCCATTTAGCAGACCCAAAATACATAGGTAAATGTAATATTACCTTTTCCGTCTCATCGCCTGTTGGGACCCTATCTCCTCGTCCCATGCACCTCTCCTGACGTACACTGTATCCACTTCCAGGTTCACCCACCTTTCACTGTATCTCCGGCTATATTCAGCACGCCGTGTCTGATGTCTTTGCGCATGGCACAAAATTCAAATATTTAAAGGGGCACGGGCAATTACTCACTGCCCAAAGTTGGTCTATTTGCTAATAGTTCCTGGAAGCAGTTATAGTTCTGATCTCTGTTCTTTGACCATTACCTGTCCCTGACTTCTGTTTATTCGCTGCCTGCACTGCTCCTGATTTCGTACGGCAGTGTTTTTTGGCATTGACCACAGCCTGTTCCTTGACTATGCTTCTTGTTTCCCATCTTTTCTGTACATGTTAGGTTCCCTTGTCTGCCCAGATCTCTCTCCTTGGTCCTCTCACTTTAAGACGTGACGGCATTTGAGTAGGGAAAGGCGGCTGTTATAGGTGTAAGCTTGAGTTGTGCCTGGGACCTTGCTGTTAGTTCTGGGTTTTTGGATACCTTACGTTACAGTAAATTTTTACTATGTGAGAGCTCAATATATAAAGCTAGCTTGCTTCAGTAGCACAGAGTAGCACAGAAAATGCCAGGATAACCCCAAGCTCAAGGCCTTGAATTCAAGACCAGAAAAACTGTTAAAATAGATTCTAATGATACACCCTATGACCCCCATGTTACATGTAACTCGTTTACTCAAATGGGCCCCCCTGTACTGGTAGATGAAGGGTTAAATACACTGTATTCCACACACAAAGCTGATCTTTTAAATAGCTTGGGTGCCAGTGGTCCTTAAAACAAAATAATACATCTTTTTTCCCTCTTGGGGGTGCTGTGAGATGGTACAATCACAAATCATATAAATTCTTCAGTCACCCTCACATGATACTCTTATAATCGCAACTGTAGTATTCACAACACTCCAGAGGTGTTATTCACAAATTGGTGAACTAGTCCCCAGTGCTAGGCAATACTCACAGTTGTGTATTACTCTTGAAATTTGCTATTCATTACCCTCATCACTTGAGTCCTTATACTGGCAGGTGACACCACAGGGTACTAACCCTCTCGCTGCTCTACCTACTACCCTGATCCTGCCACTCACTCTTATAGTGAGGAATTACAAAACTTTCCTAGCACTTCACCTCCTGAAGCAAACCTCTGCCTCTGGCCCTCAGCACACCACCTCCTCCATGATGTGGGACCATAAGAGACAGAATATGTGGTTGCTTCCCCTTTTATAGATTAGGGAAATGTAACACCCCTGGCCAATTTACCATTACACATTTCTGTATCTACTGTGCATTATCTACAACGTTGAATTGAACCTCTGCCTAAAGTCAGGTCACTGTCTATAAAGCCAAAAACATAGGACTTAACAGTCCTACTAATTTCATTGGATGAGCCAAAGCCACTGCCATTTACTGTAAGATGACAGAGAGAATGTTTACTGTACTTTAAGTCCAGTTTGAAAATAAATGTGCAAAGTGATTTGCCACCTCTTCTTATTCTATGGAAGACTATGAACACCCATTTCTTTCTTCATTGACACAAAATTCCCATCTTATTGTAATTGGACATCACTTAATAATAATAGGAAAATTGATAATTTTTACTATACCAAAAGGGATTAACCATATATGGAGCTCTGTACTGTTAGAACTGTATCCCTCCACCTCATAATAAAAGCAAAATGTTTATAATGAAATCTGATTATTTAAATGTTGGATCTATACAAATCAAAACTTATTTTAGTTCCTGTTTTATAGCTGTAAATAGCAATGCCCTCTAATTGCTTTGATATATTTTGGAGATATTAATATAGAACACCATTAAATATATTGAAAGTTATAAAGGGCAAATATATAGTGCCAGTCATTGGGTTTCCTCCAGCAAGATTAACTGTTAATCAAAATCCCGGAAAAATATTTTTCATTTGATAAAGATATACAACATTTGATTGTGTTTATAGTTATTCAATCAGCAGAAAGTTACAGTTCACAATATTCAATACTTATTTAGAAATAATGAGTTTTCTTGGTATCTCAATCAAAATAAATCTTTTCCTCAAAGCGCTCATATTAAAGATGTCAGATGCATAAAGCCTTGACATTTTACAAATTTATTGTACTACATGCATATATCTTGACAAAAACTTTTTTTTTTATTCAGCACTATCCTGTACTAAAATCCTTTCTGAAAAAGGAAAATGTTTGTTTGTAATGTATTCTAACAAAAAGTGGCTAAAATAATGGATGTTACTTGGAGAAAGATTATAGATGTGAATTGACAGCATAGTGATAGGATGAGGTACAGGCATAATGAATGATGTTACCTACTTTGCTCATGTTAGGGTCCAACGTCCACTAAACCATACTCTCTTTCACTCTTAAATGAAACTGAACTAAAACTGCTAATTTGTGAGGACCCCTTTACATTTCTGGACTGCCAATGTAATACTATAAAATATACAATATTCACAGACTGCATTGTTTTTTGCTTGATTGACAAATGACTAGGCTCACAAGAACAAATGAAAAAGTATATAAATCCATCTACCAACAGAAAAAAACGTTATTTAAAAAAAAAACATAGGGAAGAAAATGTTCTTCTCAAGTACAACAAAATTGAGACTTAAATAGTGCAGGCTAAACACTATTTGAAATTAAAAATGTTATAAGACTGTATATTGTCATTTAAATCACAATTATTTTTGTAAAGTGCTGGAATATCCGTAGAATAGATTGAATTTAGAATTGATAGAAATATTTAATAACTCTTTATTAGGGATTGAGTAGTTATTTAGACCTTGAGTTTCAGACTGATATAATTTATTAAACATATGCACTACCTACAATATTTGTGGGTACATTATTGTAATCTAAAAAAGATAAAAACAAGATGTGTGCAAGTTTGGATTATGGCTCTGAATGATTATACTGAGATCTAGGCTAAACCAGGGTAGGCTAAACTAATTTTAAGACATGCACATAAACATTTTTGTAGCAGGACCCATGTTGTTAAGGTACAGTTTCATCTGAGGGTCTGTCTTTAAGCATTGTTAGCAACATCTTAGCTCTTGATCAGGATTCAGAAAATTACACAAATGCACTTGCTAGGTGATAAAGCAATGCTTTACAAAAAGTTTTGTAAAAAAAAGTCAAACTAAAGAAGTACACTTTCACTTTTAACATGATAAAGGTTCTTTGCAGTGTGGTAGACATAATGATGTCTGCCCCCATAACAAAAACTCTTATTAATTTCCTAAAAATATTTAAAGTACCTGTATGTTATCAGAACAATGACAGCATTAGGATATTGTAGGAGTGTATAATTTATTGTCTTTTTACAGTGAAACATTTCATTGACTAAATGCTTTTTGCATTATATAATTCTGATGTATTGTATATCCATGGATTGCTGCTTATGTATTGTCTTGAAAACTCTATGGCTCTTAAGTGTCTTCTCTCATAAGACACATCAATTATGTGATGACTGGTAGATTAAATAGCTTTCTGTAATTCTTCATTCACTTGGTAAGTTTCTTACTATTAGGGGGGAAAGTAAGCGTGTGCAATAATAGTCATAACGGAAAGCTTATCTGAAAATTAAAATTATTTTTAAACTCAAGTTAGTCCTGTTGGTCATTTAACAAAAGGAGTTATACAGTTTGGTCACTGTTTCTGCAGTATAATTGCCTCACACATTTGTCCCTTGTTCAGCATTGTTGGAAGGTATTATTAATCTCCATCCCTAGTTTATAAATGCAGATGATTGTTTTCCTGTTTTGAACTTTTATGCTAGTTTATATTCTAGCTGTATACCATCAACTCATGGTACTGTTATACAGTGTACTCCCCCTCGAAAAAAAGTGTCAGGCAGGGCAAAAACTAAGTTACCAAAAAAATAAATAAATATGTGCCTCCCCCTGCTCACCCGTCCTAGTGTTTGGTACAAGCATCTAGGGATGTAGCGAACGTCGGAAAAAAAGTTCACGAACATATTCGCGAACTTGCGTCAAAAATGCGAACGGTTCGCGAACGTCGCAAACCCCATAGACTTCAATGGGAAGGCGAATTTTAAAAGCTAGAAAAGACATTTCTGGCCAGAAAAATGATTTTAAAGTTGTTTAAAGGGTGCAACGACCTGGACAGTGCCATGCCAGAGGGGGATCAAGGGCAAAAATGTTTCTAAAAAATCCATTGTTGACACAGCGCTGCGTTTTGTGCTGTAAAGGGCAGAAATCACACTACATTTCTAAACCTGTGTAATAAAATGCTTTAAAACGTCCGGCGTCTACATGCCAATCAAGTCGTGTAAAAGTTACAGCCTGTTCACACGCAAAGACGAAACGCGGTGCTTACTGCAACGCAAAAAGACGCAAAGAGCTTTAATGAATGATACCGTCAAGTGAGCAAATAATAGTTTTTAATTACTAGTTGCTTGTCACCTCCAGGATGTTCGTCCTGTTGGTGGCAATATTTCTGTAGTGGTGTGTTTAGCAGTCACCGTGCTTGTGCGCACGTGCACGGTCAGGCAGAGGTAATTCAATGTACAGTGAAGTGAACCAAAAAACACTGATTCTGCAGTGTGGGCCCAGTTTTAGTCTACTTTATTGATCACCTGCGGTGACCATAAAAGATGCGATTTTGCCACTGTTGCAGAACCCTGAAAAATTAGGCATGTGTACTTTCCTGAAAAATTATGTTTTTTTTGTCGCAGCCACTGAACCAGAAGTCCAGAAACAATATGCCATATAAATGCTGAAAATATTAATTTTTTTGTGGCAGCCACTGCAGCACAGAGGCCAGAAAAAATATGCCATATAAATGCAAACAATATTAATTTTTTTTTTGTCGCAGCCACTGCAGCACAGAGGCCAGGAAAAATATGCCATATAAATGCTAACAATATAAATTTTTTTTGTCGCAGACACTGAAGCACAGAGGCCAGAAAAAAATATGCCATATAAATGCTGAAAATATTCTGTTTTTTTTTGGTCGCAGCCACTGCAGCACAGAGGCCAGAAAAAATATGCCATATAAATGCAAACAATATAAATTTTTTTTTTGTCGCAGCCACTGCAGCACAGAGGCCAGGAAAAATATTCCATATAAATGCTAACAATATAATTTTTTTTGGTCGCAGCCACTGAAGCACAGAAGCCAGGAAAAATATGCCATATAAATGCTGAAAATATTCTGTTTTTTTGGTCGCAGCCACTGAAGCACAGAGGCCAGGAAAAATATGCCATATAAATGCTGAAAATATTCTGTTTTTTTTAGTCGCAGCCACTGAAGCACAGAGGCCAGAAAAAATATGCCATATAAATGCTGAAAATATTCATTTTTTTGTCACAGCCACTGAAGCACAGAGGCCAGAAAAAATATGCCATATAAATGCTGAAAATATTCATTTATTTTTGTCGGCAGCCACTGAAGCACAGAGGCCAGAAAAAATATGCCATATAAATGCTGAAAATATTCAATTTTTTTGGTCGCAGCCACTGAAGCACAGAGGCCAGGAAAAATATGCCATATAAATGCTGAAAATATTCTGTTTTTTTTAGTCGCAGCCACTGAAGCACAGAGGCCAGAAAAAATATGCCATATAAATGCTGAAAATATTCAATTTTTTTGGTCGCAGCCACTGAAGCACAGAGGCCAGGAAAAATATGCCATATAAATGCTGAAAATATTCTGTTTTTTTTAGTCGCAGCCACTGAAGCACAGAGGCCAGAAAAAATATGCCATATAAATGCTGAAAATATTCAATTTTTTTGGTCGCAGCCACTGAAGCACAGAGGCCAGGAAAAATATGCCATATAAATGCTGAAAATATTCTGTTTTTTTGGTCGCAGCCACTGAAGCACAGAGGCCAGAAAAAATATGCCATATAAATGCTGAAAATATTCTGTTTTTTTTGGTCGCAGCCACTGAAGCACAGAGGCCAGAAAAACTCAGGATTTACCTGGTTTCAAATTAAACCAGTAGGGTTTGCACCCTAGTTTGTAACGGTGGTGGAGGGAGGAGGACGCTAAAGGACAGCTGTATGTGGAGTCATGAGGCATGCAGAGAAGGACAGCTGCATGGGGAGTCAGAATCAGAAACTCAGAACAAGTCTTCCGGCGTGCAGTAACCCTCCGAGATCCACCCCTCATTCATTTTAATAAAGGTCAGGTAATCCACACTTTTGTGACCTAGGCGAGTTCTCTTCTCAGTTACAATCCCTCCTGCTGCACTGAAGGTCCTTTCTGAGAGGACACTTGAGGCGGGGCAAGACAAGAGGTTCATGGCAAATTGTGACAGCTCTGGCCACAGATCAAGCCTGCGCACCCAGTAGTCCAGGGGTTCATCGCTCCTCAGAGTGTCGATATCTGCAGTTAATGCCAGGTAGTCCGCTACCTGCCGGTCGAGGCGTTCTTTGAGGGTGGATCCCGAAGGGTTCTGCCGCTGCCTTGGGCTGAAAAACATATGCATGTCTGACGTTACAGAGTGGCCAAAGTGCTTTGTCCTTGCAGGTGCGCTCGTGGCAGGATTACTGGCACCTCTGCCCCTGGAATGTTGATGAGTTCCTGAAGTGACATCACCCTTAAAAGCATTGTACAACATGTTTTGCAGGCTGGTTTGTAAATGCAGCATCCTTTCAGACTTGTGGTATGTTGGTAACATTTCTGCCACTTTATGCTTGTACCGAGGGTCTAGTAGAGTCGCGACCCAGTACAGGTCCTTCTCCTTAAGCCTCTTGATACGGGGGTCCTTCAACAGGCATGACAGCATGAAAGACCCCATTCTCACAAGGTTGGATGCAGAGGTATACATCTCCGCTTCCTCGTTATCAAGGACTGCATCATCCACGGTCTCCTCCCCCCAGCCACGTACAAGACCAGGGGTCCCCAAAAGGTCACCACCAGCCCCCTGGGAAGCCTGCTCCTGTTGGTCCTCCTCCTCCACAAAGCCACCTTCCTCCTCTGACTCCACTTCTGACACCTCTCCCTGTGTTGCAGCAGGTGCCTGGGTTCGTTCTGGTGATTCCGACCAGAAATCGTGCGCTTCCTGCTCCTCGTCACGCTGGTCTACAGCCTCATCTGTCACTCGTCGCACGGCACGCTCCAGGAAGAAAGCAAAGGGTATTAGGTCGCTGATGGTGCCTTCGGTGCGACTGACCATATTTGTAACCTCTTCAAAAGGGCGCATGAGCCTGCAGGCATCGCGCATAAGCACCCAGTAACGGGGGAAAAAAATCCCCAGCTCTGCAGATCCAGTCCTACCACCCAGTTCAAACAGGTATTCGTTGACGGCTCTTTGTTGTTGCAGCAGACGTTCCAACATGAGGAGCGTTGAATTCCAGCGAGTCTGGCTGTCGCAAATCAAACGCCTGACTGGCATGTTGTACCGCTGCTGAATGTCAGCAAGGCGTGCCATGGCTGTATAGGAACGTCTGAAATGGGCCGACACCTTCCTGGACTGCCTGAGAACGTCCTGGAATCCTGGGTACTTTGAGACAAAACGTTGTACTATTAAATTCAGAACATGTGCCATGCAGGGCACATGTGTTAAATTGCCCAGTCTCAGTGCTGCCAACAGATTGCTTCCATTGTCACACACCACTTTTCCGATCTTCAGTTGGTGTGGGGTCAGCCACCGATCGGCCTGTGACTGCAGAGATGACAGGAGTACAGATCCGGTATGGTTTTTGCTTTCCAGGCACGTCATCCCCAAGACAGCATGACAACGGCGTACCTGGCACGTCGAATAGCCTAGGGGGAGCTGGGGGTGCACAGGTGTGGAGGAGGAGGAGGACCCAGCAGCAGAGGACGAAGAAGAGGAAGAAGACGAGGTAGAGAGCGAAGGAGGAGTAGAGGTGGTGGCAGAACCGCGTGCAATCCGTGGCGGTGACACCAACTCCACTGTCGTTGTTGAGCCACACATTTCCTGCTTCCCAGCCATGACCAAGTTCACCCAGTGGGCAGTGTAGGTGACATACCTGCCCTGACCATGCTTGGAGGACCATGCGTCAGTAGTCATATGGACCTTTGGCCCAACACTAAGTGACAGAGATGCGGTGACTTGGCTCTGCACATGGTGGTACAGGTGTGGTATTCCCTTTTTTGAAAAAAAATTGCGGCTGGGTACCTTCCACTGCGGTGTCCCAATTGCTACAAATTTGCGGAAGGCCTCAGAGTCCACCAGCTGGTATGGTAAAAGCTGGCGGGCTAAGAGTGCAGACAAGCCAGCTGTCAGACGCCGGGCAAGGGGGTGACTCACAGACATTGGCTTCTTACGCTCAAACATGGCCCTCACAGAAACTTGGCTGGGGCAGATGACTGGGAATGGGAACTGGTGGTCAAGGTGGAAGGCGGAGTGGAGGGTGGTTCAGACGGGTCAAGGACAGCAGAGGTAGAGCAGTAAGATGCTGGACCAGAAGGAGGGTGGCTTTTAGTTTGCCTGTTGCCTTTGAGGTGTTGCTCCCAAAGTGCTTTGTGCTTGCCGTTCATGTGCCTTCGCATAGAAGTTGTACCTATGTGGCTGTTGGGCTTCCCAAGACTCAGTTTCTGACTGCACTCATTGCAAATTACAACGCTTTTGTCAGAGGCACACACATTAAAAAAATCCCACACTGCTGACCTTTTTGAGGCTGGCAATCTGGGGGTAAAAGTAGAAGTCGGCGGCGTTGGCGGCAATGGCCGGCTGACCACAGGTGCCGATACATGTTGTTGCCCTACTGTTCCCTGCGAGCTGTCCTCCCTGCTTCTTCTAAGTCTTATTCTCCTCCTGCCTCTCTGACTCTCCGTCTCTCCATCTGAACTATCCTCCTCTTGCTCTCTTCTACTGGGCACCCACAAAACATCAATCTCCTCATCATCATTCTCCTCAGATGCATCAATTTCAACAGCTCACAGAAGGAAGCAGCAGCGGGGACCTCCTCGTCATCACTCATTATGTCCATCTCTGTTGTGTTCTCTGCCAGAATTAAATCTGGTGTAACGTCCTCATCTCCTTCATCTTCTTCTGCCAATAATGGTTGCACATCACTCAGTTCAAGAAACTCATGTGAAAATAACTCCTCTGACTCCAGTGAAGAAGGGGCGCCGGTGGTGGAGGAAGTGTTACGTGGGGTGCCCATAGCAGTGGAGGATGAGGATGTTGTGGTAAAGTTAGAAACGGTAGAGGATGGGGTGTGCTGTGTAAGCCAGTCAACTACCTCTTCAGCATTTTGGGAGTTCAGGGTCATTGCCTTTTTAAAACTGGGCAATTTCCTAGGGCCACAGGATAGCATAGCAGCACGGCCCCTAGTGCCTCTGCGTGGCGGCCTGCCTTTGCCTGGCATTATTTTTAAAACAAAAACAACAACAACTCAGGTGGTGTTTCTGGAGACGGTATTATTATTGATATTTAGACAGAATGTGAACAAGCTCACAGAGCTAGATGGGAGTTGTTTGAAAATGAAGAAGAAGAAGAACACACTGGGCAAACAAGGCCTACAAGGTCAACGTATACACTACTACAGCAGTGGATACGGAATATATTATTGCTGCCTGAAAAACGTCACTCGGGTGGTGTTTCTGGAGACGGTATTATTATTGATATTTAGACAGAATGTGAACAAGCTCACACAGCTAAGTGGCAGTGGTTTGAAAATGAAGAACACACTGGGCAAATAATGCCTACAAGGTCAACGTTTACACTACAGCAGTGGTGGATACGGAATATATTATTGCTGCTTGAAAAACGTCACTCAGGTGGTGTTTCTGGAGACGGTATTATTATTGATATTTAGACAGAATGTGAACAAGCTCACACAGCTAAGTGGCAGTGGTTTGAAAATGAAGAACACACTGGGCAAATAATGCCTACAAGGTCAACGTATACACTACAGCAGTGGTGGATACGGAATATATTATTGCTGCTTGAAAAACGTCACTCAGGTGGTGTTTCTGGAGACGGTATTATTATTGATATTTAGACAGAATGTGAAAAAGCTCACACAGCTAAGTGGCAGTGGTTTGAAAATGAAGAACACACTGGGCAAATAATGCCTACAAGCTCAACGTATACACTACAGCAGTGGTGGATACGGAATATATTATTGCTGCTTGAAAAACGTCACTCAGGTGGTGTTTCTGGAGACGGTATTATTATTGATATTTAGACAGAATGTGAACAAGCTCACACAGCTAAGTGGCAGTGGTTTGAAAATGAAGAACACACTGGGCAAATAATGCCTACAAGGTCAACGTATACACTACAGCAGTGGTGGATACGGAATATATTATTGCTGCTTGAAAAACGTCACTCAGGTGGTGTTTCTGGAGACGGTATTATTATTGATATTTAGACAGAATGTGAACAAGCTCACACAGCTAAGTGGCAGTGGTTTGAAAATGAAGAACACACTGGGCAAATAATGCCTACAAGGTCAACGTATACACTACAGCAGTGGTGGATACGGAATATATTATTGCTGCTTGAAAAACGTCACTCAGGTGGTGTTTCTGGAGACGGTATTATTATTGATATTTAGACAGAATGTGAACAAGCTCACACAGCTAGATGGCCACTGGGCAAATAATGCCTGCAAGTGCACTACTATTGGTGCACTACTATGAAGAACAGCAAACAGCACTGGACACCTTAAAGAACAGTAAGATAAGTAAAATAAAAAAAAAAATTATATGTATATTAAAAAAAAAAATATTTTCGGGTTGGTGCTGCTGAACTACTAGGAGCAGCACAGTAGCACACCAGTCCCACTCCCCAACACTGCTAGACTAATAGCACTTGGCTGTTAAAGTAGCAAAGTAAAACAACAAAAAAGAAAATAAAAGCAGTCCTTACAAGGACTATTGGGTTATTACAGCAGTCAGCAGATGAGATCAGAAGAGATCAGTGCCCACAGCAGGCAGCTACATACAGAGCACTGCAGTAGAAGGTAGATTACTAGCCAGCAAAGCTACCCTAAAATGTCCCTCAAATCCCTGCAGACTTCTGTCCCTCCAATACAGAGCAGTATCAAGTAGATTACTAGCCAGCAAACTTACTATCAACTGTCCCTCAAATCAGTGAAATCACTAGCAGCTCTCTCCCTACACTAGCTCTTCCAAGCACACACAGGCAGAATGAAAAAACGCTGCAGGGCTTCAGTTTATATATGGAAGGGGAGTGGTCCAGGGGGTGTGGGGGTGGTCCAGGAGGGAGAGCTTCCTGATTGGCTGCCATGTATCTGCTGGTCTGGGGTGAGAGGTAAAAAAAAAGCGCCAGGTAAGGCGAACCCAAAATGGCGAACGTCGCGCGACGTTCGCGAACTTGCGGCGGACGCGAACAGCCGATGTTCGCGCGAACAAGTTCGCCGGCGAACAGTCCGCGACATCCCTACAAGCATCTAGGCCTTACTCCTAAATGATTGCTTCTCATGTTTTATGCATTTGTACTGGTTATTGATCACAGTGTTAAATGAACTTTGCTATGTATGATGATATACTGTACAGTTTCAGTAAGCACTGTCATTATTCTATCCCCTTGGTTTAACACCTACCCCTTTGTTAATAAATCTGAAGCATATAAATCAGGTGTCTTTAGATTAATGAAGGTGTTTCACTGCCTGATAATCTATACCATAGAGAGGGAGGACAGAACACTTTCCATTATTACACCTTTTCTAAGACTCCAAAGCCAGTGACTGCCAGCTTCACCGTATATCCAGCTCCTTGTTCTTTATGTGTTTGCTTCTGAAGGACACAACACTTTCCAACTAATGCCAATAATTAGGCCTCTTACACATGGGTGCTCTTATCAGTGTTCAACTGTACCAGCATACTGCAGTTTTGCTATCATCTGTTTTTAGTCTCTCATTTCACAGTTTATGCCCTTAATGTATCACCAGCAATCCTTCAAATTTTTTTTAACTGGATGCACTACAGTTATTACCCAGCTAGCATTATTTTTGCCTTTAATATCACATTCATTCCTGGGAAGAGTCAGTTTGTTCAGAGATAGATTGACAGTCCCAAAAGATGCAATTATTTATCAAACTTTTAAACAAAGCTCTATCTGTAACTTGTAGCATAATTCACTCACCTTATATATTCCAAATCATATGAGGCATTTCCCCAGACTAATATGAGTATAGGATTGTGCATATTAATATTAAAATAAACAATATATACAAAATTATGGTGGATACAGCTTTATATGTCACCATCAGTATATAATTTTTATATCAGAGGGAAATATTTAAACATAATGTAAAATGCAAAACACTGTTAATCACAAAGTAAGGGATGTTATAATTTTATAATATTTTCTATAAACATAAACAACTAATATTGTCTTAATTTCTTAAAACTATCCTTGTAGTTAATTTATTTTTTCAACTCGGCATTTAAATTAAACATGTAGGGGCAAATTTATTTATGGTCGAATATCGAGGGTTAATTAACCCTCGATATTCGACTGCCGAATTGAAATCCTTCGACTTCGAATGAATCATTCGATTCGAAGGATTTTAATCCATAGAACTATTTTTCTTCGACCTAAAAATTGTTCCAAAGCCTATGGGGACGTTCCCCATAGGCTAACATTGACTTCAGTAGGTTTTAGGTGGCGAACTAGGGGGTCGAAGTTTTTTTTAAAGAGACAGTACTTCAACTATCGAATAGTCAAACGATTTTTAGTTAAAATCGTTTGAAGGTCGAAGTAGCCAAAAAAAATATTCGAAATTCGAAGTTTTTTTTATTCTATTCCTTCACTCGAACTAAGTAAATGGGCCCCGTAATGTGACCTGTGAAAGATTTTATGATGATTTTAAGACAAAATCTTTAATATTTAAAGATAATACCCGTGTATTTATTCAGATTTCTGTCTCAGAACAGTAAATAGTTAACTCTCAAGATATGAATTTAAGATTTAGATTCAATTCTATATTTAATGGACAGTACCAAAGATGTGATATTAGCCAAGGTAACTTTAGCCTTAAATATTTATAAATTGGAATCAAGGCTCTGCATGTTCATATATTTAACTCTGTTCTGCATGTTTATATATTTAACAAAATTCAATGTAAAAATCTAAAAAGAAATACTTTCTTAATTGTCTTGTGCAAAGGAATATCATGGTAGATTTACTTTTGTAAGAGGGGCATTGTGCAAATAGTGGCAGACCTTTGGTGACCTGTGGGACTGCTCTTTGAATCAAGAGCGGCCTGAATTTAGCACTATGGTGTGCTAAAGTTTCTTAGAATTACATTTGCTTTCATGAACCAAAATAAATAAATATCTATTATTATTATCATTGTTATTATTATTATTATTATTAGGCAGAGGTCCCCTATAACTGCATAATTCACATGCCCAAAATATTCTTTCTGCCCTACTGTCAGGATGCTAACCTTAAATGTTTATACAGTGTCTGTATCAGCCATGCAAGGGAATAAAAACTTTTTTGTTCTAATGTTTAGCCACCTGGACATCAAAAACATAGCTTTTGTATATAATCTTCTTTACCCAGAATGCTTCTGGTTCACCATTTTTCTTTACTCTGAAAGGACACTCTTTGAGCCTTTAGCAATTGTTGTGAGCTGGAAAGTTCACAAAAAAAAAAAAGAGTGATTCTGTTGAGGGTTAAAGAAAAGGAGCAATGCAATCATTGTGATTGCTCGTTCATGCCTTAAGGTGGCCATACACGGATAGATCCGCTCGTTTGGCGATGTCGCCAAACGAGCGGATCTCCCTCCGATATGCCCACCTTGAGGTGGGCAATATCGGGCTGATCCGATCGTGGGCCCTAGGGCCCAACGATCGGATCCTAGCGTTCGCCAAACGGGCGGTCGGATCGCGGGACCGCATCAACGAACAGATGCGGCCGCGATCCGACGGGATTTTTAACCCCATCCGATCGAGATCTGGCCGACTTTCGGCCAGATCTCGATCGGGGAAGCCCGTCGGGGGCCCCCATACACGGGCCAATAAGCTGCCGACTTGGTCTGTCGGCAGCTTTTATCGGCCCGTGTATGGCCACCTTTAATTGATAATTTCTGATTTCACTTTGACACACAGCAACTACGGAGCACTCGGAGTGGTGTGTTAAAAATATTTAAACTTTAATAATCCATCAGCGTATCAGCATACAAAACATCAGATCATGCGATTGACGCATTTCATGGCTTCTCGACACTTCTTCAGAAGCATTCTAAATGCGAGTGAGTGTTTGAGTAACTAATCTACTTTGTGTCTGGCACCTGCCCTTACAAGAAATTGTAAAAGTCTACCCTTATTCATTCCAGTTGTGGAAAATGGCTGCCCAGCCCAAAGTAAAATCAGTCTTTAACAATAAAGGCAGGAATGAGCAATCACAATGATTGCATTGTTGCTTTATTTCTTATTAGCAGGGTGAGCTACAGGAACAGCAGCATGTGATTGTCAAATACCTTGTCGGCTCTCAGAGCACATAATGTAGAACGATGTGTATGCTGCATGATCTCTCTCTCTTCCTTTATGATTCATAAAGCTTTAATAAAATGAATATAAACAAGGCTCCAGGGCCTGATGGCATATGCCCCCAGAGCTTAGTTCAGTTTTAGACCAGCCCCTATTTCTGATTTTCCCAGATTTGCTTTCATCTAGTATGGTGCCTTTGGATTGTAGAAAAGCTGAAGTCATTCCAATATTTAAAAAGGGATTACAATATCAGCCTGCCAATTATAAGATTTTTTGAAGGCTTATTAGGGATCACATTCAAAATTGTGTTCTAGTAAATGGCATTATGAACAGCAATCAGCATGGCTTTATGAAGGATAGGTCATGTCAGACAAATTTGCCAAAGTGTTTTATACCATACCCCACAAACGACTGCTTTCTAAAATAAAATAAATAATAATAAATAAAATAAGGTCTGTTGGGCTTAATGAAGTCATTTGCACATGGATAAGAAAATGGCTACAAGATAGGGTACAGAAGGTGGTTGTTAATGGTACATTCTCTACTTGGAGTAAGGTTCTTAGTGGGGTCCCTCAGGGCTTAGTATTGTCTCCACTTTTATTTATTTTGTTCATTAATGACTTGGGGGAGAGTATTGTAAGTAATGTATCAGTGTTTGCAGATGATACAAAACTATCCAGCCCAATTAATTCCATCCAGGATGTGGCATCCTTGCAACAGGATCTTGACAAACTGGCAATCTGGGCAGCTAAGTGGTAAATGAGATTCAACGGTGATAAATGTAAAGTGATGCACCATACTCATACCCTTAATGGGACTGCACCAGGCAAATCCCTTATGGACCTTGGAGTCCTTGTAGAAAATAAACTTGAGCTGTAAGGCCCCATCTAGAATATGCTGTACAGTTTTGGTGTCCAGTGCTCAAACGGGACAGTATTGAATTAGAGAGGGTCCAGAGAAGGGCAATTAGGCTGGCAAAAGTTATGTAAATTCTTAGCTATGAGGAAAGACTGGCCAAATTGGGGATGTTCACGCTGAGAAGAGGCACTTTAGGGGTAATATGATAACTATGTATAAATATATAAGGGGATCATATAGTAATCTCTCTAATGCTTTATTTACCAGTATGTCTTTCCAGCTGACCTGAGGTCAACCATTCCAATTAGAAGAATAGAGGATCCCCTTAAATATGCAGAAGGGGTTTTTTACAGTGAGAGCTGTGAAGATGTGGAATTCTTTCCCTGTACAGGCTGATACATTAGATAGCTTTAAAAATGGGTTGGATGGCTTTTGAGCAAGTGAGGGAACACAGGTTTATGGAAGATAGTTCATAGTACAAGTTGATTCAGGGACTATTCTGATTTTGGAGCCAGGAAGGAATTTTTCCCCCTCTGAGACAAATTGGAGAGGCTTCAGATTGGGTTTTTTGCCTTCCTCTGGATCAACTAGCATTTAGGAAGATTAAAATAGAGTTTAAAGGTTGAACTTGATGGATGTGTGTCTTTTTTCAACCTAACTTACTATGTTACTATGTTACTGCCTGCTTCCAGTGTGTCTGCCATGCAGAAGAAAGGGGGGTGGTAGGCTTTCTGTATGGCTGAATAATGAAGGAGGTGGGCAGGTTTTTCAAAAGGAACAGCTCAGTCAGCAAAAGAATGGGGAAACTGCCTGTGCAGTAGTGATGAGCAAACTTTTTTGCAGAGTTTTGAAAAATTTTGGAAAAAATGTGCAAATAGATCTGCAAAAATTATTGATCATGCTAATATTGTGGCCATACCCACTAACTACCTGTCCATTTTACAAAATTTGGCAGATTATGGAAAGTTTGAACACGTCTGGGGGTTTTAGGGCCATGTTTTGCTAATGAATGTGAAATTGTACCTAAATGCAGGTGTCCCATGAAAATCAAGACAGTTGGGGGGTATGATAAGTATGTATCAGTAAGAAACAATATATTTCAGCATTTAGTAACATTTCGAATTCATGAGTGTTTTTTTAAAACTCCCATAAACTCCCATAAATTCAAAGTTCGACCCATCTAAATTTATTAATAAAATCACAATTTTTCAACTTGGATTAATTGAAAGAACTCGAAAACTCAAATAGAATTTTAGTCAAATTCGTTCAAACCCGATTGTCAGGAAGGCGACAAACATCTCCAAATTGATACCTGGACTTCTTCCATTGATTTAAACAGCAATTCACAGGTTTTAGATGGCAAATAGTCGGATTAAAATTTTCAATTTGACCCTTCATAAATCTGCCCCTTAAGATGCATAGCTGATGCCAAATATGAAGTGCACCTTCAAAATACATATAGGGAAATGTAATACTAAATCACAAGCAACGTTTAAAATGGCGTTTTTACTAATGTTTGGCCCTGATCACAATGTAAAATACTCTGCGTGGTAAAATACACTTTGCGATTGTGAAATTTTATTACATACAAAAACCATTTTATTACATGTGCAAAACCATATGGTTGCAAACTTTAGTAGTTTGTTTGTTGTTAAGACCTGTAATTAGTCAAAAAGGACACAAACATGGTTGCTAACATTCTGAATGGTCCTTTTGAACATTTTTTGCACTAATTAATCATATTACATTCCCCAATAGTAGGGAAGAAAGCTGACTAGTCATGACTGCAGTAATTATTTAAACAATAAATAAATGTATCTCTTGCCAAATTCAGTCTCATTGTGTTCAAGATAATTACTAAGCTGCCTGTTTGCTTGCTCTAAATTGTGTCCAGTAAACTATAAAATATTGATTTGCATTGTGCAAATCAGGGCAAGATTAAAGCACTAGGAGTGAAATGAAACCATCAATGTCACGTTGTTTCTTATTAACCCCCTATATTAAATCTCAGAAGATATAAATATCATAATATATTGGTAAAAATGTGCCTCACTATAAAAGGATAATATAAATTTATTGCATGTGCATTAAAAAGAAAAAGTGCATTGAAACGTCATGAAGAAAATAAAATGTAAGCAGGGGAAAATGTACTTAACATGTATCAAGATTTATTCATTCTTGAATTTATTTTTCAGACAAGGTCTTGCTGGGTGAGTAAAATGCAAGATAGGGTACACATTACTTGTCTGTTGTATTTATTATAATATATGTAATATTTTGAGTTTTGCCGAATGCCCCTTAAGGTGCACGGGGGTATGATCAGCTCCCTTGTAAGTCACTGTTTTGTGGACAGATATGAATCTGTATTTGAATAATAAGCTGCTTAAAAGGCTAATAGAATTTTATTCAGACAGCCAATGTATTTTTAAGGCACAAAAGATGTGTGTCACGGCCGGCACCCTAAATCCAGAACCAATGCTAGACTCCCTGGTCTCGCTCTTGCACATGGATGCACCTTGTTGGTTATTGGATGCCTTTGGGAAAGCACTGCCCCTGCTCCAACTTCTGAGGCATCTACCACTATAAGAAATGGTAGGGTTGCATCAGGGTGATGAAGAATAGAAGCAGATACAAATTCCATTTTTAAAAACTCAAAAGTCTGAATAGCCTCAGGAGGCCACATACTGGGATGCGCACCTTTCTTGGTCAGATCCGTAATTGGGAACACAACCAGAGAAAACATTTTTATGAATTGCCTGTAATAGTTTGCAAAACCTAAAAACCTCTGGGTTGCATGTAATTAAAGAGGTTGAGCCCAGTCTAATATAGCCTTGACTTTACTGGGATCCATTTCTAACCCCTTTCCAGAAATATTGCACCCCAAAAATTGTATCGAAGAAACCTCAAAGGTACACTTCTCTAATTTTGCAAACTAATTTCCTCCTTTTCCTGAGTAGGATCTCACATACATGTTGTCGGTGGTCACCCAAGTTAGAAGAAAAAATTAAAATGTCATCAAGATATACCACCACAAATAGTACAAGTAGATCTCGGAATGTCATTGACAAATTCTTAAAACACTGCAGGGGCATTGCATAGGCCAAACAGCATGAACAAATACTCGTAATGACCATCCCTGGAGTTAAAGGCTGTTTTCCACTCATCCCCTTCCCTAATACAAATGAGGTTATATGCACCTCTAAGATCAAGTTTAGCGTAGATGGTAGCATTCTTTTTTTTATATTTAACTTTTTTATTGAGTTTTTCAGAATCATAGTAAAGCCATCAATAGTTGAAGGAAGACATAGAGAGAGAAGAGAGACTGTAAGTAAGAGGGGGTAAGAGAGAGGGGGGGGTAATGTTCCTTAATATATATTCAATACAACGTTGGTGGAGCTACTGCTTCAGAAGTCTATACAAGGTCAACACTGTGTTTAGACGTTGCTGGTATCTTATTGGTCGTGATAGTTGAGTTTCCACTTTTGCCATTTATGGTAGGTGATGGTATCTTTTATTAGTTGTTGAGTGCTTGTTGCTGTAGATTTTTCATACGTAAGATTAGAGTCCGTGAGGTTAACTAAGCTTTCCCTGTTGGGTATCTCAGTCTTTTTCCACATTCTTGGGATAAGTAGCCTGGCTGAGGTAAGAATATGAAAAATCAGTTTTCTGTCGTCAATGTGAAAATCTTGTAGTCCATGATTTAACAGCGCTAGTGATGGAGTTAGAGCTATCGGGGTAGTGGTTGCTTCAATGATTAAACGTGAAACCTCTTTCCAGAAGGGGGCTATTAAGTGGCATGACCACCATATGTGGAACAAAGTCCCTTTTATTGTCGTGCACCTCCAGCAATTGGCTGAGGTGTCCGGATACATTTTGTTGAGGACAGAGGGTGTTTTGTACCAAGAATTTTTCTCTGGGTTTTCTATGTGGTTGGTGCATTTAGAGTATTTATAGGCTGCATTGGCTGCTTGGAGCCATTGTGGTAATGTGAAAGTTGTCCCAAGGTCGTGTTCCCATTTCTGGATATGAGTTGGTTTCACCTCTGTCGTGTCGGTTGAGATTATTTTATAGACTTTAGATAGGCCTTTCTTTTGTCCTGCGGCTTGAAAGCATAATTGTTCAAAAGGCGTACGTTGACGTTGAATAGTTTTTTGGTATGGGTTTAGAAAATGTCGGATTTGGAGATACTTGTAATGATCTTGTTTTGGAAGATGGAATTCAGTTTGTAGATCTGTATATGATTTTAAAACATCAGCAGAAAACAGTTGAGCCAGTGTTGTTAGTCCTAGAGTTTCCCAGTTTCTAACGGATAGATTAGGTATCATTGTTTCCATAATTCTGATCGGCGATTGTTTTACTGGGAAGGTGTGTATTTGGACGTTAGGTTTGATATGGTTCCATATTCTTAAGGCTGTTGTTGTGGTATGGTACAGAGTCTTGTTCTTTATTAGTCTCATAGGGAATTCAGTCCACATCATTTGTTGGAGAGTTAGAGGATATGCTTGTTCCTGTTCTATGGCTAGCCAGTGTTTCTGGTTCGTGGGCAGATTCCACATTACTAATTGTTCGAGGATAGCTGCCTTGTAGTAGTTTTCAATGTTAGGAACACCAAATCCTCCTTCTTGGAGTCGACGTTGCATCATATTCCGTCTGATTCTTGGTTTGTTTCCTCCCCAAATAAATGTGTCTAAGGTAGTTTGTGCTTGTCTTAAAAAAAGTTTTGGTACTGTGAAAGGTAGTGATCTGAATATATATAGTAACTTAGGTAGAGACATCATTTTGACTGCAACCATTCTCCCCATCCAAGATATGTATAGTGGTTTCCATTTATCTAGTTGTGTCTGTATTTCCCTTAGGACTTTTGGGTAGTTGCTTTCGTAGGTTTTGGTGACAGAAGTGCCAAGTTCAAGTCCTAAATAGGTAATCGTATTCTGTATCCATTGAAACGGGTAGGCTTTATGTAGATCCTTTGCTTTGGCCTTGGGTATATTTATTGGTAAGGCTTGTGTTTTGTTACCGCTCAATTTATAGTATGATGTTTGGCTGTATTCTGTTAAGATCTGAAAGAGTTTCGGGATAGATTGGTCCGGGTTAGTTAAGGTCAGGATGATATCATCTGCAAAAAGTGCAAGTTTATAGTGCGACCCTTGAGTTTTGATGCCTGTTATTTCAACTGTGTCTCTAATAGTTTTGGACAAGGGCTCCAAGATAAGATTGAATATGAGTGGAGACAATGGGCAACCCTGTCTCGTCCCGTTTGAGATGTTAAAGGGGTCAGATAGGAACCCCATATTCGTGACCTGTGCTGAAGGTTTGGAATATAAGGTCAATATTGAGTGCAATATTTCGTCCCGAAAACCGAATGCTTGCAGTGTATCTTCCATGTACTGCCAGTGCACCCTATCAAAGGCCTTCTCGGCATTGAGTGCTAGTATCAAGGATAACATTTTTCTGGTGTTGTCAACTCCTTGCCTACCCTTGGTGAAGCCCGATTGATCTTGGTGAATTATGTTCAGCAGTATCTCTTTCAATCTGTTGGCTATTACTTTTGCATATAATTTAGTGTCTCCATTAAGTAAGGAGATGGGACGAAAATTTGAACACTGGTTTGGGGTTTTTCCCGGTTTAGGGATTGTCGTTATAGTTGCTTTCAGCATCTCATTTGGGAGACTGCCACTATGCATGATATCATTGAAGAGTTCCGTCAGTTGGGGGATCAGGATTGTTTGGAACTGTTTGTAGTAGAAGATTGTCAGACCGTCTGGTCCTGGCGCTTTCCCTTGGGGGGTAGAGGCAATGGCTTTCTGTATTTCACTAGGAAGAATAGGTGAGTTTAGCGTATGTAATTGTTCTGGGGTTATTTGCGGCAAGTTTGCTTTTTTGAGAAAGGTGCATATGTCCTGTTTAGTTGGTTGATGGGTGTCAGGGTCTTGGTTTAGGTTGTATAGCGATGAATAGTATGCTGCAAATGTTTCAGCTATTTCTTTGGGGTTGGTGACTTTCTTATTGTCTTTGTTTAGTACTGTATGTGATCAATTGCTCGACTAGCTTGTTTGTTCCATAGAAGATTATCCATCAGTTTAGATGCTTTGTTTCCTTTTGTATAGTGAGTCGCCTTAAGCTTTTTATTTTGATTAAGTCTAGTTCGTGTAATTGACTTCTTGTATCCCTAAGTGCTTTAGCCGTTTTTTTATTAGGGCAGGCTTTGTTTTGGGTTTCTAGCTCTTGTAATCGTTTCATCAAGGTTTGTCTAGTCTGTTCTCTCTGTCTTTTGAGTGTGGAGGCATTTTTGATGAGTTGTCCTCGGATGACTGCTTTATGTGCGCACCATAAGGTTGCTTGGGAGACCTCCCCATTTGAGTTAAGATCAAAATAATCCTGAAGGATTTTACCACATTGCTGGGAAATTTCCTTATTGTGGACTAAGGATTCATTTAATCTCCAGTGGGTGGAGGTTGGGGTGCGTCTCCCCACATTGATAATTGTTGTTACTGATGCATGATCTGACCATGTTGTCAAACCTATTTTAGAGTTGTCTAATCCTTGAAGTAGATGTTTGTCAATGAAGATATAATCTATTCTTGAGTATTTTGCATGTGGGTATGTGTGAAATCCTGTTCAGTCGGTTGGTCACGCCATGAGTCATAGAGAGCGAGATTCTTGAGATGCTTATTAAGATTGGAGGCATGTGTAAGAGTCTCTTTTCGTGGAGCTTTGCCGCTCTCTGATTTTGTGTCTAGGTCTTGACATAGTGGTATTTTAAAGTCTCCTCCTATTATTACTCGCCCCTGTTTGGTTTTATCTAAGGTTTGGAAGAATGTTCTATAGAAGGAAGACTGTTTTTTAGTCGGGGCATACACCGACGCTAAAGTGTAAATGTAGTCTTGTAGTTGTATAACAGCAATAATGTACCTTCCCAGGGGGATGGTAGCATTCTTAACTTGATCAAATACCTCAGAAACAAGTGGAAGGAGATAGTGATTTTTGGTTGTAATTTGGTTAAGACCACGATAATCAATACATGGGCAAAGGCCCCCATCCTCTTTGCCCACAAAAAAGAACCCAGCACCTACAGGAGAATTGGAGGGTCTAATAAAACCTCTTTCTAGATTCTCCTTAATATAATATTTCATAGCCTGGGCTTCAGGCAAGGAAAGAGGATATGTTCTCCATCTAGGAAGAGTAGACCCTGGGATGAGGTCAATAGGGCAGTTGTATCGCCTATGTGGGGGTAGTGTCTCAGCGGCTTTTTTGGAGAACACATCTGTGAAATCAGCATAGGAAGAAGGTAACCCCTCCAAGGAGGTAACTGCCACCATTTGAGGAGGAATTAGGCAAGAATCAATACAATTGGAACCCCATTGAACAATCTCCCCAGATAACCAATCTACAGTATGTGGTGGTTGTGTGTCTGTAACCAGGGTAACCCTAAAATTAGAGGAGAGGAAGAGGAACCCTTAATGATATGAAAATATAACTCCTCAACATGCATTTTGTTTGTACACATAGTTAATACCATAGATTTTTGGGTTACCAGACCTGATCCAAGTGGACTCTTATCAATAGCCAGAACTCTCATAGAAGGAATAAGGGGAACAAGGGGTATATTATACCTTACTGCAATGGCAGCATCCAAGAAGTTCCACGCTGCCACTGAATCCACAAAGGCAAAAATATCAACAGAACCCCCAGGCCAGGACAAAGTGACTGGTACCAAGATCCTAGAAGAAAATTGGGGAGAGGAAACTTCTTGACCCAAATGGAGCTCCCCTTCACCATTTAGGCTTTGAAGTTTTCTGGCCTCTTAGGACATTGGTTGAGAAAATGGCCTTTAACCCCACAGTACATACAAATACCTTGTGCTCGCCTTCAAGCCTTTTCCTCAGGAGACAGATGAGTGACCCTAATTGCATGGGTTCATCCTTAGGAATAGGCAACAAAGGAATGGGCATTTTATCAGCGCTACTAGTTGAGGATTAATATGTACCCCTTTCAGCCCGCCTCTCCCTTTGTCTCCGATCTGGATGGCCAACCTCATAAGGTTATACAAAAAAATCAGGTCTGCACACTCAAACACAAATCTTTTGACTCAGGTGGTAAGATTGAAACATGTTTTACTAGTTAAAAAGAACAACCAAACAGAAGCATGATGTTTACAAAGACAAAAAACATTTCACATGATAATGATATACATACCACCCTTAGGTACAGAAAAGGCAGAAAAGAAACTACAAGTAGCGGATACACCTGCCAAAATGAGAATAGCCCCAACGTTTTGGCAAATAGCCTTTGTCAAGGGGATTCTGATGTGTAAAGGGATTAGCAATGAAATAAATACCCTCTTCAATTATGCATCTATTCCTAATTCCGCGCGCTACCCGAACTTCCGGATCTGTGACGTCACACGTGCCTACGTCACTTCCGCCGATGATTCATTCAGCGTAGTGACGCGGCTCCCTAAACAACCATTACCTCGGGTAAAGATAACGCGAGAACAGAGAGTGGAACGCATGGGTGCTTTAGAACCTGCGCAGTAAGATATACCTTGGCAGTCACGCCGTATCCTAGCAACCCCAGCGTTTTCACAGCAAGTAGGAGATCGGACATTGAGTCTATTGTTGTAACCAAGTATCAACCCCATTGGAATAATGTAATAAGTTTAAAGTGACATTGCAATTAACAATCTAACACAGACAGTATTTAGGCATTATTACATATGTATAATTCATACATTACATATTGTGACAACCAATTGGCCATATTGTACCAATAAGACTACAGAATAAATATATTAAAGTGACAGTGCTAGTAAATTCATATAGTGAAGTTATATACAAAATAAAGTGCAAGTTGCATGATACCATATATAAAAATTATTAAAAAAATTATTTCATACAGAAAAAGTATATATTGCAGTTCATCCAGTGTTAATCCAGTATAAATATAGTGTCCAGTGAAAGTTAATCACCAACGTGGTACATCTTCATCAAATCCATTGTAAAAACTGGCATGAAGACAATCATACTAATTTAAAAACGATCATGTCACTCATAGGTAGGGTTAAATAGCACAGATTCAAATCCATCACCAATGTCCTATAAAATCTGAAAGAATAACGGTATTTATAAAGATTAAAACCTCAAATATACACAAAATACTACACAAACATCAGAACACAAAATAAAACCCATTTTATACACAGACTGAGGTCACGGACAATTAATCCCTATCAAGACAAAATCAAAAAAATCCAAAAAATAAGGACAGTTCCCTATCCTCATTAAGACCATTAGGAGAGAGGCAATTCAATTTATATATCCATTTCAATTCCCTCTGTTTGAGAAGTAATTGTCTCCACCTCGAATGGGTCTCTTAACCTGTTCTATTCCCATGAATCGCAACTGATTCACTTGATGTTGCGCCTGCATGAAATGTCTAGCTATCGGGGACGAATTTTTACCAAGTCTCACATCACTCCGATGCTCCCCAATTCTCACCCTTAGGGATCTAGTTGTTTCTCCCACATAGATCTTTCCACATGGACATTTCACCATGTAAATAACCTGGTCTGACTGACAATTGATGTAGTCCCTCATTTCATAGCTTTTACCACTCATTGGATGATAGAATTTGTCAGTACGGACTACAAAGTTGCAGTTAACACACCTCCCACATTTAAACATCCCCTTAGTTCCACTCAACCAAGTACCTTGTTTTTTAGGAGGTTCACTCAGGGCATGGACTAGCTGGTCCCGCAAGTTTGTCGCTCTTTTGTACGCCATCATTGGAGGATCAGCCACCCAGGGTCGTAACTTATGGTCCATCTGTAACAAATGCCAATGATGGTTTATTATATTCTTCACCTGCCCTGATTTGGTGGAGTATGTGGAAACAAAAGGTAATCTATCCGTATTTTTATTCTGTCTTCGTCAATAAGGTGGATCTTGGTTTTTCCCTAGCCCTCTGTTTAGCCTCCAAAAGGACACTATACTACTGGATAGTGTTTTGAACCCTCTTGTGGTATGTACTAGATCGTTTGTGAAAGACACCACTGACTTTATAAATAAGTTAAATGCTATAGACATGGTTCCACAGGATGCATTTCTATGCACAATGGATGTCTCCTCACTATACACCTCTATCCCACACGATCAGGGTATTGAGACTATTGACATGACTGTACGAGGGCAGCAACTACCAGATGGGGTGGCTGAATTACTACTGCAGTTTCTTAAATGGGTCTTGACTAAGAATTACTTTCTGTTTGAAGGAAAATACTATGAGCAAAGCCAAGGGACATCAATGGGGTCAAATGTTGCTCCAGCGTATGCTAATTTATACATGGCACGTTTTGAGGAGGATTTTGTGTATGACAACCAGGAGTTTTGGCCCTTTGTTGTCACTTGGCTTCGCTACATAGACGACCTCTTCTTTATCTGGCAGGGATCTGAGGACCACCTACATCTTTTCAAGGAGTATCTTAACACAAGAATTCCAACTATTAAATTCACCCTAGAATTTGATCGACGTCAGGTACACTTTTTGGATGTGACTATAGAGGTGCAAGGAGGGAGACTTGTGACGGGTATCTATAGGAAACCCACAGATAGAATTACCTATCTTGATCCCCACAGTTTTCATCCACCTTCAACTACAAAGGGTTTACCCTACAGCCAGCTATTACATGTGAGACGGATTGTGAGCACGGACACTAAATTTGATGAGAGAGCAGGAGAAATGTTGACCCACTTCAAAAGCAGGGGTTATGAGACTGGCATCCTTTTGGAGGCTAAACAGAGGGCTAGGGAAAAACCAAGATCCACCTTATTAACGAAGACACAGAATAAAAAGACGGATAGATTACCTTTTGTTTCCACATACTCCACCAAATCAGGGCAGGTGAAGAATATAATAAACCATCATTGGCATTTGTTACAGATGGACCATAAGTTACGACCCTGGGTGGCTGATCCTCCAATGATGGCGTACAAAAGAGCGACAAACTTGCGGGACCAGCTAGTCCATGCCCTGAGTGAACCTCCTAAAAAACAAGGTACTTGGTTGAGTGGAACTAAGGGGATGTTTAAATGTGGGAGGTGTGTTAACTGCAACTTTGTAGTCCGTACTGACAAATTCTATCATCCAATGAGTGGTAAAAGCTATGAAATGAGGGACTACATCAATTGTCAGTCAGACCATGTTATTTACATGGTGAAATGTCCATGTGGAAAGATCTATGTGGGAGAGACAACTAGATCCCTAACGGTGAGAATTGGGGAGCATCGGAGTGATGTGAGACTTGGTAAAAATTCGTCCCCGATAGCTAGACATTTCATGCAGGCGCAACATCAAGTGAATCAGTTGCGATTCATGGGAATAGAACAGGTTAAGAGACCCATTCGAGGTGGAGACAGGGAATTACTTCTCAAACAGAGGGAATTGAAATGGATATATAAATTGAATTGCCTCTCTACTAATGGTCTTAATGAGGATAGGGAACTGTCCTTATTTTTTTGATTTTTTTGATTTTGTCTTGATAGGGATTAATTGTCCATGACCTCAGTCTGTGTATAAAATGGGTTTTATTTTGTATTCTGATGTTTGTGTAGTATTTTGTGTATATTTGAGGTTTTAATCTTTATAAATACCGTTATTCTTTCAGATTTTATAGGACATTGGTGATGGATTTGAATCTGTGCTATTTAACCCTACCTATGAGTGACATGATCGTTTTTAAATTAGTATGATTGTCTTCACGCCAGTTTTTACAATGGATTTGATGAAGATGTACCACGTTGGTGATTAACTTTCACTGGACACTATATTTATACTGGATTAACACTGGATGAACTGCAATATATACTTTTTCTGTATGAAATAATTTTTTTAATAATTTTTATATATGGTATCATGCAACTTGCACTTTATTTTGTATATAACTTCACTATATGAATTTACTAGCACTGTCACTTTAATATATTTATTCTGTAGTCTTATTGGTACAATATGGCCAATTGGTTGTCACAATATGTAATGTATGAATTATACATATGTAATAATGCCTAAATACTGTCTGTGTTAGATTGTTAATTGCAATGTCACTTTAAACTTATTACATTATTCCAATGGGGTTGATACTTGGTTACAACAATAGACTCAATGTCCGATCTCCTACTTGTTGTGAAAATGCTGGGGTTGCTAGGATACGGCGTGACTGCCAAGGTATATCTTACTGCGCAGGTTCTAAAGCACCCATGCGTTCCACTCTCTGTTCTCGCGTTATCTTTACCCGAGGTAATGGTTGTTTAGGGAGCCGCGTCACTACGCTGAATGAATCATCGGCGGAAGTGACGTAGGCACGTGTGACGTCACAGATCCGGAAGTTCGGGTAGCGCGCGGAATTAGGAATAGATGCATAATTGAAGAGGGTATTTATTTCATTGCTAATCCCTTTACACATCAGAATCCCCTTGACAAAGGCTATTTGCCAAAACGTTGGGGCTATTCTCATTTTGGCAGGTGTATCCGCTACTTGTAGTTTCTTTTCTGCCTTTTCTGTACCTAAGGGTGGTATGTATATCATTATCATGTGAAATGTTTTTTGTCTTTGTAAACATCATGCTTCTGTTTAGTTGTTCTTTTTAACTAGTAAAACATGTTTCAATCTTACCACCTGAGTCAAAAGATTTGTGTTTGAGTGTGCAGACCTGATTTTTTGTATATGTTATATTTGGTTGCTCTGTAGGGGCGACTCATAGGTTATTTTGCACCTCTCACTGCATGTTTGCTCTTTTATAGTTTGAATTAGGTGTGCCCTCCATTTACCTGTATTTTCAACCTCATAAGGTTATCCAGAGTGGACAGAGGGGGGTAATTTACCAAACTGTCCTTGACAGACTCTAAGAGCCCCACCCGAAATTGACTACGAAGAACAGTGTCATTCCACCCTGTTTCTGCAGACCAGCGGCGGAATTCTGTACAATACTCTTTTATTACCCTTTTCCCCTGGCGGAATTTACTAATGGATGTATCTGCAGAAGTAGCACGATCCGGGTCATCAAACAGTAATTCCATGGTACTAAAGAATACCTCTAGGGAAAAGCAGGCAGGGTCAGAGGGAGGTAACCTTAGTGCCCTAACTTGTGGGTCCCCTTGTAACAAGGTCATCACAAACCTCACTTTTTCCTCTCCAGAAGGGAAGGAGTGAGGGAAAAAACTGAGGTATAACCAACATGCCCCCTGAAAAATATAGAATTTATTCCTGTCTCCGCTAAATTTATCGGGGAAGGAAATTTTTGGTTCATGGAGACTTCCCCTACTACCCAAGCAGCTGAATTAGGACTCACGGGAGCAGCAGCAGAGGTTTGGGCTAGAGGGCAGTGGGCATCCCCGCCGAGACCTAGTCCCCTCTAACCACCAGGGTAATCCTTTACAATGTGAAACTATCAACTTTGCACAAATTTTGCTTTTATTTGGCAGCAAGACTTTAGATAACAGCATTTGGATTATCTTTCTCTCAGCAACAGTTATTTATGGCGGAGGCCATGATGCCATCTAATTAATACGTTACCAACTTTTTAATACTGTTAATCTTATATTCTCTAGACAGTGTTAGTAGTGGTCATTGTCATTCCAATGTGAGTGAAGACCCTCCACTGAATAATTGTTGTTTTATCACATTCACAAATATCATTTTTGAAATCAAGAAGAACAATGTGCAGAAAGTCACAATGGGAGAAGCAATACCATTCAAGTGATGACAGTGATCTAAATGATACATTGGGGGTATTGAATAAGCTCTGTATTTTATTCTTCAACCCAGTAACCATAGGGGGGTTAAGAGATACAGAGAAGCAGGGTCATTAAGTAAACCAGTCAGTGTAGGCAGCTTTGTTAAAGAAAAAAAGTCAATTTTTTTGCTGTGATTTATGTGACTTGCATTACAATGCAAACACAGTAATATACTAGAATAAAACTTCAATTCAGCTTTGTGTGCATTTGTTGTGCATATCTTAATAAAACACTACATACATTCGTATGTGCAGTAGAATTAAAATGTAATGTTAATGTACTTAATGTATTAAATCTTCTCCCTCAAACTGAACTAAAAACATGAATAATGCATTTGCAGCAACATAAGGACTATTTTTACAGCCTCACAAATGAATTATTTGCTTGATAGAAAGAACCTCAAACTACACAAAATGTTTGGGGAACTATAAATCAAAAAAAAATCAAAAAGTCAGAAGTTAGATAGGAAAATGACTTGTTTGAATTTACTGTTACTAAACAGTATTGTCCACAACTGAGGAAAATCATTTTAGGAGCTGTCTTCCATTGTTCATTTGTTAAATTGTCAGAACGGGTCAATAATCCTGGAACCAATACAGTATTTAAGAGAATTGATTGTCAGGTTTTTTTTCAAGCACTATATCATTGAATTCTATAAGTAAGGGGGTGTATGGTGCTCAATTTCCTGCTGAAATTAACAAGCAACTCTCCTGATTCATGCAATTTCAGTTTTGTGAATATGGTCTTAGTTAATCATGTTAGGCTAAGTGCTATCAGTTGCTAAACCAACATGAGTTATTAGTACTCAATGCTAGGTTTTGATTTGCTGCTATAGGTTACTACACTAGCAAAATTTTCTCAGTATTAGTTAATAGGTCTAGTATGTTCTTATAAGTGCTTTTTTGTTTTTTAAACTTACATTTCTCATAGCAGAAAAATACTTTTCACAGTATTTATGATAAAAAAAATTAGCAAGCAAAAGAAAAAAATATAGCAAACGTTATAGTGATGCACCTTAACGAAAGATAGACAGACAGTATCTAATATCACTGTGTTTTAAAATGATCTTTCTAAAGCTGATAGGTTTCCCAATAAAGGGCCAGATTAATTTAATTGGGAAAAAGTTCTCATGATTTATCACGTGAAAACTCCTGGATGATTTCAATTAGAGGAGAAAAAAACTTTTGTCTAAATTCCCTTCCAGTTTTTCTCATTGACTTCAATAGAGTTTTCATGAAATAAACTGTCAGATAAGAGAAGTGAGGAAGTGGGTGTTCCCTGCATTTACCACCCTCCTGCAGCAGTCCTCTGCAGACACTGAGCCTGTGCTAGTATGCTGTAAGCTCTTGCCTAGCAACCAGCTACACAGTGATCACAGGGCTGAAAAGTTTGCAAAGCAGCCTAGGAGTGGCTAGAAGGGAGAGGAAGATGGAAGGCCTGGCAGAGAAAGAGAAGTCCAGGCAGGAGCCCAGACCTTATATGTTCTGCTCGTGCTTTTGCCACAGTGACAATCCTCGAGTTGTACCCTATTCCGAAAAATTAACAAACTTCTCCTATTTTTTGGTACTACTACATAAATTAAGCATTTGTTACATACTGGGGCTCATTTATTAAAGCAACGCAGCGCATAAGTGGATGCAAAAGATTGTCTGCGCCATCACAAGCGTGATCGCTAATATATTTGCGTGATATTGCGCATAACACAGAGCTTTTGCGATGCTTTTGTTTATGCGCATTGCGCAAAAGATTGGGCATTTATGTTGCAGACGATGCCGTGGTTGTTAGGGGCGTGGCTGTGGGCGTGGCTACAATGCGCTTGCACTGCGGCCGTCGCAGATTTGCGTCTGTATATGTGCAAAACTGCACCCGGGCAACAGCACCACAATTTTTACGACTGCCTCTTCGTGGCGTAATAGTAACGCTCTTCAAAATGCGCATTCCTGCCCAGCTGCGCTAGTATATTCACATTTTTGCGTTTCATGTTGCTTAAAAGAGAATTTTATATATGTGTGCAGAGCCACACTGCTAAACTGGGTTCTGGCAAATACAATGGTGCTGCTGTTGGTGGGGATGTTTGTTAACTCAAAGTTAACTCAAAGATGAACAACCCCTGTAAAGTGCATATTAACCACGCCTTCCACCCAACATGTTTATATTGACCAAGGTTCCTTTAAGGGTATCAGGTAGGCTAAACACCTTTGCAACCAAACAAATATTAGCACAGAAACAAATGCAGATGCGTCTAAGTGAACGCAATATGCGCAATATGTGACGCAACTAATTAAAGCAGCGCATTCATACATGAGCACAACTAATCCTTACCTTTGCGGTATCTTCCTGTGCGCACAATTTATTATAAGCACTGCGACAGCTGATATGCAGTTTCACACGTCGCACCTGTCTGTGTCTACATTAGCGCACAAATTGCACTGTTAAGGTATCGTGCACTACATTATTAAATACTCGCATGCGCTGGGCAAATGTAAGGCCACTGCGCTCTTTTTAGCGCTGCGCTGCGTTAATAAATGAGCCCCACTGTGTCATGCATGGTTAATGTGATTTCCTGTTTAGTTTCATATCCACCCCTTGTTTCAACCTTTTATCTATAGATGAACAGATAACCCACTAAGCTACCACTACATGCAAGTAAGTGAAAGTTAGGGCCTTATTTATTAAAATCTGAATTCTTCTGATTATTTTAATTAAAAAAGTCCAACTAAACTAGATACTATTTTTGATAGGACCTTATTTATTATTAAAAAATCCAGATTTAATCGGATCTGGGAAAACACGAAAAAAACTAACAAAAATCTGAATCGTACATCTTTTTCTGGGTTTTTCCCGAAAAGCTCAAATTTTTTGGTATCTTGCCTGAAATAGTCAGGTTTTCTGGCTAATTCCAGTGCATACCACATAAACTTCCAAATAGGATAGGGACCGCTCCCACTGACTAATATATAACCTCGGTAGGTCTGAGATGCCGGATTTTCTGATTCTAACTTATTCCATCGTCGGGGTATAATAAATCTCGAAAAACCCGATGTTTTTTTTAGCGTTTTTGGCATTTGACTTTAATAAATAACCCCCTTAAAGTGTTAATCACCAATGAAACATTTTTGGCTTCAGATCTGTGAAATGTTTTGTGCTGAAGCAATGACATTTATGGAATTACATAATATCCCTCTTTATTATTATTGCACTAATGTATTGATGGTTGTCTTTTATTTGTTTATGTGATTATGAGCACTTGAGGAATGCCCTCGTTATTATGGTGGCAAGCCAAAATTATATTGTAATCTTCCACATCATCATGTTACCTACCTATATTATCATGAGTTATAATGAGTTAGAAGTGTAATGTAATAGAAATAAAGACAGCTTAAAACTAGGTAGCATAAATACACACATTATTTTCTTCATAAATATGGAGTCTTGACAAGGTCAGTTTTAGACAGAAGGCATGTTTTTGTTTTATAGTTCTTTATGTGTGCAATTCCAGTTATGTCTTTGAACTGGATGTGTCACACTAAACAAAACAGAACTTTGAGGAAAATTCATGTGAGCTGTTACAATCTAATGCAGATGGCTTCGTTCAGTGTCAGATAAGTATCTCCTTCTGTTTGTGTGGTGTTTAAGTTGCACAACTCCATCTCTTACTAAAATCACTTTGAGAAATTCGCAAACAGTAAAAGATTTGCAAAACGCATTGAAATCAATGGGCGTCAAAATAATTTTGACACAATTGACAATTTTTAGATGAGTGACTATTTGGTCCAAATGCATTAAAGTCAATTTTCATCAGCGACTTGTCGCCACAGTTTCACAAATTCATTGGCTTGCAGCGAAACGCGTAAATTCAGTGCAAATTTGTGTCTGCCGAATTTATGCACACATCACTAATTATTGCATATGATATTGTACAAGTAAGATGACCAACGGTAGAGGATTTCTTGGTTTTGCTCAAGTAACACTTATTAGGTCCCAAACATGCTTAATCACCAGCACTATTATTTTGCAATGGAAAGTGAAAACAGCAGAGTTCAGAGATGAAGAAAGGTTGTGGAATAGACAGCTTAAAGGAGTTGTTTGTCTTTGAGCTAACTTTTGGTATGATGTAGAGAGTGATTTCTGGGACAGCTGTTTTTCATTTTTAATTACTTGTGTTTTTGAGTTATTTATCTTTTTATTCAGCAGCAATTTTAACAATCTGGTTGCTAAAGTCCAACTTGCCCTAGCAACCATGCATTGATTTGAATAAGAGACTTGAATATAGATATGAGAGGGCCTGAAACGAATGAGTAATACAAAGTAGCAATAACAATAAACATGTAGTTTTACACATTTGTTTTTTAGATGGGGCCAGTGACTCCTATTTGAATGCTGGAAAGAGTGAGAAAAAGAATGGTTTACAATTAGCCATTTTATAACATATTGAACTTAAAGATTAAACCCCCATCTACATTTTTGTGCATGAAATACATATAAAATGTTATAAAATGGATACATTGTTGCAGTATATCTGATAATCGAGACTGCTCTGTAAATGTGCTGCTTGGACATTACCATAAATATCATTTTTGTGGAGTTTCTTTGGCGAAGTTTTTTCTGTACATTTTTTGTACATTTTTTCTATCAAGTTTTTCTACAACTGTTTTTATCCAGCTAATGAATTTTTATGGGACTATATCAATTTGTGATAAACGGAGATTACTATTTT
Organism: Xenopus laevis; assembly: GCF_017654675.1. Classification (NCBI taxonomy): domain Eukaryota; kingdom Metazoa; phylum Chordata; class Amphibia; order Anura; family Pipidae; genus Xenopus; species Xenopus laevis. Next base: position 49,618,131 of record NC_054382.1, on the reverse strand, counting down.
CTATGTTAATTTTATGCCAATTTTTGTATAATTCACTTGTTTTTCATTTGTCATTTATGGGGTTCATTTTTTCATTACTTATGCTAATATTGATGATGAGTGTATGATGTCACGCAGGAGGGTGTTAAATAGCTTTCTCTCACAACAAAAATGTTATGCTTGATAAAGGGGTCTGACCCCGAAACATTGCATTTTCTGTGAATAAACGCAAGGGCTTGTCCCTGCTTGCATCTGCCCTTTGAGTGCCAGTGATTTCTTACCCAATTTAACAGTTTGGCCATTTGTTCTATGATTGCGTACTTCAGTTAAAATGTGAAAGCAAAAGCTTATGAATGTATTTCACCAGCTGGCTCACCAGGAACTAATACTAATTTGTTACCATCTACATAAATTTCTACAATATGCCATCAATTGAGTAATAATGCATATTCATAACCTTCCACTATCACAGAAACTTTCACAGTCACTTGTGATTATTAAATATCTGTCAGTGACAGAAATGTTCTAGTTGCGTGTTCATATAATTCATTACCACTATGTGACAGGTTAACATTTGATTAGCATTTTAATTTAAAAAGATTCTGTCATGATTTTTATGATGTCGTTTTTATTTCTAAATTACACTGTTTAAACTGCAAATAATTCCCTCTACAACATAAAATGTAATTCCTGAACCAGCAAGAGTAATTTTTTAGTTGAAATATTGGTGTGTAGGCAGCCATCTCAAGTCATTTTGTCTGGTCATGTGCTTTCAGAAAGAACCAGCACTGTAGGATGGAACTGCTTTCTGGCAGGCTGTTGTTTCTCCTACTCAATGTAACTGAATGTGTCGCAGTGGAACCTGGATTTTACTATTGAGTGCTGTTCTTAAATCTACCAGGGAGCTGTTATCTTGTGTCCAGGAGCTGTTATCTTCTGTTAGGGAGCTGCTATCTGATTACCACCCCATTGTTCTGTTGTTAGGCTGCTCGGGGGGAGGGGGGTGATATCACTCCAACTTGCAGTAAAACAGTAAAGAGTGACTGAAGTTTATCAGAGCACAAGTCACATGACTGGGGGCAGCTGAGAAACTGACAATATGTTTAGCCCATGTCAGATTTCATAATATATAAAAAAATCTGTTTGCTCTTTTGAGAAATGGATTTCAGTGCAGAATTCTGGAGCTGCACTATAAACTGATGTGTTTTGACAAAAACATTTTTTCCCATGACAGTATCTCTTTGAATAAAGACAACTTCTTGTTTTTGTATTTTCCATTATCAAGTAGATATTGTTTGTTGTTTAATAGAGATTTCTATGTCAGCACCTCTCTTCTTTATCTTGTGTGATTTCCTATATATATATATATATATATATATATATATATATATATATATATATATATATATATATACAATATCAAAACTAGTGGTGATCCTATGCTTTTAAAATTGGGCGTTTGTTTTGGGAATATCTCTCCTTTAAAAGCCTGATTGCTGGCTGGGGAGGATTTAGCCCTTAGTGAAAAAACAGCGTTCAACGGACATTGATTACAGGTAATGCTAAAATGCACATAAAATATAAAACAAGTTAGGGACCGCCATTCGGGGTTTACCTTGACGTGGTATGGTGGCTTATCAATTTTATGATCATAACTTTGTAACAAAATAACCCCTGTTTTGGGTACATATGCAATAGCATTTATTATACTTATATATACTTTAAAGCCTTTAGAGTGCTCCCACAACCCCCCTGTTTTGATATTGTATATTTAGCCAGGAGCTGTGGCATAGCTTCAGTGGTTGTAGCACCCCATACCCCCCCTTTAAACTAGTGGTGATCCTATGCTTTTAAAATTGGGCGTTTGTTTTGGGAATATCTCTCCTTTAAAAGCCTGATTGCTGGCTGGGGAGGATTTAGCCCTTAGTGAAAAAACAGCGTTCAACGGACATTGATTACAGGTAATGCTAAAATGCACATAAAATATAAAACAAGTTAGGGACCGCCATTCGGGGTTTACCTTGACGTGGTATGGTGGCTTATCAATTTTATGATCATAACTTTGTAACAAAATAACCCCTGTTTTGGGTACATATGCAATAGCATTTATTATACTTATATATACTTTAAAGCCTTTAGAGTGCTCCCACAACCCCCCTGTTTTGATATATATATATATATATATATATATATATATATATATATATATATATTCTGAATAATTGCTTTAACCGTAGTGGTAAGTAATCTGTTGATCCCAAACTGTTACATAATTAGTGCCAGTAGCAGATCACCGTTTAGGGGATGAACATTAAATTGTTTAGTTCAACACTACACTGTCTTGCATTACATATCTTTTTTCAGCAGTTTCTAGCCTTGACAGCAGACCTCTAAAGCATATGTATATATGTATGTATGCAACTTTTCTAGGAGCTCTTTCATAGATAAAAAAAGAAGACATCTCTACCAGCAGTGTAAATATCCTTTCAAAAAAGTGCAATTTGATCTGCTTTGTGTCTTGTGAGAAATGAAGCAGAGTCGATTAAGAACAAGAGCACAAAAAACATGCTCACCCATGCAAACACAAAAAGCCTTTTAAGTTTTCCCAGAAGGAAAGTAAATATATTTTTTTCTCAACAGAACATTATACAATATTAACAATGCATAATGTATGTAAACTTATTTTTATGACAGTATCCATTTAAAAGTAGATGTGTGTTAAAAAACTGAATATTTTAAACAAGGAAAAATTTCAAAATAATATTTTATAGACAATGATAAAGGTTGGTGAGTTAGAAAACAATTCCATTCTTGTATACAGGGATCCTTATACAGATTCAAAAATAGATAAACCATGCATGTACATATAAATATATATAGGTGAAGGTGATGCCCAATAAGATACATACATTTTGTAATATTTCTTTAAGTGTCTCTATTTAGTTAGCATGCAGTATGTAATAGCAGCACTCTTATTAGTAAAAGAGCAAATACAAGAAGAAATAAAAAAGACATAATTTGGGTTAAAGTCTGTTGACAGACTTCCCCTTTTCCCATTTTCTAAATAAGCTATTGCCTTTATATAGGACCTCCACAGCAGTCTGACTTTCTGCCTATGTTTATTGGGGTTGCAATAATGATAATAATACATTTTACATTCCTTGAGTTATGTACTTTACAGCATGTGATTCTAGTATCAGTCACATTTATCAATAACTGAGAAAAATATAACCTCTGAAAAGCTCTTCAGTTTTTATATTTGTCAACATAATCAATTCAGGCTTGTTATCAAATTGTCGTATAAAGGTCTCTACTCTTTATAACCTGCCATTATAAAATAACAGATTTACACTTTGTTACCACTTGACTTAGCCTGTGAAAAATAAGGAATAAATAATAACTGCAAAGTATCATATTAATATTGGAAATATATGAGAATACTTCACTGAAATAAAAAACATTAGAAAGCCATGTTTATAGATATATAATTAGTTGTATAAAAATATATATATAAAAATATATACTATATAAATATTAAATATATCCTATAAAGATGTTATGGCATGACTCAGAATGGTTAGGTACTCAACTTTTTCTACTCTCAAAGAAACACTGTGGTAACTTTTCATCAGTTGCAAGAACAGGGGAGAACAATTCCCTCTCTGGGGCCATAAATTTAACACATTGCTCTCATCAGTGCAGGAGTGGGATGTCCACTTTTAGTGTATCTGCCCTAGTCTCTGTACTATATCCTGTGCCAAGTGTCAGCCAATGTTAGGCTTAGTCTGATCCTTGATTCTTCACACTTACTTGATAATGGGTGGTTAGTTACTCAACTTTTTCTACTCTCAAAGAAACACTTTGGTAACTTTTCATCAGTTGCAAGAACAGGGGAGAACAATTCCCTCTCTGGGGCCATAAATTTAACACATTGCTCTCATCAGTGCAGGAGTGGGATGTCCACTTTTAGTGTATCTGCTCTACTCTCTGTACTATATCCTGTGCCAAGTGTCAGCCAATGTTAGGCTTAGTCTGATCCTTGATTCTTCACACTTACTTGATAATGGGTGGTTAGTTTACTGGGAGTAGATTATGTAGGTCAAGCCTTGTGCATAGAGTTTTGGAGAACTTCCACTGAAACAATTGCTTAGCAAAGTGAACATAGCAAAAGGCTATGTTCATAATTTTTTATAACATAGCAAAAAGCCTTTTCTATGTTTTTGGCAAAAAAGAAAAAGTTAATCACATTATTCTGACCCCTGAGCACATTGGGTGTCCAAATGTATATGTACAGATGAAGTGCCATTAATCCCATAAGGAGTCACATAATGGTTACATTCAGTTGAGATATCACATGATAACTCATTGAGTTCACTAAAGCTGCAATAAAAAGGTCACCACTAGATGTCCCTAGTGAGCGTAGTCTCTCAATATATATTGTAGAGCCCAGGAGAGAAACCACATTGAACTTCCTAGCTGGAATGCCTTTGATTATCCTCAGTGTGAAATTTGGCATATATGATAATAAAGTATTAGCACTGGGGACTACATAGTAACATAGTAAATTAGGTTGATAAAACACACACGTCCATCAATTTCAACCTTTTAACTCTTTTTATAACTGCTAGTTGATCTAGAGGAAGGCAAAAAAACTTTTTGAAGCCTCTCCAAAAAAAAATCCTTCCTGACTCCAAAATGGCAATCGGACTAGTCCCTGGATCAACTTGTACTATGAGTAGTGATAGGCGAATTTAATCGCCAGGCGCAAATTCGTGGCTAATTACCGTTTCGCCGGCCGCTAATAAATTTGCAAAATTGCTGCAAAAATTAGTCAGCAAAAATTTTAAAACCTTAATGTGCGTCAGAATTGTCGCCGGCATCAGAATTTTTGCAGGCGTCAAAAATATTTCGATGCCGACGTCAAAACGGGAGAAATTCGCCCATCACTAACTATGAGCTACTGTATCTTCCATATCCTGTATTCCCTCACTTGCTAAAAAGCCATCCAACCCCTTCTAATCCCAATCTAATGTATCAGTTTGTACAACTGATTCAGGGAGAGAATTACCAGTTTAGTTGCCCTTCTCTGTACCCTCTCTAATACAATAATGTCCTGTTTCAGCACTGGAGACCAAAACTGCATTGCAAATTTTAGATGGGGCCACAAAGGCCCAGGCCTAGGGTGGCAGATTCTATGGGGACGTGCAGCTCCCCAGTGCTCTGGTGCTTTTGTGCGCCCATGAGGGGTCGTGCGGGCAGACGCTAGGACAGTGTGGCCGGGCGCCAAGACCGCGCCGCCTAGGGGCGCCCGCCTGGTCAATCCAGCTCTGAATGGGGGTCTTAACAATGCTCTATACAGTAAAATAATGACCCCCTCCTCCTGTGAATCAATGCACCTTTTAATACTGCTCAAGACCTTATTTGTCCTTGATGCTGCTGACTGGCTTTGCTTGCTACAGTTTATCATCTACAAGGACTCCAAGGTACTTTTGCAGTCCAATTAAGGGTATAAGTTGCTTGGATATTTTTACATCCCAGGTGCTTGACTTTACATTAATCAACATTGAATTTAATTTGCTACTTAACTGCCCAATTTGCCAGTTTGTCAATACCCTGTTGCAGGGATGCCACATTCTGGATGGAATTTATTGGGCTGGATAGTTGTGGTCATCTGCAAACACTGATACATTACTTACAATACCCTCCCCTATGTCATTAATGAACTAGTTAAATTAAAGTAGACCCTATACCGAGCCCTGAGGGACCCCACTAAGAACCTTCCTCCAAGCAGAGAATGTACCATTAACAACCACCCTCTGTACCCGATCCTGTAGACAGTTTCCTATCCATGTGCAAACCAATTCATTAAGCCCAACAGATCTTAGTTTAGAAAGCAGTCCCCGGCTGGTCTAAAACTGAACTAAACTCTCTTAGAACCGGAGGGTGTATGCCATTTGGCCCTGGCACCTTGTTTACACTCATTTTTATTAAACCTTTATGAATTATATCCTGAGTCAGCCACTGACTAGATTGAGCTGGGCCATCAGTGCAGCTATGAAGTGAGCCTAGGAAGAAAATACACTGAAGAAAATAACTGATTTAGCATATTTGCCTTTTTTGTATCTGTTACAACCATACGGATACCATTATTAAATGGAACAACACTATTAATTTACTTAAAAAACTTTTTGGGGTTATTCTTAGCCTCAGCTGCATTGCACTTTTCATTTTCTTTCTTTGCCTTCGTGATTGCTGTTTTACAACATTTATTATAGTGTTTATATTCATTAAATGCAGCTTCTGTCCCAACAGACTTGTAGCTTTTAAATGCCTTTCTCTTCTTTCTTATTAACTTCTTTACTTCTATATTAAGCCATATAGGGTGATTCTTTGTGCTTCTACATTTAGGGGCCTATTTACTTAGTTCGAGTGAAGGAATAGAAGTAAAAAAACGTCGAATTCCGAATGTTTTTTTTGGCTACTTCGGCCATCGAATGGGCTACTTCGACCTTCGACTACGACTTCGACATCGAATCGAACGATTCAAACTAAAAATCGTTCGACTATTCGACCATTCGATAGTCAAAGTACTGTCTCTTTAAGAAAAAACTTCGACCCCCTAGTTTGCCACCTAAAAGCTACCCAAGTCAATGTTAGCCTATGGGGAAGGTCCCCATAGGCTTCCTAAGTATTTTTTGGTCAAAGAAAAATCGTTTGATCGATAGATTAAAATCCTTCAAATTGAACGATTTGAAGGATTTAATCGTTCGATCGAACAATTTTTCATTCGATAAATAGCGATAAATCCTTCGACTTCGATATTCGAAGTCGATGGATTTAACCTCGACAATCGAATATCGAGGGTTAATTAAACCTCAATATTCGACCTTAAGTAAATTTGCACCTTACTCTTTAAGGGAATAAATTGAGAACCGTAATGATTTAATATCATTTTAAATGACAAACATTTCTGTTGTGTGTTTTTAGCTGAAAACATAATGCCCCAATCAGGCATCAGGGAGAATTTGACCCATTTCGTTTCACCACCGTTTCAGTCTATGGGCGTCAGAAAAATGTTGATGCACGGCAATTTTTTTCACGCCCAACGTCATACAAGTCTATGGGTGTCATTTCCGCAGCGAAAATAGGCAAAAAAAATTGCCCATCCCTAGCCACCAGAGTCGGGCCAACCCGGCCAGGCGCCCTAGGCAGCGTCATACAAGTCTATGGGTGTCATTTCCGCAGCGAAACTAGGCAAAAAAAATTGCCCATTCCTAGCCACCAGAGTCGGGCCAACCCGGCCAGGCGCCCTAGGCAGCCTGGCGGGCCAAGGCGCCGGCTCTGTGCGCGCTCGACTGCGCATGTGCTCCAGTGCGCATGCGCGAAATGTGCGTGCACATGTGCAGAAGCGCATTCACGCCAGTGCCAGTCGAGGAGAGCCCTAGGCACATGCCTACTCTGCCTACCCCTAGTTCCGGCCCTGCTAGCCCCAATCAATGCTCTGAAGGGCAGCCCTCAAAGCACTAAAATGAGCTTTTCTGAAATTCATGGTTTTTGTTGCTCCAGCGTATACTTGTTTTTTGCACCAGACATTAAATGATACAACATTATGGTCACTATTACCCAGGGGTTCAATGACTTGCACATTTGCTATAAGTTCTGGGTCATTAGAGATCACTAGATCCAGAATAAAAATTTTTTGGTTGGATCCTCAACAGCCTTTGCCATAAAACCATGCAACAAGTTTAGAAACTTATCTGGCAGTACTGTTACTCCAGTAAATATCTGGGTAATTAAAATCCCCCATTATCATTACTTTACCCAAACTAGCAGCCTTTTCTATTTGCATCAAGAGCTTAGCCTACTCCTCCTCACATACATTAGGGGGACTATAACAATGTACAGGCAGTCACAAATTATTTAAATGTGCAGAAATGTAATGTCCCATTCATTTGATGCATCATTTAAAATACTAGCGAAAATGATAATTATCTGGTTACTATGAAAGAAACACAAATAAATATTGTGCATATATAACAATCAGTATGAAGTGTTCTATATTAAAATAAAACATATGGCCTAACCATAATTGGGAGCTTTCTGGATAACAAATATCATACCTATACTGTATATTTTGAAGAAATAATGGGAATAATTTATTTGAGTCAAGTTTACCTATCATTTTGGATCTCCCATAAAATACAGAAGAGGCTGGCATGATTGCTATAATTTACAGTGGGTTAAATTATAATGATCAAATTATGTTATGTTTTATAGAAAGTGACCATATTGTAAAAGGGGATCATGTAGAACCGAATGTGATTATAATACCCAAACACAAACCTGTGTAGGAACACAAGATTATGGAAAATTTTAGCAATTACTCCTGTTAGATTTACATGATATCACAAGAATCTCAAAGCCTATTGTGCCATTGCTCAAACAAACAAGGAAGAACTGATGTTAATACCCATGTTTGAGCTTTAAACTGCTTAACTAGGAGGTTTTTCAATCTACTGTCCTACTTGTTTAATGAAATATAACTTGAGTAGATGGGAAACTTTGTTCATTTGAATTGGCATCAGTTTGTGTTTAAGTATTTGTGTTTTTTGAGTTATTTGGGATGGGCGAATTTGACCTGTTTCGTTTCGCCAAAAATTTGCCGGCAATGAAATGTCGCCGACGCCCATTAAAGTCTATAGGTGTCAAATTTTTTTAGAAGGACATCTTCACCCTAGTTATTTAGCATTTTATTGAGCAGCTCTCCAGTTTGCAATTTCAGCAATCTGATTGCTAGGGTTCAAATGACTGTAGAAACAATGCATTGATTTAAATAAGAACCTGGGATATGAATAGGAGATGGATTGAATAGAAAGATGAGTAACAAAAAGTAGCAATAACAATACATGTATAGCCTTACAGAGTAGTTGTTTTTAGATGGGGTCAATGACCACCATTTTAAAGCTTGAGCAAGTCAGACCAGTTGAAAAGTTGCTTACAATAAGCCATGTTTAAAGTTATCTTAGATGTTAACCACCACCACACGCACTAAACACACATTTATTTGACTTTTCAACCAACATTTTACTTTTCTAAACTGACAATATGTCCCAGGCAAGCTGCACATGAGCTTGCTTAATTACGCCTTACCTATTCTATTGCATTATGATCCCAATGCAGCAATCCAAAACCAGGCATGTGCTATGCTGATAATCATGTTTAGGAAATACATTAATATGGGGCTAAAACCTCCTTAAAGTAGTCTCATTGCATCCCCTATTTCTCAAGGATGAAAAATACTTAATACAAGAGAATTCACCAATTAAAATGCTGCAGACCAAAAACATAATTACAGATGCAAGATAATTCACCAATGACAATATTATAAGTTCTTTGCTGTTGTTACAAATACAAAAATTAATGTAGAATTTCAGCATGATTATATTACTCTGTAATTAAACACCAGAAAGGAGGACACAATGCTGTCTAATTAATTTGTGATGGAAAATCTTTATGGATTCCTGTTCTAGTTGCAGGGGCAAAGAACAAAGATCCAGATTTAGAAAGATCAAGTGGAATTTCGCTTGGAGGGTTCTTTTGTATTCTAATAGTGCTACTGACCTTGCAGAGTTATTTAATTTTGCTTTAACAATGCAACCCTGATACATGATGGGATTTGTAGTCCAGCAACGGCCGTGTGAATTGTGGCTGAGCAAATAGTGTTAGCTCCCCTTCCTTAAAAACAAAGCATTTAACTCTGGGAAAGGTTAAAAGACACCTATTGAGTGAAAATATTATCCTCAACCAAAGGTGTGGGCTAATGGAGCCCACACTCCAGTTGGGGAACAGTATTTTTTTTAAAATTGCCCGCCACTGGGGGAGCTCCCGGTGCGAGTGGGCATGTCAGTCATAGCGCATATGCAAATGCTCTTCTGATGTCACATGCATGCACATGATGATTAAGTTGCAGCATTTGCTCATGCAGTGGCCTAGCACTAGTGGGGGAAAATTTAAGAAAAAAAAAGTACTTTTGCCCCCAACTGGACTGCACCGTTGGTTGGGGATAATATAATTAATATCAGGTGCCCTTTAAACTTACAGGCATATGTTACGATACAATATAGAGCATGATAATAAAATTATATCAATGCTATAAACTTTATGAAATTATATTTTTTGTGTTGGGATATTTATTAACCCTTAATGTGACAGGAAAGTCACAATTTTGGCATTGCATTTAGCAAAAAAAGATACAGTACTGGAGATGCTTTCTTCAGCAAATCTTCTCAGAAACAGTAGAATAGACTGAAATAAAACATTGCATCATGTTTGATAATTAGTATTGTTCCTATGAGCCTGACTAAGTAATTATGAATTGCCATCTGAATCTAACGCAGGATAAGAATTTCTGTTTCTGTGCAAAATAAATTACAGAATGTTTCAAACTATTCTACTAGTACATCACACATGTGCCACCTAGTGGAATCTGTTGCTTTTGCATTCTCTAAGAAGAAAATTCCCATATTTACTAGTAACCTCTTCACAGTGATGATAACAGAATTGTTTTTAACTCACCTATTTTGATGAAGCTGTGTGTCGATGCCTTTTCTTTTTTTGAATTGTACAGCTCTGTTGAACAGAAATATAGCAAGCAGTCTTAAAATAAACAAATTTTTTAAATCATTGCTTATTTATGTGCAAACATATACACAGCTATGGTATAGCCCATCTTTTATCTGTTTTTTTGCAATAATAAATTACTTGCAGTTGCAGATTTAGCAATAAAAAGATACAGAGTTGAAGATAAAGTGTTTTTTTTATAAATTGCTGTTAAGACCTCCCCATGCAAATAGTGCATAACTGATTGGAAAATAGTTTAAAGGTGGTCAAGTAAACCTAAGGGGTATGATAATGTATACAATAATGTCATGCTAATATTCTGTATTCTATAATATTCTGTATTGACTGCGGGTAGAGCATGCATCACATGTGACTCTCTTAGGTGGGCCCTAACTGCATTGGTGGGGGAAGGGTTAACCACACTAAATGACTGTTCCTTGCAACAGAATATACAATAATCTTTATTTGTTGGCTTGCATACAATCACTTTGATGATACAACATTCACTCCATCGACACTGTACTTCAGATATTTTCATTCACTTGATTATGTTGCACAGGCATAGTGTTGGCAATAACTCAGAGGTAGTACTACTTATAGGTTCACTAGTTCCCAGCTCTAGCAGATGTTCACAGCAGTGCTTTACTCCAGAATTCTACTATTCCTAAACCTTACCAAACGAGGCCCTGTACTGGTGCTCACACCATGGGGTGATAACCCCACCCCTTTTGGCTGCTATAATTAATTTGATCCTGCGCCTCACTCCTAGAGTGAGCTGTTAGACATTTTATTAAATAATCTTATTGAGGCCTACCAGTAAGCTTTCCAGCACCAACCACCCTCTTCAGCAAGTGGGGTCTTAAGAGATTGAGCACATGGTGCTCAATTTCTTAACTGGGACTACAAACTTTATATGAGCAGGGGGTAATGTGAATGACATTTTGTTAGTGCTGTGAAAATGTTTCAGCATTATGTTAATAAAGTATAATTTTAATTATCTGTGAATTACTAAGGTGATCAAGATGGGAGCCTCATGTATGTTGGAGGCAGGGTGGTGTAGAACTGTATCTTTCAAGCAAAAAATTCAAAATGGGTGCCAGTGGTTCCTAGCAAAGATTCAGGTTACTTGCATGGGTGTCCGTAGATAATTTTCCCGGGTGGGGCAAGAAACCTGATATCACCTAAGGTAGCATTCCACTGAAGATGAACCTATTCATGACAATGCAGAAGATAACCAAATTAAGACTCTCCTTGGGGCAGGAAGGTTAAAAATGTTCTGTGTTGTTAGAATTAAATTTAAACACAATTTCTTGGAACTAGCTGGAGAAACCTAATATCACCTAGGGTAGCATTCCACTGAAGATGAACCTATTCATGACAATGCAGAAGATAACCAAATTAAGACTCCTTGGGGCAGGAAGGTTAAAAATGTTCTGTGTTGTTAGAATTAAATTTAAACACAATTTCTTGGAACTAGCTGGAGAAGTCAGGGTGGGGCAACTGTCCCCTCTTGCCCCTTCTGCGGACACCCATAGATACTTGGAGGTAACACAGATGAGGTACCACAATACTGAGTATATGTACTCACAAATATTCAGATGTGAATACTAGCACAATTGCCTTGTGATTGTCACCAAAGCTTTCATGCCTCTTGAGTTGAACCTAGGCCGGACAATTCTAGCCCAAGGTCTGTACACTCAGGTCCCTACCCTTGGGAAGTGTATCCAGGACTCTAATCCTTACTAGCTCTTCTTGGTGGAGCGCATGCTGCTCACTAGCTATCCTACTCCTATTTCCTATTCTTAAAGTGATCTATAGCAGGAATAACCTTATTTTACCTACTATGCCTTCAAAGCCTAGGTTCTAGTCTTGTGCCATCTGTCTGCCCAAGTCTTATCCTTAAAGAGAAAAACAAACTGGGTGATTCCCTCACAACCTTATCAGTTTAGTACTTATATATAATATCTTTAGCAAAATCCTCTACTGGCCATTTATGGAACTACCAGGGTAATAGCTTTGGCACAGGACAGGAACAGAAATGCATTTTCCTTCTATCACTAAGGACTACTTAGCTGTCTAAACTTTAGGGAACTGCCTGTTGAAACATGTAAGTTGTTTAATAAGTCCCTTACATATGCATTTGTTTTAGGAACTGCTCATTTATCCACTATAAATAATTTGTAGTAATTTCCATCATTATACCATATTATTAAGTCAAGTATTAAGTCAAGTTTACTACTTCACTGATGGTGTGTGTTCAACCATTTCTTTTTAATGAAAATTTAAGTATTCAGATGTCTGGCGAATGAAGCATCTCACCATCAGTTTCTCTCCTCATTTCTTGTTGGGAAAGCAAGCTTTGGAAAAGCAAGTCAGCTCCTATATGCTCATGTTATTCTCTAATGCTTCCTGCCTTAATAACAAATACCACCAAAAAAAATCATTCTACTTCTTTTGCTAGAGGCTGTCTGGTACTGTATATACAGCAGACGATGATTAGGCGGATTAGGCTGTTAGGTACTCTCACCCCTCAAGGCTTGAATAGGGAATATGAACTTCACAAAATTTTCCGGTAACTTCACAAATTTTAATAGTTGGTTTTAAATGTTTTTATCTTTTTCAGATATTTATTCTCGGACTACAATATGTTGTATGGATATGATCCAGCAATGTGTATTTAAAAGGAAGGATGTATCAACAGATTATATAAAAAGTTTCTACATTTTGAACTTGCAACAGTGTGTATACAATTTAGTTAAGGATTTTCATCTTTGTTCAATTATGATGTAGCAGCCAGTAGATGGCGCTGTCTAGAATAGCATAAAATGTGTAACCATATGTGCACTCAGGAGCTTGAGGAAAGGCTAATGGAAGCCTGAAACGTTGCTGTATTTCGTGCTGTATTTCGTCTGAATAAAGCCCTTGAAATAAAGGCTTTTTAAGAAAATTCCTGCTGGGTGCTGTCTATTTATGCAAAGTGTTCCTGTAATTTCGGCTGTTGGTGGCAGCCTGGGACGTGCACCAAAAGACTGTTTATGAAGGGTGAGTGCTGACCTTTTATCCCCTATACGATATTTCCACGAGGGTCGGGCACCACCCCAAACTTGAAAAAATGTCTTTTGCCTATACTGATATGGACAAAATACGTATTACTGAGGCGGTTAGTGGACACAGTGATTTCCTCAATGTAAAAGATTGTAAGCATCAATTTCGAGAATTGGAACGCTTAAAACACAAAACCATATCATATGATTTGCACTTAAGAACCCTATCCGAGTATGTGAAGGTTCAACGTATCCCCAGGGGCCTGAGGGTCTGCTTGTGTCCAACCTTGTTTTCACAAGAACAAGAATTCCGCGAGAAGTGGGAGTCCATAATAAATAAATGTTCTAATGACCTTATGTTGCTTACCATGGAGCGATTGCAGAAAGAATTGCCGGAGCTCGCATGTGCAGCTGATGGGGAGATGGACGCGATCCGGACCTCCTTTCCAGCAGACGCGGTTACAGAGGGGACCGAAAAATTGGCGGACCACTTGGATAAGTTCCGTGCGGAAGTGGAAGTGCGCAAGAGGATCAAGTTCCAGCGCGATACAATGGATTATACAACAGGGCGAGTATACCGGTGGGTGCATAGCTCGCATTCTGCATCCCCAAACCAGAGGCCACCCAGGATGTCGGTACCTAGAGGAGACGAACGCAGTGACCATTCGCATTCTACATCAGCCTCCAGTACCTCTTCTCTTTTTTTAGGTGGGTCTCAAGCGACGGGGGGCACATTGGTAAACGACTTGATTTTTTGGAAAAGATCAGTTCCTTGAGGGACATACCTGACGGAGCCTTTTTGGTCACTCTCGATGTCGAGAGCCTCTACACCTCCATCCCACATGATGGGGGTGTGGAGGCTGTCCGCCTCGAGTTGACTCGGGATGAAGCCTTGGATGGGGCACAAAAGAATTTTATACTCCAATGTTTACAACTAGTACTACAGAATAATTATTTTTTATTCCAGAGTGAATTTTTTCTACAGATCAAGGGAACAGCCATGGGTTCTAATGTGGCCCCGTCCTATGCGAATATTTACATGAATAATTTTGAGATGAGCCATGTATATCCTAACGAATTTTTTAAGAATTATTGTCGGCAGTGGGTACGCTTTATTGACGATATTTTCGCATTATGGACGGGGCCACGTTGGACCCTTGAAAAATTCTTTGAACATATTAATTCAGTCTCCCCATTCACAAAATTTACCTTGAATATGAGTCATGATACGATTGCTTTTTTGGACACATCTATCACTTTACGAGAAGGGGCACTGTGGTCGGACTTATAAGTAAAACCAACGGACAAAAATACAATGTTGCACTTTGATTCTTTTCACCCCTCCCATGTAAAAAAATCCTTACCTAAATCCCAATTTAAGCGGGTTAAGCGCATTGTGTCCGACCCGGGGGCCATTCAGGGGAGGTTAGATGAGATGTCCGCAAAATTTAAAGAAAGAGGTTATCCCTTAGCTTTATTAAAGGAACAGCGAGCCATGGTTGAGAATTCAGATAGAGAACGGGAAACTGACAAAACTACACATGGACGTCTAACATTTGTTACCAAATATAGTTCCCTTAGTACACACATTTCAAAAATAATTAATAAACATTGGGGTTTACTGAAGGATGGAATCCCCAATATACAGGAATTTAAGATATCTCCCACCATGGCATATAAAAAGAATAAGACTGTGGGATCCCATTTAGTGAGATCAGACTTGGGTAATACGCAGATGACACAACAGGTATTGAAACCAGTGAAGCAGGGTACCTTCCCATGTTTAACCTGTAACTGCTGCTCTAACTGCCAGCGAGGGGAAGTCATCTATCACTCATATAGGGGCACTCCTATAAAAATCAAAGGGTACTATACTTGCTCTTCTTCTTTTGTAGTCTATGTTATCAAGTGTCCCTGTGGCCTGCAGTATGTGGGGCAAACCACACGTATGGTTAAAGAACGAATACGGGAACATAAATCGGCCATACGAACAAAAAAGGTGGAACAAGCAGTGGCTTGTCATTTTGTTGAGAAGGGACATGGTGTCCATCAGTTAAAATATCAGGTAGTTGATGGGGTCCCAAAATTACGCAGTAGAGGGGATCGAAATAAGGAATTACTGATTAAGGAGGCTAGGTGGATTAGGCTGTTAGGTACTCTCACCCCTCAAGGCTTGAATAGGGAATATGAACTTCACAAAATTTTCCGGTAACTTCACAAATTTTAATAGTTGGTTTTAAATGTTTTTATCTTTTTCAGATATTTATTCTCAGACTACAATATGTTGTATGGATATGATCCAGCAATGTGTATTAAAAAGGAAGGATGTATCAACAGATTATATAAAAAGTTTCTACATTTTGAACTTGCAACAGTGTGTATACAATTTAGTTAAGGATTTTCATCTGTGTTCAATTATGATGTAGCAGCCAGTAGATGGCGCTGTCTAGAATAGTATAAAATGTGTAACCATATGTGCACTCAGTAGCTTGAGGAAAGGCTAATGGAAGCCTGAAACGTTGCTGTATTTCGTGCTGTATTTCGTCTGAATAAAGCCCTTGAAATAAAGGCTTTTTAAGAAAATTCCTGCTGGGTGCTGTCTATTTATACAAAAGAGAAATAGGCCAAATGCAATTTCCAAAATCCCACAATACCACCTGTAATGAGATGAAGATTACATTGTCCATAAATATGTGTATGTTTAATAAAAACTAACCCAATATAAACTAACCCTTGTCTGGATTGTTTATAAGTCAGTGTGAAGGATATGTGTCTGAGCACAACATGATTAATTGTGTTGATATATATGAAGATGACTTTGAAATCTTTCCATAGCTGTAACCATATATTACTAGTGATGCGCGAAACGGCGCAGGCGTCTCGTTTTTGACGCCGGAGTCCGTTTTTGACGCCGGCGTCCGTTTTTTCGGAATTCTTTTTTTTGACGCCGGCGAATTTTTGAAGCGAATTTTCGCGGGCGTTTTGCGAATTTATTCATGGCGGCGAAATGCGCAAATTCGCCGCGAATTCGCGCCTGGCGAATAAATTCGCCCATCACTATATATTACTTTCCTGACAATATATAGCTTCTTTAGTATAAAATGAGCTATGTATTTGCATATGTTTGCATTGAGCTTGATGTATATTTTCTGAAATGTAAATACAAATATATAAATTGAAATTTATTTTCTGGCAATTAATACATTATTATTATTATTAGTAGTAGTAGTATTATCATTAGTATTATTATTATTATTCATAATTGTTTTGTACTTTATAGTAAAATACCTCACTATTACATAGCATTCATTTATCATCCTTAAATATTAATGTAAAAATTTGACATTCATAATGGGAGGATTTAAAAGAATAATTTAAATTAATAGTTTGTCTGATGTAATTTTTTTCTTTTAGGAGACAACCAAATATTTGTGCATCACAATGTCCTTTTTTTGCTGTAGAAAATTTCTGTTTTGATTTAAGCTGCAAAGAATTATTAATAACAACAGTATAATAAAACCTGCTTATGGGCATGTTTGAGTAGAATCCACATATTAAAAATGCACTTTTTCGAACATTTCTGTTATGTTCAAAGGTCTTCTTATACCCTCTTGTAAATATGACATTTCCAATTTTCCAATATTCCAATTAAAACATTCAAATTGTTTATCATTATGTAAATCCATGAGTCGCCATCCATAAGAACAAGGATAGAGGATTCCAAAATTAAACACCAGATTTTAATTGAAAGAACACCAGAAATATATATTTTATGTATGTTGAACACAGAAAAAAAGTGCAGTCTCATCTACATAGTACATAAAAATACAAGGACATTAGGGACGGTAATATAGGGATTTATAGGGAGTATTGTCAAGTATTTCCACACAAATTTTTCAGTTGATAAATTCTTCTACAAAACATTAAAATTAAGCTTGTTTGTTGTGACCCCATATCTCCCTGTGTATTCAGTTTTGTCAACTGCACTCTTGGGGGTTATTTATCAAAGTCTGAATTTATCTCATTATTTTCTGAAAAAAACTCAGACCATTATTAATACACTTTCCCAAAAATTTTGTTTGCGGGAAAAAATTGTGAAAAATAAGATTTTCACAATTTTTTCGGATCTTCCATCCGATTTTCAAGATTTTTTCGGATTTTTCCCCCAAAAACTCAGAATTTTGCCCGGAAACTCCAAAAACTTCGGGGTATTGCCAAAAAACCCATCACACATCAAAAAATCATTGGGACTTCTCCCATTGACTTATATGCAACCTCGACAGGTCTGAGATGCTGGATTTTCAGATTCCATCCTCTGGGTTTAATAAAATCCAAAAAAATTTTGATTTTTTTAAAAGTTCGATTATATAAAAAAAATCACGCATTTTTCATGATTTTTGCATTTGAAGTTTAGTAAATAACCCCCTTGGTCTTGGTCTCACTATACTTATGGGCAATAGACTTACCCAATTAGATCCAAGCTATAATATATACAGTAAAAAAAGTAGAAGACTAACTATACCAGAAAATCAAAAGCTAAGTGGGTTTTTGCTGAATATTTAATCCAGTCTGGTAGACCTTTAGTATCTTTGATTTTGTAAGAGAGTTCCCAAATGGTTATTCTCTTGAATATTCAGTAAGCAAATAGACTAGACCAGCCTGAAGACTATGAAGAGTGTTCAGAAGAGATACAAGTGAACACATTTTTTCAGCATATAATTTAATTCATTAGGATGATTAATGATAATGAATCATTAGTGAAACATGAACAGGGCAATTTTTGCATCGTGTTTTGCTTGGTTCTGAGAATATTCTAAGAAACAAAATAGAAAATGTTTATCTCATCTTGAAACAACTCCAAGAGCTTTAAATCAGTCAAGTCACTCAGTCTTTCTACGCTAAGTATCAATCAAAACATTTGACTGTGAATTAAATAGGAACATAAAGACAAATTTGGAATACTGAAATATCTTTCAGGAGTTGAAAATAAAATTATGGGATTTATTAAAAACCATAAATCTACACGGTTTTCAATCAATTTTTACTTTAACGGGTTGACTGTCAGGTAAGGATTTATGCTTCATAATATTTGCTATAAATGAAATGTCTGTGTGACTGCAATCAGCAGTATCATTTGTGTTCACATCAAGGGATGCATAGATGGTAAAATCCAGCTTCTCCTGTGTATTCAAAAAATCTGCTCTTAGTTTGGCCATATGGTGTCTTAAAAGAAGCAGTATCCAAAAAGCCTATTCAAACCGAAACAACAAAAATGAAAGATGCTTTGATCATACCATATAGGCAGTTTTGCCCTTTATAATTTACTGTAAATTCAAATTATACTTAAATGCAGGGTAGTGAACATTAAAAAAAATATATGGCCCATAACATAACATGTAAGAATTTCCTAACTTGTTAAAGGAATTGTTCAGTGTGAAAATAAAAACGGTATAAATATATAATCTGTGCAAAATAAAACATGTTTCTAATATAGTTAGTTAGCCAAAAATGTAATGTATAAAGGCTGGAGTGACTGGATGTGTAACATAAAAGCCAGAACACTACTTCCTGCTTTTCAGCTCTCTTGATTTACACTGACTGGTTACCCTGGTTACCAGGCAGTAACCAATCAGAGATTTGAGGGGGGGCACATGGGTCATATCTGTTGCTTTTGAATCTCAACTGCATGCTGAGGATCAATTGCAAACTCACTGAACAGATATGTACCATGTGGCCCCCCCTTCAAGTCGCTGACTAGATCAGAGTTATAGAGCAGAAAAGCAGGAAGTAGTGTTCTGGCTATTATGTTACACATCCAGTCACTCCAGCCTTTATACATTTGATTTTGGCTAACTAACTATATTAGAAACATTTTTTATTTTGCACAGTTTTTATTATTTTTACACTGAAGTGTTCCTTTAATGAAAACATTGTTAAATCTTATCAACATACCAGTTGAACATTTCAATAGTTGATTCTCAGGCATAATTAATCAAAACAAATGAGCTCAAAATGAGGATCTCTTCTGATCCTTGTGCAACATCTTTGAATTTGGTGGTTGTGAAAAAAATGTTCTCCTTTTTGAACAGTAAACATAAATAATTAGATGCTGTCATAATCTGACCTAGCTTTAGGGATAAATAAACAGAAATTAGGTTCTTGCACAGTTCTTGAAAAAGGCTAGGATGTGAAAAAACTGCTACCATAAAAAAGCAGTTGGTTCTAACTACTGTATACTGTATGCAAACACCTACATGTTATCATTGTGTTATTTATTTTGTATCCTTAAAAAAACATTGCTACTACTGTACATTGCCTTTGGCCAGGGTTGGAATGGGCTGGCGGGACTCTGGGGAAAAATGCATTGGGTTGGTGGGAGGCAGCTGTGCTTCTGTGTGCAGGGGCCTCACAACTGAGGGCCCCCAGTCTGGCACTGTCTTTAGCAAAAATAAATCATATATGCTCTACGTGTGTATGTTGCACTTTCCAGATCCCAGAATTTTCCAGATACCACTTTAACCCTAATTGCCAAGCATTTTAACATACATACATGCATTTACACTCACACTACACTGTTTTTTCTGGCTTTTTTTCTTTTGTACACTCTGGCACACTTTTGAACATATTTACACACTAACATACAGATATAAACACATGTACACACTTTTTAGAGTACACACATGCATACACAAGCACACACATTTACTTTTTTTTTGTTCTTCATTTTATCATTTTGCCTCTTATTATTCCCCTAAAAACTGTTGATTTCACAGCGGGAATATTGGATCAAGCATTCTGACCATTAACAACGCTATTGGATCAATATTGAATTATTTTATTATTTCATTCCTTTGCTCAATTGCATTTGATGTTTGTGATTTTATTGCCGTTGTATGCTTGCATTGTTGTTCCTTTCAGTTTTTTTAGCATTGTTTTGCAGTTTGAGTATTTGGAGTAGAAACACATTTTTTTTGCAATTTTGTATTTGTCAGAATGTGTACTTTCCAAAAATATATGTTTGGTGGTCTTTGTACTGTTAGGGGGTCTTGCAGCACATATATACGCAGTCAGTGTTTGTTCACAGAAGGCAAATTGGCACCAAAAAAATTCATATGCACTATTTTTATTTGGGGTCCACACATACCCCCTGCTTTGGTATATCTACAGTCATATAAAAAGTTTGGGAGCTCCTCTCAGCCTACATAATAGTTTACTATTAGTGGTAAGTCTTTCATTTCCCAGTTACTGAGTACTGGGGTATTTTCTGACAAAGATTTTTAGTAAAGCAGTATTCAGTTGTGTGAAATTAAATCAAATGTTTAAAACTGGCTGCGGGTACCCTTGTAATTTTGCTAATTTGAATGCATGTAACTGCTCAATACTGATTAATGGCGACACCAAATTGGTTGGATTAGCACGTTAAGCCTTGAACCTCATAGTCAGGTGTGTCCAATAATGAGAAAAGGTATTAAAGCTGGCCAATTGCAAGTTGTGCTTCTGTTTGACTTTCCTCTGAAGAGTGACAGACTGGGATCCTCTAAGCAACTCTCAATAGATCTGAAAACAATGATTGTTCAGTATCATGGTTTAGGGGAAGGCTACAAAAAGCTATCTCAGAGGTTTAAACTGTCAGTTTCAACTGTAAGGAATGTAATCAGGAAATGGAAGGCCACAGGTTCAGTTGCTGTAAAACCCAAGTCTGGCAGGCCAAGAAAAATACAGGAGTGGCATATGTGGAGGATTGTGAGAATGCTAACAGACAACCCAAAGATCACCTCCAAAGACCTGCAAGAACATCTTGCTGCAGATGGTGTATCTGTATATCATTCTACAATTCAGCCCAATTTGAACAAAGAACATCTGTATGGCAGGGTGATGAGAAAGAATGGTCAAAAATACCGCCATACAGAATCAAAGACTATAGGAGGTGTCTAGAGGCTGTTACATTTGCAAAAAGAGGCTCAACTAAGTATTGATGTAATATCTCTGTTGGGGTGCCCAAATGTATGCACCTGTCTAATTTTGTTATGATGCATATTGTATGTTTTCTGTTAATCCAATAAACTTGATGTCACTGCTGAAATACTACTGTTTCCATAAGGCATGTTATATATTAACAGGAAGTTTCTACTTTGAAAGCTCAGCCAATGATAAACAAAACTCCAAAGAATCAAGAGGGGTTCCCAAACTTTTTCATATGACTGTATGCATATTGGACATCGAATTGTTCAATAGACCCTTGACACTCTTATTTAGGGTGGTTTCCCATTGTATGTAAGAAATTATGTGAAATGAATGCAGCAAATTGCAATATATTTAGGCAATTTTCAGAAATGTTGTAAAAATCGCTGCTTTATCGTAGCTTTGCAGTATGGTAGTTTGGTGTAGAAAGACATAAATACCAACTTTGGATTCCTCAGAATGTGCACTTTCCAAAAAGATATGGTTTTCAGGGGTCACTTTAATTTTGTGTAGCTTTTATCACACATAAATCTAGTAGTGTATAAAGCAGGGTAAATAAAAACCATCAAATAAGTATGCACAAGGTACAGTAGATTTTGGGGTCTTTACATGTCATGCACAAAAATAAACCTATCTACATTGGGTATCAAATTGTTCATCAGACCCCTGGAGTTCGTATTTAGGGTGTTTTATCTTGGTAACCGATAATATATGGGATATAAGATGCTTCAAAGTGGAAAGCTTTGCGACTTGGTACTTTGGAGTAGAAAGACATGCATACCCATACCCAATTAGGATTCGGGGGAATGTGTATTTTCCAAAAATATATATCTTTCTGGGCTAATGTAATGTACTCATAAAATGCTGAGGCCTGCACATGCCACATACAGTACCTAGGTAAACCAAAACACGTTGGACATCAAACTGTTCAATGGACCCCTGGAGTTCATATTTAGGGTGTTTTATCTTGGCACCTAATGATACGAGGGAGAGAAGATGCTGCAAATTGAAAGCTTGAGAGGTTTGTAGTTTTGAAATGTTTCCAAAATAAGCAAAGGAAGGCTTTGTGATTTGGTACTTTGGAGTAGAAAGACATGCATAACCAATCTGGATTTGGGGGAATGTTACTATATTATATAAAAATATATGGTTTTCTGGGGTGAACATATATTTTTGTACCTTCTCAAAAATGCTTTAAATGTGTTGGTTTTGCAATACCTGGAATTACAGAACTGATAACTCATACGGGGTGTCTTTATGTTGGGGCCCCTATATGTCACATACTTAGGTTAACCTATGCATATTGGACATCAAACTATTCAAATTTTTGGTGTTTTATCTTGGTACATAATGATATGTGGGAGATAAGATGCTGCAAAGTGGAAGTTTTGAGGTTTGTCAACAAAATTGCCAAATTTAGGAAATCTTTGCAGCTTGGTACTTTGGAGTAGAAAGACATGCAAACCCAATTTGGATTCAGTGGAATGTGCACTTTCCAAAAATATGTATGTTTTCTGGGGTGAATGCACTCTTTTGTACCTTTGCTGCTCATAAAATGCCGTAAATATGTTGATTTTGCAGTGTCTGGAATTACAGAAGCGATTATAGGTAACATGATTTTTTTAAATTATATTTTTATACTTAGAAGCCTATATCTTTTTACAGAAATGGAATTACTCCACAATGCTAGCATATTTTGAAAGCTTAGGTTGCCCTGAAAAAAAAATGATATATTATTTACCTGAGTAAACTAAAAGACCACCCAGAAAAGGCCTCTAAAGTGAAAGAGTGCAAAATGTTCAAAAATGGTCTGTCAGTAAAAGTTCCAAAGTGAAAGGGTTAAAGACACTACGCTAAACCTGACACAAAGATGACGCAATCAAATAACTTTAGTAAACTCAGATTAAACCCTGTTCATAAGTGGAACAAGTTAGTTGGTAGATGGTTGGATAAGGGCAATAAAATACAAGATGGAAAAGAAACAGATTTGTTGTAAATAGAAATCGACATACAGTAACCAGCAACATTCCAAGACTACAAGAGCCATTTATTGGGCAGACACCATAACAAGCAGATATCTAGAAAAAAGAGTCATGTCAATTTTCATAGAAAGTTGCCATACAGCGCTGCTTTTTATCTTTATTATAAGCTAAGGAGGAGGAAGGCTGAGAAATGTGACTCCTTTATCCACTGCCATATATAAATCAATCTGTGAAATTTAGCTGCAATATTGCTTATTTTTGTTAAGAGGCAAACTTGAAGTTTATGTAAATGCAAACCATAATTAAGAGATAATATTGAATATTATCCACAAAAGACAAAGCAAATAAGTCTTATGATTTAAACATTGATATTAAGCTATGGTTAACCAACACTCCCATCCTAAACATATTGGCCAAGAACTGTATTCATGTATTTTGCCTGCAGACAAATTTCACACTTTATTTGCATTTACTGTAGCAGATTCTGAAAAAAGGCACAAGGCACCATTTTTATTGTACTTTATACTCTGTCCCATAGTCAGCGCCTGTGGCAACATTCTGAGCACAAGGAACTGCATTATCACCATGAATACAGCACTGTTTATGTTTGTATTCACAGAGGGCAGGCAGTTGGTGGCATGTAGGCAAACCCCCTTCCAACCCCAACCAGTTGTGCGTCATTCAAATGCTCATCCTGAGCTCTTCCCCTTGCGCCAGATTTTCATACCCACTGCATGGTGAAGAACATAGCAATACTCTTATTAAGTGTAAAAAACACAAAAACTTCTAATGCCATAAGTCGCCAAGTGAAAACTAATGAGGTCTTATAGAAGTCAATGGGAGCTGCGCTGATCTTATTGGACCAGTTTAAATCAATTCAGACTTTCAGAGGTTTTTTTAGATTTTTTTTCGGTAGAAATTGTCTGAACAAATAGAATTTTTCGAGGTTTTCGAGGTATTCATATTTTTTAGCACAACATTCAGTGCTTTTTTTCATTGGTACTTTTTAAATTTGGATCTTCTATTAAATTCAATGACAATCAAGGTTTTTGTGAGTTTATTTGTGGTTTTAAAAACCACTAAAATCTGACCTTTAATAAATAAGGCTTTTAGGGGCTGATTTATCAAAATGTAAGATTAGAGTTTACCACAGGCAATCCCACTTCTTATTCATTCCTATCGGATTTTGAGAAGTTTATTTGTCAATTGGTGAGAGTTCACAATTTAATAAATATGCTTCTAACATACAGTAGTTATAATATTATAGTCATACAATCACAGGTAAAATGAGAGATTACAGTGAGAGATTATGCTCTCCCTGATATTATCTGTTGCAGTTTTAGACCAGCCCCTATTTCTGATTTTCTCAGATTCGCTTTCATCTGGTATGGTGCCTATGTATTGGAGAAAAGCTGATGTCATTCCAATAAATAAATAAAATAAAAAAGGGATTACGATCTCAGCCTAGCAATTATAGGCTAGTAAATTTGACATAGGTGGTGGGCAAATTATTTGAAGGCTTGTTAAGAGATCACATTCAAAATTTTGTCCTAGTAAATGGCATTATGAGCAGTAATCAGCATGGCTTTATGAAGGATAGGTCATGTCAGGCAAATGATTGCTTTTTATGATGAGGTAAGTAAGATGCTGGACAGTGGGAGGGCTGTAGATGTGATCTATTTGGATTTTGCCAAAGCGTTTCATACCGTGCCCCACAAACGACTGCTTTCTAAACTAAGGTCTGTTGGCTAATGAAGCCATTTGCACATGGATAGGAAACTGGCTACTTGATGGATGTGTGTCTTTTTTCAACCTAACTTACTATGTTACTATGTTTCAAGTTGACAGCGAGTAGTGTCACATTCATTGATGCAATGGGAAAAAGTTCTATTCATCAGTAGAACAAAAAAACTATTGCTGCACGAGGCATCTTCCCATTGGGTATATGGGGGAGAATAGTGCTGTGGTGTGTTCATAAACTGGAACAGTAGCATAACTATTCACTTCCCTGTGAGAACAATACTCATTAATCATCAAAGATATGGCATCCACTTTCATGTGCGTTTTATTGTGTTGCTAGAAATCAGAAAGAGGCATAATATTTCAGGCCTGGGCATAACTCTTCTACAACAGAGATTGAAAATTCAAGGCTATGGTACACATGTTTCAATATGTTATTTAAACAAAACAATACAGGAGTGGCAGAGGAACAAGATTATAATCCTTTTAACAGTACAGATGTACACATAACAATTTATTACGAATGTTGTTCTTATGCTAAGCTGAATACCGAATATCATGCAATATTTTAATATCACAAATGCCATTTCAAATAAGACTAGTATTGAAAACTGTGTAAGAAGATTATCTATGGATTAAAATCTTAGTAAACATTTGCATGAAATTTAATTAATTATATGTCTATTCAGTCAGGAAAAGTAACATTCCGATCTCGTGCAGTTCAAACACAGAAAACAACAATTAGAAATATACTGAGAGATTAGTTACATTGCTGAATACTGGAAATGAGACACATTTAAGGAATACTAAAACCCATTTTTTCCAAGTTTCTGATTTCATTTATGGGAATATTTGTACATGTATAATGATATTCATGCTGCAGTAATTTCTTAGTTTTGCAGATTTTACCTGACCTTAGGCACACATTACTTTTGTTAATCAAGAATCAAATAAATAGTTTATCATAATTAGGGGCATAATAATCACCAGGTAAACTTGAAATTAGAGAAGGCACAACCCACTAATATTGCTCATATAAAAAACCAAAACGTGAATTTATTGCTGGCCAAATGTTGGATGGTTTGAGCCTTTGTCTAGGTTTAATTCTTGGATCCATCCTCGGTATGCACAGTCAAGTACCCACGATTTTAGTACACTTGTGAACTAATTTGTACTATTCTGGTCATTCTGGTCCTCTGTATATACAATTAGATGTTATGAGCAGTCCATCAGACAACATAAAGTAAGAAGATGTCTAGGATTCAGCTTTTAGATACTGAGGAATACCAACAGAATGGCATTAGAAGGAAATTCGAGAGACTATTAAATACAGGGGATTAAGTCAGAACAATGAGGGTAGATATGTGCCCCATGGCCTTTTCAACCAGCGGATTGCACATTTACATAAGGTTGTGTCCATAAATTGTGTGGGTTGAAAACAGGCGTTAACATTTTCTGAGAAAAGACAAGGTGTTCTAGGGGATCCAGATGCTAGCAGAAAAAGGGGATATGGGGGAGGGGTGGCTTTGTTATTCAGATAGTGTTAAAAAAAATAATTTTATTATTTTTAGAAGAAGCCATTTCTTCTGCGTAGTGAAATGTATCCCTCCACCTTCCAACTGTAACGTTTTGTATAACAGAAGATCACCATATCTCAATTACAAATACTGATAAAACTGATAAAACTGATAAAATAGAAAAAGGTCTGTTGACCACTATACAACCCATATCAATATCTTATTGAGGCTTACTCAGAATTTATTTGTGTGTAGTCCTTTTCAGAAAGGTTTGCATGGGCCCCATATGGTTGGGCCAAATGGATCAGCCCAGTGCAAAGATCCACACATTTAAGGGGGTATTTATTAAAACTCACATTTTTCCTATTATTTTAATAATAAAAATATGACCCAACTCCCAACCACAATTTGGCTTAATTTACTAAAAAAAAAAATCCAAACGAAAATTGTATGTCTGGGAAAAGTCTTGACAAAATTGTGTGACTTTTTCAAATTGTCTCATCGAAAAAATTTAATTACTATTATTATTAACCAGAGTTAAACAGCCCAAAACCCTGAAACATAAGGGAAGAACATCTTCCAACTGTAAAAGGGGCATCTACCCTTTACTTTTACATGACTTTGGTTTTAACTGGAGTATTTTCAGATTTTTAGCAGCTTACAGCAAATACATTTTTTTCTCTTAAAAAAAACTTGACCCCTTAGTGTCCTCACCAAGGTTTTTTTCCTCTACAAATTTATATTTTTCTCCTAAAAAGACTCGACCCCTTGGTGTTCCCACTATAAAAGTAGATTTTACTATGTGGAATCATTTTTGATGAATAAAGTCTGAATAAAATCATTCAAAAATTTTAAAAAAACCTTATTATATTAGCACATTGCTATTGGTAAACAATATCAGACAGTGTTGCTGTAAAGCTATTTTTTCAACAGACAAAAACAAATTAATCAACAGCAAAATGGAATCGAAAATGCATCAGAATCAGTAAGAATGCAATCAAATTATAGAAATACTACAAATATGTAATTGTTTCCTACAAGCAAAGTGATCACCTCTATAATGCTTGCACTTGGTATTGTTTGTGTTGTTGTTGACAGACTTCATGTTAGAAACCTATAATAATTACTTGTTAAAGCACTTTTCAATATACAGTAGTAGTACATAAATTGCAAAAATTAGAATTAGTTACACTTAGAAAGATTTTTTTCAAGAAAAGCTACAACATGTTTCAAGTTACTAAAAACTCTAATTAAAATTACACAACTGAACTAGCAGTTTAAAATATTTGTATCAGAAAAAAAGCAAGCAGAAAATAATTTTTGGAATTAAAAAACTTAATTTTGCATTTAAATAGCATAATCATGTCATGTCTCCAGCATTGTTTTATTGTTTGCATAAGTCCACCTAGTGCAGGGATCCCCAACCTTTAGAACCCGTGAGCAACATTCAGAAGTAAAAGGAGTTGGAGAGCAACACTAGCATGAAAAATGTTCTTGGGGTGCCAAATAAGGGATGTGATTGGCCATTTAGTAGCCCCTATGTGGATTTTCAACCTAGATTAAGGCTATGTTGGGCAGTACACCTGGTTTTAATGCAACTAAAACTTGCCTCAAAGCCTCGAATTCAAAAATAATCACCTGCTTTGAGGCCACTGGGAGCAACATCCAAGGGGTTGGAGAGCAACATGTTACTCATGAGCTATTGGTTGGGGATCACTGACCTAGTGGTATAATCAATGGTCTATGTCAGTGCTGTCCAACTTCTGTAGTACCGAGTGACGAAATTTTTCCGCCTACATAGTGGAGGGCCGATAATGGAAGCCAGTTTTGACCACTCCCTGTTTTTAAACCAAACCCATGTTACCACAAGATCATGTCCACATTAATTGTGGAAGCACACCAAAAAACTGTAGTACATACAGTGACACAGTGCTGGTGCCCCATTAGCATTTTGTCTCATGACATTCATGATTTCATAAACCTCTAAAACCATAAAAATGAGACAGTTGCTAAATAGGCTTCCACTAGTGATGGGCGAATCTGATCCGTTTTGACAAAAAATTGCCAAAATTCATTCAAATCTATGGGCTTCAAATTTTGCAACAAATGTTTGACCTGCAACATCATCTAATATCAGACTATAAAACCTTCCCCATATATATATTTCATTGCAATTTAAAGCAAGTAAATAATGCATTTAGTAAGCTATTTGTTCCTCAGAGTGTATTTATAACAATATAAATACAAGCTAATAGTGCTACTGTGTTTTAAGTGTGTATTAAGAGAATCTATTTGATGTTTAAAACAAAAGAGCTGATATTGAATATCATCATACTACAGAAATCGGTTCAGGAACCTTACTGTGCGTTATTCATTAGGCCAAATCTATTCTCATGAATTTAGAAAATCTACTTTTATCTTACACAGCAGCAGATAAACGCTTTCAATCCATTTGGTTGTAATGTTTTCAGTAAGCATAACCGAATACATTTATTTCCTTTGTACATTTTGTTATCTCAGTCTGTTCTTTTTCAACTACTCAACCAAATTAATTGGAATATTTGATGTCTGGACAAAAAAATAAAATAGGGCATATTCCATTTTCCCCCATTTCCATTTTGCTTGTCATTGTGAACAGATTATAAATAAGTAATTCAGCTTTGATTGCATTTTATATAAAAAGGGGAACCTTAACCAATTTACATTTTGATCTTATTGTAGTCTTGGTGCATTTTAATTTACTTTACATTAGCTTTTTTAAATTACAGCTACTGTAGGGGTTGGTTATTTGCTGAACTCCAAATGCAAAAATCATGAAAAATTTTAAATATAAATATATTTTATTTTAATAAAACATGACTTTTAAAAAATCACGTATTTTTCTTAATTTATTAAACCCCATGAGGATGGAAAAGTCCAAATCTGAAAATCTGGCATCTCAAACCTGTCGAGGTTGCATATAAGGTACAAATGATTTTTTGATGTGCGCTGGGTTTTTGTGCAATACCCTGAAGTTTTCAGAGTTTTTAGTGTTTTTGAGTTAAAATTCAAAAAAAAAATTGAAATTCATGAAAATCAAATGAAAAAATGTGAAAAAAAATGTGATAGTTTTTTTCCCACAAACCAAATTTTCTGGAAAATTTAATAATAAATAAGCATAAAAAACTAGAGTGGATTTGATCGGAGTTTGTAGCAGAAAATATTGAGATAAATTCGGACTTTGATGAATAACCCCCCAAGTGTTAATGCAGTGCTTTATATCTTTATAATACACAAAAGCCATGAATATCCTGTAAATTATATCCTTATAAATGGTGAGTTCTGATGTCATCAGTTATAACTAAGTTATGTCATTTCTGTCACATGACTCATTGGAATTTGTGTATTATAATAAATAAAGTACCCCCAGTTGCAAAATATGAGGATATTAGAAGTTACCTCGGAGTTCCATGACCTGGCCTCATGTTTTTATATGGTCATGAAACTCCTCAGTAACTTATAATATCCTTATATTTTACAAGAGGGGGTACTTTATTCACTATATGAATATGAAAAACGCCCGTTTTTCTCGACGCGGCGCCCGTTTTTGGCGCCGGCGTCCATTTTTTTGGAAATTTTTTTTTTGACGCAGGCGAATTTTTGCTGCGAATTTTCGCGGGCGTTTCGCTAATTTATTCGCTGGCGGCGAATCGCGCAAATTCGACGCGAATTCGCGCCTGGTGAATAAATTCGCCCATCACTATTCCTTTTTAATTAAAAAAAAAAAAATTGTTTGTTCTGATGGCCAATTAAATGCACAACCTGTTCTTGTGGTAGTTCTCAGTGGTGCACTAATTGGTGAAAAACGGACCATTCCAACAAAAAAACTGACCACATAAACATTTAGAGATACACACTTGCTATAAAGCTTGTTTTTTTAGGCTTTGGTTTTATTCCCACTGCAAAACTATGACAATACATTTTACCCAGGCGTTTTGTTTCACCCACATTTGTTTCACCCTCAGTAGGTAAAATATGAAGGTTTTTTTCTTTTTAGTGAAGATATAAAACAAGAGTTCCAAAAAATAGAACCATTAACAGCTTTACCTAGAGGTTGTCAAATTTGTCTAGATTTGACTCTTAGGGGCACATTTACTAAGCTCGAGTGAAGGATTAGAAGTAAAAAAACTTTGAATTTCAACGTTTTTTGGGTACTTCGACCATCGAATAGGCTACTTCGACCTTTCGACTACGACTTCGAATTCGAACCGAATGATTCGAACTAAAAATCGTTCAACTATTCGACCATTCGATAGTCGAAGTACTGTCTCTTTAAAAAAAACTTTGACTACCTACTTCTCCACCTACCGAGCTACAATGTTAGCCTATGGGGACCTTCCCCATAAGATTTCTAAGTTTTTTCTGATCAAAGGAAAATCCGTTGATCGATGGATTAAAATCCTTCGATCGATCGATTAAAACCACCACTTTTGGAGGTCTGCTTTAAGAGTAAACCCAGTAAGAATTCTCTACTTCTTTTTTCTCCATAGGCTCCTGCTCCAGTCTTGTTAAGGTCATGAATCAGTAATCTCAAGTGCCTATGTAAATCTGCAGTACCTTTCATTATCTGTGTTTTTTTATCACAAAGGTTTACAAAGGTATATATATATATATTCAACATTAGTTCACTAAGAAGGGCTTGTGTGGTTATATAGGGTGTAATAGTGATTGGTTAGCGTGTATGCATGCTCACTGAATAGACAGAGACAAGGCAAAGGTGTCAGAAAGTTTGAATCATTTGAATAGTACAAAATGTAAAAAAAACGCATATAGTTTAGTCTCCAATAGGATAGATATTTTTGCTTATACTGCCTTTTTAAGAAAAACTGAAGAGTGACATTTCACATAAAATATTTTTGTCTTTATTATGTCCCTCATTCTACACTCAAAAAAGTGTAAAATTTGTAAAATTAAATATCTATAAAGCTTTGGCATTTGTGCTGGTTTTACAAGCAGCCTCTTGAAAGTTTACTGAATACAGTGGCTTTTATACAGTGAGGCACCACATAAATTATAAAAATGATATCGTAAAATTCTATTGCACAAAATTAGAAAGGCTTCCATAAAAATTCTTCCCTTAAATTTATATATTCATAAAATGACAATTATATATTGTCATGTCCATTGAAATTTCCTCCTCGATATGTGTCTGTTGCCCATACTTTCAGTAGCAGAATTAAAATAAAAGATTCAAGGAACCTTGTTAACTTACTTAGATTGTACTCAAATGTTTAATCTCTAAATCAGTGAATGTTTTTAAAGGAGTTTAAAGCCTTCTGGAGGAGTGTTGCAATATCAAGAGATCCTTTTTTAATAAATATCACATTTTATAAATTTTTCGTTTAGTAATACTATGTCCATCTCCCGTATAAATGCACCTCAATCAGTGGTGTAACTATAGAGGAAGCAGACCCCACAATGGAAGGGGGGCCCAGGGAACAGGTCTGCTTCCTCTATGGCTAAAAGTAAACTCTTCCCCAGCCACTCTCTTACATGCGAGTCTGGACAGGAGTGGGCAGAGACGGGACAGGAAGTGGGAGGGAGGATGGGGATCGGAGTGCGCCGGGTCCCTCTGAAGATTTTTTTTTTCAGGTGGGCCGGGTGCACTCTAGTTACGCCACTGACCTCAGTATTTTTTGATTATGCAGTCAGAGCTGGAGACTACATGACATTAATTACAGTGTAATGTAGACTAGTTAAGTAGATACCAGAATAGGGGCTGACATAGAGCTGGCAGACAGAATTCACACCGGAAAATCCAGTTCAATCTATTTGCAGTTGTATTTTTTGTAGCGTTATGGCTTTCCTATCTAAAAAAAGCAACATAGTGCCATTTAAGGTCTAAGGCCAAAAAGATGGTACAGTGTCTGTTTTTAAAGCAGCTTTTCCTCATTCCTTTGGTTTTAGATCTCCCAAATGTAAAAGTCTGTTATTGTCTGTCTGTTATTTGATTTCATGACCAGTATCAACCTCAAGTTCATGTGAATATTTACTTATTTTCTAACTTACAATAGAAGCATACAATTGGATCCATTATCTGGAAACTAGTTATCCAGAAAGCCCTCAATTATGGTATGGACATCTCCCGTAGACTCCATCTTATCTTAGTACATTTTTTAAAATGATTTCCTTTTTCTCTGTAATATAACAGTATGTGTACTTGATCCAAACTAAGATAAAGTTTATCCTTATTGGAAGCAAAACCAGCCTATTTGGGTTTATTTAATGTTTAAATGATTTTCTACTAGATTTAAGGTGTGAAGGTCCAAATTATGGAAAGATCCATTATCTGGAAAACCCCAAGTCTTGAGCATTCTGGATAACAAGTCCCATACCTGTATAAGTAATACATTATTTATATAAAGAAGATGCTTTAGAAGTATATGTTCCATCCAATCTAATGGTCACTGAAAGAGAACATCCAGGAGAAACACAAGACACCATATTACAACATTTAGCAAAATTAGCAAAATTAGGTTATTAACTTACAAACTGTCAGGAATCCGTAACTGTGAAAAAGAGAGACTTGAAGTGTGCATCGAATGATTTGTCACTTTTTGTTGCTTGTCTCAGGCACCATGAACCATTTCAGCACAAGAGGTCCATCTTTAAAAAAATGTTTTTAGGACAAAGTGAAAAAAGCACCTTCTATTGCATGCATTAACAATGTTTTATAGGTTATTTATCGAGTAAGAGGAATTCGATTTAAATGTGTTCTAATAGGCTTTGTTTGTTGTAAGCAATATTGTAATTTTTTTAATGCACTAATGACTAAATGAATAATTTCTATTGTTTTTTTTTGTCATCTTTTTTTTAATGACAAACATTATTGAAGAAATATACTTACCTGTGCGCTAACAGATAACACAGTAGTGATTTTCTCTAATATGGTAAAAAGAATGGGTAAGGGAAGTGGTTTTATTAGATCTATAATGTGTACTGCCTTTTTTTCTTTAAAAGGGACATACGTGTAATGTTATTCCTATCAGGGGACTCATAACATTCTCTCCAGATGTTCTGTAGTAGAATATTCAGTTCTTGTATACTTTAGATGAGCCCCAGCATATGTATGGAGAATAGAGTATCAGGAAACGCTATGAGATCTTACTGTACTTCCAGCTTGGAATTTGGAGGGTACCAGTCATTCTTTAACAATCGGGTTTATCAAACACAAATTAGTGCAGCAGTACTAGTGCAGAGTGTGTAAGTGTAAAAATGGACACAAAGCACCATGTTTTGTTTTTGTCCTCTTGGTTGTGTTCTTAGTCACAGCTCTTTGTGCTCCAGAATAGAGGGCAGAGACCTGGTCTTTTCTGATGAATACAATACTGCCTGCACCTTGCATTAGATTTTTAATTTTTAATGTTCAGAAGGCAGCAAATTTCATGCATACTAGATGTGCCCCACAATTTGGACATCTTGCACCTGTGCCCATGGACAATCTAACTTCAATCATTATTGCCTTTGCACAGTTAAGCTATAATTTTTTTTTAACTTGCCAGATATGTTAATAGAAATAACCCCCCATGTGGTATATTAAAAGTGTAAGTTAAAAATAGGCCCTGCTGGTGTAAACAGCCATTTAATAACATTGCCCATAGCAAACAATGTGCAATTAGAACTATAACCTACAAGTTAGAAAACAGAAGTACAAATCTGATTGGCTGCTTTGGACAACATCACCAGTGATGTTTGTCTCCAATGTTAATAAATATGCCACTAATAGTCAGCAGAAAGATAATTCCACTCTCAGCCTTCAAGGAATAGGGAATGAGTGTAGTGGAGGGAAGCATTGACTGTACTAGGCCGGCTAGAGGAATTAGGGGGTAAGGTTCTGTCAGAAGTAGAAAGGGGGAGGGCTTACCATGCAGGAAAAAGCAGTGTTAACCAGAATTACTTCAGTCTGTGTTGGGCAGCGGTGGGAGCAGCATCCCGCCCAACCCCCCCCCCCCCCCTTGTTTCATGGTGGGAGTCTTCAAAGGCTTTTTCAGTTGTTAAGTATGATGCTCTGGCAGTGGGACAGGCAGGGGAATGCTTTCCAGAGTGGGGCAATGGGGCAGTATTACCCTAATTTTTGAGGCAAGCATTCCCTGTTGGGTTAATGTTATACTACTTATATATAGTTAAGTTAGGTGGGTACGATCGGTAGACTTGAGACTGCCCAGGTCACATGGGAGATTTGCGCATACTTGCTTAGCATAGAGTCTGAAGAGTCTGCACAGTTTGCAGTATCTTATCTGAATAGTATATTACAGTCAAACTTCTGTCTCTTGGCTTCCAATATTTTATTTCTTTTATTCTGTGTTTACTGGCAGACTTTCTGGTAGAGACAACTATTATGTCATGTCAAAGCCTTCTTTAAAACTTTATCAGTTATTCCTAGTTCTTCAGTGCCAGCAGGCCATATCTTAATTATAGATGCAATATGATTGTCTAATGAGATTCCATCACTTCAGTCCTCCTGCTGTTATTTAATATAGCTTTGTACTTGCGTATATTACAACATCATCAACCAGCATGAGGGCTGGTTTAGTACTGTAATTGTGCCTGAAGTTACAAAAGCATGATGCACACAAGGTAGGAAGGCCTCCAGGTTCGCAGATATTGGGAGAACGCTGGCAACGTTTTGAAATGGTCTATCCTGTTTAAATGAACCCTACTAGGATTTATAGCTTTGTACCTGAATTGCTACAGATTGTGAATGCCGGATTTATTTTCCCCATAGTTACTGTAGATAGTATACATTATCTATGATTTGTTCAAATGCTGGGTAAGCTTTAACCTACAGAAAAACTTGTTGACGAGCGATGAGTTTGTTGACTTTACTAAAAGAAAAAATGACCCATACAAGCGCTAGACCAGCCCCACCAGGAGGTGGGTTTCGAGCAGCCATTCTGTGGCACACGCATGCACATATGCATGTGACCTCAGAAGCGCATTATGCACATGAGCTCTGACCCACAGGTACAAATGTCCTAGTTACCGCCAACCCTGCACCTTTGATTGGGGGTAATATATTTAGCCAACAGGTACCCTTTATGGCAACTCTTTGGTTGCATCGTTTGCAGAACCAGGGCAAATGGGCCTCAAAATCTAATATAAGTGCTTTTTCAAATAATTTGCACTTGGGCAGTAACCTTTGGCAACCATACATACCAAATTTTTACTTCTCATTGTTCTACCTGCAGCTGAAAAAGGTAATCACTGACTGGCTTGTTTATAAAGTATAAAGTTGTTGGTATTGAAAAGTGAATAAAGAAAACAGGAAATACGGTGGCCATTCTGGCAGTGATAGTGGAAGGGACAGCAGTCTGTGTTAGGGAAAGGTGAGGTGAAAGGATTGTGCTGCAAATTACTTGTTATGAAGAGGTCACAGCAATAAACTTGAATTGTTTATGAAAAAGTCTTCCATGCCTTGTGTCTCCAGGTTACAGGTTGCTATGGGCTACAGCTCAGGTGCACATTTGCACATTGTTGATACACCACCTATATGTAAAATGATAATGAACAATGGAAATATTATCTTTTTAAGAATCTAAATGGTTGAATATTTTAGAAGTTTATTGGGGCTCAAAGGAATTCAAAATGAAAGAAATACCAGATCATTGTAGTGTATATACAGTATGTCATTAAAGTGGTTGCTCCACTTTTAATTAACTTTAGGTATGATGTAGGGAGTGATATTCTGACATAATTTACCGTTGGTTTTCATTTATTCTATTACTGGTGTTTTTTTTAAAATTATTTAGCTTTTTATTAAGTAGTTGTCCAGTTAGCAGTTTCAGCAATTTGGTTGCTAGGGTTCAAATTACCTTAGCAATCATACACTGATTTGAATGATAGACTGGAATAGGAATAGGAGAGGGCCTGAATAGAAAGACGAGTAATAAAAAGTAGCAATAACAATTATCGTTGCATAACTATGTGTAATGGCAGCTACCAAACATTGCCCATAAATGCTCCATGTACTGTTTTAATCGGCTACCTCCTCGTATACCTCTCAATGCCTTGCTTAGATGTCTTTGAAATTCCCAAAATAATATTTGTTTGTAATTTTTTTTTCATCATTAGTTACTTCAAAATGGCTTTTACAAGACAAGGGTAGACCTTCATAATCTTGCTATGTTCAGTATAAAATAAAGATATAATGGTATCGCTTAACATTAGGCCTCACCATTGCATAAACAATATAATTTTCAGAGGCATAAAGAAGATAATAATATTTGTAACGTCTCTGATGCTACCAAACACTGATTATCAAGAAAAAATGAAAGCAGAGCAGGGTATTGTGTACCATTCATCTTTTGCTGCCATCCTCATTTTATTCCCAAGTTTCATGTCATCCTGCTTTTATGAATCATTTTGAACATACAGGGCCTCCCTTTCCACTCAATAAAGTACAATAGCAAAATAACACATAGGGAAAAATGCATCTTTTGATGAATCCCACTACTTTGATTTCTATGCAGTATCTAAAAAATATTACATTAAAATTGCTATAACATGTTTCAAATGTATTTGTGCATAGGTGGAAATTGTTTTGCAGTCTAATGAATCACCACATCTATATAATATAATAGTTGTTAACTTATAATAATAGCAGGGTCAAGTTTTACATACTATAAAACATTTAATTGGCAATTAAATACATGTATTCTCTGTCAAGCTTGATGCCTGAGGTGACAGATCAAATGTTGCCACCCCAACCTCTTCTAGTGGTAATCTATCTTGCATTCAGACTAGGTGGGGGGCATGATCACTAATAGAGATATATGTTTTTAAATGTTATCATTAGCAACTGTTTGCTTCCCCTGATAACGTATTGCCTGAAATAAGGTGCCCAACTTGCTTCATGACATGGCCCTGCTTAGTGCTTTTATTGAGTAGCAGGTCCAGACTAAGAGCTATATAGGGTCCAGAGCAGCTCAGAACATTGCCTTGTCTGTATTTACGATTGGAGTCATTAAAGCACTTTTGAATCACTAACTTGTATACTAATCACTACTTTTGGAGTGCTACAGTGTACCTTTTTGTTTGACCCATTATGTGACCCAGGTGGGGTCTACTCATTGTTTTGCACCCATAAAAGGGTAGTTTGCAGGTTAAGCACTCCATCTTTGTTTGCAAGAGCTATAGACACTACTCCATACCAGGACTGGAACTAGGGGTAGGCAGAACAGACACAAAAATTAGGGGGCAGTGGCTAGGTACCCGTTGAATGGTGTTCTGCCTACCCATAGTCTGGGTTTGCAGGTTCAATTTTCTGCTCTCACTCTTGTTGAGGCCCAAATTTGTGGGCAGGCCACATGGGCCAGGTCTAGACCAGCAAAGATCTGGGAGCTGGCTGCATGGGAGCTGGGAAAATTTGACAGTTGATTGAATCTTCCACCTGCCCAGTCCCCAGTGCTGGCTATCCACAACAGCAGCAGTATGGATCAGCAGCAGTATCAGTGAAGAAGTAGGGTTGCAAGTTGGGTATGCGTGTGAACAGGTAGTACTGTGCAAACGGTGGGGCTGGGGTATGATCTATGGGTGCTTTGGCTTGAAATCCTGCCCTGCTGTTTCCAGCAGGGGAGGAGGTGGCTCCCCATATGTGTCTATCATGGCTTTGGTGGGCCCCAAGGGGGTGTGATACCTGGTGTGATCCCACCCCCTGCACCAACACCATTGACTCCACAGCAATACGTATGCACCGTATTGGTTTTTGATGTGATGCATGTGATGCAAGTGGCATGCTGCTACAAGCACTGTGCTGCACTACTGCTTAAATGTAGGATAATTCCATCTGTTACTAACTTCATAAACAGAGCTAAAACCTCACTGGTTAGTTAGCTCAATGCATATTTTTATACCTAATATGCTTTCCCCATGCTTGTTACAATAAGCAGTATTTGGAATAAAATGCTAAAATGCTAAATTCTACCTTCGGTAGGTTAAAATGTTAATGGCAATCCTGCATTTATCTTTTAGAATAAGAATCCTATTTACTTTAAACACATCCTCGTGAAATGCTGTTTAATTGGCTTTGTGCGCATAATGTTTTACCATGACATTATTTCCTTTTCTGAGTAAACCTTTTTTTGTCTGTTCCTGTAAACAATTAATGTATTTTGGTATCATTAATTAGTATCCAATTTGCTTAATATCTGCAGGTGTGATGGGAAAATCCAACATCAATATCTTATATGAAGAAAAATGTTAATGCCACAGGTTGAAGGAGAATTATTATAGCATCCAACTAAAGGCTGGATCTAATGAAGTGTAGAGCTCATGTTTGAATGAAGAAAAGGGCTTAATATAAAATGTAAACGTAAAAAGGGCTTACATACAGTAAATCATAGCTTATCATGCTGTTGAAACAACAGTTTGTGACTACAGGATGCTGATTTATAACCATAAATTGTACCAGGTCAGTAACCCACAGCAATCAAATATTAGCTCCAATCAGTCAACTGTATGTTAGATAATGAAAGCAAATGTCTTATAAGTTGACACAGTTTACTGTTTTATTTCGATCAATGTTAGAAAATGAGCTATGGTAGTAAATATAGTTGTTAGCAAATGTAGAACTACAACTTTCAGTATTCTTTCAACCATTAATGTTAAAATGCTGGTGATTATTCTCCACAATATCTGAAATGCCAAAGTTAATATGCTTTTTCTGGTCCTAACCCATCAGAACCTAAGACAGTGGACAGGTAATCTTCCACACTTGACATCATACAGAGCTTTAACTTCAAGCATCCTTCAATAGAGCTGTCAGATGGCACCTATCCCTGTCTAAGAGTTAGTACATTCTGCTGGAAAAGAGTTTGCTGCTGAAATATGTTCTAAAAAGACTGTACATAATGAAAAACCAGTAACATTGTGTATGTGACATGAGAGTGGAGGAGGTAATGTGGGGTAAAGAGGGAACATTACCCCGGTGAGATTATAAATTGCCAGGCTAAATGACAATTCTACCACTACCTTTTCCTACAAGGTATCCATAGTTGGAATTTGCCAACTCTGACTTACAGGATGTATTACTGTTATGATATTAAACCTATCTGGAAGTCTTATTAATTAAGCTGTCTGTTCATGGAGAGGAGCAAGTGAGGAACAACACTAACAGAAATAGTTGAGACATACTTGTTGTAAAGGCAAAATATTACATTACAGATGGCCCTTGCCTTCTTCCCATTAATTCACAGTGAATCTCAAAAAGCAGAAGGAGACCTTTAGTAGAGAGTAAAACATGATGGTTATGATGTATAAACTGCTAAAGAATATGTCTAAGCTATAAAAATAAAGGTTAATAATAAGCATAAATAGATAAAATGTAGAGCAGAGTATAACTTTTATAGCAAAAGCCTAATGTATATGCTGTACTTAAAGCACCACTAACACCAGGAAATGAAAATGCCACAAATATATATATATATATATAATATACAGTACAACGCAATTTCTTGTTCACTTAATCTGCACTTTCACATCTGGCTTTATTCTAAATCTTGCTTAAAAACATTGTACAATGTTTTTGCCTATTATGGTAAATAGCTTAAAGGGGTTCTTTAAGTTATCTTTTAGTTGAATTATGGGGTAGAATGGCTAATTCTAAGTAACTTTTTATTTGGTCTTTATTTTTCCTTTTCTATAGTTTTTAATTAGTTATCTTATTTTTCTGACTTTTTCCAGGTTTAAAATGGGGGTTTAATTTGATGCAGGTGGTTCTTCGCCAGGCCCGGACTGGCAATCTATGGGTCTGGCAAATGACAGAGGTAAGATGCCGTAGAAAATAACTATTTAGTAGGCTGGTGGGGGCTGTTTGAGCCTCAATGTACTTGGAATGCCAGGGCCTATTTTGACTCCCAGTCCAGACCAGTTCTTCACAGTGATACAGTGAGGTTGTGGAATGCACTGCCGGATGATGTTGTGATGGCTGATTCTGTTAATGCCTTTTAAGAGTGGCTTGGATGATTTCTTGGACAAGCATAATATACATGGCTATTGTGATATTAAATTCTATAGTTAGTATAGCTATGGGTATATATAATTTATGTAAGGTTATGGAGGGGTGTGTGTATGGACACTGGGTTTCATT
This sequence comes from Xenopus laevis, assembly GCF_017654675.1. Classification (NCBI taxonomy): domain Eukaryota; kingdom Metazoa; phylum Chordata; class Amphibia; order Anura; family Pipidae; genus Xenopus; species Xenopus laevis. Next base: position 49,577,162 of record NC_054382.1, on the reverse strand, counting down.
TGGAGGGTTTGAACTTGATGGTCTTTGTTCTCTTTTTCAACACAACTTTACTATGTAAATGCTCTGTATGTCAACAAATTTATTATAATTTTATAACATATTTTTCTATTCACTCCCTCTCCTATTCATATTCCAGTCTCTTATTCAAATGAACTCATGGTTGCATAAAACATTGAAACCAGATTGCAAAACTAGAGAGCTGCTGGATAAAAAGTAAAATAACACAAAAACCACAAATAATAAAAAAAAAAAAACCATTTGCAAATTGTCCCTGAATATTACTTTTTTCATCATACTAAAATTTAACTCAAAGGAGAACAACCCCCTTCAACAGAGTCTGCAGCTTGTGGCAATGCTCCTTAAGCACTATACTTTACTATAGGGTGGGCACGATAAAGCAGTGATTGTGGTTTTACACCCTAGGACTATTGTCAATTACACTGTGAAGCAAGAACCTGAGTGTGCTTAGGAGATTGAACACTAGTGAGCAGAAGACCCCTGCTGGGACTGGTCTTGATCATTGCCCTTTTGGGATCCCAGAATGTTTTGCTGAAAACCGTCAGAGAACCTGAACATGGCTGAGTTTCATCTAAAAAGCGGTACAGATAGAATAGTAGTACAACAGGCTAGGAGTCAGGGCAGGCAGCAAAAAGTCAAAACCACGAACAGGCACAAAGTACATAACCAAGAGAGAAATAAGGTATAAGTACACAGAGCTAGCTTGGGCAAGGATTGGGGGTATAAAAACTGTACCTTTTTAAACCCAAAAAGAGCATAGAATGTGTGCTGACAGCACAACACAGCATTGTGTGCAGGCATGTGGGTACACCCAGACCTGGGGACAAATGCACCAAGTAAGAAATAAAATTATTTTATTTTTATTTTATGGGTGTGTCTGTAAAAATGAGGAATGTTCTCCTGTGACGGTAATAGTATGTATGGTAGAAATATCCTTAGAGTACAGCTCTGTGTCTGATATATATCAGAATCTAGCTCTGGCTCATTTAACCCTGTAATTAATATAGTTCTAGGGTTCATCAGCCTTCATGGGACCAATTTATCAAGTGAGTGAATGTTATGTTGATTACTATTTAACTGCTTGTTCAAATGCCTTTTCTTATCAACTTATATTTCTTTGCTAGAAAAGCGACCTTGTGTAACGACATTATTTATCTGAAGTACCAGTGCATAGGCAATGATGCAGTATATATACCTAGACTATTTATTGTGCAAAATAGTGGTTTCCTTGACACTGCACTGCTTTATTAGATACAATAAAAAAAATCATACCCAATACATAAATTCCTATCGGTTACAAGGATCTTTTACTTGAGAAAAGGGTGGGTCCATGCCCTCATATTCTTGTTATCATTGGCCACAACTCCATTCCTTAACCCATTTGCAGTGTTATATGTTAATTAATGATATTATATGTGCTGGGCTTCTTAAGGTCTTTCCACCTGCCCACCTTGTTATGCCTTGGTGGAGATACTCTATAGTCCTGCTCAATCAAACCTTCCCTTTCCTATAAAACATACCCACAGTGGTCGGGAAGAATAATTATTAGCAAGCATGTATTCATAACAATGGAAAAGATTCAACCAACAAAGAGGTAACAATTCTGAACTGTACTCTCCTATCATTTAATGTCAGAAAGAAAATCTATATTAGACTTTATCAAAGCTGTACATGTATCAAACGTGTTATTTAGAATGCTCAGGACCTGGGGTTTTCAGGATAAGAGGACTTTCTGTAATTTGGATTTACCATAACTTAACCATTTAAAAAAACTTTATAAATAAAACCAATAGGATTGTTTTGCCTCCAGTAAAGATGTGAGCAGCAGGAGTTGGTCCAGGGGGTATGCCTGTGATGTCAAGGGTGGGGTTATGGCATAGCGATCGCCAATTGGATGATCACCACCTCTACATTCATTTGAAAGCCCTGCCCAGATTTCAAAAATTTTAAAATTCAGATATGCAGTTTTCACCCAGACAACCCATCCAAAAGTCGCAATGAAAACCGGACAGGTGGCAACCCTAACTTATCCTTCCTATATCAGACAGAAGGTATTTACTTTTTGAGCAGTGAGAAATACTGGGAAGGCATTGTAATTTGCAAGTGTATGAATATTAGAGGGAGTAGATCATTTACCCTCTGAATGAACAGCAGCCTCTATGTACAGTAACTCTTATTTAAGGTCTATAATTATTATGTTGCGTTTCAGATTGTTTAGTGACATGAACTTTTACTTTTGTTGATACTTGTTTTATTCCAACTCTTCTTATTTTCAAGAATGATGAGATGTGTGCAGGGTACATGCAATTATGTTCTTGCATTTACAGCACACGGAAATTACAAAAGCAGCAGTTATTATAGGCTATGGAACATCTGTCAGAAGAATTAAAGTTAACAGATATGGTAACAGGTTACATTTAAAATGGTTTTAATATCTTTTTATATATCCCTTCTGGACAATTTTAAATGTTACATCATTATTTTGGGCCATATTAGGCAAGGAAATCCAGGCATAAGCCTAAAACTTTTATTAAGATGGAAATTATGTTTCAAAATTAACTCTGCGAGTATTAACTTCGAGCAAAGTGCTTACTGTTTATGTGCTTAAATGCAATGTTCATCATACCTGGTTTACTGTTTAGGAAAAAGGGCTTTATATCTATTAGGCAATTCAAAGCATTTATTTATATCTCAGCATTTCTGTGTGCAGTAAAAGGTTTGCTTGACAGATGCAGCCATTGTAAGGCCACAGTTTTATTTTTCTACAGCAGCTGCTTGCAGCACAGTGTAATACAGGCACTCAATTGTACTTTGTGGAAACTATACATTTCATCAGTTTGCTGAAAAAAAGTGTTTCTTTTAACACATTATAAAGCAGGAGTTACTTTCCTGCTTTGGTAACTCATTTTAGTGTTTTTGGGGTGATAGAGTGAGCTACAGGAATGATGCTTTTCCTGCCTGGTTATAGAGGCTGCACACCTCTACACTATACAAGATATATAAACATATGCAGTACAGCTTCAGTTCTGCTCCTCTGCCTTAAACTACTGTCCAATTCTAAATCATCTACAATGCTTCCAGTGCAGCAAACCAATTCTCTACAGATTTTGCTTAGCATTATTGTACTATAATAATAAAGGATCTGCCCAAATGCTGTCACAAAGTGATAAGCACAGAATTGTAAACAATGCCAAATTATGCTGTTGAATTAAGGTTTACTTTTGCTGAAACCTGAGGAGCTAGCCCATATAATAAGAAAAGACCATTATTCCTCACCCAACAAATTGTATAGTTGGCATTACCCTTTAAAGCAGGTAAAGTTTTCATGCTATTGACTTTAATGCCTTTGGAGTGAGAAAAAATTTTTGCAAACCCCCACTGACTTTAATGCGTTTCGCAATTTTTTTGCTGTTTTGCACTTGTATAGAGCACTTGTAAGGCCCCATCTAGAATATGCCATACAGTTTTGGTCTCCATCACTCAAACAGGACATTATTGTATTAGTGAGGGTACAGAGAAGGGCAACTAAGCTGGTAAAAGGAATGGAAAATCTTAGCTATGAGGAAAGACTGGCCAAATTGGGGATGTTCACGCTGAAGAAGAAGCGCTTAAGGGGAGATATGATAACTATATATAAATATATGAGGGGATCATATAATAATCTCTCTAATGCTTTATTTACCAGTAGGTCTTTCCAGCTGACACTAGGGGGTCCGTTTACTAAAGTGCGTTAAAAATATTCGCACAATATATAGACAGAATTTTCGCCAAATATGTTATCGCCAGTTTACTAACCTGCGGTAAATATAAATTTGCGAATTTTCTTGCGCAAGAATAATTGTTCGCCAGTTATCGCATTTGCTGAAAATAACGCTACGTACACATTAACGCATGGTTTACTAAACAGCGAAATGTGCTAAAGACAAAATTAACGCCAGAATATTCGCAAACTTTTACCGCCACATATGAAGTGGCGTAAAAGTATTTTTTCTGCCAGAAAATTCTCAAGGGGCAGGAAATATCCCATAATAATGGTTTTTTTTTACCCATCATTCTTTGCTGACAGGAGAGAGATCTGTAGCTATTGCTGACAGGATGTTTTGGCTTCTGCTTCTATCTGGTGCAACAGCAGCAGTTTCAGCTCAGAGTCGTATTATTGGCAGTGGCATCACAGTCCAAGGATTCGTCAGCCTCTACACTTTTTGGTTTCATTGGGATTGGATACATTAAACTGTGCATTTCTATGAAGCAAAGAGATTGACTGGTATCATTTCCTATGATTCTATTGGCAGAAGAGTTTATATGATGCAGACATGTTTGATTGGTATTACTCTGGTGATGTTGTTGGATGGTATAATCATCAGTCAATAAAGTTTATAAGTTTTGAAGATGCATTTCTGGCCATAAATGTCACAGTAAAAATTGCCATAATAACCGCCATAAAACAAGACTATTTTATAGCATAAATATTCGCAAAAACGTAATTTTTCGCCAGAAAATTCGCAACTCGCTAAAATTACCGCTAACGTAAGCTGGTTCCTTAACGTAGTTACCGCAAGTGATCGCAATGACTTCTGAGCGCATCGCTGTTTAGTAAACTTAGTCGCTGCGAATATTCTGGCGTAAAAATATTCTCAGCGATAACATGCGGAAACTTAAAGTCAGATTTACCGCACTTTAGTAAACGGACCCCTAGGTCACCCATTCTGATTAGAAGAAAAGAGGTTCCGCCTAAATATTCGGAAGGGGTTTTTTTACAGTGAGAGCTGTGAAGATGTGGAATTCTCTCCCTGAATCAGTTGTATAGGCTGATACATGAAGGGGTTGGATTGCTTTTTAGCGGTGAGGGAATACAGGGTTACTGGAGATAGCTCATAGTACAAGTTGATCCAGGGACTAGACCGATTGCCATTTTGGAGTCAGGAAGGAATTTTTTCCCCCTCTGAGGCAAATTGGAGAGGCTTCAGATGTTTTTTTTGCCTTCCTCTGGATCAACTAGCAGTTAGGCAGATAAAAAAAAAACTAAAAGGTTGAACTTGATGGACATATGTCTTTTTTCAACCTTACTTACTATGTTACTATGTATTCTTATCACACTGCTCACGTTTAAAATTGCTACCTCAAAACCACTTCCGCACCAACCTCTTCACCCACAGCGCATTACCCTGCTGGATAGTGGATATCAGCCCCTTAATCTACTGTAAATCCGTTCCGGCGCCCTGCCAGAATGGGCGCCAAAGCGGATTTAGATTAAGGAGCTGATACCCACTAACTGGGAGGGTAATGCGCTGTGGGTGAAGGTGGTTTTGAGGTGGCAATTTTAATTGCTTACTAACGCTCTAGCAGCATCTTTGAACATTACCTACCACTTCATTAAGGGCAGATATCCACAAACCGGGAAGGTTTATGCTGTGGATGAAGAGGTTGTTTTGGAAGTGGATTTTGGAACGGGGTCTGCAAACTGTTTGATTATTGCTCAGTGGTTCCTGTGGGCAGAGCTATCCAACCACTCCTTGATTTATTTGTAGTGCTTTCACCACAATTTATACATGCACGGAAATGATGCCAGTTTAGTGGCTTGCACTTATAATTTCCATTAATTTGGATCTGTCTACCCTTGGGTGAGGGGAATCTATGTGGGTGAATGGGTTGGTAACTTTAGGAGTCTGAGTGGGTGATCTGAACGCTCCTGCTTTTCTTAATCGTTCTCCTTCTGGGTTATGCCTGTGGTTGTAATACAACACATCAGGTTTACAGATTCATTTCCCAGACAATTTACTGCTGTTCGTATATACCACCAGCCCACTGCCTCTTGTCAATCCGGCCTTGGTCCTAACCGAGTTTTATTGGTGATATACTGGACTATTTTTGACTATTTTGATTATTAAAAGTTATGTTTTAATTGCGTATATATATACGAGCTTCCGGACACAGTTCTTTTTCTTTCATACGTGATTTAATTACTTGACCATGCACCCTGTCCACTGTTTTTCACATTTGATGGGAGATGCTCCCCAATATTCCTTTTACACATTCAAAAGCAAACAGTTATGACCTATGTGCCCCCATTAAGTCTTTGATTGGTCACTGTCTGGTAACCAATCATTGATAACCAAGAGAGCTGCAAAGCAGGAAGTATTGTTCTGGCTATTATGTTAGACATTCAGATACTTCAGCCTTTATAGATTACATTTTGGCTAACTAACTATTTTAGAAACATGTTTTATTTGGCACAGCCTATCTATTTACCTAGTTATTATTTTTACACTGAACACTTCCTTTAAGGGCTCGGTGTAAGTGTAGGAGCGTTAAGGGACACAAAATTAAAAACTTTTGAGACCCCTACTGGCACCTCTTCCTACCCCTGGGAACTGATGAAAGCAAGCTTTGGCCATGCCAGGGGAGATCCATGTACATCTTTCTTGTATGACTATCATATACAAGGTAAGGGGCAAGTTTTCCTTGCTATTACAGGAGGCGAAAAAAGTTATAAATACGGGCACTAGAAGCAAATTCCTTGACCCCTGTTTGTAAATGTAAAGTAAACATGTGTAATAAATGCAATGTACAAACATCCAAATAACTAATATAATTCATGAGCCTGTGTTGTGAGTCCACAAAACAGTGTGCAATTTTTTTATGCACTCCTTAAATCCTCTTAAATCGTCACTGGTACCTAGCGATGAGAGAAAAATTATTTGCCGATTTTTGCTGCAAAATTACACCCTTAGACTCCAATGGGTAAAAAAAACATTGGCCTTTGGTCACGATTAAAAATAATTTGGAGGCCCATAGACTTCAAAGCATTTCAGCAAGTTTTTGGAGTTTCGTGAATTTTTGGCAAAGCGAAACGGGCCAGATTCGCTCATCACTACTGGTGCCATGTGACTTCTCATACCAATTCTCCATTTCTACATCACATGCCTTACAATGCATCTTTGACTTTTGACTTAAAAAAAATAATTGTATGCTCAACAAGTCAGGGGTTGCCTTCATCCTCTGTGAGCTAACGTGTTTTACTTAATCTGTTACTGTTACTACTATTGCACAAATGTGCAATGCTGCATATTCAGTAGCACTGGAGATGTGTGACACAGACCACACCACTGAAAGCAGCTGCAGCTAGAAACAACTGCAATTTGACCTCTTTAGTGGCAAGTGGGAATGAAATACAGCTATGGGATCTATTATATGAAAATCTGCTATACGGAAAACTTTTAGATTCGACAGTCAATTTCCATAGCATCGTATTTAAAAAAAATTCATATGGGCTTCATTTGATTTTTTCCTGCAAGACTTGTACAAAAAGTTAACTAGGCCATCATTAGTTTAGGCTGATTGTATTTTATACTTATTTTTAATGTTCAGTGTTTTATTAGCCATATGGAATGGTGCTCTCAATTATCTGGCAAACCTTTGGTCCTGGGCATTCTGGATAATAGATCCAACACCTGTAAAAAATAAATTTTATGAGTTTTACCACTATCATCAAGGACAGATATAAATTCCCTTGACTTTTTTTAACTACAGCAATTGCAGTCTGTTGCTACTCTCATAGATTGCTTTAGTCTCAGTTATGATTGTGAACAACACCAGAGAGAGAGAATTTTGTGAAATATTTGTTGGCTGTAACCTAAGAGTATACAAGTGGACAGCTATTAACTAAATCTATATCAACCATTGATTTTAAGATCCAAACGAGTAAGAGAAGTATGCATAAAATGTTTAAAGTAAACAAAGCTCAAGAATTTGTAATTCTTGAATTCAAGAAAGGCAAATAGACACTGAGTGGCACATTTATCAAGGGTCAAATATTGAGAGTTAATTAACCCTCGAATTCGACCCTCGAAGTTAAATCCTTCTAATTCGAATATTGAATTAGAAGGATTTAGTGCAAATACTTTGATTGATCGGTCGAATAGTCGAACGATTATTAGTTTGAATCGAAGTCGAAGGTAGTTATGGCCTATTCGATGGGCGAAATACGAAGTTTTTTATATTCGAATCCTTCACTCGAGCTTAGTAAATGTGCCCCATAATGTAAATAGTGAGGACCAGTAGAGTGGGAAGAGCAGACAAATGCAGTTATTGCAAGAAATCTGCAAAAAACATGTATAGGATGTGTTATCCAGAAAGCTCTGAATTATGGAAAGGCCATCTCCCATAGACTCAATTAAGATATATTCATTCTTATTAAAGGTAAAAAATCCTATCTGATTTAATAAATATTTAAATTATTTTTTAGTAGACTTTAGGTATGTAGATCTAATTTACAAAAAGATTCCTTATCCAGAAAACCCTAGATTATGAACATTCTCGATAACAGATTACAAATTACATAACAGCATTGTTCAGGAAAGCTTAATAGGTGAACAGTAGGAGAGATCCTTTAAATTAGGATTGTAATTAAAATATTTTTCTCTAAATATTAATGTAGAAACATATATTTATGGTTATCCAGCTGAGGAATCACCTTGTTACCCTTCTTCAGGTAGTGTTTTTCATGGTAAATTTGTTGTCCCGATACCAACATCTCTGATGTACAACTCCCAAAGATTTGTACAAAGAATGAATACTAACAATGGTGAATGCTTTAATTAGATGGGATGTTGTGACGCAGTTTTCTGTGTTAAATGAGATAAATGGGATATCTGTGTTTAGTTATTCTGTGTCAAACAGACAAACCAAAGTGGCTGCATCTGTAAATCCGTTCCGGCGCCCTGCCAGAATGGGCGCCAAAGCGGATTTAGATTAAGGAGCTGATACCCACTAACTGGGAGGGTAATGCGCTGTGGGTGAAGGTGGTTTTGAGGTGGCAATTTTAATTGCTTACTAACGCTCTAGCAGCATCTTTGAACATTACCTACCACTTCATTAAGGGCAGATATCCACAAACCGGGAAGGTTTATGCTGTGGATGAAGAGGTTGTTTTGGAAGTGGATTTTGGAACGGGGTCTGCAAACTGTTTGATTATTGCTCAGTGGTTCCTGTGGGCAGAGCTATCCAACCACTCCTTGATTTATTTGTAGTGCTTTCACCACAATTTATACATGCACGGAAATGATGCCAGTTTAGTGGCTTGCACTTATAATTTCCATTAATTTGGATCTGTCTACCCTTGGGTGAGGGGAATCTATGTGGGTGAATGGGTTGGTAACTTTAGGAGTCTGAGTGGGTGATCTGAACGCTCCTGCTTTTCTTAATCGTTCTCCTTCTGGGTTATGCCTGTGGTTGTAATACAACACATCAGGTTTACAGATTCATTTCCCAGACAATTTACTGCTGTTCGTATATACCACCAGCCCACTGCCTCTTGTCAATCCGGCCTTGGTCCTAACCGAGTTTTATTGGTGATATACTGGACTATTTTTGACTATTTTGATTATTAAAAGTTATGTTTTAATTGCGTATATATACGAGCTTCCGGACACGTTCATATGGGAGGGTGCAAGCATATGGGTCAGTTCTTTTTCTTTCATACGTGATTTAATTACTTGACCATGCACCCTGTCCACTGTTTTTCACATTTGATGGGAGATGCTCCCCAATATTCCTTTTACACATTCAAAAGCAAACAGTTATGACCTATGTGCCCCCATTAAGTCTTTGATTGGTCACTGTCTGGTAACCAATCATTGATAACCAAGAGAGCTGCAAAGCAGGAAGTATTGTTCTGGCTATTATGTTAGACATTCAGATACTTCAGCCTTTATAGATTACATTTTTGGCTAACTAACTATTTTAGAAACATGTTTTATTTGGCACAGCCTATCTATTTACCTAGTTATTATTTTTACACTGAACACTTCCTTTAAGGGCTCGGTGTAAGTGTAGGAGCGTTAAGGGACACAAAATTAAAAACTTTTGAGACCCCTACTGGCACCTCTTCCTACCCCTGGGAACTGATGAAAGCAAGCTTTGGCCATGCCAGGGGAGATCCATGTACATCTTTCTTGTATGACTATCATATACAAGGTAAGGGGCAAGTTTTCCTTGCTATTACAGGAGGCGAAAAAAGTTATAAATACGGGCACTAGAAGCAAATTCCTTGACCCCTGTTTGTAAATGTAAAGTAAACATGTGTAATAAATGCAATGTACAAACATCCAAATAACTAATATAATTCATGAGCCTGTGTTGTGAGTCCACAAAACAGTGTGCAATTTTTTTATGCACTCCTTAAATCCTCTTAAATCGTCACTGGTACCTAGCGATGAGAGAAAAATTATTTGCCGATTTTTGCTGCAAAATTACACCCTTAGACTCCAATGGGTAAAAAAAAACATTGGCCTTTGGTCACGATTAAAAAATAATTTGGAGGCCCATAGACTTCAAAGCATTTCAGCAAGTTTTTGGAGTTTCGTGAATTTTTGGCAAAGCGAAACGGGCCAGATTCGCTCATCACTACTGGTGCCATGTGACTTCTCATACCAATTCTCCATTTCTACATCACATGCCTTACAATGCATCTTTGACTTTTGACTTAAAAAAAATAATTGTATGCTCAACAAGTCAGGGGTTGCCTTCATCCTCTGTGAGCTAACGTGTTTTACTTAATCTGTTACTGTTACTACTATTGCACAAATGTGCAATGCTGCATATTCAGTAGCACTGGAGATGTGTGACACAGACCACACCACTGAAAGCAGCTGCAGCTAGAAACAACTGCAATTTGACCTCTTTAGTGGCAAGTGGGAATGAAATACAGCTATGGGATCTATTATATGAAAATCTGCTATACGGAAAACTTTTAGATTCGACAGTCAATTTCCATAGCATCGTATTTAAAAAAAAATTCATATGGGCTTCATTTGATTTTTTCCTGCAAGACTTGTACAAAAAGTTAACTAGGCCATCATTAGTTTAGGCTGATTGTATTTTATACTTATTTTTAATGTTCAGTGTTTTATTAGCCATATGGAATGGTGCTCTCAATTATCTGGCAAACCTTTGGTCCTGGGCATTCTGGATAATAGATCCAACACCTGTAAAAAATAAATTTTATGAGTTTTACCACTATCATCAAGGACAGATATAAATTCCCTTGACTTTTTTTAACTACAGCAATTGCAGTCTGTTGCTACTCTCATAGATTGCTTTAGTCTCAGTTATGATTGTGAACAACACCAGAGAGAGAGAATTTTGTGAAATATTTGTTGGCTGTAACCTAAGAGTATACAAGTGGACAGCTATTAACTAAATCTATATCAACCATTGATTTTAAGATCCAAACGAGTAAGAGAAGTATGCATAAAATGTTTAAAGTAAACAAAGCTCAAGAATTTGTAATTCTTGAATTCAAGAAAGGCAAATAGACACTGAGTGGCACATTTATCAAGGGTCAAATATTGAGAGTTAATTAACCCTCGAATTCGACCCTCGAAGTTAAATCCTTCTAATTCGAATATTGAATTAGAAGGATTTAGTGCAAATACTTTGATTGATCGGTCGAATAGTCGAACGATTATTAGTTTGAATCGAAGTCGAAGGTAGTTATGGCCTATTCGATGGGCGAAATACGAAGTTTTTTATATTCGAATCCTTCACTCGAGCTTAGTAAATGTGCCCCATAATGTAAATAGTGAGGACCAGTAGAGTGGGAAGAGCCGACAAATGCAGTTATTGCAAGAAATCTGCAAAAAACATGTATAGGATGTGTTATCCAGAAAGCTCTGAATTATGGAAAGGCCATCTCCCATAGACTCAATTAAGATATATTCATTCTTATTAAAGGTAAAAAATCCTATCTGATTTAATAAATATTTAAATTATTTTTTAGTAGACTTTAGGTATGTAGATCTAATTTACAAAAAGATTCCTTATCCAGAAAACCCTAGATTATGAACATTCTCGATAACAGATTACAAATTACATAACAGCATTGTTCAGGAAAGCTTAATAGGTGAACAGTAGGAGAGATCCTTTAAATTAGGATTGTAATTAAAATATTTTTCTCTAAATATTAATGTAGAAACATATATTTATGGTTATCCAGCTGAGGAATCACCTTGTTACCCTTCTTCAGGTAGTGTTTTTCATGGTAAATTTGTTGTCCCGATACCAACATCTCTGATGTACAACTCCCAAAGATTTGTACAAAGAATGAATACTAATAAAGCAGACATTTCTGGGGTATTATGGGGAAATGGTAATTACCCAACGATCAGGAGATCCCTGGGAACGCTCGTTGTTGTGTTGGAAAAGACTGGGACCTGGTACCTACTGTAACACACTGCCTCCACCTAGCATGACTATGAAGGAAAAATGTGTTGGGGAGTTTTCACCAGACCCCTCAGAAACAGAGAGGTTGATGTTGCTGTAAGAGTGAAGTTTATGTATAACACATTTGTGGAGAATGGTAGAATATATATTTCTGATTTAACAGCTGATGGTATGAGCCCTCCTACCCTTTTCACTGGCACTCAAATAATGGAATAATATGAATACGATTCTTATCTCATAGAAACCTGCCTCTTACTACATTTCAACTGGATGTTAAAAACAACTTGCTATCTCTACAAGGTCACTTTCAGAACTTATGAGAGGGAATAGAAGAAAACTGTATTGTGTTCTTCAAGTAACAGTAAACTTACATGTCAAATGGAATAGTGTATGCAATCTATACACACAAAAAAGATGAATCCATAAATACTTAGCACAAGTAAATATTATTTATTATATAGCACTAACATATTTTACAGTGCATTTATTATAGAGATTATATATCACTCACATCAGGCCCTCTATTGCTTGTTATGGAGACAACATCATCTATTGTTCAATAGCTGACACATACAGTATAATGTATCACTTATGACACTTATTATCTTCTAATCTGTTATTCTGCTTTACCTCTGTATTCCTCTTCCTGAAGGGCAATCCAGACCCCTTTACCCTCAGCCTCCATGCAGTCCTTATTCTCTTCTGACAGGCTAGAACATTTTAAGACTGTGGGTGTTTATACAAATCTTGGTACCAAGTTCTTGTTTTCTCTTTCCCAATCCATTTCCCAATCATTTTCCCAGTATTCCTGCAAGGCTTTTACCAGATCTCTTGGTCATTCACAATCTGTGGACAGCACTCTACAAGTCACTTTTTCATATGATTAAGACACCTTTATTCATCAAGCTGGCACAGACCATTACAGTTGTGCTATCCAAAAACTAGAACTTTAGTGACCTGTTGAAGTGAACAGTACATAAGGAATTCGGTGAAGGTGCTTACATCTGGTCTAATTAGGCATTCACAGTCTGTAATAGTGGCCATATATGCATCTACAGTATCGTACAAAACAATTTTGGTACAATATTTGGTGTGTGTATGGCAAGAGACAAGCCGACCAATATCGGCAGAAGGCTTCGACATTGGTCGGCTCATCAATCGGGCCGGGTTTGATCAGGTGCCTCTGAAGGCACTGAATCTGCTGAATCATCAGACACAGGTAGAATTCTATTGTTTCTACCTGTATACTTGATGATTCAGCTCTACAAACGTGTATTGAAATTAACAATCTTTCCTGGAAATATCTTTTCCAGGAAATATTGTAATTGTTATGTCTATGGCCACCTTTACAGTCTGCTACCACTTCTCGATCAATTGCATGCCTCGACTGGTTGCAAAGTGAGGTGACATAGTAACAGCCAGGTAATCCAAATCCTGTTGACAAAGGAGTAATAAAGACACAAGACATCCCTACTCAAAATATGAAACTAGGTAATTGAAAATCCAACAAATACAAACATTAATGTGTCTAACATGGTTTTATCCTTCATATTACCAAAACAATTAGGAACAGTGGAGAGAAATTGTTAAAATAAAGTCATTGTAAAATGTTGACCCTACATTAATAGCACTGCCATAGTGCCAATAGTGCCAGTTTTGCATTTCACAGTGTTAGCAGTACACCACTTAATGCTACTGTAATGCTACCCTCACTGCTGATCTGGAGTACAGAATAACTGTTTACCGCAGCTCTTTAACTGGTGCATCATTTACTGGGTAAAAGGGGCCATTTCTATTATCTTCAGAGTCAAATACAACACAAAATATCAATGTTTAATTCAACTTCATGACTAGGGGTCTAAAAACCAAAGAAATGACTGTATAACAAAGCTAACATATATGACATTGATTGTTAATGTATTTAATGCTGCATATTCCCGGACAATCTCTTAAAATTAATGCAGGGATCTTGTTTTGTTCCATTTTAACAACCTACACACAGTAGTAAACATACTGTATTGCATGTCAGTTCTGCTAGGCCAAGGGATTCATATGTTTTGGGAACAAAAATCTCCTACAAAAATGAGCATATCCCAGTGTTTTAGTATTCAAAAGATGCCTAAATGTAGGCTGCTGTTTTTTGTTACCAATGCCAATATAACTGGAATTATATATAACAATTTGATTTATCAACTATACCATTCTACACAGCTACAGTATCCCCTACCTTATACTAAAATATCATTACATGGAATGACAAGTGTGTCACTTTGTGGAGTAAATGGCATCATTTCCCTTGAGGAATAATATGATATCAACATCTAAACCCACTAAAACTAGTGAAAAAGCAAAGGCAGACAAACTGGATTGTTTTATGTGATTATTTCCCTTGTGTCACATTTCCATCATGCCACTTGGAAGCATAACATTTAGGGCAGCTGGACATTTGATGACCAAGATGAAACCATAACAGTGACAGGTTAATAGGAGTAATTGACAAATGTTTTTTAGTTCACACTCCGCTGGGAAATGTGCTAAGTGGCAACAGCTCTCTGATGAGATTATCTGTCCAGCTCAAGTGTTAATTTTTATTCCTTCATATTTAAGTTTCAGACACTTTGAAAATGAGGCTGTACAAAACAGTAATAGATATTAAAATTTTCAGCATTCAGAGGTTGTAAGTAATCAGGCATCTATCTGCCCGTTGACTAATACTGGCTGGAAAATAGGTTTTGTTCAAGTAATTTAAGTCCAAACTAGTTTACGTTCATCTTTTTTTGGGGTTTAGATGCCCTTTAGGGTAGTTTCAGTCTAGGGGATTTCTGGTTTTGTTGTCTGAGCATTTTCTTGCTCTGTGGGCAGTGGCTAAAATGTTAAAAAGAGCCCCTCATTCAAGTTAATACCAAATTACTGATACAAATCTGCTATTACTCTTAAAGCGCAATGAATTTGTGTAAATGTGTTAGGCACCACTCATTGAACCTATTAGTTACTTTGGAAGCATGTATAAAGAGAAAGTTGGCAGCATGATGCTCTCATACAAAGTTTTCCAGGTTAGTGAGATATAGTTGAAGATGTAGTGGGAGCATTTGTATGAGAGGGCCAGGCCTCCCCTCCCAGTCACTATATGTACTATTTAAAGTACAACAAATAAAAAAACAGTACATACAGTGAGACATTGGAGTGGCAGAAGGTAATCCAATAATGATTTGAGTACTGTGATTCACAAAAAAACCTGGAGAACACTTGGTTTATGTTTTATCTATGCGAGTGTGGTGTGTATACAAATGGCCTGTAGATGTCACTGTGCCCAGACAGTATATTATGCATACTTCCTGACAGCTTAAAATTGAAAGTGAAAGTTACTGTTGTGTAATGCCTGCATGAGAGCCTGCTAATAAAGCACTGTTATACTCCACTCATCCTCGGCTACCCAAAACATAACAGAGATTTTGAAATTATTTAACCTTTTGGTTATTAAAAAAAATCTAAACCAGAGGTTTTTACACTTTTTGGTTTCAACTTACCTTTCGTGGTTTTTTCATTTAATAAATCTGTAATTTGTAGAGCTTTTAAAAAAAATAGGAACACCACAATTTTTTTGTGATTCATAGAAAAAAACGTAATTTCATAGTTAGAAAATGGGCCCCATAGATTCTACAATGGAACACTGTTACTTAGGGTAATACACAACATGCATCAAATTCTTTGGCGGAAAAAGACCTCAGCTGTTATTTATTATTACCATTGGCAACTGACATTCACAAAACCAGCACCTAAACAATCATTAAATAAATCATACAGAGAACTCAATGCAAACTGTCTACCCCTAGTCCGAGTTTGCTTCTCTCTACCACTCTCCCCTCTGCCACTCTCTCCCTCCATCAATCTTCCCTCCCTCCCGTGCCCTCTGCTGCTCTCCCCTCTGTCGCTGTTACGGCACATGTGCACACATGTGGATGGGGAGCATGGTGGCCGGCCAGATTGCCTAGAGTGCCCGGTTGACTTGGCCTGGCCTTGCGTCACATGTAAGCATTTGAGCTGCTATACAAACTAACCTTGCCTGATGTGCTTTGTCCCATGAACCTGAGGGCCAATTGGACCCCCAGCTAAAATATTATGCTGGGAGTCCCTTTTAGTAAGGCACTGTTTGCTCAGTCTATATATATGTAGGAGATTAGACAAATCCTTCCCCTGCTTTTCTGTCTGTAACATCATCCAGCCCAGTTACAGGCGGGAGAGCCATCCGATTGGCTGAGCACCCCAGTGTATCCGTGGGAGAGAGGGTGTGCCTTACTTTAGAGCCAAACGTACAGGGTCTCAAACAGAGTTTAACAGGGGTTTTATGCTGTATCATCCAACCAGCACCAGTTTTTGGGAGACTGTCCAGAGAAGCTGCTGCATCTCTAGAAGTACAGAGAGAGCCCATCCTGTTCCCTGCCAAGCTGCTAGAGACTCAGGAGGAGATTGATCCTGCTGCAGAGCTGCCTGTAATCTCCAGTGTGACTGCCTCTGAGAGTACTCCGGTGAGTGAGCTACTCAAGGTTGGACACTTGGCAATGATACAAATGTGGGGCCCCGGTTTGAGGACAGGTGATGTGTAATTATGTCCTATATGGGAGTGGCTGCTCAGTTCCAAACGGAGAGGTATTTTTGGGAAAGGTAGCACTACCTTAAGAGCTTTTGTGAAGGGACATTCCATTTGACTGAACTGTGTGGTCATTAACCCCTTACTTGTGATTGGGACATTGATAATAAAAAGGACTGTGTTGGAGAAACAATCAGGTACCTAATAGTGAGATAGGTAGGTCCCATGTGTGTCCAGTGCAGGATTGCATTGTGTATTAGATTACCCAAGTTCTTTCACTACTGTTTTATATAAAGTTTATATCTGTTTCATTTGCAAACATTTGTCTGTTTTATTTTTCCTAGTGGAAATCAGCTGAGATGTGCTCCTCAGTGTTCCCTAGGAGGAGGCAATGCACTGTACATCCCAGTTCCCAGTACTTTTCATGCACAAAAGGGACTAATGGCCCCTGGCTTGCCAAGGATAAGTTGCTATTTAAAGAGACAGTAACCAAATTAGGGTTATATACACACAACCATGCAACTCACCACACACTTAACATAATCTAAAAATGATCAGAACAGCAACATTTAATTGCAACCTTCTGCACAATGTTTTAGGGGGAACAACCCCCTTCCTCGGGTACAACACTGTTGGTATTATGGGGCCTACTACTGCATTCTGATAAAAACATGGTGATTTATGCCTGAAATTGCCCTTTGCTACAGACAGGCAAAACAATCTCAAAATAACTCAATTAAGGAGTCGTGTGCAGACACATTTGAAAGCATACTTATCCTTGTTACTTTGATCTCAGTGGTGTAACTATCGAGGAAGCAGACTCCAGAGTTGCAGGGGGGCCCAGGGAAAAGTGGGGGCCTGGACTGTTGGGTCTGCTTCCTCTATAGCTTATAAAAAACATCTTCCTCCCCAGCCGCTCTCTTACCTGCGACAAGGATGGAGGGTGCAAGAGGAGCAGAGGCAGGACATGGACGGGAGGATGGGCGTCAGAGTGCGCTGAGACCCTCTGAATATTTTTTTGCAAGGGGGCCCGAAACACTCTAGTTACACTACTGTTTGCCTGGTTATTTCTGACTGTTGAAAGAATGTAGCAGAAGCCAGCTTATTAACAGACCTGTAAGCATTCAATAGTGTTGTCTTGTTTGGAGTAGAGATAGGGACAGAGACAGGTGTTCATACACTGTACAAATAACTTTAAAGCTATAGAAACATTTTCATGTATTTTTCTTGAATTTGGCTTTTATATTTACATTCCTGTCATAATTCAATAGTTTATTTTTCTATTAAGATGGCGAGTAAAGTGAGAGACCATTTGTAAGACTGTATACTTTATAATCTATGAGCATTTCAATCAAAACTGTCTTGCAAGGAAATGTCTTTGTATATACAACATTTTAGATATATCTGTCTATTTATGATGTCTGCATGTAGGAGCCCCCACTGCCATGTGCATTGCTCTAAATGTTCCAGTCCTTTGCATCACACAAGTCATATTTAAAATGCACTTGACTGTTAGCAAAAGGCCATCTACTGATTATTTGGTGAACTGCAGGCAATAACCCAAGCATCCCAGTATCCCTGATCAGCCTTTTAATAGGCCAGCCTCCCCCTTCCATCAGTCTGCAGGAGCTGGTGCAGAGATTAAAACAACACAAGGGTTCTGCTTCATGCCATCCACACTCAGCCACTGAACACTCTGCTCCCTATGACTGCTTCTTATGAGCAAGATTTGTGCCAGAGGTTTCTGGCCGAAGGAACACAGCAGGGCTGGCGAGGAGAAAGAAGCAGCAGCAGGCACTGGTGGAGTGGAGCCGATGTGGGTTGTGCTGCAGTGCTGAAGCTCTGATTCCTTCTAAGAGAGCTGAATACATATAGCATTGTGATTTTCAATGTGATTGTGGGGAGTGTCTTCTCTAGTGCCTGCCTGCTCTGCTGTGTGGCTGCATATATATACTGTATGACGGTGTGTTTCTGAGCTTGGCTATTCCAATCTCTGTAATTGGAAGGGCTCAGTTTGCAGAGACAGCTTCAGCAGCACTGCTTCCATCTCCTTGCTCCACTCTCCTATCCTAATCTTTTTGCCCATGAGAACTTTGAGATACACATTCTTCTGACAGCTTGTTTAATTTATTTCTTCTTGTTTCTCCGTGTCTGCTTCTTAGCCATGATCTACAGAAGTGTGAGAGCAAGTTTGCTAATTCAGTGCTAAGGACTTCAAGGGGACTTGAGGACCCAATCAAGAGTCTGAGGAAGCAGGGCAGGGGTGGGCTTGTTATTCTTGGACAAGGGGGAGGTAAATCACCACCCCACCCTCAGCTTCTTCAAGTTTACCTGCCTTCCATTCTCATCAAAGCAAGCAAGGCTACATAGCAAAAATACTGTGGGGAGAAGTTGCACATATAAACTGCTGAGATCTGGAGTTTATTCCTGGGACCACTTGCAAGCCATGGTTTGGATATTCAGAAACAGGTGCACTGCTCCATTCCTGGGGATTTTGAGCTGTATCTACTGCATAGCCCGGAGTGCCTCCCCTACATTCCGTAAGTCTATCATCCCTTTCTTTATCCCACTTGTTTCAAAATACTCCCTGACAAATAAACAGAGATCATTTGCCCCTGCTGCTGCCTTTAATCATGAAATACATCACACCGTGCCTGGCTGCAGTTGGCTCACAGAGCATATTTGCTAAAAGTTAACCCCCTCCCCCCCCCCATTTCAGTGAGAATTGTAACATTTGCTGATCCCTCATGGTACGAATCCGGAGGCGAAGCCTCATGCTGCATGTCTTTATTAATACATAAGCAGCTTCACACAGGGTGAACTGAATATAGATGATTGCTATTATGGTCCTGCAGAAACTGAATGAGTCTGGGGTGCACAATGAGACTGGCAGCATCATTCTGGGGAAGTTATGTGCCTTCATACAACAGCTTGGTTTTTTTCTGGCTGAAACAGCAGTGTGAAAGTTTGTAGTGAATTGACTTCCCAGAAACAAAATGAATTATGTCAAAACACAAATCCCTATTTTAAAGTATTATTAAGTATTGTAAAGGCAACAAATCACAAGGTTTGGAAGATTTCATTTTCAACATGGAATTCATGTGGGTCCCACTGTGTGGATCTGCTGCTTCCACCATAAACTACCGACATTGGCATGTGAGCTGGACTTTTTTTTTTAAATATAAATTGCTTATACATAGGAAGTCAAATTAATGGCCTCCAGCTGTTGTAGAGTTACAGATACTGGGCACTGACGTTTATAGATAGCAGGAGGGCAGCCGGCTATACAGCCCTAATGTTTATAGAAGATGTATATATTTGGCCTGATTTTAAACATTGCATAACCATGACAATTAATGGCTTTTCTCTGTGTACATGGGAATATATTGTCAGAGATGAGCGGTAATTGCAAGTTAACAATGTCTGATAGATTCTCTGATTTCCATGAATTATTGTTGATACTCAGCCAGGTAACTGCGGAGGGCTGATCCTGTCTCATTCCAACCCTGCACCTCTTCCAACCCTGCACCTTCTGTGATGCTTTTTGACTGGAGTAACTATGGCTGTGCTTCACAGATGTTTATGTGGGTACAGACTTATTGTAGCTATTCTTGATATGATTTTGTATGTTTGTCACCTTCTGTAGGGTTGTTTACTTGATGTGCTACATTAAGGGCCATATTTATCAATGGGCGAATGGACAGTTTGAGTGAATATGGTTATGGTGTTCTCCTCTGGTAAACTGTATGCCCACCCTTTGATATATTTACCCCTATTTGTAGAAAAAATGCAAATGCCTGACTGGTGAATTTAATCATACCATTTAATGCATTTTGTGAATGGGTTGAAAAGCAGCAACACAAAGTTTATAAAAGTATATACATGGCTGATAACCTCTTGTGCATTTGCATGGTCTCAGTACTGTCAGCATTCAGTAAAACTCTGGGTTCTTGCTGTCACCAGTTTTGATTACAAATAATCTGCAGGATGAGCAGTAATAGGAAACTGGCAATAGATACTAGAGTGAGCTGACTTCTGTTTAAGCACAACTCCCAGCCAGCATTCATCAATAGAGATATGCTGGGAGTTGCAGTTCAAGCACCTATGGAGGACTTCCAGGCACCAGTCCCTGCATGAGTATAAAAGCTCTTAGTTCTTTTGCCCTTTACATTTTAATCTGATTTAGCAGCACACCTGCCAATGAAACTAAGTGATAAATGTTCCCTGCCTCCTCCTATGTGCAATCAACTATTTGCCTGCCAGAACAAAGGCAGTACAAAGATAGAAAAACTATGTGCTATAATGTAAATGAGATTTTTAAATGCTGTTATTTTTATAATAAAGAGTGTTAATGCTGTCTTGAAACATGCACATAAATAGTTAAACACATGTCATAGCAGATCTGAGATATTATCTGACTTTGCTATGCTTTGAAAAGTTCCCTTGTCTATAGGGCTCATTCAAGAAATTGGATAAGTGCCATTGCAAAAACTGACGAATCAGCAATCAGTTATTAACAATCTCTTCAAGTACAAGACAATGAAAGCACTGACCGGATTGTTTGCTGTTGGCAACTGCAGTTGTACAAGTTAGCACCTATGTTCATAAATGAGCCCTATAGCTATAGGTGCTTTCTTTTCTAGTATTGCAGGTGATCAGCTGCTCAGCATATCCCCCACTCACCAAAACAATTTCTGCTTTGTCAATGCATAGAGCAAGCCAGTTTTCCCAGTTGTAGTCCTCTTCAAAGGCTATTTAAACCAATCCATGTATACATATACTTCATTTGAATTATTTTGCACCTGTTCTTTAATGGAAGGCTTCTTTTGTTCTCTACTATATATATTGCTCGCACGTGTTACATGGGATAGTGTAATCATCTTTTCTTCAGCATATTAAATAGCTATAATGTGAAATTCAGCCAGGAGAGGTCATCACTAGCTCAGAAATGTTAATTCGATATTTTTTCGCTTTGCCTACTAAAATAAGTATTGTTTTCAGTCTGTTTAAATATTTCTTTTAATAGCAGCATATTAACACACACATACACACAGAGTTAATCTTCGTGCACTAGTATCAGTGCTTTGCTTAGACACTAAGGCAGCAGCATCCTGCATACTCATCACTACAGTAAGGTTCCAAAGGAAATGCTGATATGACAATATTGCCATCATGTTCAGCTTTGAGCAAGAATCTCTGTGGATAAAAATGAGGAATACATGGCTCTGACGCTTCCCTTAAATGACGACCCATAACTCATATTCATCTAGCCGTCTTCCATGTGATTCTGCAGTGGGATGCAAAATATGGGCCACTATGGGGTGGAACAACATTGTTTTAGTAATGGCTATCTTATACTTAAAAGCCAATATAAGTAGGTGGTTCAAGCATGTAATCAGTAAGTGATGTAGCTATTGGCAACACTGAATATACCAGATTTGATATTGCATTTAAAGTGCTGTTTTGTTTTTAAATTTACCAACTTGGTAAATACATTGTAGATGGTGTATGTTACTTTAAGATTCAGTCCTGGGACAATAGAAACATGTATGTACAGTATATACACCTGGCATCACTTGGTATTTAATATTGCAAAGCTAAGTGCATGCAGAGTGAGCGAGACTCCATAATGGTTTGGCCAGTGTTGTGTTTACTGTCATTTGAGTACACTGGCCAGGCTTGGGGGGACATTGAACATAGTTTAAACATGAAGGGGGTTATTTATTAAGCTCCACATTTTTGTAAAGGGGAAAATACAATTTGTTTAGAGAAAAAAAAACTTGTATGCTGTTAAAAGTCTGATGAAAAATGTATTCCAACTCAGACCTGCCAAGAACATGTAAAAGTCAATGGCAGATATCCCATTAACAACTGGAAAATTTGAATTGCGTTGGGTTTTGATAAATAACCCCCTGGCAGAAATCTTTTTTGCTACTTTGCTAAAACTCCATGTTTTTTCCCCGCCTTACTTGGGTTTTGGTAAATGTTTTGCCCTCTGCACCATATTAGATGTAAACCAATTAATGGTATAGGTTTCCCTACACAGTGGGGAAATCTACATTGTATTTCCCCATACTGCCACATGAAATGTACAGGTATGGGATCTATTATCCAGAATGTAGAGGACCTGGGGTTCTCCATACTTTGGGGATCTTTGAATAAACCCAATAGGATTGTTTTATCACTAATTGGGATTAATTTGATCTTAGTTAGGCTCAAGCACAATGTACTGTTTTATTGTGACAGAGAAAAAAATAATATTAATTTTAAAAATCTGAATTATTTGATTAAAATGAAGTCTATCGGAAACTGCCTTCCCCTTAATTTGGAGCTTAACGGGTTTCCGGATAACGGATCCCATACCTGTACTAATTTTATTACCCTGAAAGATTTTATTTTCAATTGAATGTATGTAGTATTGATAAGATTCATTACATCACAAGAATGCATAAGGGGTTTTTAACCAGAAAAGGGAATACAAAAAGATGACTGACAATTAAAGGGCTTACGTACATGGGTGTCTAGATATATAAACAATATAATTCAAAAGGCTATGGAGTAAATTACCACTCCAGAGTTAATACAGTCCACATTTTATTATTTATATGGCCATTACTTTACTTTGCTACAATTTATTAGATTGAGGGCTCTCTGAAGAATTCATTCTGCCATTTAATGAATTATAGAACTACATTATTTGCAGGTTCAAGCTGATACTGGTGATGCAATATTAAGGGTTAATATTGCTCAGTAACAGGATACATTGCTTATCTGAAAATCAGAACAGTTGGAAAGGACCCAGGAATGAAGAAAGCCATGTGTGCTAAAAAAGAAGATATAATCTAAACCTTAATGTAAATACATTAAGGAGCTACTCATCTTGTCAGATGGGCTAATAGCATACACTTGGATTTTCAGAAGCATATAGAGTAGTCAAAACTGCATTTTTACAGCACATACATATGTATAGTTGTACAAATGCAGCTCACTGTGATCAAAGGTGATGCGTTTTTGTGAACTACATAAAATGCCAAAGCACCAGGCACAACTCATTAATTAGTGATATCACTCATTACCAATGTATTGACTGCAAATACCAAGGGAATTTGCAATCTGACCACAAATGAATGATTTTCACTGTGTAGTTTCCTCGTTGTTTAATGTGATGCTAAAATTACATCTTTGCAGCTGGTATCAGCCCTGTCTCTTCTCTTAATGGGTAAGCAATTAAATTTATATATTGTGAGACCAATCTTTCCACTATTATAAAAGCATATTTCAGTTCTTACGATGGTTTTATTTTTTTTACAGAACTCTGTCTATTGCAATAATTTCAAGGTTAAACATTATCTAAAGCCTAGTCAATATAAATAATTTAAAGACATCCAACAGTACTGTCATGAAAACAGACTAGAGCCTTGAACATAGCCATAGGGTTTGGATGAACAGTAAGGGTAGGACTACACGGATGTTTTGGCGCCATCCGACGCGCTGCGACAAAACGCCAGCGTCAAATCGCATGCGGCGGAAATCAGGTAAAAGATAGAAATGTCGGATGAAGTTGCAGCATCAAATCGCATGCGACAGAAATAAGGTAAGTGAATGCATTGTCGGATGAAGTCACATCGTTGATCCGACGCCCCACGACTGTTGGAAGCAGAAGCAGCATGCAGTGGCTGCATCCAACAGTCGTGTCACATCCGATCAACGATGCGACTTCATCTGACAATGCATTCACTTACCTTATTTCTGTCGAATGCGATTTGACAACGGTGCTTTGTCACAGTGCGTCGAATGGCGTCAAAAACGTCCGTTTATTCCTACCCTTAAAACAATCTATTAGTCGCCTGGCGGGCAACTAATTTCCTTGAACGGCCTCCCCTGCCTTCCTGCCGCTTAAATGAAAATCACCTGCGGAATGGCACTCGGAAGCGTTTCATTTTCCCAAGTTGCTGGAAGTTGCCTCACTTAAAGGCAGAGAACATAGACCTTAATCAAGGGCAGTTGTTTTCAGTGGCGTAATTATAAAGGAAGGATAAGAAGAATTAACACCAAACACTAGAAGGCTTGTGAAGCGGGGTGAACCTCTGCGTGTTTATTCACGTCAGTGATGTAACGTTTCACTATAATTATAGAGGAAGCAGACCCAGCAGTCGCTGGGGGCCCGGGGAACAGGGGGGCCTGGACTGTGGGATCTGCTTGGTCTATAGCTAATAAAAAAAAAACATCCTCCCCAGACGCTCTTACCTGCGGCGAGGAAGGGGGGACACAAGTTGGGCAGGTGTGGGTGGAGTCAGGGGGTGGAGTGGGTGGAGGTGGGATGTGTTAGGCACCCCCAAGTAATTGTATTGACTTACCTGAAACCCCGGGCCGGTGCTCCAATCAGCAGAAAACTGCACCGGCACGGGGTTATACCACGGGGTTATACCAGTGAGCACCATGAAGCAATCCACTTCCAAAATTTGGCACCCCCAAGTGCACCAAGCCTTTAGTTCTCCTTTAAGGACATTAGAGACAGTATTGGGGGAATGTAAGTCGGTAATATAAAAAATATTAGCAATGCAAAAAGTTATGCCTTTGTGGGAACAAATTTCCTTTGCGCATATTAAATATAGCTTTTGCGAACCCGGAAACTTCTTATTGACCTTTTCTGACAATGAAAGAAAGTTTGCAAACTCTATCATTTGCGCCAGGGGGCAGTGAATGTAATAAAACTTCTTACTGAAAAAAGTTATGTTTGCTCCAAAAACAACACCTTCAAGCACTTCTTGAAAGTGCACAATGTGCAATTAAAATTTGGAATGCAATAACACTTTAAGGAAGAATATTACATTTTGAAATGCTTTGCTCTTTGCGACTTTTATTACATTCCCCTTTATGTGTATTAAGTTGCTACCCTCGCCTAATGGTTTAAAATTTAGTGGTCTTTCTCCTTTTTGCTCTAGTAACATGTAAAACCATCATATTCTTTATAAATTAGAACCTTTGAATCTGTCATCATCCTTTGTCAACCAGCTAACTGATATTATTGATTGCTCTGATTCATGCAGAAGTCGTAAAAATTGAATACACCAATCAGGGATTTAGGGAGATGTTAATGACCAAAAGGCATACATACATACATTCATACATACATTTTCCAGAATCCAAACTACCCCCCAAAATAGAAGAAACATGTAGGGTAGATTAAAGCTTATGACCTGTATAACATGCAATGAATGAAGCGTATTTTCCAGATACAGTGCACACTGATGGACAAAATCTACTTCTAAAGCAATCATATACTTGTAGTATAATTATGCAGTAAATGTTTCTGACTGTATGATAAAACATTCTGAGAGCCAATTTTACATAACACAGCTTCTTCTGATGCATAACTAAAAGGTAATATATATATATTTTTTTAATAAAATTGTATGTCTGATAAAATGCTATCTTTCAACTCAAGTGGAAGATGATTTGCAATGATATATACCCAGCACTGTATTAACATTCAGGGGGTTATTTATTTATTTATTTATTTATTTATTTATTTATTTTAACTATAAAATCTGAATTTTTTTTGTGGGGGGAAAAAAACTCACATTTTTTGGGATTTATTATACCCAGAGGATGGAAAAAGTCAGAAACCAGAAATCCAGCATCTCAGACCTGCCGAGGTTATATACAAATCAATGAGAGAAGTCCCAAAGATATCCTGATCTGCGTTGGGTTTCATGGTTTTCGGGCAAAAATCTGAAAATCTTTTGAGTTTTAAGTAGAACATGAAAATTCTACTTTTGAATTGTGCTCAATTTACAAAACATTCATTTCATTTTAGTCACTCTTCTTTTCCCATTCGGATAAGTTAATTTCAGTAATTACATGTGTCTATGTCTATGGTTAAATGTAAAATGGATGTAGAGTCTGTTTCTGGTATATTCCAACACCAGGTGCTTATACAAGCGGTGCCAAACTGACCTTGTTATGAGCACTGTTTTATTGTAATTTTAATAGGAAGTGATTTGACTGCTCAGTTCTCCCTGCACTGCAGAAGTCAGTGCTGTGGGTTTTTAGATTTTGTTCTCCAACTTGTGCAGATAAGCTCTTATTCATGTAATCACACTTAGCTGAACACTTCATACCAACACACATTTGTAATTGTTTGGCAGGGGAAAGGTTAAATACTGTAGCATCCTTCACCATTGGGGCACAATAGCAACAGTTTTATATTCCTACTGGAAGCTTGTTTATGTCAGTGTTCCCACCACTAATGTTTGTCTCCAGATGTTCCTTTAATTTAGCAGTCTGTTATTAGGGGAATTAATTATATACATACTTGATTAATGACATAAATTTAAAATTGCATTAAATGTAATTCCGGTCAAATTTGAGAAAGCTGTGGGGACATCAGAGGCAGAGAGAGGGCAGAACATAGGGAATGACCAATGGCATCCCTAACCCCTTAGGACTGCGTATTCTTGAGACGGGCCCTTGTTTATAATTTGTAGCCGTATGTCATTGTATTGGTATAAAGTGTTAAAAAGGGCTAGCAGCTGCATAAATAAATAATTATGAATCAACTGTTAGTTATACATTTTATTTATAAAGCACCTATACATTGAATGCTATAATTAACATTAGGAAGCATTGCTCTTCTGCAGTATCCATGAACTAATGCAATGCTAGGAGAATAGGGGCTGTGGCAGAAAGAATTTATATTGAACATGCAACGGAATTGTGAAACAGGAGGTAAAGCTTTCTCTAGCCGTTTTGAAGGTGGTGGCAAAGGACAGATCACATATGTATCTTTTTTGTATACAGTGGTGATTTAGTACATCTTTGCCAGTCTTGGAAGAAAATTAATTTACTTCAAGGTAATGAGTTGTAGGTTTACTGGTTTCCAGTGACTTCAGCATTGATCTGAAGATAGAGCTATAGTATAAGTCAACCATGAATATTATACAGTAGGTCACCCATAAACATTATACAGATTATACAGATGGAGAAGTATGTATCCATTCATCTGTTGTACACATAATATGCCTTTAATTTTATTAGAAAAAAAGGTGTAGTCACCTGTGTCAGATGATTCATTTAAGTTTGTCTGTCTTTATTAAGGCATTTGTAATACCATTAGCATACTAATTAAATTTTACTTTAATATTTTTAATTTCATGATCTAGGGAACATATATTTTTCATTTACTTTCTTCTTTCTTATGTGACATTTTGGTTTATTCATTTTGCTTTTGCTTTATGTTTTCTTTCTATGTTTTTCTTCCTAGTTCATGCCATGATACATCGAAAGCCATATTCCCTATGACTGGCAGACCATGGCAGAAGTTTTGATGTGGCCGCAGAAAGGATTGGCTCCCATGAACCTTATATGTACTTTTTAGAAAATAGATCTGTTTCCATTTAAATTACAGATATTATTAAAGGGAATAAAACTTGTATTTGTGCCTTAAAACTGTATTTAATGTTTACCCAGGCAAACAAGTGTTTTAAATTTAAAGTGACTTTAAAACTTGCATAGGGAAGCTTAAGCAATGTTCCTTTCAGTCATAGACCAACAGCTCTGTTATTCTACTAATTATTATAACAGAGCATTCAGCCATAGTGCCTGTCCCAAACCCACAGGATTTTGAACTGTGTTAATAAAAAGTGAGAGCAATCTTTACTGTAGCCCCTTTCTCCCATGGGAATCAAAGCACTTTACATCAAGCAAGGTAGAATAAGTGACTTGTCCAGGGTCACAAGAAATCAACCCAGGGTCTCTGGTATGGGAGCTCATAACAAAGGTTAATCAGTTAACCTCTAGACTAACTCCTCTGTAACGTGAGTGAAATAAGAAGGCTTAATAATACTAAAGAAACAGCTCCACATCACTTTAAAAATATGGATGTATATAAACTAAATACCTATATTAATAAGGCCCAGCACCATGGACTTATTTATATATAGGCACTCAGGGGTGAGGGGCAGACCTTGGGTTCCTATATAATTGAAATATTTTTTCAAAATAAAAATTAAAAATATCCCCCCCCAGCCACGTGCTGCTTAGATCCCGGAGGTTGAGGTTTGTAAGGCCCACAGTAGTGAAAGCTGCTAAGTGACATTTTCGCTGATATGTGTGACATCATTTCGTACGTTTCAGGTGCTGTAAGGTTCGGTGCCTAGGGTGGCACCTGGCCTAAATACAGCTCTGCCCAGTGCTTATTGTATGTGCATTAAAATTAAATGCAATTATTATACAAGGCTTATATTGGATGATAGTATCAAAAATCTTTTAAAATCTTCTTTAATTACTCCTTCTTACTTATCTTTATTGTGTTTAGTTAATATGTTTTTCACTTTTTTTTTATATAAAACTATATAATTAGGGCTCATTATTTGTCAGGGTGCAAAACCCAGGCACAAGTCGACATGTGTTTCCTCACTGCACCCTTTTCAATTGTTAGAAGCTGTTGGCATTGATTCTTGCTCTTCAGAATGGATCACAAAAACCTGTACTTCAACCATGAATACTGTTTTTTTGAATTTCTGTATTCTTGAGGAGCAGGGGGGGGGCAGGCATATAGGCCCGCTACCCATCCCCTAACTTTCATTCTATAATAGAGGACTGAACTTAACCACAGGATAAACCTCTGCAAAAAGTATTGCATATAGGTGTTGTACATAGCTTGCAGTTCTTCTGTCAACTGCATGGAAAGGTGTCAGCAGCTGAGAGGGATCTGAGAGAGACCATTCTGAACAGTGATCTGTTGGGAACAGGGAACAATAGCATATGCCTGGGCTCCACTACAGTACTGCAGATGCAGCCAATTTGCAGCCAATTTGAAACTATTGTCTCGGGGACGAGGGCATATCTTACATACTACATACAAATATACTACAGTATGTTTGAGAACTGGATTTGGACAGCTCTGATTTAAAGACACCATTACCACAATAGATATCTGTAACCACTAAGCTTCTTATGTCAAATCCTTCCTCTGGCTTTTCCCTGGAGGCAAACTCCCAACACATATTGAAGGACATTTATCAGTACTGTCTGTGACGTATTTAAGGTATAGCACCTTCAAAATAGGAAAAAAATCCCAACAATATTTAACAAACTTTATACAGCTGCTCGATGAATAAAAGCTATAGGGGAGTTAATTGCAAGGGATTACAGATATCTCAGAAGGTTCTTTATACATCTAAAATTAGTAGAATTCATCACATAGATACAAACTGACAGATACATGCTGCTAGGTGCTTTATAAACCAGTTGCAGTTAGAGGTAAGGGATGGTGTGGGCTCTTCAAGTGCCAAAGAAGAAATAACATTGCAGTATCCTCAATTTTCTTCTCCATCGGAGTAAGAAGAAAAAAGGAGACTAAAACTTTCCTGAGATTCCTGCCATATGGAAGCTGTTCTTTAAATCCTTGATGGAATAATGGCTACAACTGTGTTCTCTGTAATTTTTTTTTTATCTTACGATTATTTTTTCTGAAATGTTCACAGAGGATAAGTGAATTGTTTAATTGTGTACACAGAACATGAATTCTCTGCATACTTGAATTTATTCATACTGACATGATACCTGACTCAGCTGAATCGTTTCCATTGAGCTTATTAGCAATTGAAGATGCAATATAGATTAATATAGGGAAGTGTCATACTGCCTCTGCTCCAGAATAAAAATATAGACAAAGGAATCTTCAGTAAAAAAATAAAGAGAGAGAATTCTATATGTTCATTGTATAAACTGATCTATTTTAGAGTACTGCAGAATATGTTGGCACTCTAAAAATACATATTAATATTAATAATAATAATAATAATACTTCTTTCCACTGCCTCCTCTATTCTTTTCACCTACCTTTCCTTGCTTAATACCTCCTTGTTCTTCCCAATTGTGCCTGCCTTCCATACCTCCCTGAGCTACCCACACTTTCTGCAATCTGAATAGTACAAACATTGGCCTAGAACAACTGAAAGGGAAGTACCAGCACAGTCAAGCAAGTATGGAATCTGTTAGCAGCAGGACAACCACGTGTTCCTGGTCAGACAGTACCAAATACCTGGAATTCCAGTACTACCAACAAAATCTAAAAGAAATTGTGTAAGGTAAAATGAATCCACTATCTCCATATTACCCAGATATTTGCAGTCCCATAGTAAATAGTTGAGCCCCAGATCTGTTTTTGACCATATAAACAACATTAAAACAACATTAGTGTACTTAATCCTTTTGGGCATTGCATTGTAGTGTAATGAGAGCAAGTCACAACTGCACAGTAATCTCACATGCTAACCAGTAATAGGAAGGCTGGCATTAAACCCATTGTGTGTTTAGTGATAGCAAGAAGGTGTTTGATCTCTTAGCACAATACCATTATCTAAGGGTCAGGCCACACAGGGCGTTTTGGGGAGATTTGGTCGCCTGTCGACTAATCGCCTCGTTTTTGCGCTGACCAATCTCACCAAACGCCTTCCCTGACTCTGCGCCGGCTAAAATGAAAAAACGCCTGCGCTAATCACACTCGGCATTTTTTCATTTTAGCCGTCAAACGAACCGCCGCGTGTGATTAGCGCCGGCGTTTTTTTCATTTTAGCCGCCGCAGAGTCAGGGAAGGCATTTGGGAAGATTGGTCGCTGCAAAAGCGAGGCGACCAAATCTCCCCAAAACGCCCTGTGTCGACTTACCCTAAAGGCTCCTGATGCTGGTTTTAAGCTATTTAGTGTTGATTAAGGCTTGTGACACACGGGCAGATTCGGGGAGATTTAGTTGCCTTTAATCACCTCTGGGCGACAATCTCCCCGAAACTGCCTTCCAGTGTCTTCCCATCCACTATAATGAAAAGTCGCCTGCATTAAAGCACACACAACTTAGCGCATGCTTTAGCGCAGGCGCATTATAGCGGACAGGAAGACATACAAAGGCAGTTCAGGGAGATTGTCGCCCAGAAGAAGAGGCAATTAGTCGCCAGGTGACTAAATCTCTCCGAATCTGCCCGTGTGTCACAAGCCTAAATGAAACTCCTGAAAAATGTCATTGAAAGTTTGTATCACTGATAGATGCTTCTCTGTAATGGCCAGTTTAGGGTAATATCATACTGTGAGGTTCGGGAAGATTTAGTCCCCCGAAGACTAATTGCCTTCTTTGGGGCGATTAATCTCCCTGAACTGCTTCCCCCTGTCTTCCGCCTGCTAGAATGAAAAAACGCCTGCGGTATGGCACTGGCGGCACTTCGTTTCCCAAAGTCACCCGAAGTTTCCTCGTGAGGCAAATCTCCTTTTCTGCGGGTAACTAATCTCTTTATCTGCCACTAGCATTATACTATAGGGCTTAACCTGTTGTTTCATTGTGTGTAAAATATTTCAGCCAATGTGTTGTGTATGCAGTAAGTATGTTTATTTACTGTATATGCATTACTTAGATTACAGCAACATATTATGCTGCAACATGATCACTACTTATCAGAAAACTTTTTAGCTTCTAACATGAGACAATTCCTCATTTTTTTCCAGGGAAAAAGTCAAGGAGATAAAACAAGGGGAAACACTGTGAATTACAATTACCTGTATTTTCCTGACTTTTTTTTCCGGAAAGGTCAGACCAGTGAAAAGGAGGTAGAATTGTCTTAATGAATCAGATGAAAGTTGAGTGTAGGACTGGTCATATTGGGGATGACTTTGAAGTAGTTGGCCAGCTTAAATATACTGCAATATATGGACAAACAATCCCTGTTTTGTTTAAAGGGGAAGGCATTTTTAGTAGCTTAAGGCACAAAATGTTTCAAAGTCCTTAATATATTGATAATGGTTTGAATGCAGAGGATCTCTTGAATTTGTCTATGAGAATTATCTTGTGTATCATAAGCCAATGTTTTTTGTAGAAGTAAAAGCGGTAAAGCTATTGCTAGTATTTCAAATAATGTCCATGCAACATAGATGGTTAATAGCTCCGTCAGCAAATATACTAAAGTGGCTAATAGCAGAGAGTTTAAATAAATGTAAATTATTTACGGAGATGACTTTCCACTTTCTCTATTAGTTGCATGGGCACTCTAATAATGTCCATAGAGTTACTGAGCAAGTACAGCAATGCTGCATTTGGCTATCATTGACTGACAATATAAGAAAACCAGCAGTGTTAAAAGTAACAGAAAATACTTTCCAAAATGTATCTTATGAAGTTGTGCATCACATGATATAGCAGACATTTGAAAAAATGTACCATGCGTTATAGCAGTTCTTCCAAAACTTTGAGGCTGGCTGCCCTTGGTGGGCTCAGAGCAGTGGCGGGGTGGGGTGGATGATTTATAGTAAAGGGAGTCCTGACCAAAATTTGGCTCTCCTAAGGGAGTTTCAACGGAACAAGTCTGTAATGTAGTACAGTTATGGGATCCATTCTCTGGAAACCTGTTATCGCAAAAGCTAATAATTACAGTAAGGATGTCTCCGATAGACTCCATTTTATTAAAATAGTTGAAATTTTACTTACCGTAATTTCTCTTTCTTTTTCAGTCCAATTGTCAGCACACTAATGGGTAATTGGATCCCCTCCCTATTGGTAGGACAGTAGGAACAAAAAAAGTTACACCACATAAAGGCACCACCCCTCCTCCCCTCATGTTCTTTTCAATTAATAACCACAGAAGACATAATGCGTAGAACTTTAATAGGGAAGGGTTAGACAATTTCTGCTGACAATTGGACTGAAAAAGAAAGAGAAATTACGGAAGTAAAATTTCAACTTTCTTTAACGTCCAATTGCAGCACACTAATGGGATTTCTACCAAATACCGCCTCCTGGGAAGCCTGTATGTCTAGTCTGTAATGTTTGGAGAAAGTATGAAGATTCGACCATGAAGCTGCTCTGCATATCTGATCCATTGGAACTAGAAATTTCTCTGCCCAAGATGTAGCCATAGCCCGAGTTGAATGTGCTCTCACAAATATTGGAGGTGAACGATCATCTGCAATATAACATGTTTGAATGGTATCTTTGATCCATCTGGCTAGAGATAATTTCGAGGCTGCCTTTCCTTTGTTCTTCCCAAAAAAGGAGATGAACAGGGTTTCAGATTTTCTAAAATCTTGAGTTCTCCCTATATATTCTTTGAGAATTCTTCCTACATCCAGAGAATGCAAACGAAGTTCTTCGGGAGTAGAAAGTCCTGGTTGAAATATAGGTAGACATATCTCTTGATTAATATAGGATGCTACCTTCGGTCTGAAGTGGGGTGTTGTTGGAAAATCACACAATCTTTCCAAGACAACATTTAAATCCCATTGAGGGATGGGTTGTAGTACTGTTGGTCTAAGTTTCCCAGCAGCTTTAATAAATCTTCTGATGAGAGAATCTTCCGAAAGTCTGATTCCAAAAAATGCCGATAATGCGGATACCTGAACCTTGAGAGTATTTAGCTTAAGATTCTTCTCCAGTCCTTTCTTTAGAAATTCCAAAACATGGTTAGTATTAGTCTCGGACCAACAAAATTTCTGAGAACTACACCACCTCTTATAGGCTTTTACAATTCTGGCATAAACCTTCGATGTTGAAGGTTTTCTTGACTGAAGTAATGTCTTAACCACCTCCTCTGAGAGGCCCAACTTAGTTAATAAGGGCCTGTCAACTTCCAAGCTGTCAGTCTCCACCTCTGTAGGTCTAGATGACTCTGATGGCCCTGCATCAGAAGATCCTTTTTCAGTGGTAGAATCCAATATTGCCCCTGGCACATTTCCATCAGGCAAGAAAACCAACTCCTCTTCAGCCAAAAAGGAATTATTGCTATCATCGAAGACTGTTCTTGTCTGATCTTCTTTAGAACCCTGCCAATCAGGGGGATAGGGGGGAAGATATATGCCAGTCTGAACTCCCACTGAATGGAGAACGCATCCAGAACCCAAGGATTGTCCTCCCTGTATAGGGAGCAAAACCTGCTGATCTTTGCATTGTGGCGTGTTGCCATCAAATCCACTACTGGCATCCCCCATCTGAGGACAATCTTCTGAAACACATTCTGGTTCAATGACCATTCTCCTTGACAAACCTTGCCCCTGCTTAGACTGTCTGCTACGCAATTGTCCTTCCCTCTGATGTGAATCGCTTTGATGTCCTGTAGATTGTTCTCTGCTCAACTGAGAATCTTTAAGGACTCCGTGAGGAGGATTCTGGACCTTGTACCTCCCTGTCTGTTTAAGTAGGCTACCACTGAACTGTTGTCCGACTGAATCATGACTGAATAACCCCTGATTCGTGACTGGAACGCCTTCAGGGCAAGGAACACTGCTCTTAACTCTCTGAAATTCGAAGATAGAGAGCTCTCTACATAATCCCAGGTCCCCTGAACTGTGAGAGACCCCATGTGAGCACCCCAACCAACCTTGGAGGCATCTGTCGTAATCATGAGCCAACTGTGTTCTTTAATTAATTACGACACTGCGTCTGCTTGGAATACTTCCATCTCTGTTTCTTCCTCTTCCGAAGAAGAAAATACTTCATCAATAACTGTGTATTCTCCTTCTAAAGATTCCGGAGACCTCTCCACATCTCCTGTCTCTCTCTGTATAATAGATTGTTTCATCTCAGAAAATGATTGCTGCAGAAAATCTTTAAGCCAGACCATAGAACTTTCAGTCTGTTGAGGTGCGCTATCCGCTTTAGCCAAACAGTCTTCCCAGCATCCTCTTTCATAATTATCCGGTAAGGGAACCTCACATTCACGGCAAACCAGATGTCTGGACTTGGATTTCCTCTTCCCAGAAGGAGTTTCCTGACTAGACATCTGAAACAAAACCATATGCAGAGAACACTGTGGCATCAGTACAAAAAATTAACTGAAGAGAGAGAGAGAAAGAGAGGGACGTGAGTTTTACCTTAGGCTTTCCAGGTAACCAGCCTTTAGAACCAGCACAGCTCCTTTGGTGACCGCAGGCAGGCAAACATGTACTGAATTGTACACTCTTTTAAAATTTTGCGCTGGAACTTGCGCGCTGGCGTTATTGCGCTGGGAAGGAGGAAGGGGTGGTGCCTTTATGGGGTGTAACTTTTTTTGTTCCTACTGTCCTACCAATAGGGAGGGGATCCAACTACCAATTAGTGTGCTGCAATTGGACGTTAAAGAAAATATATATTTTTTAAAACAATTTCCTTTTTTAAGTAATACTAAACAGTACCTGATCCAAACTAAGATAGAATGAATTCTTATTGGAAGCAAAACAATCCTATTGGGTTTAATTAATATTTACATAATTTTCTAGAAGACTCAAGATATGAAGATCCAAATTACAGAAAGATGCATTATCCGGAAAACACTAGGTTCCATGCATTATGTATAAGAGGTCCCTTGCCTGTAATAACTTGCAATCCCAGAACTAAAGTGGAAGGGCGTAGAAATGTCATGTGAGCAGTTCTGTTACTAAACAATATTTTAATAAATGTGATAAATATTTGTTTTTGGGTTTAGTGCCCATGTGCAGGTACATTAGTCTTGAGCAAAACAGATAATATAAAGTGATAATATTCTTGTAATTCATATATAAAATGTTCTATAAATTGTTTTGTTATATATATTTGTTTAACTGTATTACAGACAAAATATTAAAGGGGTTGTTCACCTTTAAATTTTTAATATGATGTACAGAGTGATATTCTGAACCAATTTGCAGTTGGTTTTCATGTTTTATTATTTGTGGCTTTTGAATTATTTTACTTTTTATTCAACAGCTCTCCAGTTTGCAATTTCAGCAATCTGGTTGCTAGGGTCCATATTACCCATATCAACCACACATTGATTTGAATAGGAGACTGGAATATGAATAGGAGAGGCCCTGAATAAAAACATGAGTAATAAAAAGAATCAATAACTATAAATGTGTAGCCTTACATTTATTTTTTCTTAGAAGGGATCAGTGATCCCCATTTGAAAGTTGGAAAGATGAATAATAATAATAATAATAATAATTCAAAAACTATAAAGAATAGAAAAAATTAAGGTCATTTAGCCATTCTATAATATACCAAAAGTTTTTTTTTGATTTTCAGTTTAACTAGACATAGTAGAAATGAAAGAAGTTAAATAGATAGGCGAGAGATTCATATCAATATAGTTCAAGACAAGTAAATTTCTTCCTTATTACCAATCTGACTAAAAGTTTAATAAATGTGAACCCCCTATAATATTGGGATGTATTGCTGTATTTGTGTTGATCTATTATGAGCTGGTAGCTGGGGTGTTTGATGGGAGATATAGTTCACCCAAATTCTTTTCCTAATCACTAAGGGCTCTTACAGACGATCATTTGAAGCTGTGCTCCCCTGCGTTCCGGTTTTATGCGTTCAGCAGGGGATCGCAGGAGTAAACGCATTTAGTTTTTTTCAATGGGGCTGTACTCACACAGGCATGTAGGCGCTGAACGCAAGTTGAGACGCAACATGCTGCATTTTTCCTGCGTTCTGCACCTACATGTGCCTGTGTGAGTACAGCCCCATTGAAAAAAACTAAATGCATCCACTCCTGCGCTCCCCTCAGCTGAACTTATAAAACTGGAACGCAGGGGAGCGCAGCTTCAAACGCTCATCTGTTAGGGCCCTTACACACGGCCGTTCCGACCTGCGCTCCCCTGCGTTCCGTTTTTTGGCGTTCAGCCGCAGGGGAGCGCAGGAATAGACACAAGTCATTATTTGAAATGGGGCTGTACTCACTCAGGCGCGTGTAGGCGCCGAACGCAGGAAAAATGCAGCATGTTGCATCTGAACCTGCGTTCGGTGCCTACACGCGCCTGAGTGAGTACAGCCCCATTTCAAATAATGACTTGCGTCTATTCCTGCGCTCCCCTGCGGCTGAACGCCAAAAAACGGAACGCAGGGGAGCGCAGGTCGGAACGGCCGTGTGTAAGAGCCCTAGGAGCCCTAATACACTGTGATAATGAGGGGTTTAATTACCCTGAGTGTTCTCACCTATGGGCTAATTAGGCAGTAGTGATCACTAGTAGTAGTGATCAGCTAGCAGGCTGCTACGTGCAGGAGGCAGTTGCGGGTAGTGTGGAGCACTGCTGATTTCTAAAAGAAAATGACTTAAAAGGGTACTGTGAGTTTGTGGCGTTCTATGTTGTTTCCAGCCATGAATACCAGAAGGGGACGGACATAATCCCAGTAGAGGACAGACAAAAAAACCTACATATTTTAGTTAGAGCCAAACTGTGTAATGGTTTAATTGTTTGTTTGTTTTTTATGTACCTGCTTTGTCACTGTGTGAGTATTTATGCCAATGAACAGTCTGTCTGATCCTGCTCTCACTTTATAGAGCTTGCTCTCTACCTGCTTGTTGTTTTTATGTATATATCTTTTTCGTATTAAATAAACAGTGATACTTCACTTCAGCTGTTTTTGAACAACCTATATTGTTATATATTCAAATGCATCCTTTTTAACTTATCTTTGTTTGCCGCAAACACGTTCTACTGAGGCCTAGGGCAAACTCTCTCCCTTCCCTAGTCTATAACCAGTTCTGACTACAGAAATTTTTAAAGTGGGTTGACAAAAAAGAAAATACATAATATCATAATACATAATAATGATTTAACATAAATAACATGCAAAAACTATACACAAACTACATTTAACCCACTATAAACCTTGTGAAATACTGTACCTTAAAGGCATGTCTAAAATAAATCTGTTTAAAATACTGATCATGTAATATTAGTAGACTGCATAGTTTGATGTAAGATGCCTGTGGTGACTAGTGGCATTCAGCATAAACGTAGAAACGTATTGTAAAAAAAAGACCATTTTCAAAAATCATTATGTCTTATACTACAGTCTTTTTTGCATAGCAGACCCTGCAAAAAAAAAACTTAGCTTAAAATAACATCCAATTCGCAAACTGATCTCCCCAAGGAACTGGCAGTAGTGACAACAACTCATAGGGCTTGGCTTTCCGCTCTCCGTATGACAGGGGTTGACCCACCGTTGATCTCCCCAAATTTGCCACTTTGGAGAAACTCTACTCTAATCCACTTTACTGATCTCCCCAATTACCAAGACTGGCCAATAGGGGGCATTAAAACTTTGTCAGATGTCTTAGATGATAATATGTTTATATCTTATACTGTGCTAAGAGACAAAATGACGATTCCCAATCTGAGGCTTCATGCATACTTCCAACTGAGAGAGGCCTTTCTGTCACAATTTCGCTCCCAACTACTGGTACCCGAGGATTACCCACTGTTGAAACTTGTCATGACGGAAATGCCAACTAAATTAGTATCCCAAATCTACTGGCTGTTGGTTCGTGCCCCTGTGGCCCCATTCCACCATACTTACCTTAAGTGGCGTGACACCTTAGGAGACCTGGAGGAGGACCAGTGGGAAGAGGTGACTGACAACCTATATCACTTCTTAGTATCCTCTAGAGATAGACTGATACAATATAAGTTCATCCACCAGGTCTACCTAACGCCTGCTAAGCTGCACAGGTTTGGCAGTAGGGCAAACGGCAACTGCCATAGGTGCCAGGCGGAACAGGCAAACTTTCTTCACATGACGTGGCACTGCCCCCACATACAATCATTTTGGAGAGCGGTCACAACACACCTCTCGACGCACCTGGCTCTCCCCCCCATTGCTCAATCCCCAATCCTGTCTGTTGGGAATTTTGGAG
The DNA here is from genome assembly GCF_017654675.1 of Xenopus laevis. NCBI lineage: Eukaryota > Metazoa > Chordata > Amphibia > Anura > Pipidae > Xenopus > Xenopus laevis. The sequence goes on along the minus strand of NC_054382.1, from coordinate 49,537,692 downwards.
GGAGTTATTCATGGGAAATTTTTACACCTTCTCACTAGAGGACTGTTATATTATGCGAAAAAGTGTATTATACTGAGGTGGATGGGGCTCAGGCCTCCCACACTGACAATGTGGCGTAAGCAAGTGAATAATGTCCTTCCCCTGATCAAACTTACCTACTTATCAAGGGGCTGTCCGGACAAGTTTGATAAAATTTGGCAGCCATGGACTGATGCTGAGGGCATAACTGATGTAGGTGAATAAAACTTCTATCAGATGGTCATGGGAAAATCTGTATACACATTCTGTATCTGATGAATGGTAGTGTAAATGGTCAGTGTCTACCAGGCGGAAACATACCCCCCCTCCCCCTCCTTCCCCCTGTCTTGTGAATTGAAAATCAATAAAAATTGTTGGTTTAAAAAAAAAAAAAAAATAACATCCAATTTGTGCAATTTTTAGATGTTCATAAAAGTGTCACTACATGTGTCCCAGTAGTACTGTAACTGTCTGCCACACTGGTTTAGGAGGAACTCAATCAATAAGATTCTGTTGCTCCCAGGCCAACTTGACTGATAGATCTAACACTCCGGGGAAGCTTTGTGTAGTGTTGGAAAATAAGTAACACTGGGCAGGGGCTATTTTAAAAAAACAAAGCTGCACAGATCACAGTGATACTGATTTTTTTTTTTTTTTTAATTGATGAAGCATTACTTTCATTTTAATGGACAAGGTCAAGCTAGGTTTAAGTTTGAGTCACACCATTTGAATTTTAATATTGGTAACAACTTGTAAATTAAATTGATTATGTGTTATGCAGGGATTTATTGGGCCTTATTAAATTGTGTACAACTCTACATTTAGTAAAGTATAGAGCTATATTATCTCAGTTACTTCTTTAATAATTATTATTATGTTATGTATTTTTAGACTGCGTACATATTCTACAGTGTGGTACAATAGATGGGTTTCAACAAAAAACATTCAGAATTGCATACATAGTAACCAGTAACCAATACAAAAGGTAAATCAGGCCCTACCTAAAAGAGCTTATAATCTAAAAAGAGAAGGGTTTGAGATACAAGAAGATGTGGCAATGGGCAATATGAGGTATAGCACATGGCAAAAAGGTTGGTAAAAAGTGAGGAAGACCATGAAATTCCAGAGAAGGGTGCAAAGTCTTGAATGCGAGCATGTGAGAAAGTAATGAGAGAAGAGTTGAAGAGCAGGTCAGTAGAGGAGTGACAGTGGTTGGGTGAGTATCTAGAGATAACTTCAGGGATTTAGTGTTGGGCAGAGTTATGAACTGATTTGAATGTAAGTGTCATTAGTTCGAATTTTATTCTGAAATGTAGTAGAAGGCGGTGCAGGAATTGACAGAGTGGAATGACAGAAGAGGTTCAGTTGCTGAGGTGTAGTGGAGAATGTGGCGCTTGTGGCAACAAAGAATGTCCCTGACTGAGAGTATACAATTAAGTATGCAAAAGATAAAGGAGGACATTTCAGCAATAAAGCAAATGCACAATACTTTTAAAAACAAATAAAAAATCAAATTTAACACCACATAGCAATGATATACAATAGCTAATGGCAGAAAAGGTTAGGGAAATACTTAGGGAAAGTTCATGTGCTATGCTGCAGTTTTTCATTTTTCCTTCACTTCACTATTAATCCAGAGAGCTCTCTTATAGTAATGGGCAAATTTATACGCCAGGCGTGCATTTGCGACTAATATTTCTTTGATGCTGGCAACGATTAAACGGATGCTCATTGACTTTAATGTTCATCAAATGTCGCTGGCATTGAAATTGTCGCCGGCGTCAAAAATAGTTTTTTGCTAATTTTTCTCCCTTTTGCCAAATTCATGAAACGAGGAAAAAAATTATTGAAACTCGATTTTTGACGCCAGCGAAAATTTTGTGTCAGGGACAAATTTGTCCATCACTACTCTCTTATAATATAAGTCTATATTTAGGTATTTTCTTTAGTACAGTATCTTATTTTGGGCTATAATGTACTTATCAAAGTGTAAAATGCAATTTGTAAGTTCACCAGAGGAGACACTGCACAGCTTTGTACTCCCTTGATACCATTGATTGATAAATACATAAAAATATTAAGTGAAAAAAGTTAGTGAAGAGAATGCTGGGAAGTTCCTGTTTGGCAAACTCCGTATGAAAATAAAATACTCCCAAGTTCAGGATCAAGACAATGCTAGCTCAGTTCTAGCTTTCTATTCTAGCACTATTCTAGCTTTGGCTCAAAACATCTCAGAAGATTTCCCCAACATATCAAATATTTGTGGACTGGTCTTTTTAAGCTATAAAATATATTTCTTATTGTTAGTGTTACAGTGACACTAAGGGCATCTTCAGAAAGAAATATTCTCTGGCTAGAGAAATACAGTATTAAAACCCAACCAAAAAAAAAAATTATCAATTACATTCTGTTTTCTCTAATTTTTGAGGATCATTTTTTTTGTACAGACAAATTTAATCAAAATTTTTAAAAAGTACATTGGATTTATGAACATAAATTCAGCAACGAACCCATTAGGCAACATTACTAGGATGCCTTTTCTAAAACTGATAAATATACATTGCCTACTCTGCAGTATCAATACATTCATTTTAATTATTCATAAGAAGGTAATCAACATGGTAATGAAGCTTCCGTTTGTATTTTTGTTACATTTTTATTAAACACTTTAATGTACTTTACGTTTGTACCAAACACACATAGTATTTTTGCCTAAAATATGCATGTTAATAACATTACATACTGTATCTTAATATAGTTAACTTCTGTGTTTTGTTTTTAACTTTTAGGGCTTGTGTCACATAAGGAAATTTTGTATCTGATATATTGTATGTAGGATAGCAAGTTTTATTATATACCATGATGGAAGCTCAGGCAGGGCCCTTTTAAGGCTTTTGTGGGCCCTGGGCAAAGAGCTAAGTGGCGGGCTTCCTAAATACCACAACCATTTTAACAAAATATAACTCAGTCATGTCATGCCTTTTAGATCTTTCTGCTCTCTCTTTTATTTTTCCATTTCTCTCCTCCACACCTTTTCTCTTCTGTAAGCTTATTTTCTTTTCCTTCCTTGCCTTTTCTTTTTTTTCCACCTCTCTACACAACACTTTCAATTTTTCTCCTGCTTCCTCCTCTAGTCATTGTTTTTGTTTCTTTAGTACCCCATCATCCTTACCCACTTCTTACAGTATCTTATATCTTACAGTTAGACTGGGGCAAATTTACTAACCGGGGAAAATTCACCAGCGACAGCTTCACAGCCATTGCAACACTTCGCCAGACGCTAGGACAACGCTAATTTACTAAAATGAGAAGTTGCAGCCAGGCGAATTTTTGCTAGCGTTAAGTTGGCAATCAAAGCAAAGATGCGTTAGCATTCAATTATGCCTAGCACAACTTTGTTAGAGGTCTTCGCTCAGGCTAATTTGCATACAGCGGGAAATTCTAACGTTTAATGGACGTATATGTTGCAGAAAATACATTACATTACACAAGTCCAGGGAAACTTAATAAAGAAAATATAGTCGTTATAATGCCCTACACATGAGCACACTGTATAGTTTGTTTCATATGTTACAAAATGTATGGGGGAACCCGTTTACCAAAAAAAAATTTAAGGACTTTTCCAGGCTATCACTCTGAAAAAAGGAAAAGACGCCAGCGTCTTTTGGGACTTAGAAACTGTTTCCACTAAAATATTGAGGAAAATCTATGCACTCCAATGCATTTTGCCTGGTCTGAGCTGGCGAAGGCAAGTATGGCGAAAGAGGTAACAACCAGTAAAATCCACATCTTGGTGAATTTGCGGAATAGCATCCATTCGACAGAGTGAAAATTCGCCTGGCGATAGAGTGCGAATGAGCACTAGAGTCTGTCTCTTTCACTAGCGAAGTTACGCCTGCGACCGTTGGTAAATCGGCAGACCTCACCCTTTAGTAAATCTGGTATGTTTTGGGTAGCCGAGGATGAGTAGAGTATAACAGTGCTTTATTAGCATATTCATGCAGCCATTACTTAACAGTAACTTTCACTTTTAAGCTGTCAGGAAGTATATACAGTATAAGTACAGTGACATCTACAGGCCATTTGTATAAACACCACAAAATCTGCCCATGTGTTTTTGCTATTTCTACCATCATCTGCTCCCCCATTCAATTCCTTTATTCAGTTTTATTTCTGTATTGACCCTACCCCAGAGTTTTTTTCCCTTTCCCTATGTAAATATACAATAAGGAATAGTCATTAAAGAGGGGATATTAACTCATTTATAATGTAAAGTGGAGACATGAATGGAGATTTGAAAGATGCACAATCCCTGCTAGCACCATACAACATCTGATCCTAAGGACAGAAAATTAGGTCATACCGAAGTTATTAGTTTGGCAGATTATCCCTTTAGGTGTCACAGCTGTCGATTTCTGTTTCCAGTAGTAATACATTTAAAATATTGCACTGACACACATAACAGCAATAATACTTGATGACTTGGGGCTCTAGCTTTTGCCTACTAAATATTTTCAAGCGTATTTCAACCAATTCAAGCTATTCTGCAACTTCCTGCCATGTTTTTTTTTTTTAAATAATTTTTATTGTTTTCAACAAACATGTCAAATACAGAAATAAAAAGCAATAAAAAAATAAAAAACAAAAATTACATATCAAGCAGTCGTGGGTAATAACAAGAAGCATTAAAATGCCTCCCAACAGTCTGACAAGCACAGAAATCACAACACTACAAATTCAAGCAGTAGAAGGTTGCAAAAGACAAGTTACAATTTAGCCGGTTCAGGGGTTACAGTTCTTGTACATGGGAGAGTCCAACCAGGGTTGCCATACAAGTTCAAATTTGCCCGGGTTCTCCCTCTGCATGTACACCAGTTGAGCCAATGTGAGATGTTCCTGTACCAAATTTGTCCACATTGCTATAAGAGGGGGTTCCCCTGCAAGCCATTTTAGAGCAATACATTTTTGGGCAAGAAACAGTGTTTCCCGTAAAAGAGTAAGCATAGAATGTGACTTAGTGAGATGTGATATTATTCCCAGCAAGCATAATCGAGGTGTGGCAGTAACCTGCAGCTCCAGTGATTTTGGTGAGAATTTCACAAACACGAACCCAGAATAGTGTTACAGTAGGACAAACCCACAGCAAGTGATAAAAATTTGCACCGGGCAATTGACATTTCGGACAGCAATCATCCGTTCTTAATTTTGCTTTATACAGGCGAGTAGGGGTAATGTATGCCTGATGTAGGATAAGTATTTGTGAGAATCTACTCCTAACATTAAATGACACTAGGCTAGGGGCTGCCAGTGCCTCCTCCCACTCCTCATCTTCCAAATCAGGAACAGTACGTTCCCATTTAGACCTAGCATTACTGGGCGTGTGCTTCTTATTCTTAAGTAGAACGGAATAAATCCAAGCCAAAGGATGAGTTCTACATATAGTGACCAGGTAGTCCGATATATTTTCAACCGGTGATTTATCAATGTGAACAGGTGAGACTGGCCATTGCGCCTTGATCGCATGGTTAAGCTGGTAGTATTGCAACCATGCCTTAGATGTAACCCCATAATCAGCCTGCATTTGTGGAAAGGATTTGAATACTCCCTCAATAAACAAATCATCTATTATTTGGAGACCTTGCGGGTGCCAGTATTCCTGTAATATGGAAGTGTTCAGATGGGGAAGCCGCTCATTTTCCCACAGAGAGGTATTGGGTGAAATCCCTTGGTACTGTATAAGTGTATGTGACACCTGCCATATTTTAAGGAGTGTTTTAATAATTGGGAGCAGGAGGGCAAAATTGTTTGCTGCTTCTAGAAAAATCAGTAGAGGTACTGCCTCGTTACCCCAGCAAGTGCGTAATATTTTATAGGAAGCATCCGTCAGATCCCCTCTGATCCAAGGCAAAAAATGTTGCAATTGCGAGGCCAGATAGTAGGACCTCCACTCAGGTAGAGCTAGGCCTCCCTCCATAGTGGGGAGTTGCAGTACAGTGTATGCTAGCCTACTACGCTTGCCTGCCCAAATAAAAGCTTTAGTCTCAGAATCTAGGCGGGCAAAAATCTTTTTGGGTATATAAATTGGGGAGTTCGCGAAGATGTACAAAAGTTGGGGAAGGAAAATCATTTTACAAATGGCTATCCTGCCCGGTGGTGACAAAGGAAGGGATCTCCATGCCTTCATTTGACTACCAATTCTGGAAAGCAACAGTTCTAGGTTATCTTTTAAGTAGTGGGTTTGTTTTTTCGCAAAGCGAATGCCTAAATACTGAAAGCTGTCTACCCATTGCAAGGGTTGATTGGGCATTTGGTGATGAGGGGCAGAGGCATCCAATGGAAATATGTGGGACTTACTCCAATTAATCAACAAACCAGAAAAAGTGCCATAGGTGTTGATGACATGCAACAACTGCGCCAGTGAATCTGCTGGGTCGGCTAAAAACAACAACATATCATCAGCATAGAGTGCAATTTTCTCTTCTATGCCATTATACTTGCAGCCCACAATGTTCGCGTCTGTCCTGATTATAATAGCCAACACCTCTATAGCTAGGGCAAACAGACCCGGGGACATTGGACAACCCTGCCTCGTGCCCCTTTCAAGCAGGAAGGGTTCTGAAACTCGGTTATTCGTGCATACCCTAGCTTTTGGGCTGTTATAGAGCAATTGCACCCAGGATATAAACTGCTTCCCAAAGCCAAATCTATTAAGAGTCTCCCACAGAAATTCCCATTCAATCGAATCGAATGCCTTTGCAGCATCCAAAGACAGGACAACTCTTTTTCCAGCATTCACGTGAGGCATTTGTAAATTTGCGTAAAGTCTTCGGATATTTATAGTGGTTGCCCTGCCCGGCATGAACCCTGTCTGGTCCCCATGTACTAATGTAAGAATAACCTTATTAAGTCTGAGGGCCCGAATTTTTGCCAATATTTTTATATCACAGTTTAACAGAGATATCGGACGATAAGATTCACATTGTGTGAGGTCCTTTCCTTTTTTATGAATTAATACTATAAGGGCCTCCATCATGGATTGAGGCAAGGAAGTGGTAGACAAAGCATAATCATAACAACCTTTCAGTCTAGCAATCATAGTTTCTTTATATTGCTTATATACCTCTATGGGGATCCCATCAGTACCCGGTGCTTTACCAGAAGGGAATGTACCTATCGCATCTTCAATTTCCTGTTCAGTTATTGCACTGTCCAGAAGGTCTCTATCAGTAGCCGACAAAGTGGGGAAGCACACCCCGTCCAAATAAGTGTGAAGTTCTGATTCCGAATATGCTACCTTGGACGCATAGGCATCCGAGAAGTAAGTTCGAAATGTGTCGTTTATTTCCTGAGTATCAGTCACCTGGACACCATCCCGTTTACAAATACTCAAAATTGCTGTAGATGGGGAAATCTCCCTGCACAGCAATGCCAAAAGGTGTCCAGTTTTGTCCCCAAACTGAGCAACTTTATGTTTAGTGTATAATATACTTTTATGTGCATGCTGTCTCAAACACTCCTGATATTCCCGAGTTTTAAGTAACCAAATGTCCCGATTCTCATTGGTGGGGTGTTGAGTATATAGTGATTCAGCAGCGGCCAAACTTGTTTCGAGAGCAGAGATCTTTTCTACCCTTTTCTTTTCCCAGGTACTGACTCTGGACTTAACCAAACCCCACAAGTAAGCTTTCATTGCATCCCACTCACTAGAGGGAGAAGCCGTATGCTCATTAAATGACCAATAGTCCTCTATCGCTTGGGGTAGCCCCGTGGCCACGTCTGGGAGTTTAAGCCAATAAGGCTGCATTCTCCATGGTTTGTTGGACTGGGAAACCATAGATACGGCCAGAGAGAGGGGGGAGTGATCAGATATACCACGGGGTAAGATTTGCACGTGTCGTGTGAGCTGAAGGATATCTGAAGACACCAGAGCCAGATCAATTCGGGACATGGCGCTATGGGTAGCTGAGTAACAGGTGTACTGTATCATGGTCGGGTGCCTGGCCCTCCAGACATCCACCAGCCCAAGTGCTGCTAAAAATTGTTGAAAACGCTGGGAAAACCGTGAACCTGTCATTGAAGTGGTAGAAAGCTTATCCAAGTTAGCATCTAAAACACAGTTAAAATCCCCCATACAAATTACCGGGAGAGTAGGAAATTTAGATAGCGGTGCAAAACATTCTGCCAGTAGTTTCAGAGTAAACGGAGGGGGCAGGTACAGCCCTACTATTAGCAACTCAGTATTCTCTATTTTGGCATGCACATAAACAAATCTACCTTTAGGGTCAGTTGTGACTGCAACCGGTTGGAATGCCAGCCCCCTTCTAACCATTATAGACACCCCTCTTGCATAGTTGGAGTAACACGCATGATATGTACTACTGAGCCAGGAACGTCTGAGAGACAGAATTTTGTCATGTGTCATATGTGTTTCCTGAAGTATTACGATATCATGTGGGTGCTTCTTTAAAAAATTGAACACTAATGATCGTTTGATTTTATCCCGTAAGCCCCTCACATTCCAGCTAAGAAATTGCAACTTATTCGCCATAGTGATATTCAAGTCCCGAATATTTCAGGAGATCAAGTAATCCTGTCATGTCAGATCTGGCATATTGTGAAAAAAAATTGGTCAACCCACATTCGAACCATTTACAGTCGTCATAAAACAATACCCACCTAACTAAACTACCCTTCTGCCCTCCCTGCTTTAAACCCATATCCCCTACTTGGGTTCAGCTTAACTGGATCCCTAACTAATCAAACTCTATAAAGCCTGGGGAAATTCCAGGACCGAGCCTATAGCTCAAACGTGAACAGCAATGAAGTGAAAGGGTAAAGTCAAATGAACAGTTCAATACTTTTAAACATACCGCTCCCAGAAGCATGTGCCAAAGTTGTGGAGCTCTTGACGCCCCCCAAAGTAAGTCCGAACCTGTAAACGGAAATATTGTGGCAAAAAGTCAAAACCACTAAAGGGAAAATATCCGCAACGTTGCGAAAAAATAATAGAAGTCGCTCCTAGTCACTCTGACCAGATGAAGCTCCAGTGTGTCTGCGAAGATCAGGAATCGAATCAAGCCATTCTGACACTTGTTGCGGGGTCACAAAGAAGGACGCTTTACCCATATGAACAACACGCAGCTTAGCCGGAAAGAGCATGGCATACTTGAGATTCATCTTCTGTAGTCTCCTCTTTACATCGGTAAACTTGGCCCTCTGTTTCCTCACCTCTGTTGAGAAATCCGGGTACAGGGAGATGGTGGCATTTTGGAAACGTAGCTCCTTGGTGCGCGCCTCCCTCAGTGCGGCGTCTCGATCCCTGTAATTCAGCAGGCGTGCTATCAGCGGCCTAAGCCCAGCTCCTGGTGGCAATGGCCTGGCCGGTATCCTATGAGCTCGTTCAACCAATAGCATAGTCGAAAATACTTTATCGCCAAATTGCGAGAGAAGGAATTGCTCAACAAATGTCTCTGGGGTAGTCCCCTCGGCCCCCTCAGGTACTCCCACCAAACGAATATTATTTCGTCTCAGGCGATTTTCAAGATCGTCGGTCTTGGCCTCCAACAATTGTATGTGCTTTGTTGCGCCTGCCATGGTTGTTTGCAAAGGGCCAGTGGCATCCTCCAATTCCCTAATTCTACGTTCCGCTTCCGAGGTGCGGTCACGTAACTTAGAGAGGTCTTGTTTAACAATCGCAAAGTCAGATATGAGCCCATCCATCTTATCCACCAGAGCCTCATGGTTTTGCCTCATGAATTGCATCAGCTCCGATAATGACGGCTCTGCGTCACAGGGTACAGATGGCGTTTGCGGGGAAGCCATAGAGGAGGGACTGGCCGGCGCACTGTCTGTAGGCAGACAGTATGCTTTACCCACAGCAGGGTCATGTGCGAAGGCCTCCAGTTTCTTGGCCGCCGAAGCACTAAGCGCAGATTTAGTGCCGCTCACCTTACCAGCAGACTGCGGGGTCTCCTTGATAGAGTCGGCGCCATTTTGGAGACGCGTAGCGTCTTTGAGCTCTTTCGCTTTGGAGGTGCTTGTAGGACTTCCGGTTATGGCGCCTGAGAGAGCGGGAGGGCAGGAGTGAAGCTCCGCGCATTTCCACTTACAACAGCTATTTAAATTCGGCAAGATACTTCATTTACTTACCTTTAAGATCCTCTGAGTTCCTGGTCTCTTTTGCGAGTCTTCCGAAGTGATCCGGTTGCGGCTGGGGAGAGCAGAGGAGAGTTTTGACTCGATGCTGGCGGGTGCCCATGGCCTTGGCTCTGAAACGGAGACTTGTTAACCTGTGAACCGGAAAGGAAAGAGAATTATTTCGAGGATTTCAGTAACTATAACTTATATATTAATGATTTAAATAGTTCCTGGCAAAACTAAAAGATTTGGGAGTCATATACTTTTGAGACAAAATGGCTGACAGAAGTATCACCTCATGATAACTCCTTTTACCAAGCCTAACAGTTTTCAAAATACAGAAAACCAAACTGAGGGAAAGGGAAATATTTATTGAGGAAAAAGTCAGTGACTAAGTTTTTGTAAAGGAGCAGTAATAACCCCAAGTATAACAAAAGTTATTACTGTGTGACGCATTTGTTTATGAAGCAAGATGGCCGACAAGGGGTTCTTTCTTTACCTCAGGATGCACCCTTATATTATGCCTTAATGCTTCTACACAAAAAGTATTGAGCTGGAGGAAAAGTTAACCGGTGTGAAGGGAAAGACAAAGTGAGTCTCATTGTTTTTACTAAGGAGATGATAAGATCTTCAGTCATATCTAACTTTGACTAATGAGAGACGCATCTGTGTGAGGAAAAAAGGTGGTTAAACTATAGCCTCATGTTACACTCTCTTCACAAATAGTAATATTTGTGCATAAAGACTCCTGTATTGCAAATAAACAGAAGCTGAGGTAAAAACAAGTGAATTATCTGAACCTATTTACTGCATCTTCATTCCAGACTGCAAAGAATATTGCAAACTGTGAAGAAAATATATATTTGGGACATTTTATTCCACCCCAAGTCTGAAACACACACCAGTCTACATTCAAGTAGATTAAGTGTTTTCTTGAGATACTGCTTGCAACTATAGTGGATTTCGATATATATATATTACATATATATATATATATTTTTTTTTTTTTTTGACGAAAATCTACTGCTGAAATATGGATACTTCTCCTGCCCCCTCAGTTTTCTCTACTAAAAGCAATGGGAAAACCTATGAAAGAAGTAAATTGAAGAATTCCAAAAATTCTGAAAATGACAATGGCTCTATTAAAAGCTCACAACAAAAATCTACTGAAAATTCTCTTCTAGCAGCCGAAGTTGCAAAACTACTTAACCCAACGATTGAAAAGGCTATTCAATCAGCTATTGAAAAAGCACTTGAACTTCTACAAGGCACTATTAAAAGTTTGTCTGAAAACCTTACCTCACAGAATCGCCAGATGCAGGAATTACAATCTCTGGTTTCTGATATTCAAGATGACACAATTTTCACTTCTACGAGATTGGATGATCTGGAAAAGAAGACAAAGGATATGCAATCTAAAATTGATGATCTCGAAAATAGGACAAGAAGAAATAACTTAAGATTTATAGGAATTCCGGAATCTTATAAGATGAGTGACATTATCACTATGATTACTTCAACGATTCCTAAAAAACTAGGGATTTCACAAGACTTGACAAACATTAAGCTGGAAAGAGTCCATCGCATTGGACCTTTGAGAGAACAAGCTCCCCTCAAACCAAGAGCAGTTATTGCTAAGTTCTTAGACTATTCTGAAAAAGCTCTATTTCTTCAAGCCTATAAGAAAAACCATACATTGGATATTGATGGCTTCCGAATCCTCATATTCCAAGACTATTCAATTTTGCTCTCTCAAAAAAGGAAGGAGTTCACTACAATTTGCCAATCTTTATTTAAGATGAACATTAAATTTGCACTCACGTACCCAGCTAAATTGAAGATTTTTCTGGCAACTGAAACCCACATTTTTGAAAACCCAAAAGATGCTTCAAACTTCATATTCCGGCTTGAGAAACAATCCTCATCCTCTATAAAGGATCACCCTAAAGATGCAAGATTTGGTTTTCCTGCTTCGGCTAAGGAAAGGAGGCAAGAAACAAAAGTTTTTTCTCGTCCCACACAGAAGATTCAAGATAAGAATACAACAGCAAATCCAAGATCTAGATCCAGATCCCCTATTACACAGGAACAATCTAATTTGGATAATATGATGACCTAATTTAACTTGATATTTCAATTAAAATTAAAATTTGAAGGTTTTTAGTTTGTAAGTGGTAGATGATGTGGAATTTTCCCTGCCACTTATCTTTGTAAGAGAGTTTAAGCTTTCTCTCTCTTTAGGAAAAAAGTGAAGTCACTGAACCTAATGTTTATTCTTCTGGTGCTTTGTTTTTTTTTCTTTTTTGGTTGGTTGAGATTTTTTGATACCAAAGCACTAAAGTTAAGAAGCTTTTGGTTTTTTTGGGTTGATATACTTAAAGATGTTCATTTCATCAATAGATGGTTTACATCCCTGATGTCTTTTTATGTATTTTATTGGAGTTTTGTCCAATTTTTTTTTATGATGATTCTATTTTATTTTTTCATTCACTTAAGTGACCTGGCTTACATTACATTCTCCTCTTATTTTACTAGACCTGGTATTTTTAGAAACTTTTGGTATTCTTGTAACAATGTTTTATATCTTATGATATGTTTTAATGCTTAATATTGTTACTTGGAACGTGAATGGGCTTAATTCATTTATAAAGAGAAAAAGAGTGTTAGCTGAGTTAAAAAAATTGAAATCAGAAGTAGTTATGCTACAGGAAACTCATCTTTCTGACGTAGAATCTGAAAAATTAAAAAAGGGATGGGTTGGAAATGTAGTCTATTCCCCTGCAGTGAAAAAAAAAGGAGGAGTAGCGATCTTATTTCATAAGTCTTTAAATATCCAATTATTGAACTCAGAAAGAGACAATGATGGAAGATTCGTGATAGCTGAGGTGCTTTTACAAAATAAGGTTTGGTTCATGAGTTCCTTATATGCTCCTAATTCAGGTAAAGAACAGTTCTACTCTCAGATAATCCAGAAGATAGGGATTTATCCACAAAATAAATTTGTTATTGGCGGAGATTTTAATGAATCTTATTTATGGCCTTTAGATAAAAGTGGCCCAGTCCAAAAACAGTCTATTAAAAAATCAAAATTGTTATCGAATTTTGAAAGTCAAACTAAGATGGTGGACCTTTGGAGAATGTTGAATCCGACAGATAGAGATTTTACCTTCTTCTCTCATCCTCATGGAATAGGAACTCGTATTGATTTCTTATTTTCATCAATCGATGTACTTAATAAAACTAGATCAGCAAATATTGGTAGTATCAACTTATCAGATCACGCCCCGGTCTTAATTGAGGTAGATCTAGGTCCTTCACCAAAATCTTACATTCCTTGGTCTTACCCAATTTTCCTCAAAGATAAGCCGGAATTTAATAAAAAGCTGAGAGAGAGATGGAAATTGTTTCTTAAAGAAAATATGTCAACTCAGGAGGATGAACCCAACTTGCCATTGTTATGGGATGCGTGGAAAGCGGTAATCCGTGGGGAAATTACTTCATATAGAATACATTATATGAGAAAAATTAATAAAGAATTTATTTTGCATTCTAAAGCTCAAAAAAAGGCATATTTGAATTTCGTTATGCATCCTACTAAACAACACAGTGAAAAATATAAAGAAGCATTAGATAAACTTAAACATTGGGTTAATTTGAGGGACCAATCTTCTTTCGCCTACTGTAAAGCTGGGTTTGGTAATTTACATAATAAATCAAATAGATTTCTCGCCAATATGTTTAAACATAGTAAATGGTCTCATAAACCAATGATGATTAGAAATCATTTGGGTAAGATGACTAACCTCCCAAAAGACATAGTAAATATCTTTAAATGTTATTTCGAATCTATTTATTCTCCTTCACAGCTGGATGAAACTGAAAGTCTGAATTTTCTTTCGAAGGTTAATTTCCCAAAACTATCTGAAGAGCAACTAGAGGTGCTTAATCAACCAATTAATATTCAGGAAGTATTGTCTACCATAAATTCTTTAAAGGATTTCAAAGCTGGTGGGCCGGATGGATTAATTTCTCCTTTTTATAAAACACTAAAATTGGAACTAGCCCCTTTTTTGACCAATCTATATAATGAAATTTATTGTCATGGGAAAGTCTTAAATTCTAGTATGGTTTCTCATATCAAATTAATTCCAAAGGAAGGCAAAGATCTTTCTCAACCGGCTTCCTTTAGACCAATTTCTTTAATAAATCTCGACATTAAAATTTTAACAAAAATAATAGCTGATAGGCTTTCTTTATTGCTTCCTAGTATTATCTCTCCTCAGCAAAATGGTTTTGTAAAAAATAGAACGGGTTAAGAATATACGTACTTTAATAAATATTATTTACAAAGCCAAGAAGGCTATGATTCCATGTTCAATATTGAGCTTAGATGCTGAGAAAGCCTTTGACAATGTCTCTTGGAAATATCTCTCAGAATGCTGTGACAGATTTGGTCTTAAAGGTCAGTTTATGTTATTACTTAGCTCTATTTATTCTAATCCCAAAGCAAGAATCGCAGCAGTTGGGGAATTATCAGAGACTTTTGATCTCTTCAGAGGAACTCGTCAAGGGTGTCCTTTGTCCCCACTTTTGTTTAATATCTCTATGGAGCCTTTAATTAGATTTCTGGACTCTTCAAATATATTCCAAGGTCTGAGGATCGATGGTAAACATTACAAATCATTAGCATATGCTGATGACCTTCTCTTGATTGTTAGTAATCCAACGTTATCACTTAAAAATATTTTTAATTTTTTTGACTATTATAAGACTTTTTCAGGATATTTCATTAATTCCAGTAAAACAGATATTCTGAACATTTGTTCTAACATTCCGAGGCAATTGCTATCTGATCTTCAAATTAAATCTCCTTCTGGTAAAATGAAATACTTGGGAATTTTGATCCCTTCTGATCTCTCTAAATTATACCCTTTAAATTTTTCTCCATTAAGTCACATAATGCAAACCCATTGCAAAAAATGGATGGATAGTCCATTGAACCTAATGGGAAGGATAGCATTATTCAAAATGCTAATTTTTCCAAAAATTGCGTTTCCTATTCTGAACCTTCCGCTATTGCTAAAACATCTTGATGTGCAGAAGTTAGACCGAATACTCAGAAATTTTATTTGGCATAACAAAAAACCTAAAATTTCTTTATCTAAACTTAGAAAACCTAAAGGTTTAGGAGGACTTAATGTCCCAGATTTCAGAAAGTTTAATATTGCTGCTAATACTAGATATATCGTGGAATGGCTGTCGGGTACTGAGAAATTTACTAATCTGAATCTGGAATTATTTTTGGACTCAAAAGAACATATTATATCTTCTTTACATAAAAACTGGTCTGAGCAACATATAGATATTAAGAGAAATCCAATTTTTAGGGATACAACCAGTACTTGGAAAATTCTATGTAAACAGAATAATCTAAACTTTAATGTCTCACCTTTTTTATCTCCTTTCTTTCTGAAGGGGTTTCCCATAAAGCAAAGAATTCAATTTTCTTACAAATGGAGAAAATTCGGTATTTCTCAAATTACTCACATTTTAGATCCAATTTTGGGAGACCCACTCCCTTGGAAAATGTTTAAGGAAAAGTATAGTCTTTCTGAGAAGGAAAGGCTCAGCTATTTGCAGATTAGACAAGGCTTTCAATTAATCGATAATAGAACAAAAACACAATTAAGTCATCATCAGTTTTATAAAGATTTATTACAGTTGGTTGATGATATTAAACTAAATAATATTTCATGGATCTCATTACATCTTTTAAAGTCAGTCTCCAAGGATTTAGATCCACTAGAGAATTCGAGCAAAAAATGGTCTTCATTTTTGGGAACTGATGTTTCTTCCAGGGAACTTCTGCATTCTTTCCAAAATTTTAGAAAGAATATATGTTCTGAGTCCTGGAGAGACCAACATTTCCGGCTCATTCATTTAGGTTATGGCTTATTGTTCCAAAACTGTGATAGCTCTCAGAAGATTTCTTTTTGTCCAAAATGTACAGAGAAGAATGTTGACTTCTTTCATTATATCTGGGATTGTCCGATTATTAGAAACCTATGGGAAAAAATAAAAAAGGTTTTATTAAAAAATTGACTAATTTAGATGTCTCTTTAAATCCTCAATATGCTCTAGTAGATGTGAAGGACTTTTTTCAGGTATCTTGCAATGGCTCTTCTATTAATGTCTCAGATGAAATATTATCTTTTTGTTGGTTAGTTATGGCAGCTACTCGGAAATCTATATTCTTGTACTGGATAAAAGAGAACCCCCCTTCTTTGAAGGACGTGCTGTCTTATCTATTTAACTTATGTATTCAAGAGGTAATTAGATTTAGAATGGATGATCTTCTCCAGAGAAATAGAATAAGGAATAGATGGTCTCTTTATATCTCATCTTTAGAGGCTGATAAGAGGTCATTTATCCTTGGTCTTATGGGACAAGATCTATGCTAATAAAATGCTAAAAGAGATATTTAATGCCTTCATTCACAAAAATGGTTCTTCATATATTTTTTGGCATTGTCAGACTTTAATTGGTAGGAGAGAATACCAGGTCTATTTTTCTAAATTATCTAAATTAATTTTATTTTACTTTATTATTATTATTCTGATATTTCATTATTTTATGTTATTTGTATTTCCCCTTTTTCTTTGTTTGTTTATTTATTTTGTTGTCTTTCATGTCAAATGTTTACTGTAATGCTCATGAATACTTCTTTTGCTCCTTATTGAAACACTGTATGTTTATCATATTGTCATATACTTGTATTTTATTGAAAATCTCAATAAAAAGAATTTCAAAAGAAAGGAGGTGCTTGTAGACGCCTTAATCGCAGCGTTTTGCCTCATAGCTCACCCGCGATGACCAGAGTATCACAGGCAGCAGGTCGGCTACAGTTGTAGTCCAAAAGGGCACAATATTGCAGGGTGATTTCAGGATAATAGCGGGAGCAGCAGAAAAGTACGTCTTCCCTCTAACTAATGCTGGCCACGCCCCCCCCCTTCCTGCCATGTTTAATACAAATGTACAGAGATGCGATGTTGTACTCTTAAATATTTGTGGTTTCAGAAAAAAACATTTTAATGTGATTATATTTGCCCATTATCAATGCAAATGTATTCTAAAAAATATTTTCAACAAAACCTTCAGAATAAAAATACAAACAAATTTCGTTCTGCAATCACTTCCGTAACTGTTTCACAGACTGCTTAACAGATGAAGAAAGTTTGATGCCGCAAACTAGTTCACACATTTTCTTCTTTTTTAAACAGGGCTGCATTTCAGACGATTCCCCTTTCTTTATTTATATTTCTTTGTGGTCCACGGATTAGCAACATATTCCATATGAGTTGCTTCTGATATGCGATCAAAACATTTTCTTCTTTGTAAGCTTTCTCTGAATTAAAGCTTTTGAAATTGCATCCATTTACATTCATAAGTTAAGCAATAAAGAAAATGCTTTCCTATTTTGCATTGAATCAGAGTACAGATGAATAGCAACATTTTTTCTGAGCATAGGACTATGTTTTTGATGTCGAGCAGAACGTGCAACATTTGCTATGCTGATGCATTGATAACAGACAGCTGGTTAGAAGTGTTCACACCACTGTCGTATTTGTCCAAGTACATTTATTTACATAAGAACAGCTATTGAGCATGCAATGTATCTCACAGTGCTGTTCTTGCTGTTCTTGGTACGCTTTACAATTGACAACCTATTATAAATACTGTGTAAAAACACATTGTTACAATGATTTAATACTATACACAGTGGCAAAAAAATCTTCAGAGGGGCCCGGCACACTCCGATCTCCAACCTCCCACCCACTCCCTTCCCCGATTTCACCCACTCCTCCCGACTTACGCCCCCCCGTCCTCACCGCAGGTAAGAGGGCGGCTGGGTTTTTTTTCTTTATAGGTACAGAGGAAGCAGACCCCACAGTCTTGGTCCCCCTTGTTTGCCCAGCCCCCCTCCAACTGAGGGGTCTGCTTCCTCTGTAATTACGCCTCTGACTATACAGACCTGCACCTATAGCCTATACAGACCTGCACTTTTGGTCCTATACCAGACCTGTGTATAGACTGCTAATCCCTTTTTATATTTAATGTTATGCAAGCCATTCATAGCAGTGACGTTCTAACTTAATGTAGCTTAAAGAATGCTTAAGTCATTCCACATCACTTGTAGCACTGAAGGACTAAATGATGTTGCCGTACGTACAATCCCTCACATTGAGGGTACAAGCTCACATTTTTCCTATTGAAATGGATGATATATATTGTAGACAACACTCGTAACAGGGGATGCAGGTATATATGGCCCTGGCCTAGCCACACGCCAGTAGTGAATCCCAGAAATGAAAGTATTGCCAATACCTGTGTTTGCTTTCAACGGGGTGCTCCCACTTTTATTCAAGGTGCTTCCAGACACTTTACAATGGATCAAACGTTTCGGGACCGCATGGCCCTTCCTCAGTGATACCCAACCATAGAGCGTGTACATATTTATAGACATTTCAACAGAGACCTCTTGTGGTGGTCGATACAAAATACTTTAAAATAATTAAATAACAGTGCAACAATGTTAAAAGCATCACAGTGTATCCATTTCACTTTCACAACCTGTTTCACAATGTGACTATCATTATAAATACATATGAATGGATTAAAATTACTAAAACACTCCTTTATCATGTGAATCGTGAATTATTATTCTCTATTTAACGATTGATAACATTAACCCATTATTACTCAACCTGAGTGATATACTCCATGCTTACAAAAAACACTATTTACACTTTACACAACATAGTTTGATAAACATACTGATATTTGTTACTCACTGACTATAGTACAATTAGCTGGAAGATGCATACATCTCACTTCTTATTGAAGATGTTCCTTATTTTAATGCTACTGCTTGTGTTTCCTCCAAGTCACAGGGGTTTGCGCAGTGGTGTCCATTGATGCTGCTCTCTGGGTCTTGCCTGTACTGCGCGTGCCTTCCCTCTCTTCCCTCTGTAGCACTTCCTCGTTGTTTATTCTGCCCCTTCTGTTGTCCTCCTGATCGCTCTGCGGCGTACTTGTGGCTAAAAAAGCCTTTCCGCTCCTTGAGTTGCCTGAAGACGCTGTGGAAGAAGATGGGCGTTGGTCTCTGGTGCTGGCTGACATCATCGGAGTGCGCGATCCTCGGCGCTATCGCTCCTGGGTCCTAGTGCGCTTCCTTTCAGCCGCCCAAGTGTATACACGATCGGATTCGTAGTCCAGGGTGTCTCTCCTATACTTCTGGAGTTTCTTCTGCACCAGATCAGCGCGGAAATCTGCAAGAGAGGCTTGTAGTTCAATGTTGAACTTGTTAAAGTTTTCAGAGGTGATTCTTGACTTTAATTCTGTTGTTGCAGTCATCAGTTCTTGCTGAGTGCTTTTAATATTACTTTGCAGCCCTTGTATCGTGTGAATCATCAGGTCCAACGAGCACCTGTTTAGGATAGCATACCACTTATCCATAAATTGTTTATCTTCCTTATTGAAAAACGGCAGCAAGGTGCATCTCAAGCCTCTAGGTATTCTGGCCACTTTTGCATATTCAGCTAGTGTACTGCAATGGAGACTAAGGCTTATTTCCTTTTTAGCCAATGTCTCAATCTTTCTTTTCACTTCTTTGTCAGGAGTAACAGAAACACAAGCAGTAGCATTAAAATAAGGAACATCTTCAATAAGAAGTGAGATGTATGCATCTTCCAGCTAATTGTACTATAGTCAGTGAGTAACAAATATCAGTATGTTTATCAAACTATGTTGTGTAAAGTGTAAATAGTGTTTTTTGTAAGCATGGAGTATATCACTCAGGTTGAGTAATAATGGGTTAATGTTATCAATCGTTAAATAGAGAATAATAATTCACGATTCACATGATAAAGGAGTGTTTTAGTAATTTTAATCCATTCATATGTATTTATAATGATAGTCACATTGTGAAACAGGTTGTGAAAGTGAAATGGATACACTGTGATGCTTTTAACATTGTTGCACTGTTATTTAATTATTTTAAAGTATTTTGTATCGACCACCACAAGAGGTCGCTGTTAAAATGTCTATAAATATGTACACGCTCTATGGTTGGGTATCACTGAGGAAGGGCCATGCGGTCCCGAAACGTTTGATCCATTGTAAAGTGTCTGGAAGCACCTTGAATAAAAGTGGGAGCACCCCGTTGAAAGCAAACACAGGTATTGGCAATACTTTCATTTCTGTGATATATATTGTATGCATCAGATGCATTAATAAAGTTTAATCTACCTGTATATACAAGTCTCCTGCAGCAAAATAGCAAATCTACTGTAGGGTGAAGACACAAAGCTACTATTGGCAGCTACTTGTCATGGCTACAAAACAGATAAGTGATAATTGGCTTTACTAAGTCAGTATGAGGCAGATTTATTAAGGGTGGAATGGTAAATTAAAATTAAAAATTTTCGATTTTTTTTTTTTGGTCAAAACTCCACATGGATAATAATCCAAACTCGATTTAAATTTTAATTTGAAAACCTTGACCCTTGGAACAATTCAAACAAATTTGACTATTTGCCACCTAAAACCTGCTGAGTTCATGTATAAGTCAATGGGAGAGGTACAGACACCCGTCCCTACAATTGTAGTGGGGAAAATTCTCTATTGAATTTACATCACAGAGAAATTACTTGTTTGGGATATTAGCATGGAAGAGATGATGTTAATAATGAAATCTAAAAGGTTCTATCTTTATAATGCTGGTTTGCCATCCTGGAGAATGTATTCTTGCTCTCTTGGTAAATTGGCAAATAGAGAGAATTCACCTGGCAAAAACAGTTGAAAGTTCGCTAATGGAAAAAAGATGTTCACCAATATGGATAATTTACCAAAACTTGCTATACTCTCTTTTAGTCAAATTGGCTAATTCCCATTTTTAGCAAAACTATACCAAATTTTAATTTCTACAAAGTCAATGGGTCACCACAGTCCTCTAGAGTGATATTCCACCACTCTCCATTCATTTCTATGGGATTTTGAAAGGCATATTTATCAAAGGATGAACTTTCACCCATTGATAAAAAATCTTTTAAAAATCCCATAGAAATGAATGGAGAGTGGCAGAATTTCACTCTAGAGGACTATGGTGATCTCTAGTTTCACTCTTTGATAAATATACTCCTATATCTGTACTGTCTGATTTATGATTAATTCTGAAATGAATGTTAGTTTGTTTACCAAATTAATATATCATATTGACATCTAACCTGCAGTTACATTCACAAATCAATATTGAATCTTACTAATTAAATTCATTTTTTCATTCTAATTTCTAATGAATGTGTATTGGAGAGGTTCTCAAGGTTTATTTTCTTTCATTAGGCAAAATTTAACTTTTGCATTAGCAACCACTTAAGATTTGTATCAGGGTGGTCAATGTGCCACTTGTCAGACTTCCATTTTTGTTTGTATATGTGTATGCTGATGTAGGGGCCCCTACGGGTTAATCTGCCCTACAGCTTTAAGGCCCCTCTCCTTTTATTTCTTGGAGTGATCTGCCAGGAGAGAATGACACTCCCCTGCTATATAGTGTGTGTAGGGAGTGGCCACTTCCTCTTTGGCCTGTGGATGGTGATCCAGCTGGGTGTGCCCAGGGGAGCCTGGGTACAGCTATGCCCAGAAAGGCCCATGTGCTTTGGAGAAGAAGTCGGGGACCAGGAAACCCCATAAATGAGGAATAGTTACACTAGGGCAGACTTGTAATAGTCTCTCTAGGAGAGAAAGGCAGAGAGGTGAGAGGGAAAGAGCAGCTGAAGCTCCAACGAGGATTTGCAGCAAGGAGTAGCTTCCCAGAGGCTCTATGTGTTGCCTCCAGTCAGGGACCTCAGTGAAGAGGGACTGTAGGGTAGAAGCTGCTTTCCTGAGAACTTCCAGGAGGGAATGTGTGTGAATTCTGCAAATGCCTAATGGAGATCTTTCCTCTGTGAGAAATGCCTAATGCCTGCAGCTCTGTGTGAGTATTAAACCTGTGGTCACTTGCCTTGTGCATAGTTAAATAAACCGTTTTCTGTTTTACTGCAAGAACCTCCTGGTGCCCATCTTTTGTTGTATGCACAGTAGCCTGGGGGATGTAGTTGCACTACACCATAGAGGGAACACTTCCACATGGCAAAGGCCCTGACCCTGTTGTGTAAATCGCAGTATAACCCATGCTTCTACTGCTAGCTGGACAGTTTAACTATGTGTGTGCTATGCAGCCCAAATAGATGTTACACTGACTTATGTTTGTTACTTAAATGGTCACTATCAACACATTTTTAAAAAAAAATATGTTCTTTGCTAGTTCCTCTGGCAAGATTTAGCCGCAAACTAAGTCAGTAACATTTTTAAAAATGGCAATTTCAGGCTGGCTGGACTCAGTCATCTTTATGACCTTCTACAACTCTCTCAATGCATTCTGATCCCCTTACAAGAAGACCGCATAGGTAATAGATAGTCACATAGAGGCATGCTATAGCATAGCTGAGATATCATCCGTCATAAATAACTAGGGATGTCGCGGACTGTTCGCCGGCGAACTTGTTCGCGCGAACATCGGCTGTTCGCGCTCGCCGAATGTTCGCGAACGTCGCGCGACGTTCGCCATTTTGGGTTCGCCTTACCTGGCGCTTTTTTTTGACCTCTCACCCCAGACCAGCAGATACATGGCAGCCAATCAGGAAGCTCTCCCTCCTGGACCACCCCCACACCCCCTGGACCACTCCCCTTCCATATATAAACTGAAGCCCTGCAGCGTTTTTTCATTCTGCCTGTGTGTGCTTGGAAGAGCTAGTGTAGGGAGAGAGCTGCTAGTGATTTCACTGATTTGAGGGACAGTTGATAGTAAGTTTGCTGGCTAGTAATCTACTTGATACTGCTCTGTATTGGAGGGACAGAAGTCTGCAGGGATTTGAGGGACATTTTAGGGTAGCTTTGCTGGCTAGTAATCTACCTTCTACTGCAGTGCTCTGTATGTAGCTGCCTGCTGTGGGCACTGATCTCTTCTGATCTCATCTGCTGACTGCTGTAATAACCCAATAGTCCTTGTAAGGACTGCTTTTATTTTCTTTTTTGTTGTTTTACTTTGCTACTTTAACAGCCAAGTGCTATTAGTCTAGCTGTGTTGGGGAGTGGGACTGGTGTGCTACTGTGCTGCTCCTAGTAGTTCAGCAGCACCAACCCGAGAATATTTTTTTTTTTTAATATACATATAATTTTTTTTTTATTTTACTTATCTTACTGTTCTTTAAGGTGTCCAGTGCTGTTTGCTGTTCTTCATAGTAGTGCACCAATAGTAGTGCACTTGCAGGCATTATTTGCCCAGTGGCCATCTAGCTGTGTGAGCTTGTTCACATTCTGTCTAAATATCAATAATAATACCGTCTCCAGAAACACCACCTGAGTGACGTTTTTCAAGCAGCAATAATATATTCCGTATCCACCACTGCTGTAGTGTATACGTTGACCTTGTAGGCATTATTTGCCCAGTGTGTTCTTCTTTTTCAAACCACTGCCACTTAGCTGTGTGAGCTTGTTCACATTCTGTCTAAATATCAATAATAATACCGTCTCCAGAAACACCACCTGAGTGACGTTTTTCAAGCAGCAATAATATATTCCGTATCCACCACTGCTGTAGTGTATACGTTGACCTTGTAGGCATTATTTGCCCAGTGTGTTCTTCTTTTTCAAACCACTGCCACTTAGCTGTGTGAGCTTGTTCACATTCTGTCTAAATATCAATAATAATACCGTCTCCAGAAACACGACCTGAGTGACGTTTTTCAAGCAGCAATAATATATTCCGTATCCACCACTGCTGTAGTGTATACGTTGATCTTGTAGGCATTATTTGCCCAGTGTGTTCTTCATTTTCAAACCACTGCCATCTAGCTGTGTGAACTTGTTCACATTCTGTCTAAATATCAATAATAATACCGTCTCCAGAAACACCACCTGAGTTGTTGTTGTTTTTGTTTTAAAAATAATGCCAGGCAAAGGCAGGCCGCCACGCAGAGGCACTAGGGGCCGTGCTGCTATGCTATCCTGTGGCCCTAGGAAATTGCCCAGTTTTAAAAAGGCAATGACCCTGAACTCCCAAAATGCTGAAGAGGTAGTTGACTGGCTTACACAGCACACCCCATCCTCTACCGTTTCTAACTTTACCACAACATCCTCATCCTCCACTGCTATGGGCACCCCACGTAACACTTCCTCCACCACCGGCGCCCCTTCTTCACTGGAGTCAGAGGAGTTATTTTCACATGAGTTTCTTGAACTG
The DNA here is from genome assembly GCF_017654675.1 of Xenopus laevis. Taxonomy (NCBI): domain Eukaryota; kingdom Metazoa; phylum Chordata; class Amphibia; order Anura; family Pipidae; genus Xenopus; species Xenopus laevis. Next base: position 49,513,199 of record NC_054382.1, on the reverse strand, counting down.
AGTGATGCGCAACCATTATTGGCAGAAGAAGATGAAGGAGATGAGGACGTTACACCAGATTTAATTCTGGCAGAGAACACAACAGAGATGGACATAATGAGTGATGACGAGGAGGTCCCCGCTGCTGCTTCCTTCTGTGAGCTGTTAGAAGAAATTGATGCATCTGAAGAGAATGATGATGAGGAGATTGATGTTTTGTGGGTGCCCAGTAGAAGAGAGCAAGAGGAGGATAGTTGAGATGGAGAGACGGAGAGTCAGAGAGGCAGGAGGAGAATAAGACTTAGAAGAAGCAGGGAGGACAGCTCGCAGGGAACAGTAGGGCAACAACATGTATCGGCACCTGTGGTCAGCCGGCCAACGCACCCGCCATTGCCGCCAACGCCGCCGACTTCTACTTTTACCGCCAGATTGCCAGCCTCAAAAAGGTCAGCAGTGTGGGATTTTTTTAATGTGTGTGCCTCTGACAAAAGCAGTGTAATTTGCAATGAGTGCAGTCAGAAACTGAGTCTTGGGAAGCCCAACAGCCACATAGGTACAACTTCTATGCGAAGGCACATGAACGGCAAGCACAAAGCACTTTGGGAGCAACACCTCAAAGGCAACAGGCAAACTAAAAGCCACCCTCCTTCTGGTCCAGCATCTTACTGCTCTACCTCTGCTGTCCTTGACCCGTCTGAACCACCCTCCACTCCGCCTTCCACCTTGACCACCAGTTCCCATTCCCAGTCATCTGCCCCCAGCCAAGTTTCTGTGAGGGCCATGTTTGAGCGTAAGAAGCCAATGTCTGCGAGTCACCCCCTTGCCCGGCGTCTGACAGCTGGCTTGTCCGCACTCTTAGCCCGCCAGCTTTTACCATACCAGCTGGTGGACTCTGAGGCCTTCCGCAAATTTGTAGCAATTGGGACACCGCAGTGGAAGGTACCCAGCCGCAATTTTTTTCAAAAAAGGGAATACCACACCTGTACCACCATGTGCAGAGCCAAGTCACCGCATCTCTGTCACTTAGTGTTGGGCCAAAGGTCCATATGACTACTGACGCATGGTCCTCCAAGCATGGTCAGGGCAGGTATGTCACCTACACTGCCCACTGGGTGAACTTGGTCATGGTTGGGAAGCAGGAAATGTGTGGCTCAACAACGACAGTGGAGTTGGTGTCACCGCCACGGATTGCACGCGGTTCTGCCACCACCTCTACTCCTCCTTCGCTCTCTACCTCGTCTTCTTCCTCTTCTTCGTCCTCTGCTGCTGGGTCCTCCTCCTCCACACCTGTGCACCCCCAGCTCCCCCTAGGCTATTCGACGTGCCAGGTACGCCGTTGTCATGCTGTCTTGGGGATGACGTGCCTGGAAAGCAAAAACCATACCGGATCTGTACTCCTGTCATCTCTGCAGTCACAGGCCGATCGGTGGCTGACCCCACACCAACTGAAGATCGGAAAAGTGGTGTGTGACAATGGAAGCAATCTGTTGGCAGCACTGAGACTGGGCAATTTAACACATGTGCCCTGCATGGCACATGCTCTGAATTTAATAGTACAACGTTTTGTCTCAAAGTACCCAGGATTCCAGGACGTTCTCAGGCAGTCCAGGAAGGTGTCGGTCCATTTCAGACGTTCCTATACAGCCATGGCACGCCTTGCTGACATTCAGCAGCGGTACAACATGCCAGTCAGGCGTTTGATTTGCGACAGCCAGACTCGCTGGAATTCAACGCTCCTCATGTTGGAACGTCTGCTGCAACAACAAAGAGCCATCAACGAATACCTGTTTGAACTGGGTGGTAGGACTGGATCTGCAGAGCTGGGGATTTTTTCCCCCCATTACTGGGTGCTTATGCGCGATGCCTGCAGGCTCATGCGCCCTTTTGAAGAGGTTACAAATATGGTCAGTCGCACCGAAGGCACCATCAGCGACCTAATACCCTTTGCTTTCTTCCTGGAGCGTGCCGTGCGACGAGTGACAGATGAGGCTGTAGACCAGCGTGACGAGGAGCAGGAAGCGCACGATTTCTGGTCGGAATCACCAGAACGAACCCAGGCACCTGCTGCAATGCAGGGAGAGGTGTCAGAAGTGGAGTCAGAGGAGGAAGGTGGCTTTGTGGAGGAGGAGGACCAACAGGAGCAGGCTTCCCAGGGGGCTAGTGGTGACCTTTTGGGGACCCCTGGTCTTGTACGTGGCTGGGGGGAGGAGACCGTGGATGATGCAGTCCTTGATAACGAGGAAGCGGAGATGGATACCTCTGCATCCAACCTTGTGAGAATGGGGTCTTTCATGCTGTCATGCCTGTTGAAGGACCCCCGTATCAAGAGGCTTAAGGAGAAGGACCTGTACTGGGTCGCAACTCTACTAGACCCTCGGTACAAGCATAAAGTGGCAGAAATGTTACCAACATACCACAAGTCTGAAAGGATGCTGCATTTACAAACCAGCCTGCAAAACATGTTGTACAATGCTTTTAAGGGTGATGTCACTTCAGGAACTCATCAACATTCCAGGGGCAGAGGTGCCAGTAATCCTGCCACGAGCGCACCTGCAAGGACAAAGCACTTTGGCCACTCTGTAACGTCAGACATGCAAATGTTTTTTTGTCCAAGGCAGCGGCAGAACCCTTCTGGATCCACCCTCAAAGAACGCCTCGACCGGCAGGTAGCGGACTACCTGGCATTAACTGCAGATATCGACACTCTGAGGAGCGATGAACCCCTGGACTACAGGGTGCGCAGGCTTGATCTGTGGCCAGAGCTGTCACAATTTGCCATGAACCTCTTGTCTTGCCCCGCCTCAAGTGTCCTCTCAGAAAGGACCTTCAGTGCAGCAGGAGGGATTGTAACTGAGAAGAGAACTCGCCTAGGTCACAAAAGTGTGGATTACCTGACCTTTATTAAAATGAATGAGGGGTGGATCTCGGAGGGTTACTGCACGCCGGAAGACTTGTTCTGAGTTTCTGATTCTGACTCCCCATGCAGCTGTCCTTCTCTGCACGCCTCATGACTCCACATACAGCTGTCCTTTAGTGTCCTCCTCCCTCCACCACCGTTACAAACTAGGGTGCAAACCCTACTGGTTTAATTTGAATCCAGGTAAATCCTGAGTTTTTCTGGCCTCTGTGCTTCAGTGGCTGCGACCAAAAAAAACAGAATATTTTCAGCATTTATATGGCATATTTTTTCTGGCCTCTGTGCTTCAGTGGCTGTGACAAAAAAAATGAATATTTTCAGCATTTATATGGCATATTGTTTCGGCCTCTGTGCTTCAGTGGCTGTGACAAAAAAATGAATATTTTCAGCATTTATATGGCATATTTTTTCTGGCCTCTGTGCTTCAGTGGCTGCGACCAAAAAAAACAGAATATTTTCAGCATTTATATGGCATATTTTTCCTGGCCTCTGTGCTTCAGTGGCTGCGACAAAAATAAATGAATATTTTCAGCATTTTTATGGCATATTTTTTCTGGCCTCTGTGCTTCAGTGGCTGTGACAAAAAAATGAATATTTTCAGCATTTATATGGCATATTTTTTCTGGCCTCTGTGCTTCAGTGGCTGCGACCAAAAAAACCAGAATATTTTCAGCATTTATATGGCATATTTTTCCTGGCCTCTGTGCTTCAGTGGCTGCGACCAAAAAAATTTAATATTTTCAGCATTTATATGGCATATTTTTTCTGGCCTCTGTGCTTCAGTGGCTGCGACAAAAATAAATGAATATTTTCAGCATTTATATGGCATATTTTTTCTGGCCTCTGTGCTTCAGTGGCTGCGACCAAAAAAAACAGAATATTTTCAGCATTTATATGGCATATTTTTTCTGGCCTCTGTGCTTCAGTGGCTGTGACAAAAAATGAATATTTTCAGCATTTATATGGCATATTTTTTCTGGCCTCTGTGCTTCAGTGGCTGTGACAAAAAAATGAATATTTTCAGCATTTATATGGCATATTGTTTCGGCCTCTGTGCTTCAGTGGCTGCGACCAAAAAAATTGAATATTTTCAGCATTTATATGGCATATTTTTTCTGGCCTCTGTGCTTCAGTGTCTGCGACAAAAAAAATTTATATTGTTAGCATTTATATGGCATATTTTTCCTGGCCTCTGTGCTGCAGTGGCTGCGACAAAAATTTTTTTTATATTGTTTGCATTTATATGGCATATTTTTTCTGGCCTCTGTGCTGCAGTGGCTGCGACAAAAAAAAATTTATATTGTTTGCATTTATATGGCATATTTTTTCTGGCCTCTGTGCTGCAGTGGCTGCGACAAAAAAAAATTAATATTGTTTGCATTTATATGGCATATTTTTTCTGGCCTCTGTGCTGCAGTGGCTGCCACAAAAAAAAATTAATATTTTCAGCATTTATATGGCATATTGTTTCTGGACTTCTGGTTCAGTGGCTGCGACAAAAAAAACATAATTTTTCAGGAAAGTACACATGCCTAATTTTTCAGGGTTCTGCAACAGTGGCAAAATCGCATCTTTTATGGTCACCGCAGGTGATCAATAAAGTAGACCAAAACTGGGCCCACACTGCAGAATCAGTGTTTTTTGGTTCACTTCACTGTACATTGAATTACCTCTGCCTGACCGTGCACGTGCGCACAAGCACGGTGACTGCTAAACACACCACTACAGAAATATTGCCACCAACAGGACGAACATCCTGGAGGTGACAAGCAACTAGTAATTAAAAACTATTATTTGCTCACTTGACGGTATCATTCATTAAAGCTCTTTGCGTCTTTTAGCATTGCAGTAAGCACCGCGTTTCGTCTTTGCGTGTGAACAGGCTGTAACTTTTACACGACTTGATTGGCATGTAGACGTTTTAAAGCATTTTATTACACAGGTTTAGAAATGTAGTGTGATTTCTGCCCTTTACAGCACAAAACGCAGCGCTGTGTCAACAATGGATTTTTCAGATACATTTTTGCCCTTGATCCCCCTCTGGCATGCCACTGTCCAGGTCGTTGCACCCTTTAAACAACTTTAAAATCATTTTTCTGGCCAGAAATGTCTTTTCTAGCTTTTAAAATTCGCCTTCCCATTGAAGTCTATGGGGTTCGCGACGTTCGCGAACCGTTCGCATTTTTGCCGCAAGTTCGCGAATATGTTCGCGAACTTTTTTTCCGACGTTCGCTACATCCCTATAAATAACCAAAGATGGCATTTTACAGGAACGACATCAAACTTTATGTATACTGTAAGTAGCAAAAAATAGTCAGCAAAAGTATCTCCCTATACCGAGCAGCACCATTCTGCAAGGGTCTTTGAAATACCAGAGTGTACTACTTATCTGTATGTTATACATAGTGATGGGCGAATAAATTTGCCAGGCATGGATTTGTGACGAATGTCTGTGTTTTGCCACATGTAAATAAATTCGCAAAACTGCAGCAAAAATTCGCAAGGTGAAAAATCCGCCACAAAAAAAAATTTGATGTGCAACAAAGAAGCTACAAGGACAAGATAGTAGCGCATATAAAAATTGTTGCTCTGTCACAATTGACACACGTCAAAGTTATTTTGACGCCCATTGACTTGCGTTTCGCAAATTTTTCTCTGTTGCACAAAGTTTTTCTCCGTTTCGTGAACGGGACAGATTCGCCCATCACTAGTTATACGCTTTAATTATTCTTGTACTTATTTTAATGAAATTATTTAATTTAAAATAAGGACACCTACCATAATTTGTCTTATCTGCGCATAAACCAATTCTTCCCTTCACCTTTTCCTCCACTATTTTCCTTTCGGAGTAAATTAAATGCAGTTGTGTCATGTGCCTTCTAAAAGTTAACACAGTACAAGCTGAAACATGCCAGTTTTCCCTTCAATAATTCATTGTGTCTTTCTGTAAAAAGTTTTGTTCCTAGTTCCATAATCTCCCATGTATTCATTATGCACAAGATCGCTAATAAACATCCAGAAAGACTGAATTTCTGCTCCTGTTCCATTTTTAACATTTCCTGTTGTGAAGAGAGATTGTTCATGTTTTTCTTATGAACCAGTTGTGCCTTTTGATGAGCCTAGAGCTAATTTAATGAAGCCAAAATGTTGGAGTTGCAATGTAGTTTGACAAAGCCTCAAACTGAAAATGGCATATTCACTGAACTATCTGAATGGGTGTGTCTGGTACCGACTACCCTACACTGTCATATACTGTATATGTGACACTGCATTGATTCTGCCATGTGTACAGTAGCGTAGCATGTATATTACAGTATGTCTAATGGGTGCAACATACAGTATACCCAAAAGATCCTTAACATTGCTTTGAGATTGGTATTAATTGGTACATTTGTCACATACAATGCACATAGTTAATAACATTTTAGTAGAACAATTGTATGACTTTTGCCAGATGAATAAGGAAAGTCTTTCTTCTTTATGTGACACACTCCAAAAAGCAATGATGGAATATATCTGAATAATAAAACAAAAAGCAATCATGGATACTCTGGTCTGTTTTATAATTTATTCACATAGGTTTCAGTTTTTGTTTACATTGGTATTGGCTCATGTAGTTTTTTCTTCTTTGTGCTTATGTACTGGGGCATGGTCAGGCAAACTGGACCCAAAGCTTTGCCATGTGTGATATGTCAGTGTTCGTGACATAGACATGCTCAGTGGGCTTTGAGCAGCTGTTGAGAAGCTAAGCTTAGGGATGATACTAAATCATCAAGCAGAAAATTAGGTTTGTCTGTTATATATGTTACAGGGCTGATTATTATATCTAATGCTAATTGTACTGGTTTCTGACCTGCCATGTACCACTTACACTGTGACATTTATATTATATATATTAAGTATCTTGTGGATAGCCTAAAATATAATGTACATTTCTGTCCTACTTCTTTAATTAAGCTTTAGTTCTTCTTTAAAAGTGTTTTGACAAGTTATAAGCTTTCCAGTCAGACCTGGCAGCAGGGCCTAAAAACCTTTTCTGGCAGTATTGGCTAATCATTCTGGAAAGAATCTGTAAATTTCCCAGTTTACAATAAATGAGAAAGATTAGCAAAAGCCAGAATATTCATATTGTGACTGTTTATCTTCCCTCAAGGCAATATCAATATTGCACAACAGAGACGACAGCCGCTCATAAAAGTAACTCTGTTTTTTGCATTGGTGCAGTAAAGAATCGGCAAATTAAAGGCATAATTGGTAGTGCACACTTTTCAGATCTCTCTCCACTGCTTAACTGTATGACAATGTCTGAAAAGCAAATCACTGCTGATTAGATTTTTTACTGGGTATCCTAAGATTAAAGAGCACCAAGTGACAGACGCTTATATTTCGCTGGCAGTAGTAGCACCCCTGGTGATAAGAGAACAATTTTGCAGACTGCTCCTTTTTACATTTATAAAAAAATATTTTGTACTGATAAAATGATAAGGCTCAGATCGGTAAGAGAGATGAAATCATGTCTAGGGTGAAGTTTACAATGTATTTATGGATGTTTATAGTATACCATAATTAATTTATGGCCATAATGCCCACGATGATCTATCAATATCCTAGTGAACTAATATAACAGCAATGTGATGCATACTTTATGTAAAGATTTATTTTGTATGATTTGTGACACTATTTAAAGGAAAAATTAAGCTTCACTAAAGAAGTAGGGAAGAAATGTTGTACAGTAAATATTGTACATTACAGTTGTACAGTAAAGATCTGTGCACATGCACTGTGCTGCTGTCACTTACTGAGTTTAGGGACAGATTATTGGTTCGATAATCTGATAAATTACACTTTTCCGTTAGATAATGTGATGTATGTGAGTTATTTGGCCAACAATTCAACACTTTTTCAGACAATTTTTGATTTAAATTGTTAGTAAATTAAGCCAGATCGTAGTTGGGAATTAGATCAAAATTTTATTATTAAAATTATGGGAAAAATCAAGTTTTAATAGCCCCCCTAAATCTTCAGGTCCTTTTGTCTAAATAGAACCATAAATTTGCTTTCCACACTACTTTTAATAACTAGCGTTAATCCATACAGTTTAATAGAATGAGATAAAAGAAAGCAGTTGAAACGCAAAGAACAGGGACAATCAAAATGCCCAAGTACTGAAATAAATAGTACTGCAAATAAATTTAGCTGAGGTGGGCATAGAGAGAGACAAACTGCAGGTGGGCATCTGTACAGAGAGATACATTCAGTCCAAAGGCGAGGAAGGTTTTCTATACTAAAATATACTTTTGGTGAAAAACATATTTATATATCTGCATTTATGTACTGTAACCGCTTTGGCAATGTGATAAGCGGTGTAAAGCTATGAACGCAATCTCACAAGAGCAGATTTCTTGTTTATTTGAAGATGTTCACAAGATGTTTTATAGAGACAACAGAGGCCCTTTTATTCCCCTCTGATTGAGTCACTGGAGGATTTCAGTGGTTTCCAGCAGAGAACAATTTTGCTATAGATTTTTACTCATTACTAAAACAAGAAACAAACATTCTGTACTCATCTCACTGGAGTTGGAATTATCAGTTTTTTTTAATGATATAAAATAATATTTAGTGATACAAACATTTTTAGCTTTCTTCCAATCAAATAGTCTTGCTCTCCCACTGAGCCTTAGGAATAAACTTGTATGAGCAGCATCATCCTGCCTTACTAGTAGTACTGCTACAATATCATGAAAATACATCTTTATGAGACTTTAACCACTTCATAGAGGGGAGTCTTTCCCGCACTGAAGTGGCTATAAAGTATTCTTTTTCTTCAAGAGAAGACATAACATATCCATTCATTTTTTTATTGAACTGCGGTTTTCAAAAGCAAGATTGAACATAATCCTCAATCGCATTTAGAGCCTTGTGTTGGCTTATATTGGTTTCTGAGATCTTATATGAAGCTATATATTATTAAATAGTGACTAGACTATGGAACAATGGCTATTGTTGTTGAGGTTGTTAACTAGAGATGTTAGGTTCATGAGCTGGTTGAAGGAACTACTCCTAGGATTTGCCTAAAGTTGTTTTTTATGTTCAAGTTGGCAGTAGAATTTTGTTACAAGTAACGGATTAGTCTTATGTATGATGCATTGGTATTTATTGTATCTCCTGGTAGTCACATTTTTGTAAGACAGCAATACAATACATCTACTATAGATTTACATTAGAAAGAATCATGATCTGTCTCAATCAACTGAGAGTCTGACACAAAAGATGTTATAGTTGGTGACAGTCCTAGATAGGCAAAAATGTAAGTGTAGTCTTGAAATACAACTATACTATATATATATGTATGTACTACGTGTGTGTGTGTGTGTGTATGTGTGTGTGTGTGTGTATATATATATATATATATATATATATATATTGTAACCGTTTTAGGTAACAGGGTCGTCGTCTCCTGGGTGTAGACGGGTGCACAGCAGTATTGGAGTCCACGCAAAATAACACAAAACTTGGCTGGTAATGTGCAACTGGCCGCAACCAGTTTTGTCTGGTTGGCAGGAAGACATGAATCAAAACAAACAAAAACGAAAATAAAACCTTGCCTGCCCGGCACTAACTAAACAATTAGATCCTAACTAACTAGGTGAGGATCTAACATCCAGCACCTAATAGAAAACAGTATTTGTGGTACAGCACATACTCACATGAATCTGTCTCTCTAACAGGCCTGCACTGCCTGCTCTTTTTTCCCAGGATTGAGAGAGAGACACACACAATCCCTTGCCTACTTAAGGAGAGAAAACACCTGTTCCTCTCTCAGGTGTTGGGCAAATCCGGACCATCCATCTGGAATCGGATCCAGCCCAACACTCAACACTCGTAAACCGGGTCCTTTTTCCGGCTATTACAGCTGTACATTTACCTGGTTGCTTTAAAACAGTATGACAGAAATCTGATACATACACCCCCTCAACCAATTTCCCCAGCATTTCTGTTACAATATATATACACACACACATATATATATATATATATATATATATATATATATATATATATATATATATATATAATAAAGTAGAAATGACCAGGGTAAATTAAATGGATAATAAAGAAGAAATGACCAGCAACACCGAGTCCATTGGTGCAAAATTCAGAAGTGTATTAAAAATACATGTAAAGCCGACGTGACGTTTCGGTCCACTCAGGGACCTTTCTCAAGGAAAAAGGTCCCTTGAGAAAGGGCCCTGAGTGGACCGAAACGTCACGTCGGCTTTACATGTATTTTTAATAAACTTTTGAATTTTTCACAAAAGGACTCGGTGTTGCTGGTCATTTCTTCTTTATTATCCATTTAATTTACCCTGCACCCGAGACAAGATTCAAGAAGGGCGGGATGCTGCTCATTCGGAATTACTACAACTATATATCTACATATATATATATATATCAATAAAGGAAAAATCCGCACTCATGGGTCTTTGTGAAAAAATTTCTTAGTGTTTATTCATTCGACGTTTCTGCTCATGAACGTGAGCCGTCCTCAGGAAATGTACACGGTATGGAACCTGTTATCCAGAATGCTAGGGACCTGGAGTTTTTGCGGATAATGGATCTTTCTGTAATTTGGATCTTCATACCTTATCTACTGTTTTAGTATTACAGAGAAAAGGGAAATAATTTTTACAAAAATTGGATTATTTGATTATAATGGAGTTCTATATCAAATATTTCCAGATAACAGATCCCATAACTGTACTTTTTCCTTCTCCAAGCACTTAAAAAACACCAACTTGGGTGTTTATATTCTACCACACACAGTAGTATAATAATTAGCTTAACAAATTAGCTTTTTTTTCATTATCTTTTGCCTTCTACTTGGTTGTCTTGTCCTAGGTTTTTATATGCAGCACACCCATAGAAGGTGCACTGAAAGAACACCGTTTGAATTGAGACTTGGCACATTTTCCCCTATGCTCATAGCTAAGGATGCCTCCCCCCAACCACATATTAATGTTATATGGAGAATGAATAGATAGTAGCTGATACCACAAAACTAGTGTCTGATACATTTACCGTTAGCAGAGTTATTCACTGGCAATCTTCTCTGTCTACCTTTTCTATGCTTTTGAAAGTAAACTATTTGGAAATATATTATTGATTAGGTTCTCCCGAGATTCTATTCCAGTAAGCCCTTTAATTTATTTATAATTTAATTATAATGTATTCATCTATTTCTGTACAAAATATATATGACTTTATGGTGTAAAATTATGGTGTCCACTATCATCTCTTTTTTAGTGCTGAAAAAAATAAATACATGGATAAAACAAAACAAAGAAAACCTGAGTTGTCATTTTCATTTTAAACATTAGTTACCATTATCCAGCAGTGCATTTAATATTCATAATCGAGGCAAGTATTTTTTATTGATTTTATTTTAATTTTTATACATATACTGTACATGTACTAAGGGAGTTGACACCTCCTGGATTTTTTGTTTAATTGCTTCAGGAGTTAATGCAGATGATAAAGTAGGGTCCTTTGTATCCTGACAGTATTGAGGTTACCTGCCACTTATGGTATCCCAAACCCAGAACAAACCCCAAGGTCCCGGCCTCATGCTTCCGTCTATAACAGCTGCTTCTTAATTTGGGAGGAGCCCTCCACTATTCCAGGTCTAAAAGTGAGAGAGTTCTCAGCAGGCAAGGCAGCCAAATGTTAAGAGGAAGAACAGAGAACAAGGAGCGTGGTTAGGGAACAAGCTGGCCAATAGCAATGGGGTAGAGCCGTACAAAATCAGGAGTCAAGAGGGTAGTTGAGGTCACAGAGCGGGGCAAACACACCAGTAGCATAGTACAGAATTGTGTTCCAAGAGAATAGTCATAAACAGGTTAGGGTCAAGAGAGGCAGCAAACTAGACAAAGTCAGGGACAGGCAGGATCAAGAACAGGTTAAACAAACTTGGAATTGCACCTAGGATCTTTTGTAAATAATGAGTTCGGCAATGAGTGTTTGGACATCATTTATATTGTGAATTTGGTCTTGTCCATAACACTAGGGTAAATGGGGTAGGCTTAATCATGGAAATCGTAGCTTTTGAGTTGTTCCACTGAGTTGTTCCACTGCACATTTTCTATTTTCACCCAACATATGACAAATGTGGCCAAGCAGATTCATAATACATCTGTAGTGATGGTAGTATTAATTCTCTGGAATTTGCTGCCCCAAAATAAATCATGAAACGTTGCTTGAATGTTTTTAATAAACTTTGAAGGAACCTCTATAGATAGATAGATTCAAAAAGGTACTGTCACGGCCGGCACCCAACACCAGAACAAGTGCTCGAATCCTGGTTCTGAGCTAAGCTTCACCAGTGGTGTGACCACCTTTGAGCTTCGGGAGGAGCCCTCAGCCTAATCGGGTGCCACCTGGTCTTACGAGAGGTTCAAGCAAGTGTTCTGGCAGGCAATGGGGCACGGCTGGTAGCTAGAGTCTTTGGGACCGAGGATCACGGTAACAGACAAGGATAAGGCAGAAGGATCGTCAGACAGGCTGGGTCGTGGCAGGCAGAAAGCAAGGGTCGTCAGGCAGGCAAGGGTCAAAACCGGGTATCAAGCAGGAAGGGTACAAGCAGAAGAGTAGTCGGATATCAGGCACAGGTCAGGATACAGAATTCAGGATGGTCAAGGTACAGGCTGGGTCAAACACGGATAATCAGATTCAAACAGGCAAAATAGCACAAGGCTTCAGAACAGAGCACCAGAAACAAGTTCTATCATGGGCAGTTTGCTGGGAGTGGAAGTGGCCTATTTATACCCTGTTTGGACGCCAAGGTTTTCGCGCCAAAATCGACGCACACGCGTCAGGATCGACGCGCGCGCGTCCGCGTCAAAATAAAGGAAACGAGACGCGGGCGCGCGCGTCCTAAGGAGGCAAGATGGTGGAACCACGAGGCGGGCGTCCCCGCGGCCGGCGTGGCGGGCGTCCCGCGGCCGACTTACAGCACCCCCAATCCCAGGTAAAACAGATTTCCTTACATTACCCCCTCTCTAGGGGGGACACCGGACCCCCAGGCTTCCAGGAAACTTTAAATGGAACTGCTTCCTAAGACGATCAGCCTTGATGTCATCAACTGAGACCAAGGAGTTCTCCTCAGGACCGAATCCTTTCCACCTAGTGAGGTACTGGAGTTTGTTACGTACCATTCGGAATCAAGGAACTCCTGGATCTCAAATTCAGGCTGACCGTCAACTTGCACTGGAGGGGGAACAGAAGTAAGGCGAGTATTAGCGGCAGGTTTAAGTAAAGAAACATGAAAAGAATCAGAAATCTTGAAATTAACAGGCAATTTAAGGCGAACAGACGAAGGGTTGATAACAGTAGTGATGGGGTAAGGACCAATGAAACGGGGACCCAGCTTAAGGGAAGGAACCTTTAGCTTGATGTTTTTGGTAGAGAGCCACACCAAGTCTCCCACTTTATACTGGGGTGCTTCTCTACGTCTTTTATCAGCAGCCCTTTTCTGAGCAGAAGTAGCAGTAGACAAGGAATCATGTACCTGGGACCAAATCAAGGAAAATTGTTCGACAGAGGAATTAGCGGAAGGGACAGAAGAACCAGAATTAGAGAAGGAAAAGGCTTTTGGGTGTAACCCATTAACAACAAAAAATGGAGACTCCCCAGTGGAGGAGTGGGTAGCGTTATTGTAGGCAAATTCTGCCCAGGGTAACAGTTCTGCCCAGGAAGATTGATTTTCGGACACAAAACATCTTAAAAATTGCTCTAAAGACTGGTTCACTCTTTCGGTTTGCCCATTGGTTTGTGGGTGATAGGCGGTTGAAAAAGAAAGATCGATCCCCACTAACGAGCAAAATGCGCGCCAGAACTTAGAGATAAATTGAACACCTCTGTCTGAAACAATATTACTGGGAAACCCATGCAACTTAAATATATGTTGAATAAAAAGTTCGGACAAAGTTTTGGCAGATGGGAGGTGGGAAGAGCAATAAAATGACCCATCTTACTGAATCTATCCACCACCACCCAAATTACTGTTTTCCCCTGGGACACAGGCAACTCCACAATAAAATCCATAGAAAGATGGGTCCATGGTCTTTCAGGAATAGGGAGGGGAATCAGTAACCCTTGGGACAAATTTCTAGAAGACTTGGAGCGTTGGCAGACAGGACAAGAATCCACAAAAGATTTAACATCTTGTTTACAGGTCGGCCACCAAGCACTTCGAGTAAGTAATGAAATAGTTTTACTTACACCAGGATGTCCTGCCATCTTGGAATCATGAACCTCTCTTAGAACCTGTTCTCTAAGATCTTCAGGAACAAAAAATCTCCCAACAGGAGTGTTAGAGGGAGCGTCTGTCTGAACAGGGATAACAAAGAAGAGAGGTCAGATTCCAAAGTAGCCACAATGACTTCACCCGGAATAATTGTACTACAGTCATCAGTTTCAGAATATATTGAGTCAAAGCTTCTGGAAAGAGCATCTGCCTTGACGTTCTTTGTACCAGGCCTAAACGTCAAGGTAAAGTTAAACCTAGAAAAGAACAAAGCCCACCTTGCCTGTCTGGGATTTAGACGCTTTTGCTGACTCAATATACAACAGATTTTTATGGTCAGTGTAGACCGTAACCTGGTGTTTAGCCCCTTCTAATAGATGCCGCCATTCTTCAAAGGCCCACTTGACAGCTAATAGTTCTCTATTCCCTATGTCATAATTTGCCTCTGCAGGAAGAAATTTTCTAGAGAAAAATGCACAGGGATGTAACCTATTAGTAGTCGGGTGCCTTTGAGAGAGAATTGCCCCTGCTCCCACCTCAGAAGCATCTACCTCAACTATAAAAGGTAGTGTTGTATCGGGATGGCGGAGGATTGGGCAGAACTAAACTCCCTTTTGAGGAACTCGAAAGCTTGGATAGCTTCCGGAGGCCACATACTGGGGTCAGCACCTTTTTTAGTAAGATTTGTGATAGGAGCCACAATAAGAGAAAAATTTTTAATGAATTGCCTATAATAGTTGGCAAAACCTAGGAACCTTTGGGTTGCACGTAAAGAATATGGTTGGGTCCACTCCAGGACAGCTCTTACTTTGTCTGGATCCATTTCGAGACCCTTGGAAGAAATATTAAATCCCAAGAACTGTACGGAAGCAACCTCAAAAATACATTTTTCCAATTTTGCATACAGGTTATTAGCTCTAAGCCTACGCAATACCTCACAAACATGAAGACGATGATCAGACAGATTGGCAGAGAAGATGAGGATGTCATCTAGGTAGACCACTACGTATATCCCCAGCAGGTCCCGAAAGATGTCATTGACAAACTCCTGAAACACTGCTGGGGCGTTACATAGACCAAACGGCATAACAAGGTACTCGTAGTGGCCATCCCTAGTATTAAAAGCCGTTTTCCACTCATCCCCCTCCCTGATCCGAATGAGGTTATAGGCACCCCTCAAGTCAAGCTTGGAGAAGATCTTAGCATCCTTGACCTGGTCAAATAGTTCAGAGATTAATGGTAAGGGGTAGCGATTTTTTACAGTGATTTTGTTAAGCCCCTGTAATCAATACAGGGGCGTAAACCACCGTCTTTCTTACCCACAAAAAAGAACCCTGCCCCCGCAGGGAACAGGAGGGCCTAATGAAGCCCCTGTCAAGATTTTCTTGTATATACTCTTTCATTGCCTGGGCTTCGGGCAATGAAAGAGGGTAGGTTCTACCACGTGGAGGAATTGACCCAGGAACTAAATCAATAGGACAGTCATACTGCCGATGCGGAGGTAAGGTCTCAGCTGCTTTTTTGGAGAAAACATCAGAAAAAACAGAATATGCTGTGGGTAACCCCTCAAAAGAAGTAGTGGCTACTACAGAGGGAAAACAAACCCCACTACATCCTGTACCCCATTGAGTCACCCCCTTAGAAACCCAGTCTATCAGAGGGTTATGCCTCTGGAGCCATGGTAAACCAAGAATAAGAGGAGAGGAAGCTCCCTCAATGAGGTATAGAGCTATCTCCTCACAGTGTAGATCATTTGCACACATGGAAAGATTTGTGGTCTTTTGGGAAACCACCCCTGATCCCAAGGGTCTTTTATCGACAGCCAGAATTCTCAAAGGAGGATTGAGGGCAACCAAAGGAATTTTATTTTTAGCAGCGAATGCTGCGTCCAAGAAATTACCTCCGCCCCAGAATCAATGAAGGCTGACAATTTAACAGTGCCCGTAGGCCAGGTTAATTTAACAGATAATAGGACCTTGGAGGCAGATTGGGGAGAGGAAACGCCTGCACCCAAATGGAGCTCCCCTTCTCCATTTAGGCTAGAGCGTTTCCCGGCCTCTTGGAACATTGATTGAGGAAGTGACCCTTCTCCCCACAATACAAACACAACCCAAGAGACCGCCTCCGTGCCTTTTCCTCAGGAGAGAGGTGAAAGATGCCCAGCTGCATAGGCTCCTCCTGAGGTTGAGACACAGAGGGGTTTGACAACTTAGCACTAAAATTATGCTTATACAAAGAAGAAGTACCCTGTTCCTCCCGATTTTCCCTCTGTCTCCTATCTACCTGGATAACCAGAGACATAAGGTCATCCAGACTGGTAGATAGGGGGTAATTGACCAGGCTGTCTTTGACAGATTTGGCTAGACCGATGCGAAACTGGCTCCTTAGAGCTGCATCGTTCCAGCCAGTCTCCACCGCCCACCTACGAAACTCTGTGCAGTAAATTTCCACCTCCCGTTTACCCTGGCGTAGTTTGCGAATAGCGGAATCGGCCGAAGAGGCGCGATCCGGGTCATCGTAAAGAATGGCCATAGAGCGGAAGAAAATATCTAAAGAGAAACGGGCAGGGTCGGTGGCTGGCAATCTAAGTGCCCAGACTTGGGGGTCACCCACTAATAGGGTCATTACGAACCTGACCTTTTCCTCGTCAGAGGGAAATGAGTGGGGGAAAAAGCTGAGGTACAGCTTACAGGCTTCTTGAAAAACAAAAAACTGGGTTCTGTCCCCACCAAACTTGGCCGGAAATGCAATCTTGGGTTCCTGAGGTCTGAATACAGCACCCCTATCAGGCAGGGAACCCACTGAAGGAGTAGGAACAGAACTGGCTGGCTGCTGCGAGGGTTCCAGCTGGCGTGTTAGGTTATGAAACCCCTGGAGTAGATAGTTCTGCTTTTGCTCCTGCTCCTCCATGCGTTCCAGCAGCGTAGTTAGCAACAGCTCGGAAGAAGATGGAAGTGGAGCAGCGGCAGCAGCTTCGGTGTGATCGTCGTCCTCCATGGCCCGTGATAATGTCACGGCCGGCACCCAACACCAGAACAAGTGCTCGAATCCTGGTTCTGAGCTAAGCTTCACCAGTGGTGTGACCACCTTTGAGCTTCGGGAGGAGCCCTCAGCCTAATCGGGTGCCACCTGGTCTTACGAGAGGTTCAAGCAAGTGTTCTGGCAGGCAATGGGGCACGGCTGGTAGCTAGAGTCTTTGGGACCGAGGATCACGGTAACAGACAAGGATAAGGCAGAAGGATCGTCAGACAGGCTGGGTCGTGGCAGGCAGAAAGCAAGGGTCGTCAGGCAGGCAAGGGTCAAAACCGGGTATCAAGCAGGAAGGGTAAAGCAGAAGAGTAGTCGGATATCAGGCACAGGTCAGGATACAGAATTCAGGATGGTCAAGGTACAGGCTGGGTCAAACACGGATAATCAGATTCAAACAGGCAAAATAGCACAAGGCTTCAGAACAGAGCACCAGAAACAAGTTCTATCACGGGCAGTTTGCTGGGAGTGGAAGTGGCCTATTTATACCCTGTTTGGACGCCAAGGTTTTCGCGCCAAAATCGACGCACACGCGTCAGGATCGACGCGCGCGCGTCCGCGTCAAAATAAAGGAAACGAGACGCGGGCGCGCGCGTCCTAAGGAGGCAAGATGGTGGAACCACGAGGCGGGCGTCCCCGCGGCCGGCGTGGCGGGCGTCCCCGCGGCCGACTTACAGCACCCCCAATCCCAGGTAAAACAGATTTCCTTACAGGTACTTTGGTAGTATGTTTAATTTATTAAATGATATTGCTAAGGAAGCTCATTTACGCAAATTTAATTTTACCCACTTCATACAAAATTCTGATTAATGTGATCTGCATATCTAGGGGTAATTTTTGCCTTTAAATATTATGGAATTATGGAATTTTCTACTTATATTTACAAGTGGTTTAACAAGCTTAAATCATGGTTTCTGGCATATGAATAGGTAATTCCTCTGTTTTAGTAGTGTTTACTTTATGCCTGGATAGAGAGCCATATTTCTCGAGCAGATTTTCAAGTGCAGGAAGGAAGCTATGTGGAGTAGTAAGGGTTAAAAATAATCAGTATATAGGGCCTAGTAGGCTCAGCATAAATGATTAGCACATAGGGCCTAGTAGATTTAGGTGTTATAAGAGGGCAAACATGCAGGACCAATCTTTCCCTGTTCTCTGCATTGTTTTCTTGTCAAGAGCTATTTGGAAGAATCAAATGGAATTTAATAACAGGTTTTTCAGTTATTCACTAAAAGAAAATAGTGTGAAAATTGACTTTATTTCTGTTTTTGTGTTTCAAATATGCTAGTCTAAAACTAAAAACTAAAACGGATACATTAGCAGTCAATATAAAAAACACATTTCTGGCATAACTCTTTCACAGAAATGTAACAACTATGTAGCTAGAGACTGTATGCAGTACAAATAATCAGAATGGGCTTACTTACTGTATGCTGCTAGTGCAAAGGCCAATCCTGTAAGGTCTTTATAACAGAAATCATTTTTTATAATAGGATATCAATATCATTGCTTAAAGTGTTCCTATGCCATTGGGTGTGTGCTGATGGAGCACAGATCATTTTGTATTTGCATCATTGGAAGTTATTGTATCATTCTTACTTTCTTCCTCTACCCTGGTAAAGAAGACCATGATTCACAGTGGAAGCTCTAGGAAGCCCGTAGGACCTATGAAGTGGTGGAGACTTATATTATGATAATAAATGTAATTATTTTAAAAACATACAAATTTGAGACATATTTAATTTTGTGGGGGGGATAAAAGGTATTAATAGATTTTAAAATACATTAATAGAAAGATGCTGAATGTTCCTAGAGGATGTTAATTTCTTATATTTTCTTTGTGTGCTGTGATCAAAAGAGTAGCAAGATATTTTAGCAGCCGTGGGCAAATAGATGTCCGTAAACAACCCCCTACAACAGGATGGTTGATGCTCTCTGAGTCATAATTCACTACAAAACATCCTATGCTACAATATTATCTGTGCAACCAATTGTCAGAAATCTTTTAGTCCTTTTATCTACCTACAATATTTTACTGTTGTATTTCTACAGACTATGCCACATAGAAGGATTTTTTTTGTGATTTTGCAGTCTGATTTTTCTCCCATCTGGAAATTCGTCATTAAAAATGAATGGCTAAAATAAACATGGGGAGACTGGTACATCAAACATGTAATTTTTCAGTTTATTTTACATAACATAAACACAAAAAATTTAAAATCTCAAATGTGTGTGTTCACATGCCGAATTAATTTACAAGTCAATGGCAGAGGTCCGTTGACCCATTTGAAGATGTTAATAGTTTTCCTGACAGAGGTTTTTTTTTTTGAGGAAAATTCCATTTGAATTTAATTTGTATTCATTTTGTATACAAATTGAATTTTCTGGTTATTCCAATTTGATCAAATTTCAGACGTTGACATTTTTTCATAAATAACCTCCCATTCGAGTACATTAAAATAATACATTAAATTTTATTACAGTAAAAAAAATTCACTTCGAAAATTCAGCCTTTGATAAATCTGCCCCTTAATCTCAGCAATTTGAGTTTTTGCAGCAAAACATCTCAAATTGCAGTGGAAAGTCAAATTGGAATGTTTATGAATACAGGTAGGGGACATGTTATCCGGAATGCTTCAGACCTAGGGTTTTTTTCTGATAACAGATCTTTCCATAATTTGGATCTTCATTCCAAGTCTACTAGAAAATCATGTAAACATTAAATAAGCCCAGTAGACTGGTGCTGCTTCCAATAAGAATTAATTATATCTTAGTTTGGATCATGTACAAGCTACTGTTTTATTATTACAAAGAAAATGGAAATCATTTTTAAAAATTTGGATAATTTGGATAAAATTTAGTCTATGGGAGATTCAGTGATTTCTGGATATCTGGTTGCCGGATCCTATACATGTATATACATATATATATATTGCGTAGAACATTTAACATATTTGGTCACTGTTTCTTTTCTTTTAGACAGCATGAAAAATAGGCTCCTATATGTGAATATACTGTAAATACAACATGACAATCACCATTTTTTTTTGTTATAGTTAATTACAGTTATATGTTCATATGGACAATATTTTGTTAAAACTAGTGCAGTTGCATCAACCTGCACTGATGTGGTTTCTAAGAATTGGAAACCATTCTTCTGTGGGTAAACATTTTTGCCTTTATGACACCTGACAGCAGTATATGAAAATCCTCTCTGTTTTACAAATGTAACTTTGTTTCTTCCAGTCATATGGCTGTCTTACAGAGAACCTATAAGTGAGAGCTGAAATGCAACATAATGAAATTGTGACATTTTATAGATTAGTAATGTTTTTTTTTCCTCGGTCTTACTTTAAAAACAGCAAAGAGGCATTTTATTTAAATATTTATTTGCTGGATATTGGAATACTAGGCTGTTTTCTATTAGGGCTTTTAATTAACAATATACACTACACCATGTGGAAAGCTGAAATAACTACTCAAAGGATCAATTTGACCTAACACTGCACCATTGTGTCTAAATGCAGGTTCATATGTTAATTATTGAATGAAAATGGCCTGCACAATTTAATAGTGTATACAATTACTTATAGTCTTTCTGCAATGAGTAAACGCAGCACTACTTGTACAGTTTAGTACTGTAGCTCGGGCCAAAACTAGGGGTAGGTAGAAGATTCACATGCCTAGGGTGCAAAGATGGGGGTGCTGGGCAGTACCTCTGCTGCCTGCTTACTCTGATTTCCGGTCCTAGCTCCTCACCTTTTAGCCTGGCTGTCACCGCTTCTTATTGCATTTCCTCCAATCTGATTGTACCTGCTGCCCTCTCCCCTTGTTGTGTAGTGTGGGAAATTCATTGGGGGTTGGAGGGGTTGTAAATCTTATGCAGTTATGTGTCCATGTTGGCTGACAGTAGATCATTTCTGGTCCTAGTTCCTCTCTTGCCATCCTGCCTGTTAATGCTCTGTCCTGCTGCCCCCTGACCTGCTGATCACTGCTGATCACTGCTGCCCTGTATAACCTGTCCCTTCTGCTTGTTAAGTAATGAGGAGAAACCCATTGTGGACAGGATGCAATTTGCCCAAGGCCCGGCACTGACTGTAGCTCACGGGTAATCACCTTACCCATACCTTCGTAGGAAATGTTAAAGAATTTTACACATTTAAGTGTGAATTGCAGTGCAGTGAATTGTCCCAATGTGCAGGTTAGAAGAGAATTTAAATAATTAAAATATTTTGAAAACTGCTGCTAACATTTTTTTTTGGATATTGAATAGGAAGGGTGAGTCTGGAAATTCACACTGGCACAGGTTTCAATATTGACTGACAGTAGACTGTAAAATGCTCCCTTATAGATACATTTAGAATAACAAGTGGCTCCATAAGCAAGGCCTGACTGCATACAACCCAGCTCTGACTTGGTTTTAGGGTGATGCATAAAGATTTGCACTAGTCTGTGTATAATGTAGCACAGGACTGCTGACAAAGGCCTGGATTAGTAACTAAGTTTATGTAAAGAGTGATGCTACTCTGTGTAATAAAATGCTCACCAAGATACAAGCAACCACATTCAGCATAATGTCTCAAATCTAAGTGTGTTTGCATCACTTGTAATAAAATAGATTTGCTTATAACAAACAGAGACACATAGAGCACACTTCTTTTATCATATGACTTACCACACACACTGCTAGGAAAGACACTGATTATGTATGCAAGAAGCCAATGTAAAGCAAATTCCACCTACAGTACTGTGTCCTTAGGTTAAAGTGGCACCTTCATTTTGTAAAATACTTCTGGAATACATGGCCCTTTTCTGTGTCAGGTCTGTCTCTGAGTCACCTTGGTTTGCCATTGCGGATAACTGAAGCTGGCCGATCCTTTTTATATTGGCCTTGTATTTCTGTTCAGGGAATTACATTCCTGCCTGAACATTGTTAGTCAGGCAGTAATGCAAGAAGTTGTAAATTGCAGATCTTGTATGACGCCATTTATAACATGAAAGAGGATTTTGAGGGTTTAAAAAAAGGGCTATACTGAACATCAGGAACATTACAGAATGAATCATCTACCATGATTCAAGCTTTTTTTCACTGAAATTCAAATTAGGGATTTTGAAACTTGATTTTTTGATATTTTTTAAGCACAGTAAGTTTGAAAAAAAACTTCAACGTAAAAATTTGGAATCTAAAAGCTGGCAAGTTCAAATAGAAGTCCATAGCGAGGTATCCCAGGAAATTCTACTGATTTTCTTATTTTCATGTTGTTTGAGGTTGGAAGACTCATTGAAAATAAGTAGAATGGTAGATAAGTAGCAAAACACATTTTTAAGCAGCTGAGTTTTCAAAATTCAAGCTAAGCATTAAAAAAAAAAAAAAAAAAAAAAACCCCCTCAAATTCACATTCAAATTTGGGTATATAGTCATCTAATTGTAGCACTTTGGCTAATTACAAGCTGGAGGGAAAAGTCACAGTGACTAGAAAAACATAAATATTCGTAGCACAAAAAAGACATTAGAACATAAGAAAAATGTTTGATTCAACATAAAATTTGTCCCTGCTTCTTCCTACCCAGCTCCTGCATCTCCTAATATTTAGCTTTGCTGTAAAGAAAAGATTGCTACTTCATCCTTCTTTTCTCCTATTTCCCTTCCCAAGATATCTTCATCTGCCAGCACTATATCAGCAGCAGGTAGAAAGCTTTCCACCATGTACCAGCATTGTTGTCCATGTCCTGGAGCCCCAACAATCTAACCAAAAATAGCCTATGGCTATTGTGACATAATTCATTTGGGTTGCTTATTGAAGTAAAGTGAAATAGCCCCAGGGAATAATTTTTTTTATTGAATTGCTCAATCCATCCACAAATAAAATATCATATCTTGAATTGTGATTTGAGGATTGCACGGTATATTAAATAATTAAAATTACTTTTTAATACATGGACATTGTTTTGCTCATTGTAGCAGAATGCTCCATTTCATTTAAACAGTATGTAATTACAAATCACCAAAAAGAGAGAGAAGAATTAATACATTTTCATTGCAGAAAAACTCTTGCTAAAAATAAAATAGAGTCTGCTGCATGGGGTGCAAATATTAACAGAGGTGAGTGTGTTTTCAATTCTAAGTGGATGAGACTACAATTTTTTTACTAATCAGACTACTTTTTTTAGTATGCACTTTGGCAAAAATAAGATAGCTGTAAATGCAAGTTATACACTAAATGGCAGTGTGTTGGGAGTTTCCTTAATTGAGAAGGATATTGGGTTTTTTGTAGATAACAAGTTGTCTAATTCTGGGCAGTGTCATTCTGTGGCCACTAAAGCAAATAAGGTCCTGTCTTGCATAAAAAAGGGCATTTACTCATGGGAAAACATAATTAGGTTACTTTATAGGTCCCTGGTAAGGCCTCATCTGGAGTATGCAGTGCAGTTTTGGACTCCAGTTCTTAAGACAGATATTGAGAGAGTGCAGAGACGTGCAACTAACCTGGTTAGAGGAATGGAAGACTTAAATTATGAGGGTAGACTGTCAAGGTTGAGTTAGTTTTCCCTAAAAAAGGCACTTGCGAGGGGACATGATTACACTTTAAAAGTACATTAGAGGACATTATAGACAAATGGCAGGGGACCTTTTTACCCATAAAGAGGATCATCATACCAGAGGCCATCCCTTCAGAATAGAAGAAAAGAACTTTCATTTGAAGCAACGTAGATGGTTCTTCACAGTGAGGTCAGTGAGGTTGTGGAATGCACTGCCGGGTGATGTTGCGATGGCTGATTCAGTTAATGCCTTTAAGAATGGCTTGGATGATTTCTTGGACAGAAACACATTTATCATTGTGATTACAAGAAAACCAAATAATATTCAGTAGGTGTAATATGGGTGCATTTTAGGGTAGAGGACATAAACATTTCATGGGCAATATCTTCTCTAATCCATAGTGTGGTTATACAGGATTATCGAATATATTTTGAATGATAAATACAGTTTATAAGCAGCTATTTATAAGGAAATGCTTGCTATACATCTCTGTAAACCTTGTTTTATTTCTTTGCAATTTCGGTGTTAGTATTTTTTACAGTTTTGTAATTTTTTCCAGAATATTCTTAATTCCTTTTCAGTTCCTTCAACACCACTGCACAACAGAATTCCAATTGCTACTATTTTACACAGATTAAGACCTAATTGTTTATCAGTTGTGATAAAGAGCTCTGTCCCAGTAGGGTGGCGGCATATGATGGTAGGTATATAGGGATGTAGCGAACTGTTCTGCGGCGAACTTGTTCGCGCGAACATCGGCTGTTCGCGTCCGCCGCAAGTTCGCGAACGTCGCGCGACGTTCGCCAATAGGCGTTCGCGTCAAAATCGTTCGACCATTCGACCATTCGATCGCTAAAATCGAACGATTAAAAATCCTACGATCGTTCGAATCGAACGATTTTCGGATGTTCGAAGTTCGCGAACAGTTCGCGAACTGTTCGCATTTTTTGCCGGTGTTCGCGAACACATACTCGGCGGTTCGCTACATCCCTATAGGTATATAGCACCCAGCCTGAGGTATTGGCTCCTTTAAATCTCCAGGGTAAGACAGGTTAGGCTAAACCAGTACACTGCAAAAATTACCATAGTCCACAGGTGGGGCTGCTTAAGATAGCCTGGCTGTTCAGTGTGGGGTTGAACTGGAGAGAAGAGAGAGAAGCTCTGACACATGCTGTGATTTGTTTGAACTAAACTGTGTATGCTACTGGAACTCCAAAGAGGGACTGCCTTGTGACAGCAGTAATGATTTTTTTCTGCAAAACTGCAAACTGGTGAAGTTTTCACTATTTGTTTACTGTTATACGACAGAACTTGTGACTTTTTAAGTTTGTCTGGTTTGAACAATATACCCCAGACAGGAGCCTGTCCATTTTTGTTGCAAACCTTAACCTCCTGTCTCCTCTGTAAGAACTGTTTTACCTGAGCCCTACCCGCTGTTCTGTGCAATTCCGCACACAGTTAATTACTGTGTGAATGCACTTAATTGCAATTATTGCCTATGGTTGCCACACAAGACCCCAATTTTGTTATTTATTACAACTATTTTTAGAGAATACAGCGCAAAATATTTGGGACTATTTTTATGCTTATGCAAAAATAATAAGTTGAAGTTTTTTCAAAGAATTCAGTTCTGTTTACTGTATCTGCCTTGTAACTTGATAGAGGTGAATTAATGGCAGCTCTGAGATCTTTATTTTGTTTTGTTTTTTTAAAAACAGGCTTACTTGGCATAATTGCAAATTGTATTCAGCAAAGTTAATTGTTACCAGAATAGAAGTACAGTATTTTTGTTAGCACAGATAGCGTGTCGCTTTAGATAACCTATGTTTCTTTACAGGTAATTGCTAGCTTAATCCTGATGATTTAGGAGCCGAGTATAATCATTGTCAACATCAGCTCCTTATTAGACTTTACTGATGAGATTACATTACTTTAAACCTGCATTTTAATTAGCATATTCCCTTACTGACTGTTTAAAACACATTCATATTTTTCATACTCTCTGCAACTTCTGTTGTGAAGCTTAGACAATAAGAAATTATAAATTCAGGTTAAAAAAAGGCAAATGGCATGTGCAGTAAAAAAAGCCTTATGCTATGCAACGATCGCAAGTCTGTGTAGGTTTTGTGATGCAATAAAAGCCCAACAAAGATTACTACATTGTGAAATTTTTATTCACAAAGTTGTGCAAATTATTACATTTCTCCCTAAATGTCTTAATGTTAAAATGAATTATAGTGTATATGAAAGCCAAGACCTATTTCAATTCAAAACATTATAGGTTACAAAACATTATAGGTTACAAAGAACTTAACTTTTTGTGTGTTATAGATGGACCTATATTTTTCAGTTGGTCTCCATTATTTATGATGTATAGTTTTTAAAGTACTATCCTACCCTTTCTGCCTGGAAACTGAGCCCAGAAACAAAAAACAGGTTAACTGTTTTAAAGAATGTGATTCTTATTGTTTATTTTTTCTTTTCAGACTCTCTACTGTTTATCTTCCATTTCAATTTCAAAACTGCCCTCTTGTTGGTGAGATAATAAACCATATCAATAATAGTCTGATAGATAATAAAATCAGTGTAACTCGAAACAATAAATATTAAAGACCTTTTTGCAAAGTGTACTGTATTACATTTCTGATATTTATACCATACTAACTAATCATCCTAAACTACTAAAAATAAGGCTTTAACACAGGGAAAAACATACTTAGGGGTATATTTTTCAAAAAGTGAAGTTAGAGATCACAGTCCGCTAGAGTGAAATACTGCCTCTCTCCATTCATTTCTCTGGGATGTTTAAAGGCATATTTATCAAAGGGTGAACTTTCACTTTCACCCTTTGATAAATAAGCCTTTAAAAATCCCATAGAAATGAATGGAGAGAGGTGGTATTTCACACTAGTGAATATATATGCTGCATTTGCATACACAAAATATAAAGCATGATGATCCAAGTATCGAATTAGAACTGTTTCCATGGTTGAGGGATAATAAATCTCCCATTCAAATTAGAGTTAGTGGTTTAGAGTTTAGTTTGAAAACTATTTTAAAAAGCCTATGTAGATTAAGACATTTGACTCAGGAAGAGGAAAAATGAAGGCTTATGGCACTTGAGCCATCAGGCAATAACACACATTTCTCCAACAGTGAAAAGGTGCTGTGACCCTAATGTGGTAGGAAAGCCTGTGACATGAAAAAACAGAGTCTGTGTAAGGAAAACAAGAGATCCAAAGGAAAGTGTAAAGACTCAAATAAAAAGTTAAAGCAAGGTATGGCACAAAATGTTTAATGTAGGTGGAGAAGCTGAGTTTTGTTGTGCTTAAAATATTGGTGAACCGTTAGGCTGCTTGCTCAGTTTGTTTTTGAAGAAAAACTCAGGCCAGGAAGTGTATCTTTTCAAGGACTGCTCTATAAATTAAAGGGTTGATTTAGCACATTTTGTATTGAAGTTTTTCTGCTCACATTGAAATTATTTTTACAAATCTCAAATTTTTAAGGTTTATTAAAGGAACAAATTGCTGTGTGGCCATTGGGGGCAGCCAATCAAGCTGGAAAAAAGTAGGAATGGCACAGTTTAAATAGCAGATAACAAATAAAACATCATTGTATTGGACAGGAGTGTTTCCTGTAAACTCTGTAATCTGTGCCTTTTCTCTTTTTTCCAGCCTGAATGACTGCCCCCATGGCTACACAGCAGCTTATTATATAAACTATAGTAATCTTTCTGAAGCAAACAGCTCAGCTTTACGAGTGCAGGGTAACAATATATTACATGTTAATTACTTTAAAATACTTTAATTTTTTCTTTAAACGAACAAAAAATTTGAAAGCAAAAACTCGGCATCAAAAAGTTGTTTAGTACATGATCAAGTAAATGAGAGTTGTTCTAGGCAATCAAGATTTTGAGTTTTTCACATTTTTTGATAGTAAGCAAACCCATTGAAAATTAGTGTAATGCGTATTTGTCATGTTTATGTTTTTTTCTTACTTTTAATAAATGAAGATAGAATAATAACATACATTTAGGCCTGCCAACAAGTGGAGACTTACTTATCAAAATTCGAATTTTGGAGGGGTTTTTTTTAATTCCAGAAACCTTGAAAACTTACCAGACTTGAATGTGTGCTTATTTATTAAAAAGCTTAATACATTTTTAAAATTTTGTTTTTTAATAAATAAGCACACTTTCAAGTCTGGTAAGTTTTCAAGGTTTTTGGAATTAAAAAAAAAACTCCAAAATTCGAATTTAGATAAGTAAGCCACCAGTTGTTGGCAGGCCTAAATGTATGTTATTATTCTATCTTCATCATTTAGCTGTGATTGCATACAATAAACAACTGTGTCATGTTTCAAGGTTTCACAATGCTCAAACAGTAGGCCAGTCATCCAGATTATCAACACCAGATCCATATAGACTCCATCCATTGTTGCTGTAGACCTGTATATACCTTTTACTAATGATGGGAGACTACACAAAATCTATATGTATTCAAATGTGGCAAGTAATTTAATATTGTAAAACACATAGCTATTTAAATTCAAGTTCTGTAATATGTGTTTTGTAAACTCGTATAAATTACGTGTATTTTATTCAGATTGGGGAATACGCTTTAAAAAAAGCAATAGCAGTTTAATTCACATTAGGCTATCAATTTAACCAAGCTTGTAATATTTATCAGCAGGCTAGCATAGGCTATTCCAGTGTTCCAGTATTAATGACTTTTTCTTATATTTTGCTGTGCGATATTATGTTATAGATAGTGATGGGCGAATTTGCGCCGTTTTGCTTCGCTGAAAAATTTGCGAATTTCTTGCGAAATTCGTGAAAAGGCGAAAAATTTGCGAACCGGCGCCGGCGTCTCGTTTTTTGACGCCGCGCCAGTTTTTTTCGACGCCGGCGCCCGTTTTTGACGTGAATTTTCGCAGGCGTTTCGCGAATTTATTCGCTGGCGGCGAAACGCGCAAATTCCCCGCGAATTCGCACCTGGCAAATAAATTCGCCCATCACTAGTTATAGATGTACTGTTTTTCAGAATTGGGACCCAGTATCAAGTGGACATGCATTCTAGTAGGAATTTAAAATACAGACTTTGTATCAGTCACGTATTTCCATATGTATTTATAATGACACCTAATAATAAGTATGTACTATAAATGCACTCTTATTTTTTTTTTTTTTTTTTTTTTTAAATGCACTCTTATTTACAATTGAACAATGTACATTGTCTAGGGGTTTATTTATTAAAATTTGAATGCTATAAACTGAAACATTTTAGGTTCTTTTTTTTATTATAAAATATGAATTTTTTGTGGGAAAAAAAACCTCAAATTTTTCGGGATTTATTAATGCTGCAAAAAGCCCAAATCTGAAAATTCACCATTAGAGACCTGCAGAGATTGTATATAAGTCAATGGGAGAGGTGCCTATCCTATTTGGAAGTTTCTGTAGTCTGTACTGGAATTAGCCTGAAAATCCAACTATTTTGGGCGTTTTGGGTAAAAATCCCAAAAATTCTGACTTTTCGGGAAAAGCATGAAAAATCTAACAATTCAGAAAAAAAAATCCGAAAAAATATGGATTTTGGATTTACTTGGATGTCAGCGTAGTTAGTTATAATATTAAAGCATTACAATTGTTTCCTTTCTCTGTAAGGTTTTATGTTATGGAAGGTAAGATATTAATTAAACATAGATTCATTACCAGAACTATGAATGTATATGAGGCATTAGTAGTATATGTACTCTGCACTTGGTAAAGGATTAATAAAGGAATAAATGCTGCAGGGAGAAAAAAAACATATTTTTTAAAGAACAAACACAAATGCTAAACTAATGATGTACTCATGTGAAAAAGTAATAACCCCATAAAACTGTGTAATTGCCAAATATTCTAACTTCAATAATGCAGTCTATAAGTGCTCAGCCTCAAAGTCCATTTGCATGTCATTAAAGTGGACCTGTCATCCAGACACAAAAATCTGTATAATAAAAGTCCTTTTGAAATTAAACATGAAATCCAATTTCTATTTTTTATTAAAGCATTCATAGCTGTTGTAAGCTCATTTAAAAATCTCACCTGTCAATCAAATATTGTCTGCCCCTCCTCTATGCCAGTGGCATAGAGGCGAGGCAGACAATTACTTTCACTTTCCATTCAGCACTTCCTACATGTCACTGCTCTCCACACATTCCCCCGTTCTCTTTACCGTTTAATTGCGTAGGGCAAGAAAATGTACATCAGGTCCCCCATTCTGGTGCACAAACAAGATTATGAGATGATACAAGACTTGTCTTAATAACAGTGTCCACAAAATGGCTCCTGCCTGCTTGTTATAATTATGAATACCCAGTGAAGGAAACAAGATTCAAATAATTTATATAGTATAATTAAAGTTCATTTTGCTTGACTAATATGATAAAATAGGATTTGGAATGTTTTTTTTGGTGACGGGTCCCCTTTAATGGCTTTCGTTTACAAGCTTTAAAATATTAGAGAAAACAGAAATCATGATTAGTAACAGCATAGGAACACCTGAATCAAATGGGTTGTGAAAATCCCTGGTTAAACAAAGATTTTTCTTCCAGAAGGGTGATGATTTCTGGCTAAAATTATTCTTTTTATTTTTTTGTATATACTTTATTACGCTTTATTGTATACATAGATGCAGGTTCACATAAAACAAAGCAAATTATAACATTAACAACATATTCATATAGTCATATATAAATTGTGTTAATTAATTCCCTGACATGTGAGCTAGGTAGAGGTGGGTATAACCACTTTCATAAATCGGATAGTTGAAAAGTAAACATGTTGGTGTATTTCCAGGGCTCAGTTCAGTATGTTTTCTCCTATTTAGTCAAGGGAAATCAAATGGAATCTATATAAGATCATCCCCGAAGCACAAGCTGCTTATGAAAAATACACTATCAAAATCTTTATAAACAAGGAAAAAAAGAAAAAGAAGAAAAAGGGAAAAGTGGGAGGGGAAGACGTGCTCAGCTACTCTCAATACTCTGTTGGATAAGTAAGCAGTTCTAATTACAATATGACATGGTATGTGCTTTGTGTGCTCCAGTCCAGTTACAAATTTCTAATAAAATCTGATTCCATAAGTGTTACCTCATGTTGACCAAGTAGAGACAAAGACTGCTTGTTTGTCATATAAGAAGGACACCATCTTGCTTTTTATGATGAGGTAAGATGCTGGACAGTGGGAGGGCAGTAGATGTGATCTATTTGGATTTTGCCAAAGAATTTGATACCGTGCCCCACAAACGACTGCTTTCTAAACTAAGGTCTGTTGGGCTTAATGAAGTTGTGGATAGGAAACTGGCTACAGGATCGGGTACAGAGGGTGGTTGTTAATGGTACATTCTCTGCTTGGAGTAAGGTTCTTAGTGGGGTCCCTCAGGGCTCAGTATTGCGTCCACTTTTATTTAGCTTGTTCATAAATGACTTAGGGAAAGGTATTGTAAGTAATGTATCAGTGTTTGCAGATGACACAAAATTATCCAGCCCAATAAATTCCATCCAGGATGTGGCATCCTTGCAACAGGATCTTGACAAACTGGCAACCTGGGCAGCTAAGTGGCAAATGAGATTCGATGTTGATAAATTTAAAATCATGCACATGGGATTTAAAAATATCCAAGCCACTTATACCCTTAATGGGACTGCACTAGGCAAATCCATTATGAAAAAGGACCTTGGAGTCAGTGTAGATGATAAACTTGGCTGTAGCAAGCAATGCAAGGGCATCAAGGGCAAATAAGGTATTGAGCTGTATTAAAAGGGGCCTAGATTCACGAGAGGGGGGGGTCATTCTTACACTTTATAGAGCACTGGTAAGGTCCCATCTAGAATATGCCGTACAGTTTTAGTTCCCATCATTCAAACAGGACATTATTGTATTAGAGAGGGTGCAGTGAAGGGCAACTAAGCTGGTAAAAGGTATGGAAAGTCTTAGCTGCGAGGAAAGACTGGCCAAATTAGGGATGTTCACGATGGAGAAGAGGCGCTTAAGGGGTGATATGATCACTATGTATAAATATATAAGGGGATCATATAATAATCTCTCTAATGCTTTATTTACCAGTAGGTCTTTCCAGCTGACACAAGGTCACCTATTCGATTAGAAGAAAAGAGGTTCCGCCTAAATATTCGGAAGGGGGTTTTTACAGGTGAAGATGTGGAATTCTCTCCTTGAACCAGTTGTACTGGCTGATGCATTAGATAGCTTTAATAAGGGGTTGGATGGCTTTTTAGCAAGTGAAGGAAAACAGGGTTATGGAAGATAGCTCATAGTACAAGGTGATCCAGGGACTAGTCCGATTGCCATTTTGGAGTGGGGAAGGAATTTTTTCCCCCTCTGTGGCAAATTGGAGAGGCTTCAGATGGGGTTTTTTGCCTTCCTCTGGATCAACTGGCTGATAGGCAGGTTAAAAAAAAAGTAAAAAGGTTGAACTTGGATGCAAGTGCATGTGTTTACAAAACAGGGGTTTTTTAGTTACAAAGTTATGATCATAAAATTGAAAAGCCACCATACCACATCAAGGTAAACCCCATGTGGCGGTCCCTAAATTATTTATCTCAGGTCATAGTATAAAAAGACTTGGTTCTCTGCATAATAGCATTACCTGTATTCAGTGTGTGTTGAACATTGGTTTTAGTCTGAAGGCTAAATCCTCCCCCGCCCATAAGGCCGTGCCATTATTTATTTTTACCAGTTCAGAGAGCAAACCATTAACCTTGATTCTGGCCCATGGGAGCTGATATAAAGCCATAAAAAAGCCCAGGCCTTTATTTAAGAAAGACCCAGTTGACCCTGTTGAAGGCCTTTTCAGCGTCCGTCAAGTGCCATCATGGGGATTCCTTTGTGTTGTGCATGGTCTATGAGTGACATTACTTTCAAAGTATTATCTTTTGCTTCTCTACGGGGAATGAATCCCACCTGGTCCTGATCGATTATTTTAGGGAGAAAGTTTTTCAATCTATCTGCCAGGACATTTGCATATAATTTCAAGTCAGCATTTAACAAAGAGAGAAGCCTGTATCTTGAGCAGGTTAGGGGGTCTTTCCCTGGCTTTGGAATTAGCACAATTTGGGCTTCAAGCAAGTTAGATATATTAAAGGCCTGTAGCATATGATCAGCTAACTCTTTTTGAAGGGTTTTGTAAAATATTGCCAGGTACCCATATTGGCTGGGTGCTTTTCCATTCAGGGGATGTTTAAGAGCTTCTGTTAGCTCTTGGAGTGATATACAGTCTTTTAGGCTATTAATAGCATCCATACTCAAAGTTGGTAGGGCTATCCGTTGTACATATTGTAGCAATTTGTGTGTGTGTGGGGGGTCTGCCTCCCTACCCTGTGGGTTCCGCAAGTTATAGAACTCAGTGTAATATTTATTTTCCTGAGGCTTTCATGGCATGGATGAAGGAGGATGCATATTTTTGTTTCAGCGCTCTAGCCAGAAACCTGCCGTGCTTATTACTATGTTCATAAAATATACTTCTGCATTTTTGCATGGAGTATGCAGTTTTTTTATCTAGTTACTATTTGATCTGTTCCCGGGTTGTAGTTGGAGAGAGAGTTTTTGTGCATTCCCTCCAATTCTTGGGTTTTGCTTATAAGGCCCGAGAGATATGCAGCCCCGTCCTTTTAATCCTAGTGCCATATTTGATTAGAATGCCCCTAAGGACTGCTTTTAGTGTCTCTCATTTTACTGTAGGTTGGGAAGAGTCCTCTTTGTGGACCTTTGAAAATGTTTGTATCTCCCTTTTAATAGTCTATTCTGCTATACATCTGATGCATTTGTGAGTAATATGTATAATCTTTGTCTGACTGGTGGTGTATCCACCATGTATCTATCAACTGAGCATTATGTAAGACATTTTTAACTTGCAAAGGGATTTATATGGCAGATTTGTTTTCCTGGTTGAAGTGTCTAAGTGTGGATCTATAGCAACATTCAAGTCACACTTCAACACAATAGCCCCTTCCCAAAAATACTTGTTGGTTAGTATTTAGCACATAACAATTCACAACAGTTACAATTTACTAATATAATTAAATTTTAGCAAAAATATATCTATCGAAAGGGTCAGTTAACATGTCTAATAACGTATAGGGGCTATTTTCTGACTTTCTGTTCTTGCAGACCTGTCAGTATCTGGGATATCTTATTTGGGGAGTTAAGTCCCTGGATGTCATAGGAGCATATTATACAGTTAGTTAGCCATAATACTTATCTGAGCATTTCACCAGCAATTTACGGTAGTTGAGCAAATCAATAAAGAATAACAGTATTAGGAACAAAATAACCATAACATGTAATAAACTGTATCAGGTAAGAATGTTTGTATCCAGTGTTCTATGTAGAACTATATCTTAGGGCGATCCTGCCCTATCAAAGTGGACCTATGTGGGGCAAAGGTTGGTACCAGACTTACAAGTTGAAAAGATTTATGCACTTACGACTGTATGAGCCAACAGGCTTGTTGTATATCCTCAAGACTCTGTGTTAGGGAACAATAGTGGGGTCCTCAAGTTCTCCCAGTGGGGAGTTTACACTGGTAGAGAACCACGAAAAATAAAGACAGAAAAGAGGGCAAATCCTCAGGTTGAAATTATTTGCCTTTTTGCCAGGGAATTGTATGCATGTGGAGATCATCCTTCTAGGGGTTGTCTGCAAGTGATAGTAGTTAAACTGTTCCTAGGTGGTTTAGGTTTTGGGGTGCCCCAGACTGAAGTCTCCCAGTTCTCAATTGCCACAGAGGGGAGGTCCAGTGTGTTCAGAAAATGCGGGACATCTTTAGGTGATTTGATGGTGATTTGTCTCCCTTGTTTCAGCACGATAAGTGCAAAAGGAAATCCTCATCTATACCTGATGGTTTTTTCCCTTAACAAGTCAAGAATCTTCTTTAATGCCCTGCACTGCCATAGCATGTTTCTTGAGAGATCTTGAAAAAAATTTAGTTTTGAGTTCTAAGTCAGTCACCCTTTTTTCCTCTTGCTTTTGACATTAAGGCCTCTTTAATAGTGTAAAAGTGGACCCGACAAATAACATCTCAGAGTTAGGGTCAGAGTTAGTGTCTCTGGGCCTGAGCTCCCTCTGTGCTCTGTCAATAATTATTTGGTGAATCTCTGCCTGCATGTTGGAGCAGGAAGCAGAGCATTTCTGAAAAAATCTTGTTAAATGAGATTTTTGTAATATCTCTTGGGGCTTCTCTTTCCCCTTCAGGATTTACCCATTGTTAGAATAGCTTATTTGGGTCGGTAAAATAGTGAATTTGTTGGCTCTTTCCACAGAGCTAGTCTCACTTGCGACTGTTCCCTGTCATGGCCAGACCACGCCCCCAAAATTATTCTGACTTTAAAATCTTTTTAACAAGCTGAAGTGGCATAATAATTTAGCATAGCAACCATCATACTGTCCTAAGCAGACGAGTAACCATTTTAACTAATACCACTGTTCCATATTTTTTTCAGTATCTTGGCTTGTCCATCCCTAAAGACTATTTTGTCACTGGAGGATCTTGCTAAGCTGAGGTGTTGTATTAAAATAATTAAAGCATTAACAGAATGTGAGGTTACATCTGTCATATTAGCTAATGCTAAAGAGCTGATTATTAATTCATCCTAATGCAGACCGTTCTGGGTTCTTTGCTGACATGTGATAGGAATCTGAATTAATTACTAAACAGTCTTGTATTGTAAATTGTATATTCTAGGTATGCTGTATACTTGCTGGCTTTTAGCTGTTATTAGATGCTGGCAGCTGCAGTTTGACCACAGTCAGAGGACTCCAGGTTGGGTATTTCCAGTCGATTGAGCCCATTTGTACTTGGCTTCCATTAATATATAGTACTTTGTGCTGTATAAATGGAAAGGGCACAATTCTTCAGGGGTTTAGCAGCCCAGCAATATACTCAAATTAGGGCTAACCTACTGTATAAATCTTCAAAGTTTGTGTTTAAAAAAAAAATCTACACAAATAACTGACATCTATTCGATATTTTTATAAGTTTTGCAAAGCTGACACTGCAGAGAAAAAAAGTTAGTAAGCATCTTCTAAGCATATTGATTTTCTTTTAGACTTAAATGCAAAAAGATGATGGGTCTGGTTCTTTCAAACACTATTGAAATAGGATCACAACCCAGCTGCTAAATTGACTTTTGAATACAAATTTTTAGCCTTTTCATCTTTAATGTAAGCAACTGTGCGAATGTACTGGACAAATTAACTGCCACCATTCAGCAACTTTGCATTTCTGCAGACAAACCCAATAGTTTATATTTGTAACTGCTGATTGCAGAACTCTCGGGCAGAATTTATATAAGCTGGGTGGTGGAAATTCCAGTGGTACACTGTTGGGAGCTGGCATCAGTTTGTTCAGTCTCTTCACCGTATTAATCCAGATTTTACATTAATCCTTTGTTGTTAATATAAACAGCAAACAAATCAACTTGAGTTGGTTATACATTTATGCTAAGTAATCTACCTGTGATTACCCATAAATAAATGTATGTATAGCTGTATTATGGGCCAGATTTAATTTGATAAGAAACACTTGGCTTATATTATCAATAGGCGTCTATGGGGAAATTTAGAATTTAATTAAAAACTCAACATTCACATTTTTAAAGGTTTTAGATGTTTTTAAAACAATGATTAAACCCTATGGGGCAAATTCACTAAGCGCCGAATCGCCTAACGCTAGCGTGAATTCGCCAGCATTGGGCATTTTCGTTACTTCGCAGATTCACTAACGGACCCTGGCGTAACTTCACTAATGTTACTTCGCACCCTTACGTCTGGCGAATTTGCGCAACGGACGTAACTACGCAAATTCACTAACACGCACATTGTTCTGAATGCTACCTTTTACGTTAGACTTCCTTCGCCACCTCAGACCAGGCGAAGCGCAAAAGAGTACATAGGGATTGCTTCAAAAAAAGTTAAAAATTTTTCTAAGTCCCAAAAAACGCTGGAGTTTTTTCTTTATTATGGGTGATAGGCTGAAAAAGATGGAAATTTTTTTTGGGGCTCCCCTCCTTCCCCCCTACATTTCCTAACTCATGGCAACTTAACTATACAGTGGGCACATGTGTAGGGCAAAATAAAAATGTTATTTAATGTTTTGGAGGTTTCCCAGGCTTGTGTATTTCTGCTACATATACCTCCATTTGTAAATTGAATTTGGCGCCATATGCAAATTAACCATCGCTAGCGTAACTTCGCTTTGCTTGGCAACTTCGAAACCTTACACTACCCCTGAGCGAAACTTCGGATTTTAGTGAATTTGTGGAGCGCTGCTGAAAATACACCTGGCGAAGTGCGGCGAAGCGGACGCCAGCGCAACTACGATTCTTAGTGAATGTCCCACTATTTCTCTAAAATCAGGAATACTTTGTAATTTATTACAATATCTGAATATAAAATACACAAACCAAAAAAAAAGAATGATGCTCAAAAAACGAATACCTTAAAACTTTTAAAAATTTTAGTTTTTTGGGGCAATTACTAGTGGGGGAAAAACTGAATACATCTCATAGTCCGAATGACTAAAAAATGGTCCAATAGGATTAAGGCAGCTCCCATTGACATCTATAGGACCTTGACTGCTTTTACTTTTTTTGCATTTCATGGCTTTTACACTTTATAAATCTCAAATTTTTAGAGATATAAAAAAGCACACATTTTTAGAGAAAAAATAGAAATTTGAATGTTAATAAGTAGGCACCTAAGTGTTTAAGATTTGAATTTGCATCTTGTCCCCACAAGATCCAATCAATATGCTGCAATTGCATGCACAAAATATAAAGCATACGGAAACTTCCGCTATCCAGAAACCCATTATCCAGAAAGCTCCAAATTATGGAAAGGTAGTCTCCCATAGACTCCATTATAATAAAATAATCCAAATTTTTAAAAAAAATTATTTCCTTCTTCTCTGTAATAATAAAACAGTACCTTGTACTCAATCCAAACTAAGATTCAATTAATCCTTATTGGAAGCAAAACCAGATCATTAGGTTTATTTAATGTTTACATGATTTTCTAGTAGTCAAGCTATGAAGATTCAAATTACGGAAATATCTGTTATCCAGAAAACCCCAGGTCCCGAGCATTGTGGATAACAGGCCCCATTACCTGTACTATATCTTTGCAACTACCCAACAATCATTTCCACTACAGAACTGTAAATGCCTACCTGTCCCTTGTTAAATTAAGTGGAGCTATAAAATTGTTGCTTTTTCTCTATATGTTTTGTTGCATGCATTTGTGGATATTATTAAGAGTTAAAGATGTATGAAAGCTGTAGTCCAGCTACATCAAGGATTCTTAAAGCAGTTCTATTGAATAAAAGCTTATCCTGGTTCATTAATTGTTTCAGAAAGTGTCCACTGAAAGGCTATCCTGCTTCATACACTCAGTATCTCATTCTTTGTATAGGAGATTGTTGAGGGATCCATTATGCACTAACAAGAAAAACACCTAAACAGGACTAAATCTCCCTTTTCTGTGTTTATGTAAGAAAGAGACATGTAGGGGACAGATTTATTAAAGGTCGAATTGAAAATTCGAATTTGAAATTCAAATTTTTTTTATGGTCAAAACTTTCAAATTTGACTAGTGAATTATACAAACTCAATTAGAGTTTTTTTTTAAAAAAAATTCAAATTAGATTTTTGAGATTTATCATGCATTGGCCCTTTAAGAATTCAGCCACCTAAAACCTGCTGATTTCCTGTATAAGTCAATCGGAGAGGTTCAGTGACCTATTCTGTTAAATAGCCTCCCTGAATTTAGTTTTAAATAATTTTATGCCATTGTATCGATTATAACTTGTCTTTCATCTGCATAAAATTTGCTGTCATACTGTTATCATTTGTTTAACATGAAAATCAAATAAAATATTTTCAAAATAAATCAAAAAAAAAAACAAAAAACAATAGCCTCCCTGAGATGAATTTTTATTTAGGAGAAAAAACTTGAATCGAGTTTGATTGAATCTGAATCGAATTCAATTCAAGTTTTTGGGTCGTTTAAATTCGTCCTACTTTTAAAAATTCAATATTATTAATACATTTCCCAAGTCAAATTTAATCCAATTTAAGGGAGTTTTAAAAAACTCACATGAATTTGAAATTGGACCCTTTATAAATGTGCCTCATAATGTAGAAAACACAAACAGAAAATTTTCATTTGAATATTTGCATGGGTGTAGGTTTTTGTACTCCAGAAGGGACCATGGTGCTTCTCCCATGAATACAGCACTACTGACATTTGGCAGAGCTGTATTCATAAGGGAGTAGCTTGGGTGTTCCCCATGCTACCCCCAACTTGAATTTCAGTCTGCATGAGGAGAATACTAAAAAGACCTGTCCTTAATGTCTTTCTAAAAGGGATACACCGAATGCAGGATTCGGTTCAGTATTTGGCCAGGATTCAGGCTTTTTCAGCAGGATTCAGATTTGGCCAAATCCTTCTGCCCGGCTGAACCGAATCCTTATATGCATATGAAAATTAGAGGCAGCGAGGGAAATCAGATGACTTTTTGTCACAAAACAAGGAAGTAAAAAATGTTTTTCCCTTCCTACCCCTAATTGCCATATGCAAATTAGGGTTCGGTATTCCGGCGAATATTTCACGAAGATTGGCATATGCAAATAAGGATTCGGTTCGGTATTCAGACAAATATTTCACAAAGGATTCGGGGGTTCGGCCAAATCCAAAATAGTGGATTTGGTGCATCCCTACTTTCTAATGGTAGATGGCAAGGATAGGATTGCTTGCGCCAACTGGCAATGTGTTTTTAATCCAGAGCAAGGTACAGAATGCAGAAGGTCTGAAGTGCTGAATGTAATTTTGCATCTCATAATCCTCTAGCACTTGTGTCCAACGCCTTTCTAAATGAAGTGAATATCAATCAATTTTTTAAAAAGTGAACATAAACCTTCCATAATGGTATTCAGGTTTGGACTGGGCTGGCTGCACTGGGAAAGAACTTGGTGGGTCCTGCCCCTCTGTCCCTCCACTCTCTGCCAGAAACTCTATACTCTCTACCTGAACTCCCCCAACGCGGCCGCTAAGGAAAGAAGTCTTCAATGGGGGGCAATACATAAAATCATTTTACACCTAAACAGTATTGTGTCTAATTCTGGGTCCGATCTTTTTTTTTAGGTTTTGTGCTCAAACCAATGATTTTTTTGTAAAATCGCCTGAAAGCTAAAGAATTTTCGGAAACCCTGCACAGCTCTTAGAATTGTTAATGGGACGTCTGCCATTGACTTTTACATGTTCTCAGCAGATCTTAGTTGGAGTACTTTTTCATCTGACAACACCATCGGCCTTTAATAAATCCCCAAAAAATTGTTTTTTCCCTCCGAAAAAAATAAATATTCCCCTTTAAAAGTCTTACTAAGAAAATTTGGAGCTTAATAAATAACCCCCAAAGTGACATGCAATCATTGTGATTCAGTTTCCATTTTCTCATATTGTATTTGAATGGATTGCTTATTTTATTATATGTTAATTCAGATGGTTATCTCATTATCTTTAAATGGATCATTTGTTATATATTTGGTTGTTCAGTTGGACATCTTTGCACATGGGGTTGGGGAAGGAGGGGCATACATAATTATCTGTCCCTGTTACATATTCTGAGACTCAACCAAATATTTTCATTTAATATGCAGTCCATTTCATTCCTTCTGTTTGTAAATTGACCTGACTATATTTCTCTGGGGCTTCAAGACATTCGTCGTGCAATACTTCAAGAGCTACTTTAAGTAGATTAATATTCAATCACTTTCCAAATATGTGTTGCTCATAAGAGCAGCCTTATTGTTTTATAAGCTTAACAAGCCCCGACCACTTTTATATTTTTAGTTCCAAAATTGTAAGTGACATTCTATGTTGGGTTTGTAATTTATCACTTAATACCAATAAGTCAGAGTAATCAACCGGCTCATGAAATTAGAATGTTCTGTTAAAGTTTGACAGGTTTTGTGCCACGGCTGATATATTGCATGCATTTCCGCAATCCCAAGTACTAGCAGTTCATGCATTTTTTATGCCATGCAGCTATATCTACACTGAGGATAGTAATTGTGCTATCAGCAGAAGCTCCTCAGAGCCTTGTTTTTGCTGATGTTAATCCTTACACCATTGCCTTAACCTCAATTAGACTTTCCTGTCAAGCTGTCAATACACTTCATTATTATAGTTTCAAAAATCATACCAATCTGAATATTAACTAGCAGGCACACAATACTGAACTGATACCTTTTAGGTCAGTCTTATTTTGTAACTCAAATCTAAAAAAATATTCTTAATGATAATGATTCTGTTGATATTCAGGATATATAAATGGTATGTAGGATCATATTTGCATAGTTTGATAGACATGGAAGCCATCAGTGCAGGGAGCTTTATGGGGGATATATGCAGTGAACTATAGCAACCAAAATACTTTGGTTTCAAACCAGGTGACCAGCATCTGCTAAGAGTAGCTAAAAAAGATGCAATCTTTGTGACTTTAATAAAACTGATACATACTGTAATTTGTAGCTGGACAACTATGTTGAGTTTACATAGAAGCCACACACCATGGGGTGTATTAATTAATTTGCCTATGGCAAACAATCAGCAATTGGATTTAAAGAGTTACCTACAAGTTACTACTGTTTAATTATAAAATAATATTATAATGTGATTATATATAATTAATGACTCCATAGCTTAATATATGGAAAGATTATTTAAGACATCCATGAAAACAAATTGTTACTGATTGATTGTAGTCCATTAAGTAGAGGCAAATTAACACAAAGCTTTCTTAATATAAAATTCTTCCCATCATACAACTTTACTTGGCAAATTTTTGTATTGGAAGTTTCTGTGGTTTTTACACTAAAGGGCAGATTTATCTAAGTTCAAGTGAGTTTTTGAAACATTTGAATTGCCATTTTGCAGAAATTCTAAATTCGAATTCATAAATCCGAACGTCTGAATGTTTTATTTGCATTCAAATATATTTGTATAAAACCTCTTTGATCGAATTGACATAATCCAACCATATTGATTAAAGGAATAGTTCAGTGTGAAAATAAAAACTGGGTAAATAGATAGGCTGTGCAAAATAAAAAACATTTCTAATATAGTTAGTTAGCCAAAAATGTAATGTATAAAGACTGGAGTGACTGGATGTGTAATACAGTAGCCAGAATCCAACTTCCTGCTTTTCAGCTCTATAACTCTGAGTTAGTCAGCGACTTTAAGGGGGGCCACATGGTACATTTCTGTTCAGTGAGTTTGTAATTGATCCTCAGCATTCAGCTCAGATTCAAAAGCAACAGATATGACCCATGTGGCCCCCCTTCAAGTCACTGATTGGTTACTGCTTAGTAACCAGGGTAACCAGTCAGTGTAAACCAAGAGAGCTGAAAAGCAGGAAGTAGTGTTGTAGCTGTTATATTACACACCCAGTCACTCCAGCCTTTATACATTACATTTTTGGCTAACTAACTATATTAGAAACATTTTTTATTTTGCACAGCCTAAATATTTACACAGTTTTTATTTTTATACTGAATAATTCCTTTAATATGATCAGTCAAATCTTTTTAAAAAAAAAAAGAAAAAACACATTTATCAGAGTTTTATATAATTCGAAATTCAAATGTTAATAAATCTGCCCCTAAATACATCTCAAATATTTAGAACATGGAAAAACTACAACTTTTTGAAAAACGTGCAAAAATTTTAATTCAATTGCTAGTTAATAAGCCTGTAATGGGGTATTAGTTTGAGATTGTGGTCGATGTGTCGAAAAGAACACAACTGTGCTTGCACTACTACCATAAATTGGATGGAATTACACTTAGTTTGCCAAGTCCGGTATTTGAGAGAGCGACGTTTGCGCTGCCTCCTTAGAAGTTCACTGTGCCTATTTACTCAGGGTGCTGGGGCAACCCTTGAGCTACCACTTGATGTCAAGGTGGCGGTAGCTCCAGGGTTCCCCTTCATCAATAGGAGCAAATGCCCTTGATATACAGAAGTCCACATTTTGATGCGAGTAACTTTAATAAATACCTAGGTTTATGTGCAACTGACTCTAGGGACATTAGGGACACAGCTGCTTGCTGTCATAAATGAACCTTAATATATTTTACTTATATATCTATATAGTATACTAACTAACTAAGGTATGTCCTCATACAGCACAGATCATGTACAATAGTCTATCGTTTGTCCCAAAGGAGGAACACTCACACAAAAATATATTGTCTGCCTTAGTAACAAATAATGTTATAGTCCTATGAAGTACAGCAGTATTCTACCTTTATATATTTCAGATGTCTGTAAATGTACCAGTTTCAAGGAATAAAATGTTCTGTTAAAATCTATCATTGTATTTTGTTACTTTAGTGAACTAGTAGTTAGTTTGTATGCACTACCTGTGCTTGAATGGCTTCCCTCTGGGTTTCCACACTCCAAGAACATATAGAAAGGTTAATTGGGTGCTGATAAAACTGATCGCAGGAGGATAATAATAGTTGTTTACAGGTCTCCTGTCTAAACCCAGCACTCTACAGTGAGAACATATCACTTCCTGATGGGATATATATTTTTTCTAACTCCAGATGCATGAATAGATCTATGTCAGTGCTCCTTCTGTTTGATTTCATTGATGATTGCAAGACAAAATTACATACATCTGCAGAGGCTGTGACATGTGACTTTGAAGAATACAGGGAGGTTATTGTATACTGTTGACTTACCTGCACTATGCTGAAATCAAGCAGCATGACGCTTGTCATATTACTCTTTATGTTTTTAGGGCTAGATCATAGGTGATTAAAACCGTAACATGAACTTATATCTGGCAGTCTGGTTCAAACAGAAATGTCTTTATATGTATAATAATGTGTGTATGTATACACCATGTGTACCTCATTGTCTATTATTTAAATATAAAAAAAAGTATGGAAATAACCCTTAACAAAGAATATGGTTAGAATACAGTTTCTGAACTTGATTTTATGGCACA
The DNA here is from genome assembly GCF_017654675.1 of Xenopus laevis. Taxonomy (NCBI): domain Eukaryota; kingdom Metazoa; phylum Chordata; class Amphibia; order Anura; family Pipidae; genus Xenopus; species Xenopus laevis. Next base: position 49,469,366 of record NC_054382.1, on the reverse strand, counting down.
GCAGTGCTTTAAATATTCGTTTCTCCTGCATGCCTGCTGACATTTCATTTAGGGATCAGCAGTTTTATTACGTGGTTCTTAAATGACAATATAATGACCAGTTTGGTATTACAGTATAGTCAATAGAGTGTTGCTGATCTACATTGTTGTTAAATGTATACGGTAGGTAATAAAAAGAAATGCGATACTAATGCATCTTTAGTGTAGCATTTGCCATTAATTGCCTTTAAAACAGTCACTATGGTTCCTGCTTTTTCTGCATTGTAACACAACTTCATAAAGTACAGATGATATAAATATGCATTCATTTGTAGACATTGGGGAGCATATTGAGGGTGAATAACAAAATGATTGCAAAATGTGTAATTGTGTAACTGTTATTTATATATACTGTATGTAACCTATGTAAACACTATGATTGCCTGGCAAAAAAATAATTAATTTGTTGAGATATTTTGCAGAACAACCCTGATTACAGATAATGTAACATTACTCCATTATTTTTTTTTTTTTTCAAATATAACAGTTAAAAAAGCTACAAATTCAACTGTTTGATAAAATTGAAAAATAAAATAGCTGAAATGTTTAAAATACACTTTCTATTAGCTGTCATTTACTTTAATAACAAGCAAAACAAAAAAAGAAGTAGCCCTAATGACATCCCTTCAAAACACAACACACATAAAAACGCATTTCTGTAAAAACCACTACCAATCTTTATTAAAAATGTAACCCCCCCAAAAATGACAAAATCCAGAATATTAATAATAATTATTAAATACAGGTATGGGACCTGTTATCCAGAATTCTCAGGACCTGGGGTTTTCCAGATAACGGATCCTTATCCCTCAAGTGTACTAGAAAATCATGTAAACATGGAATAATCCCAATAAGGATTAATTATATCTTAGTTGGGATCAAGTACAAGCTATTGTATAATTATTACAGAGAAAAATGAAATAATTTTTTAAAATTTGGATTGTTTGGATAAAATGGATTCTATGGGAGACAGCCTTTCCGTAATTCGGGGCTTTCTGGATAATGGGTTTCCAGATAAGGGGTCCTATACCTGTATATTTCTTTTAAATAAAAGATATAACCCTGAAGAGGGAATTACGTTAATGCAAGAAGCAAACTTGCCTAAATTAACCATTGAGGAAAGGAACATACTTGATGCACCAATCACAGAAGCTGAAATCTTACAAACAATTAAATCACTGAAACTAGGCAAATCTCCGGGCCCAGATGGCTTCAGTGCTGAATTCTATAAAATCTTAGTGCAGATATCAGCATGACACTTCATACACTTTTCAACAACACACTCCAAGGCCTTCCATTATGGCCAGAAGCAAACAAAGCCCGAATAATCCTCCTCCCAAAGAAAGAAAGAGATCCAACTAATCCACAATCCTATCAACCTATAGCTCTCCTAAATCAAGACTTAAAGCTACTCTCAAAATCATGGAAGACAGATTACAACTAATCCTACCTAGAATCCTGACCTCGATTGAACTAGGTTTTACAAAAGGAAGACATCCAGTAAACAACCGGAGGTGCGTGATTTGGTGGTACATGCATATGTATACATGTAAAGGAGCACTCTCTTTATGGTGAGATATACATAAAATATGGTAAAACATATGTGTTCCTATTATTTCACATGGTGATACAACATCTTAATACTACCGTTTCGGTCCCACCTGGGGATAATTTTCAAGGATATTACATTACGATAGTAATACAAGAAAAATACCCGCCCCTATGCCCCTATTTTGGCACCAAAATTATGTAATCTGTCCATATACAGTTTATGAATATTAAAACATATATATAAATCAGTGCTGCACATTGAGCGCCATTATAGTATATCCTTAAAATGTGTTTGCTTTGTTGTATCATAGTGTTGTTGGTAGAAAGAAAGAGGTTTTTCCATGTAATTCTATTATTATTACAATATATTTATTGGAATGTGCATTTTCACCTTTTGATAAATCTACTCTTAAAAAAAACCCAAACAAGTAAATTTAGAGCAGTTGCAAATCTTTTTTTTTGTAGGTTTGTTAAAATATCCCAAATATCCTAAAAATGCTGTAAGCATCTACCATTAATTTTTAGCCCATTGTGTGCATGTGTGCTATTTTCATTGGTACCAGAGGGAGAAACCAGAGGGATTTCCACTACAGCAAAAATTAAAAGAATTAAGAATAAAAAGACATAGAATATTGTCTTAATATCTTTGCCATCTTCTACTAAAAATGTCAAGGTGAGTGAACCTTTTAAAGATATATCATCACCTCTAAGCACATAATCATTGTGATTATCCAGAAGCTGCTATGGATGGCAAATTAGCCTATAATAACTAATCAACCTCGTGATGAAGTGTGAAAATGAGCAGAGCATATAGTGAGTAGCCCGCGGATCTGCTATCTTGTAAGATATGTGATCACTCAATCTGCCTATACTTGGATAAAGTAAGGTCAAAGCATAAACTATTATTTTCTATGTTATTGATAGTGACACAAAGAATTATGAGAATTGACGCTCAAGCTCAGTCACACAACAGTGCTGGTCTGTCGCATTTTGTGAATATCATGTTTTAAAAAAAATTGCAAACTCTGCTTTCAGAAGCGAACACGCTATACTGAACATTAAAAAGCAAAATATACCCCTTTAAGTATGGACAAATGGTTTTAAACAAAAAAACTGACAGTGTTTGTATCATTAAAGACAGGCCACATAATCAATTTAAGTGAACACATTGGAGAGTTACATTGTTAAATAAAGGTGAAAATAACAAAAATTCATTCTGCAAAATACACAGTCCTTGCAGTTTGAATAAATCTGTAGCTAGTGTCTGTGCTGTGGCTTGAATAAGTTCCGCACCTGCTTTTATCTGTTTTTTTTTTATCCTCTAAACTTGGTTGAACATTTCCTTTGAATGACTTTAGAATAGTAGCATAAAAGAGAAAATAATATAAATAACACATTTTCAGTTAAAGGAATTGTTTAGTGTAAAAATAAAAACTGGGTAAATAGGCTGTACAAAATAAAAAATGTTTCTAATATAGTTAGTTAGCCAAAAATGTAATCTATAAAGACTGGAGTGACTGGATAATAGTGACTGGATAATAGTGACTGGATAATAGTGACTGGATAATAGCCAGAACACTACTTTGCAGCTCTCTTAGTTTTCTCTGATTGGTTACCAGGCAGTAACTAATCAGAGACTTGAGGGGGGGGGCACATGGGTCATAACTGTTGCTTTTGAATCTGAGCTGCATACTGGGGATCAATTGCAAACTCACTGAACAGTTATGTCCCACGTGCCCCCCATCAAGTCATTGACTAACTCAGAGTTAGAGAGCTGAAAAGCAGGAAGTTGTATTCTTTTCTGTTCTGTTAGACATCTGCTCACTCCAGCTTTTATAGATTACATTTTTGGCTAACTATATTAGAAACATTTTTTATTTTACCCTGCCTATCTATTGTTCCAGGTTTTATTTTTACACTGAACTGTTCCGTTAATAATGAAAAAAACATTGTAATATATTCAGTTTTTAGCCATTATTGAATCAAAGCTTAAAAAACAGGTGTTCCAGAGTTAAGTCTAAAGTATATTTTTAATCATTTCATGAAAATGTATGCAAATCCTGTAAAAAAAAAAAATCCTCTCATTAAAAGCCTGTGATAATTTGCCATGTTGATTATGCATAAAAGTACAAAGATTGCAGCAATGAGTCCTCATTACAGATATAAGCATTGTGCATACGTTGCTAACATTTTCTTTTACAATGCTAAAATCATTTAGTGCTGATATTAAACTATATTTGTTTCTTACAATTTGAACACATAGTGGGACATTCACTAAGATTCGTTATTGCGTCTGCTTCGCCGCACTTCGCCAGGCGTATTTTCGCCAGCGATACGCAAATTCACTAAAATCCGAAGTTGCGCTCAGGGGAAGCGTAAGGTTGAGAAGTTGCGCTGGTGTTAATTCGCCAAACAAAGCGAAGTTACGCTAGCGTTGCTTAATTTGCATACGGCGTCAAATTCAAGTTACAATGGAGGCATATGTAGCAGCACTACACAAGCCTGGGAAACCTTCAAAACAGCAAATAAAATTTTTATTTTGCCCTACACATGTGCCCACTGTATAGTTAAGTTGTCATGATTTAGGAAATGTAGGGGGGAAGGAAGGTAGCCCCCAAAAAATTTTCGATCTTTTTCAGCCTATCACCCATAAAAAATGAAAAAATGCAAGCGTTTTTTGGGACTTAGAAACATTTTTTACTTTTTTTGAAGCAATCCCTATCTACTCTATTGCACTTCACCTGGTCTGAGGTGGTGAAGGAAGTCTGGCGTAAAAGGTAGTGTTCAGAATAATTTGCGCGTTAGTGAATTTGCGTAGTTATGTCCGTTGCGCAAATTAGCCAGGCGTAAGGGTGCGAAGTAACACTAGCGAATGTACGCCAGCATCCGTTAGTGAATCGAGGAATTAACGAAAATGCGCTACGCTGGTGTATTCACGCTAGCGTTAGGCGCTTCGCCGTTTAGTGAATTTGCCCCATACTGTAGATCTGTGCATATTGGAACACATTTTCAGATAAGATTACATAAATTATTTGAAACTAAGAACTGGGATACAGCTCTAGGGGAAGAAAGAATGGCAACATTCAGGGGCATATTTATTAAGAGTTGAATTTCGAATTGAAAAAACTTCGAAAATCGAATTCAAAAAGACCAACCGAAATTAAGTTTTTTTTTTGGCTGAATAGATTTTTCAAAGTCCAGAATTTGGACTATTCCCAGTCGAAGTACACAAAAAATAGCTCAAAATTCTAATATTTTTCATTCAAAAATTCACCTCGACCTTTGATAAATCAGCCCCTCAGATATATTAACAAATTTATTTTAAACTATTGTGAAGGCATACTATACTTTAATCCACTTATACTGCTTGATAAAGCCAAGTAAGCATACAACAGATGGAGTAAACATTGTATTGATATTACATAGCTCACATGACTCACAGTATACAATGGCACATCATGGTTCAACATGTCATTACCAGTTTTTACAGAATATGTGAGAAAGTATCTTTAAATATAATGGTGGGATATGGTGAACTCTCTAAACCAACTGTAAAAATGAAGTTTGCTTGATTTGTATATGCACGTCAATTAGACCACTTGAGAAAACAGGGATGACATCACTCACAGGGCAATTTGTAAAGCCATCATGTTTTCTGCACTCCATTACAAATGATACTTCTTCAGTTGTTGGATTTATGTAGAGGGATTCGCTGGGTAAAGACCAGATAGCACCGCAGAACACACGTTTGGAGCAATAGCACTTGAAAATAGAGGTTATATACATAGACTTCTACACTGCAGAAAATGGAAATGTAACTTTATTTTTTCTAAAACAGTTGTTAAAGGTATATAGGGTTGTAAAAAATAGACTTAATGATTGTTTCACTTTAATTGTATTGCCTTTTAGCCATAATATAGAAAAATGGTAATTCTTTCATTATGTTCCTCATAATGTGTTCCCCTGCAGTGGACATAATGAACCATGAGGCATCCAGATTAATTCTTACATATAATGTGAGGTTTTACAGAAACTTGTTCTTTCTCATAAAATGAATATGGGAGATAATCATGAAAGCTAATCACAGGACCAAAGTCTGCAATTAATTAGACATATTCAACAGCACATTTGTGGAAGTATAATATTTTCAGTTTTTATCTAGGGTTGGGTACATTTGAAGGATTTTTTTATTGAAAAATTTAACATAGCAAGAACATTTTAATTCCAATGAAATGTGTGTGTCTTCTTTGTGGCCATAATCAATTCAAGTTGGGACATATGTGACTGTGCAATGCTGAAACTATTATTTTATTGAGCAAATTCCCTTCTTATCCAAGCAAAAGTTTAATGACCAATAAGTTACTAAATGTAATTTTCAAAATATGATCATTGTACCATGGTAGTTAATGTTTTTTTACCTAAGATAGTTACAACAGGCATACATTCAGAACTGCTTCCGTACCCATGAGCTGAAATGTTCAGCTGTGATCTACTTTAATTCTGATAATATTCTGCCTGTCTACAATAATATAAATAATAGAATATTTTCACTGAGTAGACATTTACTTACATAGTAACATAGTAAGTAAGGTTGAAAAAAAGACGAGTTCGAGTTCAACCTTTTTTTTTTTTTTTTATTAACTACCTATCTGCCAGTTGATCCAGAGGAAGGCAAAAAAAACCGCTGAAGCCTCTCCAATTTGCCTTAGAGGGGGAAAAATTCCTTCCTGACTCCAAAATGGCAATCGGACTAGTCCCTGGATCAACTTGGACTATGAGCTATTTCCCATAACCCTGTATTCCCTCACTTGCTAAAAAGCTATCCAACCCCTTCTTAAAGCTATCTAATGTATCAGCATGTACAACTGATTCAGGGAGAGAATTCCACATCTTCACAGCTCTCACTGTAAAAAAAACCCTTCCGAATATTTAGGCAGAACCTCTTTTCTTCTAATTGGAATGGGTGACCTTGTGTTAGCTGGAAAGACCTACTGGTAAATAAAGCATTAGAGAGATTATTATATGATCCCCTTATATATTTATACATAGTCATCATATCACCCTTTAAGCACCTCTTCTCCAGTGTGAACATCCCCAATTTGGCCAGTCTTTCCTCATAGCTAAGATTTTCAATACCTTTTACCAGCTTAGTTGCCCTTCTCTGTACCCTCTGTAATACAATAATGTCCTGTTTGAGTGATGGAGACCAAAACTGTACTGCATATTCCAGATGGGGCCTTACAAGTGCTCTATACAGTGGAAGAATGACCCCCTCCTCCCTTGACTCTATGCCACTTTTAATACAGCTCAATACCTTATTTGACCTTGATGCTGCCGACTGGCATTGCTTGCTACAGCCAAGTTTATCATCTACAAGGACTCCACGGTCCTTTTCCATAATGGATTTGCCTAGTGCAGTCCCATTAAGGGTAGAAGCAGCTTGGATATTTTTACATCCCAGGTGCATGACCTTACATTTATCAACATTTATCAACTTATTGTCTAGATCTGGCCACAGTGGTCATATTTTCCACCTAGACACCAGCCTCATATCACTGGATCAAAGTTTATTATTCATTCCTGCAATGTTCATAGGTATCAAAGCACTTACCTAATACAGGTATAGGATCCCTTATCCAGAAACCCAGATATACAGAAAGCTCTGAATTACAGAATGGCTGTCTCCCATAGACTCCATTTTATCCAAATAATCCAAATTTTTAAAAATTATTTCCTTTTTCTCTGTAATAAAAAAACAGTAGCTTGTACTTGATCCCAACTAAGATATAATTAATCCTTATTGGAAGCAAAACCAGCCTATTGGCTTTATTTAATGTTTCAATTAATTTCTAGTAGACATAAGGCATGAAAACCCAAATTACGGAAAGATCTGTTATCTGGAAAACCCCAGGTCCAGAGCATTCTGGATAACAGGTCCAATACCTGTACTATTCATCAAGTGCTGCTTGTAAAATTAATTTTTTTTTTCAAAATATTGGTTTGCACTTGCAATACTTCCATTTGTAAGAAATGCATTACTAGATTTACCCTTACTAAAAGGTTCTGTAGAGAAATTGAAACTGACCACGCATACTTTATACATAAAGATTAGTCATTTATTCATACTTGGCACAAAAGCTGAAACTCCCCTACAATGGCTAAGGAGCAAATCTAACATTACCAGGCACTTTCATGCCCAGGCAGAAGTCACCTGAACAACTCCAAGGTATCCAACTTGCATATGGTAAACTCAAGCCTTATGTGGTGCTGAATATGGTGCCTTCAGCACCATATTTAATCAATGTTCCTTGAAGCAGAAAGCTGCATGGTACTGGGTTTTCCTCAACCAGAACCATGGAGCAATCCTCTTCATGCTTCTTCTTTCTTCAACACGGGTGTGCAGTACAGTAGGATGCTGAACTTCTAACAAAAAGCCATCTTTGTTTGTCTATTGTACAAGCACCAGCCCTGGGATAGTGAAGAAAGAAGTAGTGGAAGAAGCAAACTGGGCTAGTGCAGTTTTCTTCTAGAAGGAAAACCGGCCCAGGGTATCAGGTAAGTGAATTCAATCCTCGGGTTTGTTGGTTAGCACATACAGAAAGAGATCAGGAACTTTTCTAACTGTGCTATAAGGGGCTAATTTATAAACACTGGGCATAAATGTACATAAATATCTATTTTTTCACTAGCTCTCGTGTCAAAAGTGTAAAAAGTTTTCCTTTAATTTAATATTGGCAGATTCCCACCAAATAACCACCTAAGTAAAAAAAATGGTCACATGTATTAGTGATACACTGGGGATCGATTTAGGACTAATCATGAAGGAAACCCTGCGTGAGTTAAGGAACTTAAGTGGGTTTTAAGGGAAGCAAACCTTGTTAGTTGCAGTATTTTTCCACGATCTTGGGACCTGGTCCCAAGCATTTTGGTTAACTGGTCCCATACCCATTCTACAGGTATGGGATCCATTATCCAGAAACCCATTATCCAGAAAGCTCAGAATTACGGAAGACCCATATACTCCATTATAATTAAATAATCCTGATTTTTAAAAATTATTTCCTTTTTCTCTGTAATAATGAAACAGTAGCTAGTACTTGATCCAAATAAAGCCAAAGTTAATCCTTATTGGAAGCAAAACCCCCCTTTTGGGGTTATTTAATGTTTATATGGTTTTCTAGTAGACTTAAGGTATACACATCCAAATTACAGAAAGATCTGTTATCCTGAAAACCCCAGGTCCAGAGCATTCTGGATAAAAGGTCCCATACATGTACCACTTAAATACTTTCCCTGGTCTAACAAGTTGCCAAACAGCATGAATTGTTAAGGAAGGAAAATATGTTAATTTAATAAACCATCTAATAATCAAAATGAGAAGAAATAATGAGAAGAAATTTACCACATATGGGCTGCATTTGACCACTTTTCCACTTGTAAAGATATATGTGGTGCCCTTAGCATTTTACATTATACAGGTATGATTGTTTTCTAGAATGCTCAGACCTGGGGACAAGGGATCTTTCAAAAAATAATTTAAACATTAAATAAGCCCAACGTTATTGTTTTGCCACTAATAATGATTAATAGTAGCTTAATAGAATCAAGCACAAGATACTGTTTTATTTTTACAGAGAAATAAGGAAATAATTTAATACAAAAATGTAATTATTTGATTAAAATAGTCTTTGAAATAGTGGAAGAAGAAAACTGGGCTAGTGCAGTTTTCTTCCAGAGGAACACTTCTAACGGGTTTCCAGATAATGGATCCTATACCTGTGTATCAAATTCTAGTGATATAAGCTTTCAGTGTGTTACATTTAAAAAATAGATAAATGCGATTATATAAAGTGTTTTCCCTTTAGATGTCACCTCAAGACTCAAACACTCATATTTGTAAATCAGACAACTGATATGCTTTTTACTGAACTGCTTTTTACTGACGATGACTAAGAATAAATAAATATTCAACTAAAAACAGGAAAATGTCTGCTTAGGCCTTTTTCTTTTTAGTACATCCAGCCCACTTTTAAACATGAGATTGCAACATTACATACTGTAACTACAATTTCATCCTGAATTTACTTTTGATTTTTAACTAAATTTAGATTTAAATTTAAATCGAAATTTAATTTCTATTGTATTTGCCAAATGGAAGTATTAAAAAGCCAATTTCTTATTTTTTTCACAATTCCACTCAAATTACTATGATGCTGTTACTGATTTATCTTGAGTTTAGTCTTGCCGTATCATTAATCACTATGCTAGCTGGATGCTAGCTTTCTTATCACTTCCCACAGCTTTTATATTGTATTATAATTAGCTTACAAAAATCTAAAAGGGGCAGGGGTCAGCAGCTCAGGGGAGAATGGCATGACATTGCTGGGACTAGGCAAGACTAGATAGATAGTCCTCTCCATAGCATGTTTTCTTAAACTCTGCAGAGAAAAACTGAACTAATAGATGTCCCTACATTTGTACTCATTTTGGTTACCCTGGACTACTCAATCAATTATACCTTCTGCTTAATAATTGCTTCTTAGGTAACAATAGATTTGTTGATCTGAGAATTATACTAAATGAGACATTGAACGCCAATATTTTTAAATTACTTTATTTGAATTGTGTTGCAAGTTAAGACTAGTTTATGCATTAGGATCTAAGAACAAACATGGTATCTGCAAGCTACTGTCCTGGAATAAATGGGTTCTGAAAAAGGTTCTCTCTTTTAGTGGCAGATTTATCAAAGGTTGAGGTGAATTTTCGAATAAAAATTTTTTTGTGTACTTTGACTAGGGAATAGTCCAAATTCAATTTGTATTTGAAAGAAATTAAAAAATTCAAATATCGAAATTTGTACTGTCTCTTTAAAAATTCGTCCTTTTCGCCATCTAAAACCTGCCGAATTGATATTTTAGCCTATGGGGGACCTCCTAGAACCTATTTGGAGTCAATTGGTGGACTTTGAAAAATCCAAGTTTTTTGGGGAAAAACGTTGAATCTAATTCGATCGAAAAAGCTATGCCTTTGATTTGAATGATTTGATCAAAACTGACCTTTTTGACCAAAAAAAAAACTTCAACTTAATTTCGGTTGGTCTTTTTGAAATTGAATTTCAAAGTTTTTTCAATGCGAAATTCGACCCTTGATAAATATGCCCCTATATGTGTGTATCTTGGTGGTGTGTAGTGTTAGTAAATGGTGAGAGTTCACCAGTCGATAAATACTGCTATAAAATCCTGTAGGAATGAATAGAGAGTGGATGAGATCTAATTTTACATGTTACTAAATCTGCCCCTTGGTTTCTTCATATATGCCACAGTTGGACCCTGACACAGAGTACAGGGTCCCATGGAGATCTCTACGCTCCAAAATCCAGAAGGTAGGTAGGGAAGAAATGTTAAAAAATGGTGGTTTGTATCTTATTTTTTTACTTGCACTTTGCACCCTGACCTGCACTTTGTTAATGACACCTTAAGCCTTTAGCTTTATAGTTCTTCCAGTGGACCTAATGGTGTAAATAGTACTCACAGGTTTATCTGATCCCTGCTGCATGTACTTCACTTCTGTTTCATCGCAATATATTTTTTTCACATTTTATTTCAATAAATGCTACCAAGAGCTGCTTTTGTTCATTCATATATGTTTTAACTCAATCTGTAATTTAAATAAATATTAATATGTGCTACCATATCCTGAATTCCACAGAGAAAAATGCTGGAATACTTGAACAATGATGAAAGCAAGCCTCTCAGTATTCTTATCAGTCCCCTCTAGTTAAGCAACAATGCCTTGAAGCAGTTGCATCCACAGACTTCTTATGGTTGCATATACTCCAATAGTATCGCTACGGAGCGCCGTCCAAAGCAGTCACGGATTCAGGCGTTTCAATATCAAGATGTTGGCTTTATTAAGCGCATTAAAAGTACAGTGGAGGGGGATTACAACTAACGCGTTTCGTGTCAGTAAACCTGACACTTCATCAGAGTAATTAGTGCATACATGTGTAGGTGCTTAAATAGTGACACCTATGCATATCATTAATAGATTAAAGGGAAAAAGAAGTGTTCTCACAAAATAATATACAAATATTCAGAATTATACATATACATAAAATAAAACATATGAATATCTGTATCAAAATGACAGTCAAAGAAGTATCCTAGTGAAAATTTGTGTCGTATACATTATTACTTAATTCGATAGACTCATGTATATGAATAAAATATTAAATAAATAAATAATCAATGATCTGTGATTAATTTTATAAAAAAGGGGGGATATCCTTTGGTGAGTAATTCATTAACCATAATAATTTGGTCTAAAAGTGTATTAGTGATAGAATGATGTGCTTTCATTAGTGAGCAAATGGGGGAGGGAATATATTTTCATTCATTTGTGTAGTTTTGTGTTTCCAATCACGTTTAAAATTGCACATCCATATAACACCAAAAAACCTAATTAGGGTATCACTATAGTTATCATAAACTTTTTTAAAAAGAAAGCATTTCCTTTATCTCTATTTATTACTTAGATTTATTACTTAAATTTCCACCCACTTGTTAGAACAGTATAATAGATAGGGAATTATTATTAGTGGCCAAATTTAGTATATCTTAAAATATCATTTACTAAAAACCTGTATTGGAAAGACTGACACTACTGCATATAAGCATATGTAAATTATAAATAAATTATTCAAATTAATATAAAATTAATCAAAAATTATGTTATATTTGATGAAATAAATTCTATTAATATATCTTTAATTAATCGATAATATAAATTTAAAGTAAATTTTATTGGCTGACGAAATTCAGAATATAAATAAAGCAGTCTATCCAATAAAGGCTTTTATCTCACACTCTCTGTTCAGCCCATATGGTGTAACTGTATCCAATAGGGTCATCCATTTGACTTCCTTCTTAGACAACAATGTATCTATATCACCTTTTCTCTTCCCCAGTTTAACTGCTTCAACTACCTGGAAAGATACAAAGTATTCATTAGCTTCATGTTCTTGTATTACGTGTTCTGCTACTGCTGAGGTTACATCTGACCTGTTTATACATGCTAGATGTTCAAGTACCCTGTCCTTAAACCATCTCTTGGTCTTGCCGACATATTGTTTACCGCAGCGACATGTTACTAAATATATAACATTTGATGTCCTGCAGTTTGCATATGTTCGACAATTATATGTTTTCTTTGTTATACTACTATGAAATTCCTTTGACACATTTATAAATCTGCAACACTTACAGATGTTCGCACCACATCTGTATGTTCCAACCACATTCAGCCAGTTTGTCTTATCCTTTTTATTTGATAGCATGCTCGGGGACACCATGTCTCGTAGATTGTTTGCCCTTCTATAAATAAATTGAGGTTTTTTTAAATCAAGTGATGTTAAGATAGGGTCTGATTTTAAAATGCCCCAATGTTTTAAAATTATGTTCTGAATTTTCCTCACTTCCATACTATATGTAGTGATAAATTTCATTCTATTCTTATCAAACGTGTTCTTCCTATCTCTGTGTCCACCTTGTTTATTTATCAAGAGATCTGATCTGTTACTAAGTACTGCTGTTTCATAGGCTTTTTTAATGCATTCTGTGCTGTAGCCCCTAAGTGTCAATCTATCCCACAACTCCATGGACCTGTCGTGGAAGGAAGCCCATGTGGAGCAGTTTCGTCTAAGACGTATGAACTGGCCCACTGGGATCCCTTCCAAGAGAGGCCCAGGGTGATTGCTTTCACGTCTCAACAAAGAGTTTCTGCTAATAGACTTTCTATATATATCAGTATCTATTTGAGTACCTGTAGTGATAAATTGTATATCTAAATATTCTATTGTGTTCTTATCACACTTGTAAGTAAAGTTTATATTTTTGTCATTATTGTTACAGTAGTCAATAAATTGTTTCAACTCTAATTCTGTACCTTCCCAAATGATTATTAGATCGTCAATAAAGCGGTAGTAACCTTTTATATTGGTCTTATATATAGATTGTTCATTAAAAATATGATGTTTTTCGAACCAGCCCATAAATAGATTAGCATATGAGGGCGCAAACCGCGCCCCCATTGCTGTCCCACATCGCTGTAAATAAAATTCATTATTAAACATAAAATAATTATGTGTCAATAGATACTCGACTGCTTCTATTATAAACTCGTTCTGTTCATTTGTAAAAAGACCTTTTTCTCTCAACCAATATTGTAATGCAAAAATCCCATCACTATGCCTGATGGAGGAATATAGGGCCGTGACATCCATCGTCACCCACATATATCCTTCTTTCCACTCAATATTTGATAATTTATTGATAGCATCCCCGCTATCTCGTAGAAAAGAGGGCAGTTGCATTACCATTGGTTGGATCAATTTATCTATATATTCGCTTAACCCCTCGTTTAGAGACCCTATCCCAGCAATTATGGGACGTCCCTTAGGTAGTTCAAGGCTCTTGTGAACTTTGGGGAAGGTATGAAAAACGGGTATTTTTGGAAACTGACGCCATATATACTCAATCTCATTTTCACTTAGAATATTTTCAAATTTACTTTTTAAAAAAGTTTATGATAACTATAGTGATACCCTAATTAGGTTTTTTGGTGTTATATGGATGTGCAATTTTAAACGTGATTGGAAACACAAAACTACACAAATGAATGAAAATATATTCCCTCCCCCATTTGCTCACTAATGAAAGCACATCATTCTATCACTAATACACTTTTAGACCAAATTATTATGGTTAATGAATTACTCACCAAAGGATATCCCCCCTTTTTTATAAAATTAATCACAGATCATTGATTATTTATTTATTTAATATTTTATTCATATACATGAGTCTATCGAATTAAGTAATAATGTATACGACACAAATTTTCACTAGGATACTTCTTTGACTGTCATTTTGATACAGATATTCATATGTTTTATTTTATGTATATGTATAATTCTGAATATTTGTATATTATTTTGTGAGAACACTTCTTTTTCCCTTTAATCTATTAATGATATGCATAGGTGTCACTATTTAAGCACCTACACATGTATGCACTAATTACTCTGATGAAGTGTCAGGTTTACTGACACGAAACGCGTTAGTTGTAATCCCCCTCCACTGTACTTTTAATGCGCTTAATAAAGCCAACATCTTGATATTGAAACGCCTGACTCCGTGACTGCTTTGGACGGCGCTCCGTAGCGATACTATTGGAGTATATGTTAAGCCGGCTAGAAGGAGCCAGATGTATCGCGAGAGCTGCGACTCAGCAGGAGCCGGCGTACCACGGGTGAGCTCCGCCATTAACCGCATCGTTTCTGTGTTTGTTGCTGCAATTGCCTTATGGATGCGACTATTTTGAGCCGTTGAAGACCCCAGTGAGGAGCAACAGTGTGCCACAAATCTTATATACAGTAAGGTACATGCTCCGTTTATTTGTTACCGTATAAATATCATTATGGCATATAGCGCACAGTTGAATGTTATGGAGGGGGATTTACATATACTCACGAAGGAACAAGAGTCGGGGGACCCACCACATAGCAATATGGCAAGGTTGAAGAAAGCAAATATGATATTCAAAGAAAGCCATGATCATGAGGAAGGTGGGGGAGAATTAACCCCCGTTGATGGGAATAGCACGGCCCCAGAAATGCGCACCCTGTTAAAAAAGCTGCATAAAACTACACAGAGAGAATTGAGGCTATGGTGGGAAATAACCACACTTGACAATTATTTAAAGGTCAAGAGAGTACCCACAGGGGTCTGAGGATGAAAAAATTCCCAGCCTTCGAATTACAAGATACTGCATTTATGGAAGAATGGTATCAAACGCTAAATGACTGTTCATTCAAACTTATGCAGATACTGATTAAAAAATACCAAGCGGAACAGGAGAGAGTGGGCTTGGAAATTATACAGATTGATACTGCATTAAGTGTATATAAAGATGACTCGGAATATGACAGGATTGAGAAGCGAAATAAAAATGACTTGGATATATTGGAAAAAAGATTATGGACACTAAACAGAAAAAATTTTTGAGGGATAAAGCCGACTATGAGCAGGATAGAGTGTTTTCATGGGGCATGAAAATGAATACACAGAGAGGTAGATGGGAACGCCTTAAACCTGCATTAAAATCAGACAAGAAACGCAAACCCTCAAATACTATGTCTAATGTTTCACATATAGATTCTGATAGCACTTCTCCCAGTGTGTCTTTTTTAGTGACATCCGGAAGCGATCTGGAGACGAGCCAGGACGAAGAACACGAGATGGAACGGAACACAAAAAAGAAAAAGAAAACAGCAAAAGAAGAAAGAGAGGCACGAGGGGAGGAACAAGAAAGTGGAGGAAAGATTACAAGATCAAAGAAAGGAAAGGCCAAGAACAACATAAAGAACAACCGACAATAGAAGAAAAAGAGACTGAGGATTTGGTAATTAATTTATCTAAACATACTCTAAAGGATGGAGAGAGACTTTTACTTAATAAGGGCTTATCATTTTCCCCTTCCTCACATTTTTCTTTGGTCGATACGATTATAGATATTAACAAATTTACTAGAGCCTTATCACTTAAGAGATTTTTCCATCCTAAAGATACAATCCAAAATGAAGTATTAATGAAACAAGAACCGAATTTCCTTACACAGGATATACTGGAAGCCATAGAGCAATTTAATAAAGATGAGATACCAGATACAGTACCCATCCTAGAAAATCATGAGCAGGATAATATCAAAACAGTGGTCCATACTGATTTGAAGTCTAAATCAAACTTCAACCCTATGAATCATAGGGGTCCTTTCATTGAGAGATTCTATGACCTGGTAGTTCGTGACTTAAAAATGTTAGAAGAACAAAAGATAAAGGGAGAACCAAATCAAAATAAACAATTAAATAAAAACAATAATAATAAAAAAAATAAATACAATTTAACCAGACAGGAATACCAGGCGATAGAATCTCTCAAAGACAATCGAGACATAGTGGTCAGAAACTCAGATAAGGGTGGAGCCATAGTCATTCTCGATAGAGATTACTATGAGCAGGATATTACATTACAATTAACAGATCAAACTAATTATACAAAGCTGGATAATGACCCTACGTCCTGTTTTCAAAATAAACTCAGGAGATTATTGGAATATGGTAAATTTGAAAATATTCTAAGTGAAAATGAGATTGAGTATATATGGCGTCAGTTTCCAAAAATACCCGTTTTTCATACCTTCCCCAAAGTTCACAAGAGCCTTGAACTACCTAAGGGACGTCCCATAATTGCTGGGATAGGGTCTCTAAACGAGGGGTTAAGCGAATATATAGATAAATTGATCCAACCAATGGTAATGCAACTGCCCTCTTTTCTACGAGATAGCGGGGATGCTATCAATAAATTATCAAATATTGAGTGGAAAGAAGGATATATGTGGGTGACGATGGATGTCACGGCCCTATATTCCTCCATCAGGCATAGTGATGGGATTTTTGCATTACAATATTGGTTGAGAGAAAAAGGTCTTTTTACAAATGAACAGAACGAGTTTATAATAGAAGCAGTCGAGTATCTATTGACACATAATTATTTTATGTTTAATAATGAATTTTATTTACAGCGATGTGGGACAGCAATGGGGGCGCGGTTTGCGCCCTCATATGCTAATCTATTTATGGGCTGGTTCGAAAAACATCATATTTTTAATGAACAATCTATATATAAGACCAATATAAAAGGTTACTACCGCTTTATTGACGATCTAATAATCATTTGGGAAGGTACAGAATTAGAGTTGAAACAATTTATTGACTACTGTAACAATAATGACAAAAATATAAACTTTACTTACAAGTGTGATAAGAACACAATAGAATATTTAGATATACAATTTATCACTACAGGTACTCAAATAGATACTGATATATATAGAAAGTCTATTAGCAGAAACTCTTTGTTGAGACGTGAAAGCAATCACCCTGGGCCTCTCTTGGAAGGGATCCCAGTGGGCCAGTTCATACGTCTTAGACGAAACTGCTCCACATGGGCTTCCTTCCACGACAGGTCCATGGAGTTGTGGGATAGATTGACACTTAGGGGCTACAGCACAGAATGCATTAAAAAAGCCTATGAAACAGCAGTACTTAGTAACAGATCAGATCTCTTGATAAATAAACAAGGTGGACACAGAGATAGGAAGAACAAGTTTGATAAGAATAGAATGAAATTTATCACTACATATAGTATGGAAGCGAGGAAAATTCAGAACATAATTTTAAAACATTGGGGCATTTTAAAATCAGACCCTATCTTAACATCACTTGATTTAAAAAAACCTCAATTTATTTATAGAAGGGCAAACAATCTACGAGACATGGTGTCCCCGAGCATGCTATCAAATAAAAAGGATAAGACAAACTGGCTGAATGTGGTTGGAACATACAGATGTGGTGCGAACATCTGTAAGTGTTGCAGATTTATAAATGTGTCAAAGGAATTTCATAGTAGTATAACAAAGAAAACATATAATTGTCGAACATATGCAAACTGCAGGACATCAAATGTTATATATTTAGTAACATGTCGCTGCGGTAAACAATATGTCGGCAAGACCAAGAGATGGTTTAAGGACAGGGTACTTGAACATCTAGCATGTATAAACAGGTCAGATGTAACCTCAGCAGTAGCAGAACACGTAATACAAGAACATGAAGCTAATGAATACTTTGTATCTTTCCAGGTAGTTGAAGCAGTTAAACTGGGGAAGAGAAAAGGTGATATAGATACATTGTTGTCTAAGAAGGAAGTCAAATGGATGACCCTATTGGATACAGTTACACCATATGGGCTGAACAGAGAGTGTGAGATAAAAGCCTTTATTGGATAGACTGCTTTATTTATATTCTGAATTTCGTCAGCCAATAAAATTTACTTTAAATTTATATTATCGATTAATTAAAGATATATTAATAGAATTTATTTCATCAAATATAACATAATTTTTGATTAATTTTATATTAATTTGAATAATTTATTTATAATTTACATATGCTTATATGCAGTAGTGTCAGTCTTTCCAATACAGGTTTTTAGTAAATGATATTTTAAGATATACTAAATTTGGCCACTAATAATAATTCCCTATCTATTATACTGTTCTAACAAGTGGGTGGAAATTTAAGTAATAAATCTAAGTAATAAATAGAGATAAAGGAAATGCTTTCTTTTTAAAAAAGTTTATGATAACTATAGTGATACCCTAATTAGGTTTTTTGGTGTTATATGGATGTGCAATTTTAAACGTGATTGGAAACACAAAACTACACAAATGAATGAAAATATATTCCCTCCCCCATTTGCTCACTAATGAAAGCACATCATTCTATCACTAATACACTTTTAGACCAAATTATTATGGTTAATGAATTACTCACCAAAGGATATCCCCCCTTTTTTATAAAATTAATCACAGATCATTGATTATTTATTTATTTAATATTTTATTCATATACATGAGTCTATCGAATTAAGTAATAATGTATACGACACAAATTTTCACTAGGATACTTCTTTGACTGTCATTTTGATACAGATATTCATATGTTTTATTTTATGTATATGTATAATTCTGAATATTTGTATATTATTTTGTGAGAACACTTCTTTTTCCCTTTAATCTATTAATGATATGCATAGGTGTCACTATTTAAGCACCTACACATGTATGCACTAATTACTCTGATGAAGTGTCAGGTTTACTGACACGAAACGCGTTAGTTGTAATCCCCCTCCACTGTACTTTTAATGCGCTTAATAAAGCCAACATCTTGATATTGAAACGCCTGACTCCGTGACTGCTTTGGACGGCGCTCCGTAGCGATACTATTGGAGTATATGTTAAGCCGGCTAGAAGGAGCCAGATGTATCGCGAGAGCTGCGACTCAGCAGGAGCCGGCGTACCACGGGTGAGCTCCGCCATTAACCGCATCGTTTCTGTGTTTGTTGCTTCTTATGGTTGCAGCATGATGTTAAAGAAGTCTATGGCAGGAGAATGCAGATAAGTGAGAACTAGTTGCAGCTACCTTGGCAGGCCAATTTTGCTATGCAAAATTATGTTAAATGAAGGAAACAATTTCTAGGATATTTTTATAGGTAATGGCAGTCACCGCTTCTAAAAATAACATTTTGAGCATGGCTGACTCTTGAATAATTTTTGTGTTACTGAATGGGGAGAAATACTGATCTGCTAGGAATCCCTCCCAGAGTTTGCTATTTAGTAAACCTGCCCCAAGTCTCATTGCTTTACTCAGCCCAACACATTTAATCAAACAGTATTAAAATCCTTTTAGTTTGTAGTGTAATCTATGTGAAATATGTAGTGCTGCAACCTCAAAGTGCTTTCCATTCTGAAATAGTAATGTATTATTTGCTATATATTTTATGCAAGTACTGTATTCCCAATTGTGAATTTAGAAACATTTCAAATAAGTTAATAGTTCCATCAAATAAACTCTGCTTGTAGCTGCTTTAATAGTTTACATTTTTCATTTATTTCTTTGAGAACACTAGCAGTCATTGGCACTTTTATTAGTTTTTCTTTTCTTTCACACAAATTTCAATTTACTCTTACAGGATGAAGTAGGCTTTACCTTTTATGAGTGCTGTATAATCTTCCGGCGTGATCAATGTGTCTTAGTTCTTTGGGGTTTTTTTTTTCAGTTTTTATCTCTTTTCAGTTAAGTTGTATTACATTTTTTGGTGTTAGGATTTTGCAATTTAAAAGTGTTCCGATTTTGCAGTATTTTGATTCCGTTTGCTATCAGTAGTGCAGGCTGTAATGGAAAAGTCTGTCGTTATTTCTAAGATTATTTCCGGAGCTCTCCTGTCTGAAAACAAAAATCAGGATAACTGCAATATAAATCACACAGAAGAAAAACTCAGATGACGGTATTGTGTATTACAGTTTTATTTTATTTACAATGCTTGTACATTTATCTGACTTCTGCTGCTGAGTTGGTTCTTTATAGCTTGAAACACCAAGGGACAGATGTAGCCCACTAGGACCGGTAATAAGGAGAGCAGCACTGAGAAGCAAAAGGATCAGAGAAATGCTGAAAATATTCCCCAACAGAAGTGCATGGTCCCTATGGTCTTACTCTAGCTACACATTACTTTAACCTGAGTGTTTTTGTTTATCATTTTTTTAATTAATATTTGTAAGTCTCAAATGGAATCATAAAGATTTTGCTGATAAACCAGAATAATCTTTTTACCCAGTAAAAGATGTCACTGATGGGGCAACATAACATGTTGCAGCTATTCTCCGAAGTAGCCAGAAATTTTTCTGTGAGGAAACCTTGGGCAAATTTGTGCCATGTATGTATCTCTGGCTTATCTGCATTGCTGCGATCACCAACATCATTGCTGTGATTTGTATGTTAGCCAGAGGAGAGGAAAGTAGGGACTTTTTTCACCCTTTGTAGCCAAGATTCCAATCACAGTATGTTTTTTTGGCAGATTCAGAAAATGATAAAACACCAAAATGTATAGTTCACCCTCACCAAACTTACAATTTCTCCAAAATATTCTGTACGTGTGATGTTTTTATTTCACTCCCACCCCAGTAGCAGCTTTAGAGCCACTGACTCTTGAATCTATTCCAATTTAATACATTGGGCCAATTCTTAATTGAGTGAGATAAAGTTATCACATGATTTATCACATGAAAAGTCATAGACAAAATTCAACTTGAGGAGAGAAAAACTTTTTTCCTTATTCAGTTCCATTTTGTTCCCTTAGACTTCAATAAAGCTTTCTCATGATAAACCATGAGTTAGTTTTCTAAATCAAATTGCATCTCAAATTGAATCTCGTCCATGACTTTTCATGTGATACACCTTTTGCTCACTGAATTAAATCTGGACCATTATTTGCTAAATTTCAGTTACCGCAACAATTAAATTCACTGCTGAGTGCTAAAGCTTTACTGCTACAGAGCAAATGTTTTGGCTTTATAAGTTGCTCACATTTCCTCTGTAAAACAGAGTAGCTAATGTATAAAGCTGTAACAGTTTAGAGAGGCAGTGGCCATTATTACTGAGCTTCCACGAAAAAAGGTAACAAAATAAAGTTAAGCACTGGAAGAAATTAGTAATTTGTATTCTTGGAGAGGTCTCATGACCTGGTTTCAATGGAAAATATGTGCATTTGTTTTTACATTGATAACTAGGGACTGAGGACAAAAAGATTTACATAAATACAGTGAAAAACACAGGGAAAAGGAATGGGAGCATAGGGCACAGACAATGGAAAAGTGTTGTCAGAGTTACTGTATGTAAACTGTAGAAATGACACTGAATAGGTACTTTTTCATCTTGTTCTACTGGGAATAATTTCTCTGAGTCTACTAGGAATTGTAAGTATTTCCAGGATGTGTAACGGGGCAAACAGCAAACCCTCTAAAATCCTTCTAATTCGAATATCGAATTTGAAGGATTTTAGCACAAAAGCTTCGATCAAACTATAAAATCCTTCGAATCGAACGATTCGAACGATTTTAAGTGATCAATCGAAGGATTTTTATTCAACCAAAAAAAACGTAGAAAAGTGCTGGGGAAGGTCCCCATAGGCTAACATTGGACTTTGGTAGGTTTAAAGTGGTGAAGTATGAAGGTGAAGTTTTTTTTAAAGAGACAGTACTTCAATTATTGAATGGTCGAACGATTTTTAATTCGAATCATTCGATTCGATCGAATTTGCCAATTCGATTCAATTCAAAGTACCCAAAAAAATACTTTAAAATTCGAATATTTTTGGATTCGAATTATTCACTCAAGCTTAGTAAATCTGCCCCCCAGTGTCATGATGGTTCTCCTAGTGTTTTGTGCCTGTTTTTTGTCTGTTTGTTTATACTGCATGTTTAATGCCCAAACATAAAAGCCTTGTGATATTACAAATGCAAAAAAATTATTTGTGATTGAAACATAAATTGCATTTCAATACCTTCACTTTCTATACATTTTCCCAAAAAAAGACCATCTAAAGAATTCATAATCTGAGCAAAACGTTGTCATGCTAAACCAAATTATTGTATTAAGTTTCAACTATTTGAACAATTTAGCAATTGTATTATGTTTCAGGAACAATACACTGCACTCTCTGAAAAAGACACATATCTCTTATTATACATATACAAAAATGTAAACAATTATAAAAGTGCAAGGTTTACACACACACGAAATTATAAATCAAACATAATAGCCTTTCTTTTGTTACACTGGCAAGCTTTGATGAAACATTTTAATTTTGCAGTGTCAGATCAAGAACGCTTCTCAGTCAAGCACTTCGTTAAAAATCTTTTAGCACCTTGTGATCCTGTTTGGGTTGCTGTGGATAATCTGTCATGCCATATACAGTTAGAGATGGTAGAAGGTAGAGATTGTCCTCTGATCTGATGACTGTATTTTGAAAATATGGCTACATTAAAGTGGGAAACATTTCAATGTTTTCACGGTTAAGTTAAAAAGCTAATTATTATACATACCATGAACTAATAACACAGTCACAGTCTATCAATACTGCAAAGAAGAACCACTGTCACTGGCTGCCATTACTAAATTATCCCTATGCATTATAATGATTTTTTTTTTTTTGCACTTTGCATGCTGTATCCTGCATTATTCAGCTTGCCTTAGGCATTGGCGCTCCTGCCCTTATGCCTCCAGTCTTTTCCATCAATATTCCTGCATATTTCAGTGCATTGTAGCTTAGAAAGAAATGTTATTGATATTAGTGCCCTTTTAGGAATATTCTGGGTATGTATCCCAAATGTATCATATAAGGGTTAAACAAATTGCAAACTATAACAATTTTATTCTACCTCAATACAAAGCTATCTGCACACCATTCATAACAATAAGATAATTTCATTGTTCTGTATGCCCTGTCAAGGAAAATCTCTTTGGTAAGGCTTAACCTTATGCAACATGTCACAAAGAGATTTATGTTTGTTCAGATTAGAAGTATACTAAAAAAAAAAAAAAAAAAAAAAAGAAGCTATATTGATATGAATATTTAAGTTTGCTTAGTAATAATCCATGAACTGCCATGGAATCAATATATAAACTGAAAACAAGAGCACTCGATAAATAATATATTAAGCTATCATAGTTTTATTAGTTTCTTTTTGGAGAGCAAGAAGAAAACACAGAGACTCCCAAGGAATTAAATGCACCCTTGTGATGTTTTCTGCATTTCAACAATGTCATTTCAAGAAATGTTTTTTATAAGTTGTGGATATGTGATTTGCATGATCCCTTTTGAACATTAGGGGGCAGATTTATCAAGGGTCGAATTTCAAAGTGGAAAATACTTCGAAATTCGACCATCAAATTGAATACTACGAAATTTGAAGTCGAATTCGTAGGATTTTTTGCATTGTACGATCGTATTCCGATTGTACGATTTTATCGTATGATTTTCCTTCGAATACAAAAAACTTAGAAATATGCTCTGGAAGGTCCCCATAGGCTAACATAGCACTTCGGGTTTAAGATGGCGAAGTATTGAAGTCAAAGTTTTTTTTAAAGAGAGAGTACTTCGATTATCGAATGGTCGAATAGTCAAACGATTTTACTTTGAATCGAAGATCGAAGTCGTAGTAGCCTATTCGATGGCGAAGAATCCAAAAATTGCTTTGTATTTCGAATTTGTTAACTTTGAAAATTCCCTCGATTTCACTTCGACCCTTGATAAATCTGCCCCTTAGTATGACAATGCATCCTTTACCAATAAAGTTTGTTCCAATTGCAGTTCTTTGTATATCAGTGTTTCTATAGTACTGTGAATACTTAGCTCTGACCTTGCTCTCAATATTTCTGTTGGTTGGTTACTAGTCTGTAAATAATATTTCATCAGAGTTCCTTTTGCATTTTCCATTTCAATGATTTAACTGGGACATTTCACTTTATTGATAAAAAAGAACATTTTCTTGTCTTGGGTACCTGAATAGGTAATGATAATGCTTCTGCTTTCTCTCAACATGTTCTGTCAAAAACGCAGATTACATCCGTTTATTATTAGAGTTTCCCGAAAATGTGGTTTGTGGGAAAAATCCAAATTTCACAATTTTTTTCGGATTTTTCATCAGAAAACTCTGATGCAATGGCAAGTTTATTAACATTGGAGATAAATATCTGTAGAGATTTCTGGAGATGTTGCCCATAGCAACCAATCAGATCTTAGCGTTTGTTTTCTAACTTATAGATGGCTGTTTAAATCTAATTGCTGATTGGTTGCCATGAGCAACATCTCCAGAAATCTCTCCATATATTTTTCTCCAATGTAAGTAAACATGTATGCATTTTTTCCTGAAAAATCTGAAATCCTCGGGGTATTGCATGAAACACAGCGCACATCAAAAAATAATTGGAACTTCACCCATTGACTTATATGCAACCTCGACAGGTCTGAGATGCCGGATTTTCTGATTTGGACTTTTTCCATCCTCTGGGTATATTAAATTATGATTTTTTTTTTTTAAAGAAGTTCACAAATTTTTCTGGATTTTTGCATGAGTTTAGTTAATAACCCCCTTAATAACAAAATGGACTTTAATTCTATTTTTTGTTTTAGTTTAGCAGCATGTCATCCACTTAGAATAAAATGTACAGGTCTTTTTAGTTCAATGATTTAACATTATATTTTTTCAGTATGTCTTACATTTTTTTTTTCTTTTACATTACAAGCTATATTGTATTATTATTTACAGTAAAGTCGTTTTTGGGGCTAAAATATAGACTCTTAAAAATCATTGGTGGGTTCCGACTTTATTTGCGCTCTTGTTATTTAACAAAATACACTAGTCCAGATAATTTAAAGATGAACACAATGTTACAATTGTCCTCTCGTTTCAAAGTTATGCCTTGCTCTAGGGCAGGGTCCAAAGCAGGGACATAGGCAGTATTGTAACTTTTCAAACTTACTCATGCAACCTGCAAGGGATATCTGGGAGAGGGGAAAAAGATTGTGGAATGGATCTCTGTAAAACGTTATCAATATTAGGGAATGTCTTTACCTATAGAATCACCATGTGTAAATACACTACCAGATTTGAAAACTAGTAGCTTCATACAATGCAGAACATTACAGAATGGCAAATTACATTTTAAAAATAGAAAGTGTAGTGATCACCACAGAACTTATCTTTTCAGTTCATCCCAAATCAGCTCACTTTTAGCTTTCCTTTGTCTTTTTTCTTCAGATATGTCTTACAAACCTTGGAAGTATGCTTAGGATCATTATTCTTGTTCTTCACAAAGTAAATTTCATACCAGAGGGTATGGCAGGGTACTGACAAATATTTTGGTAGCTTCTTTGATTAACAATTATTTGAGTATAAGCCACATGAAGAAAAATAATTAGACCTACAACTATTTATACTTGTTTTTTTATTTTGAAATGATGGTTTACATTAGTTTAAAGTTGTAACAAAAATACCTGGGCAGTCGAAAGCTTTTCACTAGCAGTGTATTTGTCAATCAGTGTCACTAAGACAATTAAGATGATTTTTAAAACCTATTGATTAATGTCACACTTTCAACTTTTCTCTGTGGCATAAAAAGCTAATGTAAAGAAAACAGTAACGTAACAACCTTTTCGAGTTTCTGCCATTTGGACTTTAATCAATAAGCCCCATAATGTTGCAGACTGGATCATATTGATGCAGGAGTTGAGAAGAGTGCCCCAAAGGGTCTCTGCAGTGTACAATGGCACTTAGTCTCCTCAGAGCACTCTGTGTGTTTGCGTGACCAGAGGTGACGTCACTTCCATGTTTGTGCAGAACTTTTTGATGCCCAACTAGTGGCTAACTGTTTATTTCATTCACTACAACAACATACCTGTCAAACTCTTTTTATAGCTAGGAAGAAGAGCTCCCCAAACCAGTACAAACTCAGTAAGCCAGTGCTCATCTCTGCTTTGTTCATTTGTAACATATAGCCATAACTCTCAGAAGGAAAGTGTACAATCACCTGTCCCTCCACAAACATAAATGCCCATAAGTCAAAATTTTAAAGCAGATGCTTAAGGAACTCACCCTATTTTGCTTAGTCCTATATTTCTGTCTGCTATAACATTCATTTAGAAATTTTTTTAAAATTCTTTATTTAACATTTTTCAAACATCAGGGTACAAAAGAAAAAAAAGGGGGAAGGATATTAAGGGGGGGCATTATTACACCTCATATTTTCAATTATTGGCAGGCTGTTACACAGTTTTCATATCTTCTGGGCTACATTCATTTAGAAATTTGGTGTGAAAATGATATTGTAGTGCAATATATGTGTGTGTGTAATATTATTAATAACATTTGTGTGTTACAGTTTCCATAGGGGTAACGCAATTCCCATAGTCCAATCAACATAGTGCTATACAATTTATTGGGGGATGGTGTTAAAATGACTAAAGGTAAAATTGGATGTAAAATCACCACAGGCCCATGAATCTTACAGAAACTTTGAGTTGTTCAAAGTAAATAAGTGAACAGCAGTTATAAAATAAAAAATTCTATGACTCTATGTTTCAATCCACACTTTTCTTTTTTGGATAGAGACAATGTATATTGTGCTCTGCTCACATCTGAAAACATGGCAAAACAGGCATGCACACAAAAATAACACAGCCGCTCTAGCACTAATTAGCTTTTTAATTAGTGTTTTTTATTTCATTTACCAGTTTTCAGGTCAATTAGAGTCTGTTTTTTTGTTTTTAATCTTCTGCATTTGTATTCCTGTTTGCCCTTCAAAACTACTAGGCTAATCAAGAACTAATACATGGCCATAAACATCTTACATGTTTTCCTCAATCCTCAGTGCAGATTAATTATATTACCATATTCTTGATTCAAGGCCTAGTTAAAATGGTAAAAGCCCCAGCATCATTAAATGCTTTATAAAGCTATTCTACACATCTTCTGTGTGGGAATTGTGTAATGAAGAATTCAATTCTGAATGCAGAATACTAATTACATTTTTATTTTAATCTACTTATCTTATTTTCTCTAGTTTATTATTCTTTGTTTGTATAAATCTGTGGGGCAATGAAATTTGATTCAATGTTCACTATTGTCAGCTGTTCATTTAGGGGGTTATTTTGCAAAATCAGAATTTTTCTGCAAAATGTGTTTGCATTTGACGCATGAAAAGTCCAAAATGTTAGGAAACTCAGTGCAGACAACAAAATCTTCAAATTGCTACTAGGACCTTTGCCATTTACTTCTACAGGACCTCAACAGGTTGAAGATGGAGTATTTTAGATTTCTGACTTTTTTTGTAGCATTGTGGTATAATAAGTCTTGAAAAAATGTAGGTTTTTTTTCACACTTAAAATTCAGATTTTAAAGTAAGAAATGTTTTTCGAGTTTTTACCATTTGGACTTTAATAAATAACCAACTTAATATAGACACCTAAACAGTCAAATAGTTCCTGTGCAAATGTAATCTTCCCTCAGAAGCTGGATATCCTCTCATAAGGACAGTACTAAGCCTTAGCATACTGTTGAGTGTAATTTATATATAATTAATAAGTGCCATTAAACAAACTTTTGAAGGAAAAATAATATAAGTCCTAATTCAGTGAAATGTACAACATAACCATAAATCTTGTAGGTCAACAAATAAAGACTCTCAAAAGCAAGTACATGTAGGTAGAATGCAAGCACTGGACAAGGGGGCCCTCACCTATTACAGCACATAAAAATATTAAATAGGTCATTACCGCTCAAAATAAAAGGTTTAAAGTAATGTTTACTTAAATGAAAAGACTAAGCAGTCAGGGAAGTTTTCAGTTTTCTTAATTATATCTTAATTATCTGTATAAATGCATCTAACTGTATACCTAGTATATCCAAAAATCACTCACTCTATTGACCAATAGGATCTGTACCATCCATATGGCTTTGAAGGGGTTGTTCACCTTCAAACACTTATTCCAGTTCAGTTGGTTTCAGATTGTTCACAAGAAAAAAAATAATTTTTCCAAATGCTTTCTATTTTCTATTTGTGACCGTTTTTTCTAATACTGAAGTGTTAATTTAAATTTTCCACCTTTTAAAGCAGCTTTGGTGGGGGAAAACTGAAAAAAAAAATGTTTGGAAGGTGAACAACCCCTTTAAATCCCTACACTTCTTTATTATACAAGTTACTGGGCAAAAGCTTCTGTATCTATCTATTTTATTTACATATTACTATCATTGGCCCTTAAGCTTATGACCACTTCCTGACACACTTTAATATAGTGTTTGGTTGGGGGTGGCCCTTCCTCTTTGGCCATCAGTTGCTGACCCAGCTCGATGTACTCAGTGAAGCTGTGCTGCCCTAGAGGGACCCTGTCTCTAGTGAAAGTTGGAAAGCAGGGCAGGTTATTTCATTGAATAAAAACTCAGATAGTCAGATCTAGATATAAAGAGCAGTCTATGCTGAGACAAGGATTGATAGCATGGAGTAGCTTGCCCTTAGTCTATGCAGGGAAGATCTGTCTCCCCAAAGATGCCCCTGTAGCTCCCCTTCTTTTTTCTGCTGATTCGCTGCACTGTTCTGTGCTGCTGTCAGTTACCTGAGCTTAGGGACCAACTCACAATATACTGTATTTACAGAATAGAAATGTCACAATATCACAATATAAGGCTGATTAGTGCTTAAAGTGGACCCGTCACCCAAACAAAATTATCCAAATCCTATTTTATCATGTTAGTCAAGCAAAATGAACTTTAATTACACTGTATAAATTATTTGAATATTGTTTCCATCAATCTGGGAACTCATAATTATAGCAACCAGGAAGGCGCCATTTTGTGGACACTGTTATTAAGGCAAGCCTTGTATCATCTCAGAATCTTGTTTGTGCACCAGGGGACAGGGACCCGATGTCCAACCCCATGCCCTGTTACACAATTAAATGGCTAAGAGAGCTGGGGGAATGTAGCGAGAGCAGTGACCTAGGAAGTGCTGAATGGAAAGTGAAAGGAATTGCTTGCCCCGCCTCTAGAGGTGGGGTAGGCAATACTTGATTGACAGCTGATATTTTTAAGAGTTTACAACAGCTATGAATGCTTTAATAAAAAAAAGAAATTGGATTTCATATTTAATTTAAGAAGGACTTTTATTATATAGATTTTTATGTCTGGGTGACGGGTCCACTTTAATAAAGATGATTACTACATGCCTGTGCAATTAGCATCAGAATTTAATAATCAGCCTTGTAGCTTCAGTTTATATTCAGAGAAACCTAATTTTTTTAGCTATATTCATTTTTAGAGTTTAGTTCACCTCTAACCCTGTGAAATATATACGTAATTGTTAAGTTTACATGCCGATATACATTGTAAATGCCAACCTAAAGATCTTGAAGATGTGCTTGCTTCCATGGAATATAGGTGTGGGATCCATTATCCAGAAATCCATTATCCATCAAGCTCCAAATTACAGGAAAGCCATCTCCCACAAACTCCATTTTAATCAAATATTTAAAATTGTTTAAATGATTTTCTTTTCCCCTGTAGTAATAAGACCCCTTATCTAGAAAACACCAGGCCCCGAGCATTTTGGATAACTGGTCCCATACCTGTAAATTTAAATGTATACTTGGTAAATGTAAACCTTAAATATAGAATGCACAGTTAAAGGGAAACTATACTGTACTTTTCCATTTTCTGAACTGTGAGAACCTGTGAGCAGTTAGGCTCTGAATGAAATGGGCCAATGATCTTTTACTGAAGCTTAAAGCCTATGTCTAAAGCAAGTCAATTAATAAACACAGATCACTAAAAATGATGTGTTAGTGGAGGATTTCCAAATTCTTTTTTACATTTTTGTTATGATTATATAAAATTATATCATGGCTGCATCAGTCCTGTCAGCTGATGGCCAGTGCCATGGTTGCTCAAGTCCAATTCATTTGGTCTAAACATACAAAAAATGAATGATTTAATTTTCTTGTTGATAGAGACTAGGATACATGGTGATGCCATCAAGATGGAAGCTGTCTCATTGTATTTACATGCAAAAGCAACATAGTAGTACCTGATACACTCTCTTTAGTGATGTGCGGGCCGTCCGATACCCACGGGTTTTTGCAGGTGGCGGCGGTCCAGGTCAAGCTCTTCCTCCTGCTCTCCCCACCCACCACTTTCAACTGCTGGCTTCCAACTTTATAGCGGTGCACCTGCTCTCCGCGCCCCTTTTGTAACATCATCGACTGGGTGGGTCTATAAAGGGAAACCGGAAATCAGGAGGGCACGGGTGGAGAGAATGCGGTTGCGGGTCGGGAAAAACCTGACCCACACATCACTATTGCTTTTTGACTAAAATTCAAGTCCCTGTTTCATTATCTTTCTATTTTTAGATGAAATATGATTCCTCTACAAATATCCAGTTGGGTCTTTTTGTTTATCAAAAAGGTATGGACATTGTTGAATGTGTCACACCTGTTTTAACATTATATATTAACTTAGCCAAAATGTCTATTTTAGAAATATTACTTCCACGATTAATAAAGGATATACTGTATACAGTATATATCATTTACTATTATAACAGCTTAATATGAATAAAAAGCACTAGTATATCATTGATACATTATAGAATGATGATTGTGCATATTTTAGTATTGTACTTGCAACACTGTTAAAATTCTGTCTTTGGTTATCAGAGTTTTTTGACATCCAAAAGCAGCTATAAAACTCAATTGGTTGTAGCTTTTAAATCATAATGTCCACTATATGTGCAGGCTTAGACAGCAGAACTTTTCTGTTAAATTCGAATTTCTGAATCATTTCATAGTTTGATGTGCCTTCAGTGCCTTGAAGTGAAAAATGCATGTTCAAAGTTTGCCTTTGATAAATGCCTAAGCCTATTAATGCGAGCAAAACAGCCATCTTCACTTATTAACTGAGCCAACTATGTGTCAAACAATATTGAATGAGGGTAAAGCTTGCTTTGGCAAGTGCACTAAATGAGAAAAATGATGGATAATTTCCAAACAGCAACCCATTCCTGACCCATAAAGATTGGTACTCCATTGTGATGATAAATGTTAAGGTCCTTGTTTGAGCAAGCTCATTATATGCCCTGTGAATGAACTTGTATTTTCCCAGCCATATTTTAAATGTATAGTATTGGTAAAATGCATGGTCAGATCTGATTTATGATGCAGTTTTCATTTTTTCAGAAATGAACGGAATAGCTGCTGCTGCTATTTATCATTGCAATATATTATGCAGTAAGGCTACAGCTAGCCAAACAGTCCAAACATCTCACACGCAGGTTCTTAGAACGCATTCTGAGTTTTATGCTCACGTGTTGTGAACATATAAAGATTATGTGAACTCTTTTTTTTTATTATATATACTGGATCAGAGCGAGACAGATACATTTTATGGGGCAAGGGACTTCTTGTCTTTCAACATTTAGCAATTCATGTTGACTGTTGATGTATTTTTCCAGTTGTTTATATTTTATTAATGCATTGATCCATATCTGTTTTATTAGTGGATTATTTTAATGTACAGTGCTGCATTCTTAAGTAGCTCTATCTACAAATATGCATACATAGATCAAGATGAATGCTGTGCCTTTATACTACAACATGTACATACAACATACTGGACATGCACTATATTTTCATTTTGACTTTGCAAGAGTACCTTACACTTATTCAATTCATAATTTCTGCTTTCTAAAACAGCAATAAGCCAATATTTCTACTTAGACTAACAATTCATACATAATGACAAGCTTTTGAGTGATCCTTTTGAGTGATATACAGAAAATAAAAAAGTGTCGGAAAATAATTTCACCGAACAAAACAAAGAGTCAAAGAAAAGAATATAGGAACAGTAATACCAAAAAATGAAGGTGCTGTAAAGTAATTAAACTATAATGTACTGTTTCCACTGGTAAAATGGGTTTCCTTCAGAAAGATTACTAAAATTTATATTAACAATGTTCTGTGTACAGGCCCAGATTTGTGGAGAAGCCACCAAGGCCCGGGCCTAGGGCGGCAGGATTTTAGGGGGCGGCATGCTGCCCAACCACACCCACATTGGTTCAGAAACTCTTGGGAGGCACAGTCATTTTTAAAATTTCCTGTACTCCAATCCCCATTGCTCTGGTCCTGGAGGTCAAAATTTGACTAAAAGGGAGGGGACAAGACATTGAATGACAGCGGGCCTAGGGGCATCTGCTATGTAAATTCGGCCCTGTCTGTGTAGCTATGTGGGCAGCCATTCAAAGCACAGGCTACATATTGGATAACAGATGCATGCTGCTGAATACCATTGTATTCTATTACAGAGCTTATCGGTGATCTTCTAAGTAAGCTGTGCCTTTTCTCCTTTTTAAGCCTTAATGGCTGTCCCCATGGCTACACAGCAGCCTAGTTTTATAAACTATAGCAGTCTTTCTAAAGCAAACACACAACTTTTATCAATGCAGGGCAACAGTACATTATATTTTAATTACTCTATAACGTTTTTATTTTTTGGTGTTACTGTTCGTTTAAGGCTTAATGGCACAAGGAGATCCCCCCCCCATGTTTTTACTCCTGCAACTTTTCTAGGAAGCAATTACAATTACAAAACCTAGAGAAATTATATTGTTAATAGCAGTGAGAATGGTGTATAGTCATGCGCCATAAATATAAAGGTATATTTTACTTCCTATTTCAAATATATTGTATGTCATAAAATATAGTAAAAAAATGATTGCCTTTCTTCTACTATGAGTTATCACGTAATTATTTCTTAATAGCTGTTCTAACATAAGTTAAAGCACATTTTTTTGGTGCTATAGGTTGATTTATGCAATCTTCTTAATGGTGCACTCATTAATCCTAATAGAAAGGAAATCTATGACAGCAGATGTGGATGTACATTCTCTTATGCATGTTCTATCGTGACATTTTAACATACCTGCATGGAGCAATGAGTCATTAAACCAATTATTACCATGTTATATAGCTTCTCTTACCGACATTTATGTAAACAGTAATAATTACAGTATATATATATATATATATATATATATATATATATATATATATATATATATATATATATATGAAAGTGCTCTATAATAAAAGCTTTTTGTATTATTAAATGGGCCTGCCAACTCCTACAGTTCCTCTCCATTTAAAAGCCACCTAATACCATTTACAAAGCTTGTGTGAGGTCCACAGTGTAATTGTGCAATGATAAAATTGTGCACAAATGGCAGGAATGCATACTTTTTCCCAGTAATGTAAAGTACAAAAAAACCCCACACAACTATTGATTAGACCTGTAACCAGGTTATTCTGATTTGGAAAAGTGCAGTATTTGTTATTGTTCATTTTATTCTGACTGTGATATTACTTAATGGGTAAAATTCAAAAAAAAAAAAAATCAGATCCTAGTGTCAAGGTATTTGCATTATACTAATTGAATGGAAACAACACATACAGCTTCACAGTGATAAACGGAGCTGCGATTTTCCATCAAGCAACATTAAGGAAGTTATTTATGAAACTCTGATTTTTTCTGATTGGACTCTTAAAGGGGAAAACACCATTTTTTCGTAGAAATTTTTTTTAATTTTGCATGATTTATTAAACCCCGATGATGAAGTCCGAATAAAAAAAGTACTCCAACTCAGACCTGCTGAATTCATGGCAGATGTCCACAAGATATCCTGATTTGCGCTAGGGTTTCAGAAAAAGGTATTTGGGCATCAAATCACTGAAAAAGTTGTGGATTCTTTTTTAAACAATCTTATCCAGACTTATCCTGCACAATAATTTTTCTGGAAAATTTACTGATACATAGGAGAAAAAAAGTCAGTGCGGATTTGGTCGGAATGGCTTTCCAAACATTTTGAGATAATATTTTGAAATATAACCCCCTAATTGTTGTTGGGTTATAGCATGAAATCTTCCATTCTTTCAGCAATCATAATTGTAACTGAACCAAATTTTGTAGTGTGAGGTATGAGTTGCCTTAAAATAAAGGCCAAAATACCAAGGCTTTTTTAAGATGTCCTTTGCTAGCTTAACATATATAGTACATATACAGGTATGTGACCTGTTATCTAGAATGCTCAGGACCTGGGGTTATGATAACGTATCTTTCCATAATTTGGATCTTCATACCTCAATGGTAGAACTACACGGGTGTTACGACATGCGATAGCTTTCGTTCCCGCACGGCGCAAAAAAGCGCAGACGTCATGTCAGATGTTCCAAATCTAAGGTAAGGAATAGGAATGTTGGACGTTGTTGGAGCATGCATCTGACATGACACGATGTGAACACTGCATGCTGCGTCTTCATTCGTTTTTGGTTAATGCTGCGGTGCTGGGTATTAGTGGCAAGAAAAGGTTACAACAGTTTTCAGTATTAGTATTCAGTATTTCAGTTTTGGACAACATACGTAAATGCATTATTTGTTAGTAACATGTATATGAATCTGGGCTTAGACTGAAGTACAGTTAACCATTAATCCTGTTCATTGTTTGATACAAGCTGTCTAAAAACACACTAAAAAAATAAGCAGAAACTTTGTGACAATACCCTTTACACCTTTACATCGGGTGTTTGGCTATTTACATAAAAGTTCAACGGTCAGCCACAATATACAGCCATAAATTTTATCACTGATGGGAAACATATGAGAACAGAGAAAGGAAAAAAATACCTAAACTGTGTCAAACCTCACAAATGGAAGAAAAGTCTTGTGCTATATTCTCTTATACTGTAGTTTATAGCACAAGGTACTTCGGGTTTGGTGCCAGCATATCTTGCCCTTTGCTTTTGATACATATGAGTATGCAGTGAACAACGTGTAATTCCGAGTGTAATCACCATGTTTTTTTTCCCATAATGTACCATTTTCCCAAGAATTCCATTGTCATTACAATCACAAAAAGGTAATTGCATCAGATTTGCAAAAATTAATGCAACTGCAACTAGCACGTTTTGTCTCAAATTGAATGAAATCGGAAGTCAGACTGGTGTCTGTGCTTGGCATGCAAGTGACATTTGTATCCAGTGGCGTAACTAGAGTGCACCAGGCCAAAACAATCTTCAGAGGGGCCCAGCGCACTTCAATCCCCATCCTCCTGTCCACTACCTGCCCAGACTCTACCCTGCCCACTCCCACCCGATTTGCATCCCCTTCCTCGCCACAGGTAAGACAGCAGCTGGGGAGGAGGGAGGGTTTCTATTAGATATAGAGGAAGCAGACCCCACAGGCCCCCCTGCAACTGCAAGGTTTGCTTCTTCTATAGTTACACCACTGTTTGTGTGCTGTGCCTATTAATAATGGGTGCAAATGGAACCATGGAGCTACCGCCTGGTCAGAAAATGGCAGCAGCTCCAGGGTTCATCTGTATAAGTAGGTCCAGCAGTGCTTATATTAGAACGAAAGGCAGGAGAGAAGCCTAATAGTGAGCCTGGTACAGGTGAAGCTGAAGGGGCACATGACTGAGGGGCAAGTAGTGGGGTGAAAAAAGTAGTGGGGTGGTGAGTGGGATTATGGGAGTTGTAGTTTGGGAGAAAGTAGGGAAAATGAGGTAGGGCTTAACATTTAAAGAGCAGGGAAAAGTGCAGGAAATCCTGTTACCTAGAGACTGCAAAGGAACCAACAGTGTTCCACCCTACCACCTTCTAGAGATGGGGGGGGGTGGTATGTGGTAGCATTTTCATAGTGGCGTTGCCCTATTGGGTAGCCGAAAAGGGGGGTGGTAAGGTAAAAATGAGGTTGGTGTTGGATAGGCATAGGACGAGGCTTAGGGGCAAGGAGGCACAGTAGGAGGCAGTAGATGGCAGAGGCTTAGCCTTAGGCTGGTTAACGGGTTTTTGATTATGAAGGGTATTGGTAAGTGCGCCAAGTGCAACTATAGGTAATTCAAGGAATATGTTTTGATGCAAATACATTTAGTGAAAATGGATTTATGTGCAACTGACTGAGGGAAAATTGTGGGGGCTGTAACTGAGCTTGCAGATGTACATGAGCCCTATGGTATTTTACAAATAAAATAAATGGATTATTCTGTATAAATATTAGAATAACTCAATGTTTATCAGTAGGTACCAGAATAAATGGCGTTGGTCTTCTTACAAAAATACTTTTCATTTAAAACTGTTATCAAACTGTAACCCTAAAGCTATTTCTGTAGCAAACATGAAATTATACAGTTATCTGTAAATTGCAGACCTGTTAAATATGTAAGGTATGATTTCCAGAAGCTTTTTTTTTCTTTATAACCCTTTGTCACTTGGAGATAAATTTACTCATGGATTATTAATGTATGCTTTTAATTCATCACCTTTTCAGGCTTTTTATTTAGTAACATGGCTTAACTGTATTAAATCGAATCAGTTGCAGTTTTTTCTTCTATTCTGTAGGTTAAATGACTTGGCGAAACAATGACAATATTACATTTACTGATAGATAGGGGGGTGTATAACAGAAATTAGGACACACATCTTCCATTATTTACTGTATTCTTATATTCACTGGCCATTGTTTCTTGCTACTCTTGATGATGTGTGTTATATCACAACCTTATGGCTGTAATGGCCTGTAAATCATTTTAAAGCTTGTGGCTGGAAATGTAAATATAATACACTTTAAAATACCTTTCAAGGGTAAGTTCACCTTCCAAATACTTTTCAGATAAAAGCCCAGAAATAATGACTTTTTTTTTTTAGTTGTTACCATTCCTGAAAATTTATTTGCTTCATATTTTTTTTCTGGTGTTTCCCAGTAGCAGCTTAAACATATTTAATATTACAATTGCTTCATTAGTCGGCAGCATCAGGGGAATTAATGAATGTAGTAAAGCTCTGGGAGCATACTCAGTAGGGGCTAAAACTGCTGCTATTAAGACATATATTAAAGAAAATTATAGCCCCAAAATGAATACTTAAGCAACAGTTTACATCATATTAAGTGGCATATTATAGAATCTTTCCAAACAGAAGACCTAACATGTAAGGTTTGTTTAGTTTGTGTGCACTGTGAATCGTAGGATCCCAGGGTGGCCCTTATTTCTTAAAATGGCAATTTTCTATTTAGGATTACCTAATGGCAAATACTACTAAAAAAATACATAAAATTATTTACATATGAGCTGTTTTATGCAATATATTTTTATAGAGACCTACAGTACATTGTTTGGGGTCATAGTTTTCCTTTAACTAATGTGTCAGATTTTAACAGCCACACGCATTAATGATTTAGAAAGTGTAATAAGTGTAATGGTAGAATTGTGCACAAATTGCTTTGCTTCACTATGATGAAATCACTACATGGTTCATCTGCACTTTATTTGGTTGGGGAGAGGGTCTGTGTGTTGCACATAGGTATTGCCTGAAATGCCCCAAACTTATTCAGCAGACCTTAATCAAGCACAAGGCACAAGGTATATATTTCAGGCCTGCTGTGCTTTGTGCAAGGGCTCTTTTACTTTGGTCTGGTGCAATAAGTTAGTCCTATGGCCACGGTTTATACTGTATAAAAGGGAGGTTCACCTTTACATTAACTTTTACTATGTTATAAAATGCCCTATTTTAGCAAATTTGCAATTGGTTTAATTTTTAAAGGATTGCTGTGGTGTTTATACAAATGGTAGATGTCACTGTGCCCAAACCTATACTATGCATACTTCCTGACAGCTTAAAAGAGAAAAGGAAAATTACTGTTGTGTAATGCCTGCATGAGCCTGCTAATAAAGCACTGTTATACTCTACTAATCCTCGGCTACCCAAAACATAACAGATTGGCGACAGGATGGCTCTTCTACCTCTGCAGCAGCCTGCACCTTTTCTTCCAAACCTTGGTGAGCCTACCATACCTTTTACTGCTTGGATCCGTATGTTTGAAAATTACATTATTGCTGCTGACCAAGGGGAGATTTCTGCTGCTAGAAAGTGTGCTTTACTTATCCACTGCCTCGGAGCAGAGGGACAGCGCATATTCTATACATTACCATTACCTGATGATACTTATGAAACTGCTCTTACTGCTATAAAGAACTTTTTTGTGCCAAGAGTAAATGTGGTTGCTGAAAGATATAAATTCTGCAACGTGGACAACGTAAAGGTGAATCCAGAGAACAATTTCTAGCAGCTTTGAGAGAGCTAGTTGTTACTTATGAGTTTGGGACTCTTAACAGATGAAATGCTAAGAGACCAAATAGTCAATATTGCGTCTGCTAACAAAGGACACTCCATTAACCTGATGCTTGATACAGGTTCAGTTGTTTCTATACTACCAAAGGATATTTTCTTGAAATACTTTGCAAAAGATCAACTTGTTGCACCTGCCCTGAAACTGGTCAGTTACTTAAAGGATCCAATCCCTGTGTTTGGTTGCTTGCGAGTGACTGTACAATTTGAATCAAATACTGCAAAATGTGACTTTTACATTGTGAATAAGGGTACTGCTATACTTGGAAGGGATCTCTTTGCTACATTAAACCTACAATTAGTTGATGGTCTCATTACTACAGCACCAGTGCCTGCCACACAGCCAGTGTATAAAATTTCACCACAAAGCAACACTTCACTGGGTTGTGCAAAGAACTTTGTACACAAAGTTAAGTTGAGACCAGATGTAAAACCAGTACCATTTCCTGAATCAGCATAGGAAAAACTTGCTACTGATATTGTCGGTCGTTTTACAGATGCTCCTATAGACTGCAGATTTGCTATAACCTTGATGGACTATTACAGTAAATGGACAGAAATTGCATTTGTTTCTCATATAACATCAGCTACAGTGATAACATTTCTTTCTACAGTCTTTAGCAGATAAGGTAATCCAAAGGAGTTAATATCAGACAACGGACCACAGTTTGTCTCATCTGAGTTTGAATCCTTTCTAAGAGAAAGGAATATTGTGCATAGGAAATCTTCAGTGTATTACCTACAAGCAAATGGAGAAATCGAGCGATTCAACAGAAGTCTGAAAAAGCACTACAGACAGCATATCTTACTGGGAAATCTTGGAAAATATTTACAACAGAGTTCCTACATAACTACAGAGCAACGCGCCATGCAACAACCCAATTATCTCCAGCTGACAGATGCGCACTAAGTTACATGTTGCAGACATCAAACTTCCACAAAATACTGTGCCTACAAAATCATCTACTGCTGACATTTTGAAATGTCAACAAGCCAAATGCAAGGCTTATACGGACAGAAAACAT
The DNA here is from genome assembly GCF_017654675.1 of Xenopus laevis. Taxonomy (NCBI): domain Eukaryota; kingdom Metazoa; phylum Chordata; class Amphibia; order Anura; family Pipidae; genus Xenopus; species Xenopus laevis. The sequence continues at coordinate 49,429,513 of NC_054382.1, read as the reverse complement.
GGTGCAAGAGAAGTGCACTTTCAGCCTGGATCTTTAGTCAGAATTAAGAAACCAGGAATACTGAAACAAGGACAATCTAAATTTACTATACCACTTAAAGTGAGATGCCAGCAAAGACCATACGCATATGAACTGTCTGATGGTCACATATGGAATGCAAGTCATGCATGACTTTGGAGAAGCTCCATTTGATGAAGGACATTTTCCTACTCCTGATGCCAACTGCAATGGGCCTGAAGAAGGTGAACCTATAAGGCGTACTGTGAGAATCAGAAAACTACTTGCATGGACCCAGGACTATGTGATGGGAATAATCTATATTATTGCTTTAAGATGCATTGTTGTTGTTTATTACGTTTGCCCAAATGATTTCCTACTATAGGGGGAATATGTGTTGTTTACACAAATGGCCTCTAGATGTCACTGTGCCCATACTTATACTGTGCATACTTCCTGACAGCTTAAAAGTGAAAGTTACTGTTGTGTAATGCCTGCATGAGCCTGCTAATAAAGCACTGTTATACTTTACTCATCCTCGGCTACCCAAAACATAACAATTGCCCTTCCACTTTCCCATCTTTACAGCTTTCAAATGAGGGTCACTGACTCCGATAGCTCTGTAAGCTTACAATTCTATTACTATTGTTACTTTTTATTGCTTATCTTTCTCTTTAGTCCCTCTCCTATTCATATTCCAGGGTGGTTGAAATGAAAAACCTTAAACATGTAATCAGTAAATGAGGATATACTCTCGGTGTGGAATATAATATGCCAATATGACTCTCACAGTAACTAGTGTAGCATCTGATGGCTTAGTCAAAGGTCAAGGAAGGGGTAGGAAAGAGTTGAACTGTATTAAAAGCCATACCTATAGTGTTACTATCTGTTATTACTGTAGACTACAACGAAAATGTGATGCTACTAAAGGGGACATGTCACCTTAAGGAATGTTTTTCTCCTTAGAATCTGCATTGTGATTTTAAAAATTAATATAAATGTCTTTCTTCTGCATCTCTCCATGTCAGTACAGATGGGTAGTATTGCGCTGCAAGAGACAATGAAAATTAAACAACCTATATTACCACCTGGCAACATCCTAACTGTTTTTGGTGAAACTTTTTATTCATTTTTTTACTTCTGTGTAGACAGAAGTCCTAAGTAATGGAGAAGAATTTATCTGATGCCCCATGACTCACAAGTGTGAATAGTCAGGAAATGCAGCCATGGGCATACCCATGGTCCTTGCCTTGTGCTAAAATAGCCCCCCTGCTTCATGCCCAACTACAGTATATACGAGTGAGACTGGTGCTTATTGGGAAGGTATAAAGGTGTGAGCTTTCCAGACATTTCTAACCTGTTAGCCTAATTGATATGTTTTATCAGCTGCCTGATTCCTTGGCTGTGATGCTAGTTTGGTTGGTAATGGCCAATGGTTTGTTTGTTTTTTCCTACACCTTAGGGGTTTTGGGGCATTGCTTGACAATTCCCATCTGTACTGACATGAAGGGACACAGAAGAAAATAAGAATTTTATTTACCTACTTGTCGTTAATTCCATTTTTTCTAGTCCCGACATGTCAGTACAGGTTTTCCATTCCAAATTATTATGGATTTCAGTACTATGTCAAATGTATAACAGTGGTGAGGAGGAAGTTAGGTGGTGTTGTAGGTTATGTTTAAATTTGTTTGACAGTGGTAAAGGTCCTACCTCCTTGTCTGGACAGGGCAATACTACCCATCTGTACTGATATGGAGGGACTAGATGAAAGGGAGTTTACGACAAGTAGGTAAATGAAATCCTCTCTGAAATTATACACAGACATATTTAATTCCACAAAGGAAAGGAAGCCATGATACTCAGACTAATTACTGTCCAACACACCTTAGGCTCACAGTGTAATGAAATTCCTACCTCGCCCTTTTCCATTGTGAAGTGATACTAGAATCCATCACTTCATAATGTAGAGGAAAACTGTCTACTTGAGATGTGGTGCATGTTGCTACGGGTCTAAATTATAAGCAGACAACTATAGTGTTAACTATATTATATTATAACTTATGTTATAATGGTCAGATAAATGATAATGGGCTCTCGTGTGAATAAAGAGATTCACCTCCTTAAAGCCTAAACTAAGTACATATCTAAGATAATTGGGATGGAACAACATTAATAATTATAATTAAGTCAAAAACCTTTAATTTTAGTACAAATGTATAAATGATTGGTTAGACTCACTGAAGTACATTTGGGGCAGTGAGAAAATTGCAGGGAAAGGCAACTAGCTCATATTTCTTTCTTTGAAAATAATTCTCACTTGCAGAATATATAATTTAAAACAAAAAAATAAAGACTCACTGAATTGAGTCTGGCCTATTATCTCTTATATACCTTACTAAATTAGATGAGAAAGACGTCTCTCCTCTCTTTTTCCCATAGAGCAGGGGTCCCCAACCATTTTTACCCATGAGTCACATTCAAGAGTTGGGATGCAACACAAGCATGTAAAATGTTCCTGGAGGCGCCAAGCAAGGGTTGTGATTGGCCATTTGGTAGCCCCTCTGTAGATTGTCAGTCTAAAGGAGGCTCTGTTTGGCGGTACACCTGGTTTTTATGTCTCAACACCAGAAATTCAAAAATAAGCACCTGCTTTGAAGACACTGGGAGCAACATACAAGGGTTTTTGTGAACCGCATGTTTCTCATGAGCCACTAGTTGGGGATCTCTGCCATAGAGTCAGATGTAATTCAGTAAGAAAATCTTATCTCACTGTTTATCATATGAAAACTCTAGTGAAGTCTATGGGAAAAACTGGACCTGAATTAGCAGAAACTTTTTCTTCTCAAATTGAACTTTGTCCATAAGATTTTATGTAATAAGCCCTAAAATAACTTTTTCTTAAGGAATTGAATCTGGCCCATTGTGTTCCAATACAAATGCATGCACTTTGCCAGATTCAATATGAGGAGAAAAAAATTCTCCTAATTCAATTCCTTATTTTCCCATACGTTTTTGTTGACCTAATCTGCAAGACACATTTTCTCATCAATTCTGTGACAGTCAATCAATGTGACTGCTGCAAACATATTTCAGAAACTATATGTATATTTGTCACAGGCATAACATTATAACAAGATATGACAACCATTTAAATTGATAGCAAAATACCTTCTACTATTGCTTTAGCTTGTTGCTGCAATACAACAGTTTAGCTCTATTAGCTTTTCTGAATGAATGCCTTTAATTATTGTGAAATTTGACTTGAATTTTGGCATAACGCATCCTTTTTATAATTAGAGGAAACATATCTGTAATAAAACAAGAAATCTCAAGGCATAAATGCAAAATCACATTAAAATTTTTCAAATCAGAAATTTGTAGAAAATTAACTCTGTAAAAGGAAGAATATTACAGGATGTCTAGTAGATTCTAGTTGTTATTGACTGAAAAATAAACTTTAATCTTAAGGTGTTGCATTCACATATTTCAGATTTTTTTTTTTAATTAAATTTCTATTCATGGCAGAGTAGCATTTTATCACTTGTAAGTTTCCTGAGAAAATAGTTAATAAAAGAAAGGACAATGTCAGGAAGTGCAGGCTTTTCTTTTGGTCCACAGAATATATGACAGTTGAAAATTTTCAGTAATCCAATTTCAGTTCAATTTGTTAAGCTTTAAGGTACCAGTGGGCACAGGGCAAAGATACATAGATATACACTCATGCAGGAGATGCATAATTTATCAAGGCAGATAATAAAGAATCGGTTAGTGATTAGTGAAGTAAGTAGTCTTACTCCACAGATGTGCCACCATAGACCAATATCAGAATAGGTAAATGTCACAATGGGGACACAACAAGAAAAAAAGCAAATAAATAGAGCACATAGAATTATCTCTGTGGGATGCTACTATCAAATGTTATAGAGTTAATAGTGAATGGAGGGCACACCAAATCTTTCAAAAAGTAATCCGAGGTGCAGAAACAAATGTTACCCCTACTTAAGGTAACCTATAACTATGTAATTTGTCCAAATGTTCGCACACTCATTACAAACCCCACACGGTGCCGAAACATTGGGGCCATTCTCATTTTGCTAGTAGGTGTATCTGCTCCTTGTTGATGTCTTGCTTGCCATGTGTAATCAATGGGTGGTTGATATTGTATACTGTTTTTAATGTTGTACAAATTATGCCATTTGTTTTATGGCGTTGTTCATGTAAAAAAAAAAATTTCTGCATAAAAGTAAAACAAATCCTTTTTGAACCACTCGTATTCTCTAAATTGTGTTTGTATTGAGTGTGCGAACATATGGACAAATTCTATCAAATGTTATACCAGATGGAATGTTTGATAGTAGGACCCTGTCCTGGTGGATCCTGGGAAATTATCCTAATTGTAATTTTACACTAAACTGTTCATATAGTGTGATAGTTACTATTTTAAACAATTCCATTGCAATGAGCTAATGAATTGAGGTAATGATCTTTGAAGAAAGTGGGTGAGGAGAATGGTCTCATTCAATATTCAATTCAATGGTCTCATTCAATGGTCTCATTGCATTAATATTTGCATAAATATTTGCATAAATATTTGCATTAATATTTTATATTTTTGCTTTATTCCCATGCTTTTTATTTTTGAGCGATGCAAGAGAGGCTAACTTTGGTATCCCTTTACAACACCTTGAGCAAAGCTAAACATAAAAAAACAAGGAAGAGTATTTTCTTTATGTATGGTGCTACATATACATGTGCATATATTGTGGCATGTTCTCATGAGCATTTAGAAGTTCTTTTGTAGGCCTTTTGTTTGACACATGCCAAGGTGTAGTGTTTAATGCACTTCACATTATTGCAATGCACTAAACATTACACCTTGACACATGACTACACAGCCAGACTATAGCATTTGTAGCTCATTTATTATATGTCCACCTTTGTCCCCAGGTAAAGGAATTGAACTCTTGTTTTGTGCATGTTCAGTATGCACTTGAATGCATTTCAAATTGAATGCTTGTCAAGCATGTAAAGTGCTTATGTGTACATGTTGTTAATAGGTTTAAGAATTCTTACATTGCCTGCTGATGAAAAGGATGATGGTGCACCATTCACACTGTTGATGAGATATGCCTCAATGCACAGCTATTTACTTAGGTTTTCATTTCTCACTCAATACGGAGGAAGTTCCCTAAAAATGTTGTGCAATGTTTTGATGAATCACTTTCTTTCATAAACATTATCATCACTGTATAACGCATTAAAGGTATGGGACCTATTTACCACAATGCTCAGGACCTAGGGTTTTCCAGATAACTGATCTTTCTGTAACTTGGATCTTCATACCTTAAGCCTAGAAAATCATGTAAACATTGATTAAACCCAATAGTTTTGTTTTGTTTTCAATAAGGAATAATTATATCTTAGTTTTATTTTTACAGAGAATAAGGACATTTTTTAAAATTTGGATTGTTTGGATAAAATGGAGTCTGGGGGAGTTGGCCTTGCCACAGTTTGGAGTTTTCTGGATAACTGGTTTTCAGATAACAGATTCCAAGTGGTAACATTTATGTCTATGCCAATATTTCTGAATCTGGCTATTCAGTTGGGATCATATTGCTTTTGCATAATGTATTCTTTCATTTCTCAGCATACCACTTTATTTTGTTGTTTTAATACAATTCCTTGTACCAAGGCTGCACATCTAATAACTAAAACTGATGTTAAGTTCCTACTTACATATACACACACAAATAGTGTTTTAATCAATCTATTAATGCTTTTACCAATCTCAATTAGTCAGCCAATTAGTTAAATTGAAAATAATTCAAAATACTATGCATGGTACCATTAAACAGATTTCACTGCACAGATCAATGTCTTTCTATGAATGAATGAAGTCCCTAGTGCTTCACCGTCTACTACCAAATTGCAGTCCTTAGTTGCCGAGATCATAAGATAATGTGAATGTACAATAATCAGATATCTCCAGGGTTCTTTGCATTTTGGAAAATTTAATTCCTTAACAACAAAAGGTTGTTAACTTCTCTTGGGATGTCACTGAAGTGTGTAAAACAGAAGTGCTAGTGGCACATTAGAAGGTTATAGTGGAAGAACCTTCTAATTCTAATTAAAAGGAAACTTTACTTTTTATATATTGCATTACTTCTGCTGCCTAATATTCTTATAACTTAATATGATTTTATTTCATGAACAAACCACTAACTCAGCTTTATCCCATTAAGTTAAGGATATTTTTCCACCCAAGTAATTTGTTCTTTGTGGATTTTTGTAAAAATGTTCTTCTTTAGTGTAAATATTTAGTTTAAGTATTCAAAGAATATTTTAGCTACGCTCCTTAAAGTTTCTTCAATTGCTAAAAATGGAATCAAGTTTAGTTTTAACAATGTAACACGCATGACACATCACTGAATATGGAAATGTTTTATTGCCTCCCAATATTTAACACCATATGATGCAGAAATGTAAAGATTAACATGATCTTATTGGATATCGGAATCCAATTAGGGCAGATTTCTACCCCTTGATTGTTGGGTTCTAGGAAATAGTGAGAAAATGTAAATGAGATCTTAATTGTTTTTTTTTTGTGTGCACCAATTGCCCCCCCCCCCTTGTGCAGGAATGTTTTCAAAAGGGTTTTTAGGTGGGGGGCTTTTTCTTTTTTAAAAAAACATGCTTATGCAAAAAAGACAATTTGAATGTACAGTAAATACACACACGTGCTGAATGATTCAAAATGCAACCTTTAGCCTAACAGATACACTCAGTACTCATTGAATTACAATAATTACACTTATATGTACAGTATGTGTGTTGTTGTACATGTGCATTAGGAAGGTTACATGTATAGCCTATAAAATGCTGCATCCAGCAATTCCCTTCATTCTAGTGAAAATGTCTCAGTAACATGAAGGGGGTAATTTATATAAGTAACATATAAGGGGTTTATTTATATGCCAGTTTTTTTTTTTACTATAAAATCCAATTTTATTAGTAGAAAAAAAATCTCAAATTTTTCAAGATTTATTTAAGGATGCAAAAAGTTCAAAATCCAGACATCCTTCATCTCAGACCTGCCAAGGTTGTGTATAAGTCAATGGGAGAAATCCCTATCCTATTTGGAAGTCTGTGGTCTACACTGGAATTAGCCTGGCTTTTCGGGCAAAAATCTAAATTTTTTTCTGGAAAAAATCCAAAAATTCAGACGTTTTGGGCAAAACTCCGAAAAATTCGGACTCGGGCAACAATCTAAAAATGTCAGACTTTTCGGGAAGAACCCCCGAAAAATTTAGCAATTTGGGATAAACCTCAGAAAAAATCATATGATTTGAGTTTTCACTCAATTTTATTGTTTTCCCCCAATCCAATTCAATTCTGCTTTTTTAATAATAAATAAGATCTTATCGTGGATTCTAGTTTGGTCAGACATTTTATTTTAAAAAATCATAAAAATTTTGATTTTGATAAATAACCCCCGAAATGTTGTGCCAATGATTGTGCCTAATGAATAATATATCCTGCATATTGTAGCACAGGTTTATTGGTGTTGGTATTTAATTTTTACTTTGCAACATTCAATGCATGCTCCTGTAACTTGCTCATCATTGCATGATCTCTTATTCATTTATATCCCTTTCTTGCTTATTGTTGCGCAAAGTGATAATGCATTGAAATCTAACTAAGTGGCATTCCTGCCCATGCTTACAAACTACTATACAAATGGTCAAATTGACGTTTGTACCCTGGAAATTATTACCTACTGTATATATTGTGTGGGATATAATTGTAATTGTTTTCTGAAAGCCCTGCTTAATTGCGCTGAGCATTTATGCAAGCAACAATCACTGATCATTTCCTGCAATTCATTCTATGCTTTTAGGTTTTTCTGAGGTAGTAATAATATAGCCGGCGACCAGATAATGAAAGTTGCAGTCGCAATATAAACATTGAAACCATGAAATAAAAATATGCTTTCTTTTTAACAGTGGTAGGGTAGCAGCATGAAATAGAGTAAAAAGTTTTTAATTTTGCTGTGCCATATAGTTTTTAATTCCATCTACTGTATGTGGAGATACCAATTGTTTTTCTGATCTATATTTATACCTGTTTGCATGATATCAGAAGAATGCAATAATTACAGGTACATTAGAGAAAAATATTACAGGTAATGGACCTGTTATCCAGAATGCTCAGGACCTGGGGTTTTCTGGATAACAGATCTTTCTGTAATTTGGATCTTCATACCTTAAGCCTAGAAAATCATGTAAACATTGAATAAACCCAATAGTCTGGTTTTGCTTCCAATAACGATTCATTATATCTTAGTTAAGATCAAGTACAAGCTACTGTTTTATTATTATTACAGAGAAAAAGGTAATCATTTTTAATTATTTGGATTAAATAGAGTCTATGTAAGATGGCCTTTCTGTAATTCTAAGCTTTCTGTAAAAAAGGGGTTCCAGAAAACAGATACCATACCTCATAGTAATATAGTAAGTTATATAGTAAGTAAAGCTAGATACAATCGGACTTCCCCATCTCCCGACCTGCCACTAACCATTCTGATCAAAGTCTTACCAGTCAGATCAAATAAAGTAGTAAAAGAACAGATCAGCCAATGTTCTGCCCCTGACAGCAATTGTATGATATCTATGTCCGACAAAGCTAGTGACAGTCTTCCACTGAAAATCGTACGATTGGCAATACATGCAGACAGAAATTTTCTAACCTGTCTGATCTACCAAACGACCGATCTCCGCCAGATGAAAAATGTTGGGACTTTCCGCACACGGTCCAAAAATCATACGAATCCTCGATTCATACGATCGGATCTTTGCGTCTATGACCAGCTTTAGGTTGAAAAAAGACACGTGTCCATCAAGTTCAACCTTTTAAGTCTATATATAACCTGCCTAACTGCTAGTTGATCCAGGGGAAATCATAAAACCCATTTGAAGCCTCTCAGAGGGGGGAAATTCCTTCCTGACACCAAGATGGCAATCAAGCTAGTCCCTGGATCAACTTGTACTACAAGCTATCTTCCATAACCTCACTTGCTAAAAAGCCATCCAGCCCCTTCTAAAACTATCCATTGTATCAACCAGTATGACTGGTTCACGGAGAGAATTCCACATCTTTGCAGCCTTCACTTTAAAAAACCCCTTCCAAATATTAGATGGAACCTCCTTTTTTATCTAATGGGAATGGGTGGCCTTGTGTCAGCTGGAAAGACCTACTGGTAAATAAAGCATTACAGAACTTATTATATATTTATAAATACAGTAGTTATATCACCCCTTAAGCGCCTCTTCTCCAGCGTGAACAGCCCCAACTTGGCCAGTCTTTCCTCATAGCTAAAATTTGCCATACCTTTTACCAGCTTAGTTCCTTAGTTGTTTCAATAATGTCTTGTTTGAGCACAGAAGACCAAAACTGTACAGCATATTCTAGATGGGGCCTTACCAGTGGTCTGTACAGTGGAAGAATAGCCCCCCTCCTCCCACAGATCGCATTTCCCCTTGATGCTGCTGACTGGCATTGCTTGCTACAGCCAAGTTTATTATCTACAAGGACATCAAGGTTCTATTCCATCATGGATTTGCCTAGTGCAGTCCGTAGCTTGGATATGTTTACATACCGGGTGCATGACTTTACATTTATCAACATTGAATCTCATCTGCTACTTAGCTGCCCAGATTGTCAGTTTGTCAAGATCTTGTTACAAGGATACAGCATCCTGGATAAAATTTATTGGGCTGGATAGTTTTAGGTCATCTGCAAACACTGATACATTACTCACAATACCCTCCCTTAAGTCATTAATTAACAAGTTAAATAAAATTGGACCCAATACAGAGCCCTGAGGGACCACACTAAGAATCTTACCCCCCAGTAAAGATTGTACCATTAACAACCACTCTCTGTACCCATTTTCATATCCATGTGCAAATGACTTAATTAAGACCAACATATCTTAGTTTAGAAAGCAGTCGTTTGTGGGGCATGTTATGAAATGCTTTGGCTAAATCCAAATAGATCACATCTACTGCTACCCCACTGTCCAGCCTCCTACTTACCTCATCATAAAAAGCAATAGAATTTGTCTGACATGACCTATCCTAAAGCCATGCTGATTGCTGCTCATAATGCCATTCATTAGGACAGCATTTTGAATGTAATCCCTTTTAAAATATTGGAATTACATCAGTTTTCCCCCAATCCATAGGTACCAAAACAGCTGAAAGCAAATCTGAAAGAAAATCAGAAATAGGGGTCTGCCTAAAACAGAACTAATCTGTCTTAGAACACTGAGGTGTATGCCATCTGACCATGGCACCTTGTTCACATTAAGTTTTTTTAAAGCTTTATGAACCAAATACCGAGTCAGCCACTGACTAGATTGAGAGGATCCAACAGTGCAGCTATGAAGTGAGCCTGGGAGCTCTGACTCCTCTATTGTATACACTGAAGAAAATAACTGATTTAGCACATTTCCCTCTTCTGTATCTGTTACTTGTACCATTATTTAAAGGAGTAACACTCAGCCCGCATCTTTTTATTTTTTAATATACTTCTCTAGCCTCTACAACAATGTGCTCCTCATTTCTTATCTTTGCCTTCTGGGTTGAGGTTTTACAACATTTATTATAGTGTTGATATTTGTTAAATGCAGCTTTAGTCCCCACAGACTTGTAGTTTTTTTAAATGCCTTTCTCTTCTTTCCTATTAACTACTTTACTTCTATATTAAGCCACATATAATAGTTCTTGGTGCTTCTACATTTACTTCTTGAGGGAATAAATTGAGAACACTAGAGATTTAAAATCATTTTTCATTTCTGAAATTCAGGGTTTTTGTTGCACAGTTTGTATTTGTTTTTTGCACCACACATTAAATTACATAAGTTTATGGTCACTATTGCACAGTGATTCAGTTACTTGCACATTTGCTTTACATTCAGGGCCATTAGAGATCACTAGAGCCATTGCAAAAGAATTTTTTAAGAGAAAAGTTCCCCTGCTTGTAACTAGCATATCAAGTAGCAATAGTCACTAAGAAAATAGTTTAATACCACTCAGTGGTTAAGAAAACATACAATTGTGTCTATATATACAATATGTGCCATATATTGGAGAATTAAACTAAAGTGCAGTGCAATTAATCCTTTTCATATTTGGATAATAAATTAAAAATTACCAATTAATTATGTATAAGGTACTAATTAAAGCATGTTTAAATAATTAGAGTACAATCATTGGGATTATAAATTCATTCAAAATTCCTATTTTAGATGAAATTAAGATTAAAGTGCAGTGTAATTTCATAAATTGTGTGAGTGTGATTCATTTGCTGAATGGATTTTTTTTAAAAAATTGTGACCAATGATTAGGAGAAATTTTTTGACCAAAGTGCTCAAATCCATTCGATAGTTAGGAGAAATTGGAAAATATAGATGGGGGAGTTGTCCCAAAACGTACTGCCTATTAATTTACTAAACCTGGGACACCACAAAGATGGAGGCAGGACAGAGTAACCAGGACTGTGGCCTCGTATTTAAACTTGTCCTGATCTTTAAAAGAGGCTGCATTACACCTAAAAGCAACATACATACTCCTCCTCCTTTTCTACCTCATCTAACCTGTCTTCCATGGAATCCTTTACTGAACCCTCCCCCACGCACATCTAAAATCTCCTCCAACCCTCTAGCCATCTTCTCCCCAAAGCAGCTAGACCATCATAATTGAGGTGCAGCCCATTGATAAATCAGCCCAGTAATCTCAAAACCCTCCTCCCTATACCAATATCTCTGCCATGCATTAATCTCCCTAAGCTCCCACTGTCTTCTTAACGTTGCTTGTGGCACAGGTAATATCTCTGAAAAAATTACCTTGGAAGTCCTCGCCTTCAACTTTACACCAAGTTTTTTAAAATCATTCTTGAGGACTTCACCACCTCTTCTAACTTTGTCATTGGTATCTATGTGTACCAAGACTGTGGGTCTTCCCCAGCCCCTCCCAATAACCTGTCTACTCGTTTCACCACATGCTGAACTCTAGCACCAGGCAAGCAGCAAACTGTTCATCATGAAGGGTAGTGTACTATTAAAGCTGTAACAAATAATATGATCTTGATCTTTATTACAATCTATTGTCCCACCCATGCAGAACATTTTCTGGATACATACCTTTAGAAAAATGTGCTACTCCAATACACTCTCTATGTGACAACTGTATTATGTAATCTTTAAATGATTTTTAGTTGACTGGAGCGTGGAAGTTGGAGATTCAAATTATAGAAAACCTCTTTGAAAAAGTAGAAGGCTAAAAGGCAATGATAAAGGAAATATTCCTATATATAGATATGACATTTCTTGTTGCCCAGACTAATATATTTTTTGTTGTTTTTTCTTTTTGCACCTTTATCTCCAAGTGCAAACATCAAATAAAACAATGAATAAAATACAAATACCTCAAATTGGCATTTTATTCGTCATTTTAAAGGGTTTGACAAGCTAAAAAAAAAAAAAAACCTGAAAGCTTTAATTGAATAAATAGTTTGCATTTTGGGTGGGATAGCTCCCATTGATTTATAATTTCAATTTTCATGGTCTGTCTTAAATATGTCATGTCTCATCACAAGCATGCCAGAAACCACAGCCTGCTTTGTAACTATAAATACAAATAAACAAAAAATTAATGTTTTCTCCTCAGAAGTTGAATCATGCTATTTTGTTAGAGCAAATGGTCATGCATTGATTTCAAGGCTTATGGAATCAACTTGATGTCAGATACAACCAACCTGTAAATGAGGTAGAATTAAATGTAATTGCTTATGCTATAGAAAGGGAATATTCCATTTTCAGTTTGCTTTATCTTTACTATGGGTCAGATAATGTGTGAACGTTAAGTTGGATCTGCTTATCTCTTTGGAAAAATTCGATATCATTGGTTTCTACCGGCAGTTGCAGATTTGACTGCTGATCGCTGTATTTTAAAATAATTAGTCCAAGATAATCGGAGGGAAACATTGAGTTGTTCTCTGACAATTCAGAGAAATTGCTCCCTCTTAAACTGACTGGATTATATATAAAACAAGAATATTAAACCACATTTTGCAGCTACTTCTTGTATGAGTTATCCTGAGGGTTCTTAGAATCAAAAGAAATTATCCACCAGTATAATACTGCTGGTATCTGTGTTTGTGTTAAGGTTGCTAAACCTTGGGTATTTTTATGTGGGTACATGTGCCTGGGGTCATGTGCTATATTGTGATAATCTTTTTAGGTTGATCAGAATTGTGGGATCATTTTTTATAAGGGAGGAGCAATGTAATTGTAATGCTAATCTGGGTTATCCAGACCAAAGTAGTAAATGTCCAGCTAGTGATATGAGTATGGGTTACATTGTGACTCACACCAGGATCAGGGCCTTCGCTAAGTGGAAGTTTTCCATATCCTATAGGTCCCTACATAATATTATATCAGATAGAACTTGGTAGCAAAGCTAAGCTATTTTTTAGCACAAGATTTTAGTAATTTTTGCCAATGCAATTGGCCAGTGTGAAAAAGACACTTGTTAACCACTGTTATTTTTTAAGATGTACTTAAGAGGTTCGGCAATACTATAAATAATATACAGTAAATTACAATCTATTATACCAGGGTATATTTTTTGAAAGGGTGAAAAAAGCTGTCATCTCTTGTCCCCTGAAGAAATAATACAAATCACCAGAAGAACTGTAATAGCACAGTGCTTGAATAATATGTTGCAGGAAATATCTATCCTGCAGTTTCAGCTGCAGAGAAAATACATCTCATATTTAAACTTCATGAGTTTGCCATATTGTGTGCCCTCTCTGACATTTAATGAAGTAGAACATGTGATCAGAGTATAAAAGCTCTGCTATGTGTGATAACAGAGAAGGTGCTTGGAGATGCACATGGATTGGATGATTAGGACAGCTGGCACCACTGTGCAATGAAGTTTTGGGGTGGTATATTGCTGGGACCCTATCATACCACTGAACTGTGTCTTGCACCAGGTCAGGTACCCGCTGAATACCCGCAGGGTGGTCGGGTTTCGGTAAAAGGTTTCGATTACCTGGATGTGCGGGCAGTCCATGGGTAACCCAGCTGGTTACCCAACAAAAGTTTGAATCCTCTCCTGTGGTTCCACCAGTTTATTTACATTTTCGTACAGATTCAGTGCCAGCGTGACGTCAATTCTGGTTTTGCGTGTCGCCTGGGTCGGAAAGGTAAGTTGGCCTATTGCAGATAGGGTCGGTAGCAGATCAATAGGGGAAAATTGCTGGTACGGGTCAGGTAGGGGCCTAACAAAAAGAACCAGTGCAGCCCTCTAGCTTGGTCCACTACTGCTTGATTTTGAGGTGGCCAGAATTCCAAGATTCCCACAGTGGCCTGCATCAAAAGGTGCAACTGCTCTCGGTTCAGAACTAGAGGCAAAAGCAAGGCAGCTGAGCCAAGTGCAATTAAAAGGAAGTGCAAGAAACAAATGTTAATTACCCATAAATAATAAATGGGATTTTTCTAGCAACTGACAGTAGTCAAGCACAACTGCGTTGTTGCAAGAAAATAAACCATAATGGCTCCTTAATCTCTAGTATATTTTTTTCTAGGTATTTTCTTTTTCTTTCTTGTACCAGTGCAAGCAATAAGACATACTTACAGTTATAGAGGATTTATACTTCTACAGAATGTATAAAGCAGCTGTGGCTATGCCATTCATGCCACCATTGTGGAAGAAAAGGTCTGCCACATCAGAAGTGAGATTCTGTGCAGGAAGTTCTCCCTTCCACAGCATATTCATCAAACTGAGGCCGTGGGGTTTCAACATATTGTTATACTATATATTCCATACCATATTATTAAATTTGCTGATAATACAACTGTGATAGGTTTTATTAGAGAAAATAATGAAGCAGATTATAGAGAGGAGGTTGATCAGCTGGTAATTTGGTGTGCTGAAAACAATCTGGCCCTAAATGTGGGAAAAACAAAACAGTTAATAATCGATTTTAGGAAAACTCGCTCTCTTCATATAAATGGCTCCATTGTAGAGACTGTTAGCAATACTAAATTCCTTGGGGTCTATATTTCAGATGATCTTACATGGAGTCTTAACTCCTCTGCTGTAGTTAGCAAAGCACAACAAAGACTTTTCCTTTTTAGAAGACTGAATAAAGCAAATCTCCCCAGATGTGTATTAGAGTAATTTTATAAGGGAGTCATTGAGAGTGTATTGACAAACTCTATTATGGTGTGGTATGGAAATTGTAGCATTGCTGATCGCAGAGGGGTGAAAATGGCAGATAATTGGTGGAACCTTACTATCAATCTAAGATTTTTTTAACAAACAATGTGCCAGTGAGGTATCCAGCATAGTAGTGGACCAGTCACATCCTTTTAAAGTTTTTTTGATGATCTGCCATCTGACAAGAGGTATTGCAGCATTCATGCTTGTACTGCTAGATTCTGTAATAGTTTCATACCCTGTGCTGTGAGATTTTGAAATATATAAGTGATTTTTTAATCTTGTGGGGATGATATTGTTTTTAACTACTGTTTATAAAATGATATTTTAATTGTCCCCATTTGGATCTGAAAATGATAGGGTCTGTATAGGAATTCAGTTACAGTACTTTAATCCTGGTCCTTTTTTAGTCTGGTTGAGGTAAAGGAGGTGTAAGGAACAATAGGAAAAATGGAGATGGTTATGGAAGAAAAAGTATTATGGTTTAAACACTTTGTACTTGTAGTTTGAGACCTTTAAAGGAATTGTTCAGTGTAAAAATAAAAACTGGGAAAATAGGCTATGCAAAATAAAAAATGTTTCTAATATAGTTAATTAGCCAAAAATGTAATGTGTAAAGGCTGGAGTGATTTGATGTATAACATGTCAGTCAGAACAGTGGCGTAACTTCGGATGCCAGGGCCCCCCTGCAAAAAATATTTTCAGGGCCCCCTCTGCACATATATAATAGTGGGAGAATCAGATGGCACAACTGCAACTTTGAACATTAAGGCAAGGAAAGGGGTTAAAGCAGTGTCGGACAACGCCCATTTTTGTGGCCATTTTACACAATTTGGCAGGTTATGAAAGTTTGAACTTATTTCTGTGTTTTTTTCTATTATTACAGTTTTGCACAGTGCCACTCCTAGAGACCCTTTACAAATGACTTTGTCCCCAAATAATTTTTTTGTAGGTTTTTGGATTTTTTGTAGGTTTTTTTTGTAGTTTCTTTGTTTTTTGTAGTTTTTTTTATCTCAGTTCTATCTGCCCCCCTCCCTGTAACAGTTCAACAGTCCCACACACTGCCCCAGCAGCCCCACAGACCCTTTTCAATTTTACCCCCAGATCACTTTCAAATAGCTACAGAACCGCCTGCCAGCCTGGCCTGACTGCCCCCTCCTCCCCCCTCACGAGCCAGTCACAGTCCCAATCCCACTCTTCAAAAATATACTAAAACAAAAAAATATATACTAAAAAAAAAAAGTCACGTCAAGCCCTGTACAAATATGTCACAGCTGCCTTTACACTAAGTGCAAAGTCCTTTGCTGCTTTCTGTTTTTTCCAAAATAGGGTCTACAGTATTTTAACTGTCTGTATATATTTATATAGCGCCATCTGTTGGTTATATGAAAGAATAACAGTGCAACCTCTGTTGGTTATATGAAAGAATAACAGTGACTGCAATATCACACAGCACCCTCTGTTGGTTATATGAAAGAATAACAGTGACTGCAATATCACACAGCACCCTCTGTTGGTTATATGAAAGAATAACAGTGCACCCTCTGTTGGTTATATGAAAGAATAACAGTGACTGCAATATCACACAGCACCCTCTGTTGGTTATATGAAAGAATAACAGTGACTGCAATATCACACAGCGCCCTCTGTTGGTTATATGAAAGAATAACAGTGACTGCAATATCACACAGCACCCTCTGTTGGTTATACGAAAGATTAACAGTGAAGGCAATATCAAACAGCACCCTCTGCACATGGTAGTGGGACAGTGGGACAATGCACACAGTAATCCGTTTGGCAATTCTCTGTCACCATCAACTTTGCAAAGAAGTCCGGTTGATCGCTGAGGGGGTCGCTTTGGCAGAATGTGCGCTGCTGGGAGACAGGGCTGTAGTTGTGTCTAGGCTTATACTAGAGTCAATAAGTTTTCCCAGTTTTCGTAGGTAAAATTAGGTACCTCGGTTTATACTCGGGTCGGCTGATACTCGAGTATATATGGTAATAAAAATGATATTCCATAGCAGCATCAGAAATATTAATACAATCGGGGCGACCCCTACCTGAATTATGTGCTCACACGCAGAAGAAAGACACCAAAGTTTTCTACACACACTGGATGAGTTCCAAGCCTCATTCGTAATCTGCCTTGTGATTGGTTAATGCTGCACCAGCAATACGACCTTCTTTTCAAAGGCTGTGACTAGGTTTGTGTGGAAGAGTTTCATATAACGGGAGGTGAAATTGCTTTCATCGTTTTGTATCTTTCATTATGGGACATAACTAAACAGTTACTTTACACGCATTTTCAGATTTTTTAAAAATCTGAAAATAAATTCATGACTTTTAAATCTTCATGTGCCGCTTATTTTCCAGAAAGCAAATACCATTGAAACACATAATTTGTTTTGAACACTTGGAAGCTGCACAGGGCACGGTTGGACACAGACTGTTCTGACCCTCCGTGCACACACAGAAGAGTATTGAGAAATGTGGGAGGGGTTACAACCAGGGAGACGCTCAGCTGTGTGATGTGACGTCTCTCTCTGCTGGAGACTGAATCCGGCCCTTGTCCGTGCTGCAACGTTCACGCGACACGGCGTCACTGCATATGTGAATTTTTCCTGTTATCCAGGCCCGGGCCCCTAGAGCTAGGCGGGCCCTTGGCAGGTGCGGTACCTAGCGGGTAATCCGGCTCTGGGGACAGCGGGTTGAGCTGTAAAAAATGGTTGAGAGGTATGTGGGTATCCCCATACTACTGAGGAAGCAGGCCCCGTCCGGGCCCCCTGTACTCCGGGCCCCCCCGCTGCTGCGGGGTCTGCTTCCTCGGTAGTTACGCCACTGAGTCAGAACACTACTTCCTGCTTTTCAGCTCTCTTGGTTTACACTGACTGGTTACCCTGCTTACCAGGCTGTAACCAATCAGAGACTTGAGGGGGGGGGGGCACATGGGTCATATCTGTTGCTTTTGAATCTGAGCTGAATGCTGAGGATCAATTGCAAACTCACTGAACAGAAATGTACCATGTGGCCCCCCTTCAAGTCGCTGACTAACTCAGAGTTATAGAGCTGAAAAGCAGGAAGTTGGATTCTGGCTGTTTTATTAGACATCTGTTCACTCCAGCCTTTATATATTACATTTTTTGGCTAACTAACTATATTAGAAGCATTTTTTATTTTGCACAGCCTATCTATTTACACAGTTTTTATTTTCACACTGATCTATGCCTTTAAGGTTGGATAGTAATATACAAATTATTTGCACAAAATATATATATTATGTGAATTTTTTTGTGGATATACAGTATATAAACTAATTGCATTGAATGTATTTTATGGGAATTCTGTTTGCACAGAAAAATTGTGTGCACCTTATAATAGAAGATTAATAGATAAAAGTTTTCCTTGCACAAATAAAATAAATTGAAGAGTGAATAGCATATTATTCTGAGAAACACTGTAGAATTGTATATGAAACGGTCTGTTTTTCTTGAATATTGTTTACTTTTGCTGTATCATTTTTACTGCAATGTGTGTATTGTAGTACAGTATGTGTTTATATAAGCTTAAATCCTTGTGTGAGGTGTCATATGCACTGGATGTGTAGGTATGGTTGGGAGCAGAAAGGGAAAGTAAGGTAATATCATCTCAATGTGTATGTTCTTGTATGCAGAAGAGATGACCAAAAATAAAAATCCTGACTTGAAATAAAAATTTTTTTTTAAATAAATAAATAAACACTTCTTCCTTTATTGGTCATGGCCCTCAATAGCACAGCATATCATCAGCAGGGCTCTAATCCCCAATCTTTCACTTTGAACTCTCACTGCAACTGCACACTGTCAGGGGGGCTTAATCTCACAGACACCCCTCCCGAGTCCTGGCCAGCATTATCGAGCTAAGCTTTGCCTCTTAGGCCTTGACTGGTGGGTTTCCGACTAAGCACACTGTGCCCACTACCTTCTCATAGGGGTCATAGCTGCCCATGCTAATCACTGTCTACCTTACACCCACTAAACTGTACTAATTACCACCAGCCTTCTGACTATCTAAGTTCAGTAACTCCTCCAGGCAATGACTCAACTGCCGCAGAGCTTGCTGCCCTCTTTCATTCCGATGCATCTCCCACTCCTCACCTGCAACCTTCCCTTTTATAATCTCCTTTCCTCCACCCCCTGGGGACTCTTCCTGCCAAAAGCTACCCTCTAGCTCCCCCTACTGGTGCACCTGAAAATATCTGCATTAACCATTAAAGGGGATGTAAAGGCAAAATAATAAAATTAAATTTTTACTTTCTTTAATGAAAAAGAAACCTATCTCCAATATACGTTAATTAAAAAATGTGTACCATTTTTATAAGAAACCTGTCTGTATGCAGGGAAATTCTCCCTTCATATACTTGCTCTGACTGCTGTGGATAGGAAATTTCAGATGCTCCCTTGCCTTGACTTGTGCTGTTTTGGTAATTTATGATGATCCCTAAGCAGCCCAGACCACACTGAACGTGTGCACAGTCCTGGTCTTGGAAAGATGTTTAACAAAGTGACAAGAAGGTGACCCCCTGTGGCCAACTTTGAAAGCATAAATCATTTGTTTGATTAGGCTTCTAGTGCAGTAAGTTTGTTTTGTATACAAAATACAGCATTTCTAGCATTATTCTATTTTAGACTTTAGTTACACTTTAAATACACATATGCATTAAACATTTAACATTTTACCCTACTATATATGCACAGAGGATTGGCATTGCAACTTATTCACCATTCTATTGTACATCCATGTTGAATATCAAATATATATTTGATATTATTTTTCTATATAATATCAACTTGTACAAATGCTAATACATGGGCAAATCAGCACAATATTTTTTCATATGCATATTTATTTTGTCTTGGTAAAAAAAAATACAGAATAAATTTGCCAAGGAAAAAAAAATAATGTGCTTATCTTTTGTTATATTTTATTTTGCTAGTGAGAAAATAATGAAAGTAAACAATCTGTTATAAATAATGTTCAGCATACTTAAATTTTTTTTAACCATAAATCTTAGGAATTGGTGGCTTGCTAGAGAACACATGGGTGTGCTCAAATATATTCCTATTTGTGTCATTTTTCTGTTATTATTATTCCTTGTTCCTATTGTTTATTTGTTAGCAAATATATCTCACTGAATTGAATTTTAGGTCACGGAATGGTAGAATCATTCTGTATTACCAATTTAAATATTCTTTGGCAGGGGCAGACTACCACAACAATAAAAAAAAAGTATATTCCAATGCATACAATTATACTGCCATGTAAAAAACATTTAAACACTTAAATAATAGAGAGAAATACAATGGTTTAGCCATAGTGATTTTTTGCCAGCCTTGGATTTGTGGCGAAATTCCGCACTTTGCCATCTGCTAATTTCTTCTCAATCTGTGGCAAAAACACCACCAAATATTTTGACAAAATTGTCGCTGAGACAAAAGTCACAAGAAAAACCGGCACACATTAAAAAAAATGATGCCTGTTGACTTCAATGTGTGTCTTAATTGACAGACTCTCTCATCACTAGCCATTAACATGGCTTTATGTTGAACTAGCTCAGCTCAATTAATACATTTGTCAAATTATTGCAATTAAAAGGAATCTGCCAAAATGAAAGGAGAATCAGTTGGAGGCAAGAGTTTTCTCATGTATGTTTAATAAGTATTCTGGCTGATGTTTTTGATTTTCAGATATTTCTTTGAACTTTATCCTTCAACTGATAGTTTAGTTTTAATGCACTAGACGTGTAGTCTAAGAACTAAGGCTAATTGTGCCATAATGTGTATACCATTATACAATTTACAAGGCATCCTTTGCAAATATAGATTACATTCCTTCCCTGACTTGAAATTGTTTTTATAGTTTGTACTTTAATAAATAGCCAATGTATGAAATCCTGCTTATTTACTCATCAAATTCTAACTTAGATATGGTACATTTCATCCATGATATTACAGCTTGGTGAAATTATAATCAAGGTGCTAGTGAGATGGTAAAAAAATCTAAAACAAATTACTAAAGTGAAAAACAAAGCTAATATTCAGTGGATACTATTCAGTACATGCCCTAGCTGGGTTCAATACATGTTCACATTGACTCATAACATATAATTGGAAAAGCACAGCACAAATCATGACATCCTGACACAAAGACAGTGCTTGATAAGAAACTGCAGTCCTAGTCAAATACTCAGGGGGGTTATTTATCAAAATCAAATTTCTCATTATTTTCTGATATAAACTCCAAACAAATGTGCACTGATTATTTCCCATTATTTATTAATACTTTCTCCCAAATAATTCCGGTTCGTGAAATCATGAATCATATGAATCATACAAATTTTTCAGATTTTCCACCCGAAAACTCGAATTTTTGCCCGAAAACCACCAAAGGCTTCTCCCAGTATATCATGACCAACAAGTAAACCAACAAGTAATACCAGGTCAATAATTTCATTAGAAGGAGACAGACTGCATTGTTATTGGTTTTATGTTAATACTTAATAGTCAATAAGCAAGATTCATTGGGAATAAAACAAATACAAATAATGCTCTATTTTGTCTAAAATTCCAAATTAGGTTTGTCCAGTCGTCATTGCTTAAGACAGCATGGAATCAGTTATCTGGTAAACCCATTATCCAGAATGCTCAGAATTATGGAAAGGCCGTCCCCCATAGACTCCATTTTATCCAATAATCGAAAATTTTTAAAAATGATTACCTTTTTCTCTATAATAATAAGTACCTTGTACATGATCCAAACAAAGATATAATTAATCCCTATTGGAAACAGAACCAGCCTATTATGTATATTTAGGGGCCGATTCACTAACTTCGAGTGAAGGATTCGAAGTAAAAAAAAACTTCGAATTTCGAAGTGTTTTTGGGCTACTTCGACCATCGAATGGGCTACTACGACCTTCGACTACGACTATGACTTCGAATCGAAGGATTCGTACTAAAAATCGTTCGACTATTCGACCATTCGATAGTCGAAGTACTGTCTCTTTAAGAAAAAATTTCGACCCCCTAGTTCGCCATCTAAAAGCTACCGAACTCAATGTTAGCCTATGGGGAAGGTCCCAATAGGCTTTCCTAAGTTTTTTCGATCAAAGGATATTCCTTCGATCGTTGGTTTTAAATCCTTCGAATCGTTCGATTCGAAGGATTTAATCGTTCGATCGAAGGAATAATCCTTCGATCGTTCGATTGCATTATTTGCGCTAAAATCCTTCGACTTCGATATTCGAAGTCGAAGGATTTTCATTCCCAGTAGAATATCGAGGGTTAATTAACCCTCGATATCCGACCCTTTGTGAATCGGCCCCTTAATGTTTACCTAATCTTCTAGCTAAGGTATGAAGCTCTAAATAATGAAAAGATCCATTATCCAGGTCTCAAGCAGTCAGCATTAACAGTTCCCATAACTGTACTTTACGTATGCTGTTGCAAAATACCAACATTATTTAACTTGGGCCGTTGCTTTTAACATTGAAATACTTCTGCGGTAGCTCATTGTTATTATTATTGTCCTCAGATGAAATTTTAGATGGCTTTGGCATCATGCCTGCTTACCTTCTATTCCAAATTATCTCCCTATCATCAAGCAAGTCAGGTTTATGATGAATCTGCTGCTCAGCAGTGGGTGACGTGTGGCCATAGGAAATGTAATTCTGCAGTGCTCAGACTAGTTATGGCCATGCAGGAGAGAATTGCTATGTGCCCCCTGATTGCTTTGGTTTAATTATTAATGATTGACATCCAATATTCATTAAACCCAGTTAAAATATTTTATAGATTTCTCAGACACCTAGTTAACAGAGACCAATACAGTTCATAACATTTTATTCACATGCAGATCATGCTCTGGCCACTACAGACTGAAGCAGAGATGAGACAAACAATAAATACTGGTGTCTAATTGATGACAGCTCCAACTTGGACTCTTGGCAGCTGTGGATCAAATAATTTAGTTTTCCCCCTGTGAATAAATGCATCTTGGTTGTTACAGAATTTAAATTGATGCCTTCTGATATTTGGATGGGTAGCACAGATGGTAAACATAAAAAAGTAGCAGGGTACTGCATCATTCCAGAACTCATTGAAGTGTGATGATATTGAGCATTAAAGTTTCAACTCCACTGCAAAAAGGAACATCTATTAAAGGCATATAATGTCAGACAAGTGTGGATATCAATGATTTAAAAACTTCTTTCTTTAGCTGTGCATTAGGGAATCCATTTTAGTCACTTATTTAGGATATATATTTTTATAGCAGGGAGCTCATGTGTTGTTTCTGAACTGCATAAGAAGACCAAAATGTAGTAATGAACACCGATTTTGACTGTATTTTCTCTTGTACTCTATAGGAGATAATAAATACATACAGAAAAAGTAGGTTAGAGCATTATGGCCATGACTGCACAATGTACAATATTAAGCTGTGGCTTAGCAGCCTGACATGACATCTAATCTAAATAGGTCTTCTGAGGAGCTAAGTGAGCAAAGGAAAATAAATGTTCAGTTGATAAGATGGTGTTCCTTTCATTAGGACAGCCTCCATTATGCCAAAACAAATGTTTCATTAGTATAGAACACATGACTAAGATATATAATGCAGGATATGTCTTATACAGGTCAGTGTCCAGAGTTTCTCACAGACTAGCATTAGGCATTTACATGCTAGTATTTACTTATATGTCTGCCTACAGCTGCACAGGATCACAGCCAAGCATTTTGGAGTCTTTCTCCTGGTATGTAAACAGTATGACAAATCCTCCTGCCTGTCCCCAGGCTTAAAGAGAATTTGGCAGAATTAGTGCAAATAAAAGTATCAAATGATACATCTGGGCCTATTAGTGTGTTAGTAGCTGAGAAGGCTTTGGAACAAATATATAGATATAGGTGGAATGTGCATAATCAATTGTACTAACCACTCACATCTTTTTTTAATGTTGTCCTTAATTATCTGTCATTGAATTGCTATGGGCTTATCCTGTTATGTGCCTCTATGTTTGGGTTGGCAAGTGAGATTTCACTTATTGTGGCTGTAACAGCTCCCCATATTACTGCCAATGAAGAGAAACAAAAAGTACCTATTTTACTGTTGGTCACAGATAAGAGATCTCTAGATATCAGTGGAACGTATAGAAAGGCTTTCTGTGTACAATCAGATATGAGATCTGTTATCAGGAAACCCATTATCCAGAAAGCTCCAAAATACGGGAAGGCTGTCTGCCATAGACTCCATTTTTTCCAAATAATACCAACTTTTTTTCTTTTTCATTTTTCTCTGTAATAATAAAACCATTTATGTGATGCAAGCTAAGCTATAATTAATCCTTACTCGAGGTAACACGACCCTATCGGGTTTATTTAATGTTCAAATGATTTTCTAGTACTTAGGGGCTGATTCATCAAGCTCGAGTGAAGGATTCGAAGTAAAAAAAACTTTGAATTTTGAAGTGTTTTTTGGGCTACTTCGACCATCGAATGGGCTAGTTCGACCTTCGACTATGACTACGACTTAGAATCGAAGGATTCGAAGTATAAATCGTTCGACTATTCGACCATTCGATAGTCAAAGTACTGTCTCTTTAAAAAAAACTTCGACCCCCTAGTTCGGCAGATAAAAGCTACCGAAGTCAATGTTAGCCTATGGGGAAGGTCCCCATAGGCTTGCCTAAGTTTTTTTGATCGAAGGATATTCCTTCGATCGTTGGATTCAAATCCTTCAAATCGTTCGATTCGAAGGATTTAATCGTTCGATTGAAGGAATAATCCTTCGATCGTTCGATCGCAGAATTTGCGCTAAATCCTTCGACTTCGATATTCGAAGTTGAAGGATTTCAATTCATAGTCGAATATCGAGGGTTAATTAACCCTCGATATTCGACCCTTGATGAATCGGCCCCTTAATGTTTGAAAATCCAAATTCCTGAAAGATCCGTTATCCAGAAAAGGACCTGTATTTAGACTTTTATTAATTTGTCTAATTTTACTGAATTGTATAGCACTTTGTCCTTTGATATATATGTGTATATATATATATATATATATATATATATATATATATATATATATATATATATATAGCATGTTATAGAATCACATATATGTATATATATATATATATATATATATATATATATATATATATATATATATATATATATATATATATATAGCATGTTATAGAATCACCTTAAAATAATTAGTATATCACGATCTATCAACAATGTGCACACAGAAGTGATTCTTGACTTGCAGGCAGATTTGATCCATGAGAACAGGGTTGTACAGGTTAGTCGAATAACCTTTGGGTGCTTTAATTTTTAGACTTTGGCTCATATTCTCAATTGGATAAAGATCAGGGCTTTGACTGGGTCATTGTAGGACATTTATCTTGTCGTCCTTGAACCAGTTTGAAGTTACTTGTGTTGGGTATCACTATCCTGCTGAAAGATGAATGTTTGCCTAAGCTTTAGTTTAACATGAAAATATGAAGCCTCATGTTAACTAACCCAGCTCACCTAAATATCCCTGGTAGTGGGGAAACACACTGTTGGCTGTATGTTTAAACATTGTGAAAAATAATTTATCAAAGTAATCTTAATTCAGAAAACCTTTTCTGTATGGCCTAGGCCCCTATCTACCCAGAAACATACCTAATCAAATTTGACATTGGTGCATTTCTCTTTGGTATGTACTGTATGTGGCTTCCAAACCTATTCCAAGACATTTGAGGTGAAAAACCATGTCTTATTAGAGTAAAGGCTATTTCATGTGTTTTTCCTGCTGTTGCTTTCTACTCCCTTAAATTATTGTAAGGAAATACCTAAAATTTCCCCCTGCCCCCAAAGAACTTCTGTTGTGTGAACAATCTGAATATGCAAACAGGAGAGTTTTCAGGTCATAAGAAATGTGATGGAAAAACGTAGAACAATTACACCCTGTATCATAGGCTTAACACAAAGTTGTTTTTTTTACAGTCAAGAACTGTTCTGATCAAAAGAAATTTACTGACGTTTACACAGAGGTAAAAGACAGCATGAAAAGTATGTTTTTGAACATGAAGTCAAATTATAGCAGCTAAATATTAGAATATATTTGGTTCAGAAAGTGAGAGCTTATTAATGTGAAGAGAATAATATGCACTGCATCTTCATAACATCAATACTGCATTCAGTATTTCAGAGATAAAGGCATATTTGAGATTTGAGCCAAGACTGCAAATTAAAGCTCATATGATATACTGCAGGGGGCCTACAATCAGGCACTAGACAAATAAAACAGCAAGAGATCTCACAAGTTGTCCAATTATAAGTAGTTATATGGATCTTGGTTATCCAAATCACTTCAACAGCCCAAGCTACAGGGATAGGTAATCTTTTTCAAATTAACATACAGTACAATATAGCTTTTATAAATGGAATTTAATGAGCTTAATATGGAAATTGCTGCTATAAACAACTCTTGAATGTATGCATGAATATAGGATAATGGAGGGAGAGCGTACAGTTATCTGGAAGTGAGGGTTATAGAGAAAATAATAAAAGATTTGAAAAGTATTTATTAGTATATATATATATATATATATATATATATATATATATATATATATATATATATATATATACACTAAACAAGTTAGCCCCAGCACTCTCAACATATAACCCCATAAAAAAATATTCTTGCACAACTGAACTGTAACTTTCCTTTTTTTTTTAAGAAAGTTACAGTTCAGTTGTGCAAGAATATTTTTAGGGGGTTATATGTTGAGAGTGCTGGGGCTAGCTTGTTTAATATGCAAATTAATACCCAATAAGAAAGGTGAGGAGCGGCATTTCAGTTTTAAAAAACTATATATATATATATATATATATATATATATATATATATATATATATATATATATATATATATATATATATATATATATATGTGTGTGTGTGTGTGCCTGATCCTCTGCTTTTCAAAAGAGCCAACACTGCACATTGGAACTACTTTCAGATAACACATAAAACAGCAATGTCTAATTTTGCCTATATTGTATATATGATTATGAATGGTCCAATCAATATCTGAGCTTAAATAAACCCTAAGGGTTATACCTGCTTTTATACCCTTGTACCTTGATATTTTGTATAAATTAACTCCCCTCATTCCCTGATTTCTACAAATATATAAACATAAAGGAGTCGCTCACACAATACCCTACACTTTGAAAGAGGTGTGTCTAGTTAGTTTGCATGATGTGATAGGTGTGATTATGGTGCTTTTTGATATACAGTACATTCTTATTCCTTATATGGGAACTTTTATCGAGAGTTGTCATTTGGATCTTTATACCTTAAGTCTACATTATTTATATATAATATGGGTTATTGCTATCAATATGTGGGTCCTGTGCACTGGTCCAAATATAAATGCACTCAAATTAAAAAAATGCACAGACCCTCACATCAAAAATTTTATTTGTGCAAATTCACCGAAATACAAATACATAGTCAGTACAGGTGTTCATGCATAACATACCACATGGCAGTGTCTCCCTCCCTGTCTGAATACCTTGTGTCAGCCACTCCCTCATGACGAGTTTCACGCCATTGGGTGCTTCATCAGAGGAGGTGTTCCTTAATACCCTCTTAATTACTTTATACATATTCCGCACTTAATTGTACATCACACATACTCCAGGGTTTGCTAATCATCTTGTATCCATGTTCCCTGGTCTTTTGCACAATTTCAACCCTTTTTTTCAGAACCTGTATAAAATAATTAATATGCTAATATTTGTTCAATCAATACAATTCATTATAATTTATAATTTAATAATTCAATTCTTAGCTGTATATATAATATGATTTGTGGATGTGGGCTTACAAATTAATCAGTGCAAATTTATTAATAGTCAACTGTCTCCATTATAAATATCTTTTTTGTTTTATTTCTATTTTTATTTCCTTTGTTCGACGGTTGAACAAAGTGCTAAAGTGCAGCATTATCAATTCCCTTAATAATGGAATTAAACAAAGTGCTAAAATGCAATATAAAAACCCCCCTTGTCATGAATAACACTAAATTCACATATTTTAAAATCGCTTTAGTTAGTTCCATAGTGATATAAGAAATGGCTTCAATTCAAAATCACTATTCATTCCCTCAGGTATTATCATACTCTATTTAAAATTCTAAAATCGATTATAATCCCAATAATTTGGTGGTCAGATTTCCCCCACTTTTTTCATCAATGCTGTCTATCCCAAACATCCTAAAGCTTGCCTTCATGCTTGAATGGTACATTATTGCTGTTAACTCAATGCAGACTGGTGGCAGCTGCACAGAAACATGGGCATCAGTTCCCGCAGCCATAGGTGTCTGGTGTCTGCAGCTGTAGGTGTTGTTCTGTTGATAGGTGGGGTGACATAACTCTACAGTGATTCTTAACTGCTGCACTGCAAGTTGATCAGAGCACAAGTCACATGGATGAGGGCATTTGGGATAGAAAGAAAATGTCAAGCCTCAATTTTCAAAATTAAATTAAAAAATGTTTGCGCTTTTGAAAAACAGATTTTCATACAGGACTTATCAGAAAAAGCGCTATTAAATGATGCATTTTGTGTAGAAAAAAAAGTTTTACAATGATTGAATCCCTTTAAGCAGAATAGTTATTGTAATAATTGATTTTAAGGAGAAGGACATTGTCATGACAGACACCCGAGGCTGATACTAGTGTTCTGAGGAACTCAGGAAACACGGCACCAGGCTAGGAGGCAGCACCACGTGGCAGGTGTCCCCGCCGGCCCAGTAGACCACCAGGGTGAGACATTACAGTACAGGAATTGAAACCTGCTTGTTGCTTACTTACCTTCATATCTTTTCTGCTGTGACCTCTTTAAATAAAAGTTAATGGCATTTCTAACAGCTTCACAGCTTCTCGTTATTCTAGATCTAGCTAAACTTTTGGGGAACAATCCTAGAAAGTAAAAGCTCAAAGGACTATATTAATTTGTGTACGAAACAGAATGTTCGGTAATTACAGCTTTAAATGGAATCTAGTTTGAAGCCAGGCAGCCCAGACCTTGACAAAGCAGCAGAGATTTGAACTTTTATGAAACAGCTGCTACTGGGATGACTATTTAGCCTGTGGATTGTGTTTAGTGTTTCTGACATAAAGTCGCAGAATGTAGAGTATTAGGTCATTACTACTGCATTTAGATACAGTTTGCATCAAATATTTTTGTCTCTGGGTTGTTATTCATTTCTTCGTTACATAGATTTAAATAGATTTCTTATAATGTGAATATACATAAAACAAAATTAAATGCAAGTATTATAAGACCTGAATTACAACAAGATTATATAGAGCAATGATGTCTTAACATCGGTGTAGAATCAAGTCTTTTGTCACACATGTAACAAACAATAGCAACAACGGAAATGTAATGCTTTGCTGAAGGCTTCTACATATGTAGATGGGGGGCTCATTTAAATGTTCTATTTAGAGTGAATGCATATATACTTTTTACTTTTTACTTACTTTCCTATGTAATTTTTAGAAAAGGCACATATTGCACAATAAGCAGACATAAGAGCAAATCTGTGCTCCACCAAGAAGGATAGAAGGGAGTAGCTCTCCCCTATACTAGGCTTGCCTGTAGTAAAGGGACCCCATTACTGATCAGGGAACCAGGCTATATTCCATCCCTGTTCCAAATCTACTGTAGGGGATCCAGACCACATAAGGTACTAACAACCTAAAAGGTCAATCCTTTCAACCCCCAAGAATGATCACTTTAGTCGTGCCATCTGTACTGTCTCTATAACACATGTGATTGTACCTGGCATCTATTCAACTACCTCATGTGCTCTGAGTACTTAACCCTGTGGAGCTTTAATTGAATAAAGCCTTGTGTTATTTGTTTTTCAAAGAACCCCTGTAATCCTTATTTCTGTGTTTTTACATTTGTGGTGGTAGTAGTTTAACAACACCCTCTCATGCTTCTTCCACTTTGCAATGTTGAAAGAAGGTCTGATGTAACCCATGCGCTACCTAACTAGTTGGTTTTAACCTTTTTAAGCCAAATTAAGGTTAATTAACCATTCAATATAGTCTGCAATATACAGCTGGACCTGTTGAATGTTCACTATGAGGATTCATTTTCTTCTAAACTATGTAAATAATGGGGCATTCCAATTAAAATATAGAAGAAAAATTCAGCTCACTTCTTGTAAACCAGAGTAACAGATTTTCTGATCTATTATTTGAAAGAAAGTCTCTAGTTGCTATGGGTTACTCATCTTGGTGGGGTCAGACAAAAATGGTTAAGCAATTAAAAAAAAACAGGTAAGTCAACAACAACCCTCTAGTCTTACTCATAATGTATCTTGTAAAGATTGTTTATCACAAATCAAAAACTAAAGGTACTTGCCAAAACACACACTTTAAAGATAAAGTGGATGTATAAAAGGTACATTGAAAGAGGTACATTGAAATGTACAATCAAATACATGCTTTAAAGAAAACAAAGTACTATAAGAAACTAACAAGAATATGTTGTCTATTAAAAGTACATGAATTCAATGCTTTGTTCTTTCAAATTATACTTTGCTTTGAAGTGCTTGCATCTTTTCCCTCTTGTACCGAGGCAGTTTTACTAATTAAGCAATTATATTTAGGAGGGATATTTGTGAGCAGATAATGAGCTGACATAGTTGTCGCAACATAGTTGAAAAAATTACTTCAAAGAGTAAAAACATTTGCATTTCTCAGAAAATACCTTTGTGTAATTTATAGCATGCACAATCAATAAACTGGGCTTCTTTACACAATTAGATATTCTCAGAAGGCTGAGGAAATGTATCATTGAGAAGCTAACTACAATGCTGTTTATAACTTAACACCCCAAGAAATCATAAATCTGTACCTTCATCATTATTAATATAACTTTCAAAAAGCAAAAGAGATGTATCTGTCACAAATACAGCCTTAGGGTAAGGGCACACCTGGCGATTCGGGGAGATTTAGTTGCCTGGCAACTAATCGCCTCTTCTTTGGGGCGACTAATCTCCCCGAACGGCTTCCCCCTGTCTTCTGCCGGCTATAGTGAAAAAATGCCTGCGGCATTGCACTAGTGGAGTTTCGTTTTCCAAAGTCGGCGAAGTTGAATCACAAGGAAACTTCAGGCGACTTCAGAATATGAAGCGCCGCGTGTGCCATGCCTCAGGCGTTTTTTCATTATAGCCGGCGGCAGACAGGGGGAAGTCGTTAGGGGAGATTAGTCGCCCAAAAGAAGAGGCGATTAGTCGCCAGGTGATTAAATCTACCGGAATCGCCAAGTGTTCCCTTACCCTAAGACCTGAAATGTAAAAAGATAAGATAAATTCTTCCAAAATTACAGTTTTTAGCATTATCAGATGAGCTGCTGAAAATATTTTAAGATATGTAGGTTGTGTCCTCTTCCTTATGTACTCATAGCAACATATAGGGGGTGATAAACTAAACTCAGAATGCAAAAATCACGAAAAATTTGTGATTTTTATTTATAAAATTGTACTTTTAAAAAAAACCACGTATTTTTCGGAATTTATTAAACCCAGAGGATGGAAAAGTCCAAATCAGAAATTCTGGCATCTCAGACCTGTCGAGGTTGCATATAAGTCAATGGGAGAAGTCCCAATGATTTTTTGATGTGCGCTGGGTTTCGTGCAATACACCAAAGTTTTCAGAGTTTTTGGCAAAAAGCATTAGATATCTGAGTTTTTGGGTGAAAAATTCCAAAAATTCAGATTTTTTTCCCCGCAAAGCACATTTTCTGGAAAATGTTATAATAAATAAGTGTAAAAAACCAGAGCGGATTTGATCGGAGTTTGCAGCAGAAAATGTTGAGATAACGTCGGACTTTGATAAATAATAGGTATATAGCCATAGTATCTAGCTATATACCTATCCAGACAGACCCTTTACTATAAAGGTCAGCTGTCCTGAGTGCTGGTAAAAAGTAAATCTAACTCTAATATCTCTAACTCTAATATCTCTAACTCTAAACCAAAAAAAGTTATCACATTCATTTGGGAACCAGTGCAAATAAGCGATTTGTTGAAAAAAACTAAGTTTCGAGCACTACCATGCACTTCCTCACGGGCCAACAGACAGAGCTGAAACTCAAACAATCATTGAAATACCTTACCCCCCCACACACTTTTGGCACCAAAACAGCTAATGTAACCATGGCAATCAATGTGACTGAAGCCAATGTCCCTGAGGAAGAGCACAGCAGTGCTAGAAAAGTTTTTCCAATAAATTACTTATTTGCACTAGTTCCCTATTTAAACCTTTTTGAAGGGTTTGGTTGCTCATCTCTTGAGTAGAGTACATGTACTAAGTGGCATTTGGAAAATTGGTATTGACCAGAGACGTGTAACTTTAGGTTGGTTATTTATTAAGCTCCAAATTTTTCTGGTCAGACTTTTAAAGGGGAAAATAGTTTTTTATTCAGAGAAAAAAAGCCTCAATTTAAGTCTGATGATGTTAAAAGTCAGATAAAAAAAGGTACTCCAACTCAGACAAGAACATGTAAAAGTCAATGGCAGATGTTTCTTTAACAGCTGGAAGATTTTCTGAGTTGTGCTAGGTTTCGGCCAATTTTATGAAAAAATTTTAGGTTTTGAGCGCAAAATTCAAAAAAATCATGAGATTCTTTTATTGAACTTTTATTCTTTTATTGTACTGTTATTGTATCTTTTTCGGTACAAGAGAAAATTGTGAAAATGTATTGAGAAATTGGGAGAAAAAATGCCATGCAGATTTGGTCAGTGTAGTTTACAGAAACTAAATTTTGATAACCCCCTTGGTGTTTTAGATATTATTGAAATACAACTCCCAGTGTTACTGCATCAGTTGAGTTGCATTTTTGCAGTATATAACATGGCTGCCTGTAGCCTTTATACTGTAGTTGCTTTGAATTAGACATACCGCATTGGGTAATGTTGCACTTGAAGAGAACTGGTACACTTATTATGGGCATGCTGTGCCATGTAATGAGATTCTATACAATGATGATAATCCTTTGTTGTAATACATTTTGTAATAGAGTTACTGACAGGGTATCCACATCACAGCATGGGAGTTGGTAGAGGATGATCTTTTGGTTAAAAAAAGTGATAAAAGCAAGACATGCTAGATGTAGTTTAATCAGGTAAAGGCCCTTTACCAGGAAACCTATCGTCCACAACACATTAAATCAAGTACTATAAAATTCTTCTACAATTACTTTTCTCTGCTTTTATCTTCTTTCAGATTTAGCTTTTTCAGTTTATTTTGAGGAAGGTATTGAAATTACACTTAAAAAAAATGTTCAAAGGATTTTATAGACCCATGACAGTAAAAGATACTTACTCTTGCAGTAAAAATTTGCCTAGATGAATTATTGGAATGCTGTTTTTAGTCATTTTCTTATTAATATTTTAATATACTGTATTTACTTAACAGAAGAGACTGTTTGTACAGTATTTCTCTTCAGTGTAGACAAAGAGTATATTAAAAACATAAACTATTGTTTAAAAATGAGTCAATTAGAGAACCAATTAAAGAACGAAAAAGTAAGATTGTTTATTTCATGTAGATTGCCCAGTTTGGGGCGGGACACACAACTATAACATGACTGGACCTGCAGTTAAATTAAAGAAAAAACATTAGGCTTGATTGCATGTTAGTATATAAAGGGTCTTTTTAATAGGTTTTTTTGTTGATTAATGAACCAGCATGGGACAGTGTTAATGTAGCCTAGAGAAAAAAGAAAAAAAAAGCTATTTAGCATTGTGAATGTTTGAATTTGGGCACTCGACCTGACACGGGTCTGTAAGCATCCAAATCTACATTTAAATACAAGAGGGCCAGACTGCCACTACTAGTTTTTCCATTCCAATTCTTTTCTTCTGCCACCTTGGGACTAGCTGCTGCCATGGACCGTTTTGAACTTTTTAAGTTTTAAATCGATATATTCTTTTATTTTTTACAACTGTTTCTTAAACAGCAACACAAAGTATACAAATGACGGCTTTCCATAATGCTTTCTTGCATTGTTTCTTAGAAGCAAAAAGCACTCCAACTCAGACCTGCCGAGTTCATGTATAAGTCAATGGCAGATGTCCCGAAGTTATCATGATTTGCGATGGCTTTCTGAAAAAGTCGAGGTACTTGAGTGTCAAATCTAAAAAAGTCGCAGATTCGTATTTTTTATGAACTTAACTTTTCCTGCAAAAGAATTTTTCAGGAAAACGTAATTATAAATAAGAGGGGGAAAGTAACTGTGGATTTGGTGACTTTCCCAAAATAATGAGATAAATAGGATTTTGTTAAATTAACCCCTTAAACTACAGTACTTTCTGCCCTCTGTGCCGTTGACTTCAAACTGTTCTATTTTGCTCATTGCTTTTATAACCAAGACAAACCCTTTTATAAAACATGTCCAGATGTATGAGGTTGGCAACAAAAACATCAACAAAAGGCTTTTGATCATTATAAATAAATATCAGTGTAGCACTGTGGGGAAACAGACTAAAAGAACACAGTTGAAAAAACATTCATTAGTGAACATAATAGCTAAAGGGTAACTGGAATGTTTTGTATTAATTTTATAAACAGGTGTAATCAATAGACCCATGAGAAAGATGATAAAAAATAAAATAAAGAAGGTTCTGCTAAGCATAAGGATGTTCTAAGCATCCCAGCAGTCTTGAAAGTGTTTTTTTAATGATTATTTTCTACCTAAAGGCATTGATCAATTAGTTCCTTCAAGCACTAACAAAGTAGAATCTATATTTGTTTGCACTTTCTTATTGCTGCGCCGTTGGTTTGGGCACCCATGCATTAATTTTCTAATGCTGACGATACCATCGACAACAATCTGTCTTGGAATGATTGAATCACATGATCAATTCTAAAAAAAGATACGTTTCTGAAACTTAATTAAATAAGATGCTTTTGGCAGAAAGCCCAGAATACATTTGCATTTAGATATAATTAGTTACAACTGTAACTAAATGCAGGTGCTAAATATTCTGGAATAAGATAAGCAGGTCTCTTAGGGGAACTGAGTCTAGCAGTTGGGGGTTGGGAGAGCAAGCATCTCGGGGGGCATCCCAGGGGGCTGTATGTTGGAGTGCTGGGGTAAATTTATTTTAATTTGTATATCAAGCCATACCCACATGCACCCAATGAAGAAAGGGATTAATTATTTTATATATAGTATGGGGAGGTGGCGCTCTCCTTGATGCTTGCTCTCCCAACCCCCACTTAATGGTGTGATTGGAAGAGATCATGTTAGACAAAGAGAAAAGCAGGTATGATCTTTCTCCACCAAAGATAATACATTTTTCACTTAGTTAGGACTGACGCATGAACACTGCCTTGACGGGGCGCGTCAGCTTATGCATGCTTTGTACAAACTTTGTAACTAAAAGTTTCTCTTTTTCTGTTAGTTACAGTTCAGTTGTGCAAAAATAGGTTACCCAGGGGGCTGTATGTTGGAGTGCTGGGGTAAATTTCTTTTAATTTGTATATCAAGCCTTACCCACGTGCACCCAATAAAAAGGGATTGAACTGCGTTTTTTTTATTTAATTATAATATATATATATATATATATATATATATATATATATATATATATATATATATATCCATACAAAAAAGCCGCACTCCTAGGTCTTTTGTAGAAAAAAGGAAAAATTTTATTAATTCAACGTTTCGGCAACCACACGTGTGCCGTCTTCAGGAAGGTGAACAATATAAAATGGTGATCGTGCTTATAAAGGGGTTAAAATGGCGCCAATTAGTCATGGATGATGTCATCACTGGGTGTCAAACTTGTCAAAATCCCATCAGTGTAAAAAATTATTACAATCAGGCTCCCACTATTAGCATAGGAGCAAATGTGTTAATGTAACATCATATAACAAGGTGGCCAAGAAGATAGTGACAAAATAAACATTCTGTCTAGTGAATCCTTCATCAGTGAACATCAATAGCGATGTCAGTGCCTTGGTGTGAATAAAAGCAAGGAAGACATATAGCATACAGGATACGCTTACTCTATTAGTCCAGCGAGTATGTGGGAAAGTGCACTTACCCCAGCAGGATCCAGAGAGGAAGATGCGATCGCCCTTGTCGCCCCTTGTCAGCACTGTGCGCCCCAGATATACGCTGCCCGTATCCTTCTCTCCTTAACGCATCAACGGCCTGGCCTCTCACATCAACGTGCTAGTCCCCTGCTCCTGCGTGTGTTGAGCTCCGCCCCCCTTCACCAAGGGAACCGGACGCTAAACCGCTGGGCTGGGTATTCCCCTGCTCGTGCAAGTGTTGAGCTCCGCCCCCCTCCACCAGGGGAACCGGACACTCACTGACTGGGTAAGGTAATGTAGGAGACTGAGGAGGGATTCTTAATTGTAGCAGCATAGTGCTGCATATAGTATTAGTTAACATAGAACCCCCTGGCTGCACGTAGACGGGTATCACCTCCCATCTTGCCATGCGTCAAAAGGAACTATATAAACCCTTCAGACTTCACGGCCTTAATTGCATCAACTCCTTACTCCTTGTACCTGTCCCAGTGATGTCACGAAATTCGCAGTGGCACGGAGGACCAGGCTGTCCAAGTACGTCCGTCAGCAAGATATATGAACAGCACCAGAGCGCACAGTGTGCCGTGGGCTGCTTCCCTTCCATCCACTCCTGGATCCTGCCTAGGGTTCCCAAGCATCTGGAGGAAACAAACAAAGGAACAACATTTTTTGTTATATATATTTACACACACAAACCTATCCAACAGGGGAATGTATGTTTAATCCATTATGTAGCAATTTTCAGGAAGGAAAGGATACTCTTCACGGGGCAACAATGTTGCAACATCGGTCAATTAATGACAGCAGTTAGTTCAAAAAGCCCCAAATTGTACACACATATCCACAAATCCAATTCGGAATGTCTGTGAAATGAATAAATCACCCCCCCCTTTTTTTTGAGAAGAAAAAATATTCCCTGTAGACCCTTCAGAAGAAGGAATAAGGGAATAAAGAGGGTATGCCAATCCGCATTTAACTGCAGTCAAAGTTATCCCATTAATAAAATGGTGACATGGGTAGTGTCTCATTAAGCCCTTTCGGAGCTAGCGTGTCCAGCTTGAAGATCCATTGTGACTCCCTCTGTACTAAGATTAATTCTCTATTACCTCCCCTGTGTGGGACAGGCACATGATCAATGATCATGTGTCGAAACTGTGGTAGAGAATGCTTAAATTTAAGCCAATGTCTTGCAACTGGTTGATCCGCTTTTCCAGATGCAAGTGCCAACCGTATCGCACTTCTGTGGTTGTTCATCCTCTCCCTATACGTGGTCCCAGCTTTGCCCACGTAATAGAGGCCACAGGGACACCAAGCTATATAAACCACGTGATCCGATGTGCAAGTCAGCCTAAATCTAATATCCAATTTGACCCCGGTCCTGGGATGTGAAAAATGGGTACCCTGCAGCATCCCGCTACAGGTCAGGCAACCGGCACATTTGTAACATCCTCTCTTAAGTGGTCTCTCCAGCCAGGTGGCCCCTGTTTTTGCAGATTCAAAAAGATCTTTGGTCACTAGAAGATCCCCCAAATTTCGTCCTCGTTTATAGGCTAATAGTGGTGTTTTATCAGCAAAAGGTAAGTTTTGATCTGCCTGTATGATCTCCCACCGATTTCGCAAAGATTTTTTCATCTCCCCACTTAATTCTGTCCATTGTGTTGAAAAAATCAAATCAGGAGGGGCCCTCTTTGTATTCAAGTCAGGGTTCAATAAGAGATCTTGGGTCATTAATTCCGCTCGTTGTCGCTGTTCGTTCACTAATGCACGGTCATAACCCCTCGACACAAATTGGTCAGACAGAGTAGTGAGTTGTAGTTGTGCTGTACTTTTATCGGAGTTGTTCCTAATAACACGTAAGAACTGTGAATACAGGACCCCCCGAGACATATGTGTAGGATGGTGTGATTGTGCCTGTATAAGACTATTTCTGTCGGTGGGTTTCTTAAACAGAGTGGTACCCAGACCCTCTCCTTGCTTAAATAAAGTCACATCTAAATAGTCAATTGTCTGTTTGTCATAAGATAAGTTCAATTTTATGGGAGAATTTTCTTTGTTCAAAGATTCGTGAAAGTCAATCAGTTCCCCTTCTGTGCCCCTCCAAATCAATAACAGGTCGTCGATGTACCGTTTGTAAAAAAGAAGTCTGTCACCCCCTTTGGGTAGAAGCACTGTCCTCTCGTACTTGTCCATAAATAAGTTCGCGAATGAGGGGGCTACATTAGACCCCATCGCCGTCCCGGCTATCTGAAGGAAAAATTTGTCATTAAACATAAAATAATTGTGAGACAATATCAGATCCAAAAGGGCTACCAAAAATTCCACCGGGGGACCGTCTTTATGTGTTTTAATCAGGGCTTCCCTACATGTTGCTATCCCTACTTCATGGGGAATGACAGTATATAAACTTGATACATCCATAGTTGCCAATATGCTGTCAGAAGGTACCTTCAGTCCCTTCAACATGGTTAGTAAATGCGTGGTATCTTTCACGTAAGAACCCATATGCTGTACTATGGGTTGTAGGTAGTGGTCTATAAATATGGCCACAGGTTGGAACAACGAACTTACTGCAGAGATGATTGGGCGTCCAGGGGGTGTAGACAGAGACTTGTGTATTTTTGGTAGGGTATACAAAAAGGGTATTTTAGGAAAGTCGGTAGTCAAAAAACGTTTAGTACTTTCATCAATCCATCCCGCAACCACAGCAGTATTGATCAAAGTGTCTAGTGTTTGTTTGAACTTTGTAGTGGGGTCCCCCTTAAGTCTCACATATGTGTTTGTATCAGAGAGTTGATTGGTTATTTCCTCCGTATAGTAAGTTTTATTCAAAATCACTATAGCACCCCCTTTATCAGCCTGTCAGATAATGATGTCTTTATCGGCTTGTAAGGTTTTGATAGCATCCCTCTCACTAACTGTGAGATTAGCATAGTGTTTGTCCTTAGTGTTGTGTATTTTCAGCATATCCTTACCCAGTAGATGTATAAAAGTAGAGATTGAGGGTGCTGTATTTGGGGGATCAAAGGTGCTCTTAACCTTGAACATAGCTGGTTTTGAGGGGGCCTGATCTTTAAAATGATCTTTCAATTTCAGTTGTCTCTTAAACTTGTGAATATCTTTGTATGTCTCAAAAGGTGTAGCCCAATTAGTAGGGACAAATTTCAAACCCCTATTCAATAATTTGCGCTCACCCAGTGTCAGAGTGTGACTCGAAAGGTTCACCACTATGTCTTCCTCCTCCCTCTGCGCGGGGGTTTGTCGCTTATTTTTCTTCCCTACCCTCCTAGGGGTGCCCCTTCTTCTCCTGGTTCTACCGGTAGCTGGGGGTTGTTGCCTAAAAAAGGCCTAGTGGAAGTAGATTGTTTACCCTGGTCTGAGTCAGTGGATTCTCCCGAGCTATCGACTGTAGTGAGGGAAAGAGGTTTGTACTTGCGGGTGGTACCCCTTACTTTATATTCAGGAAGTCCCAATAGCCACCGGTAAACTCTCTTTTGTTTATAATCGTCCCTAACAGTCAATAGTTTTTTCTCTTTAAAGGATGTTAACTCTTGTCTATATTTCGTCAAATTAGATTCAATGTTTTTAATCCAGTCGACTGTCTTATCCTGAGTCAGGTGTGTTAACTGTCTGGTTTCAAATTCCCCAATTTCCTCCTGAATAGTCTTCAACTCTTTACCCACAAATTCCACCACCAAAAGTAGTAAGTCAAATGAACATTTGTTTTAAGACCCTGCACCATTTGCTACAGAATTCCGGGTTAGCCCTCCCCAGTGTCGGTACATTCCTCACCCTAAAACCCCTGGGTATGATTTTCTGTCGATAGTAATTAGACAAGTATGTGCCATGCAAAGTCAAATCTACCTCTTTCTTCTTAAGATTAAGTAAACTATGATAAAGATCCCGGGGGGTCCTACCAGAGGTAGAGTCTGTTGGAAAGTCCGCAAATAAGATCCTTTCAGCGTCCTCTGTGGTGAAAGTGTACTCTCCTGCAGTTTCTATGTCCAAAATGGCCGCTGTGTCATCCATATTCCAAATGTTGTATCCGGCTATATGTCAAACTACCAAAAGTAGTGTTCTCCTGTTACGAAAAAAATCAAAAATAGAACCAATATCAACAAAAATTGGAGGTGCAACCAGTAGAAGACTTCCCATCCAAAGGTAGAGAGGTCCCAATACAAACATCCACAAACCAGTGCACTCTTAACCCAATAGCCAACCGCCTGGGTGCCGGTCAAAGAAAGATAGTATCCATACAAAAAAGCCGCACTCCTAGGTCTTTTGTAGAAAAAAGGAAAAATTTTATTAATTCAACGTTTCGGCAACCACACGTGTGCCGTCTTCAGGAAGGTGAACAATACAAAATGGTGATCGTGCTTATAAAGGGGTTAAAATGGCGCCAATTAGTCATGGATGACGTCATCACTGAGAGGCCAGGCCGTTGATGCGTTAAGGAGAGAAGGATACAGGCAGCGTATATCTGGGGCGCACAGTGCTGACAAGGGGCGACAAGGGCGATCGCATCTTCCTCTCTGGATCCTGCTGGGGTAAGTGCACTTTCCCACATACTCGCTGGACTAATAGAGTAAGCGTATCCTGTATGCTATATGTCTTCCTTGCTTTTATTCACACCAAGGCACTGACATCGCTATTGATGTTCACTGATGAAGGATTCACTAGACAGAATGTTTATTTTGTCACTATCTTCTTGGCCACCTTGTTATATGATGTTACATTAACACATGTGCTCCTATGCTAATAGTGGGAGCCTGATTGTAATAATTTTTTACACTGATGGGATTTTGACAAGTTTGACACCCAGTGATGACGTCATCCATGACTAATTGGCGCCATTTTAACCCCTTTATAAGCACGATCACCATTTTGTATTGTTCACCTTCCTGAAGACGGCACACGTGTGGTTGCCGAAACGTTGAATTAATAAAATTTTTCCTTTTTTC
Source organism: Xenopus laevis (assembly GCF_017654675.1). Lineage (NCBI taxonomy): Eukaryota > Metazoa > Chordata > Amphibia > Anura > Pipidae > Xenopus > Xenopus laevis. The sequence continues at coordinate 49,388,115 of NC_054382.1, read as the reverse complement.
TACAAAAGACCTAGGAGTGCGGCTTTTTTGTATGGATACAATCTTTCTTTGACCGGCACCCAGGCGGTTGGCTATTGGGTTAAGAGTGCACTGGTTTGTGGATGTTTATATATATATATATATATATATATATATATATATATATATATATATATATACACATATAGATATATATATATATAGATATACTGTATATATGTGTGTGTGGATATGTAAAGAAGAATTACTAGGAGCGCTAGGTTTTAAGTACAGATACCATTGCAATAGTGTGCAAACAGCTTTGGCCATTATCAGAGATTAAATAAATATGACATACATCCAATTAGAACATAGGCTTTTCATTTGAATTCAAAACCGTGGAACACTGAATTTACTGTAAGATGTGCCGGGAGATCTCTTGGCATCCTTACCTCCTTGCGCATCTCTTCCTCTGTGACGGGGTGCTGGTGCGCCGTCGCTGACGTCATCCTCATTAAAGTGACGCCAACATCACTTCGCCAACGTCGATATTGAGTGTCGTGAAGCTCACGTCATGACGCTGAGCGCCATGATGTCATCAGTGGTCGCGGAATTTGAATTTTGGTGCCAAATTCCTTTTAAAAGGCCAATAATCCATTTTTGCAGGGCCCAAGCTGACTTCCGTTGATTGATGCTGCCAAAGCATTTTTATTGTCTTTCAATTCCTGGTTTTTGACTTCTGCTTGACTTTTCACTTCGATTCCTGCCGCCTGCTTTGACCCTTTGATCTTCGACTATGTTTTTCCTAATCCTTGGGGGTAACTTGTTTAAGGACTTTTACCATTTTACCCACAAACTCCTTGTTGATTCCCCAGCAGAAAGCCCGGGCCCCAAAAAGGTGAACACCGTACTCCACAGGGGTGCCCTGTGCATCTTAGTGTACCCACGCCTTTTATAGGTTCCAAGTGACTAGTATGTTACACTTATATTTAAATAAAGCATTTTTAGATGCTGATATTGACTTTCATTACCATCCAACACATATTCAATATAGATCATTGGGCAGTAGTAACTCACAACCATTTTTATTATTAATATGGTTATTATTAACCAAGTCATACACAGATCAATATAAAGTTTTCCTATTGGTCAATTTACTGTAAAGGAATTATTGTTATCATTTTCTTATGATATCTTTAAATACTCTGCTGAACGGGAACAATAGATTTTAACAAACAACTTTATTTAAAATCTGAAATATATATGCTGTGTATATATAATGTACATAGAGGTTTATTTATGATGGATTGTAGCACTCTTTTTTCTCATATCTACTTTAAGCTAGATATAAATTTAAAAAATGCATAGCAGAATTTGCAATTTCAGCTGGCCACGTGTGCTGGACAGTGATTTTGCTGCTGCCAAAAAAATACTATTTGGCTTTGCCTGATGTATATACAGTAGGACCATCTCTTGCTTGCAAAGCAAATTTTAATTTAAAAGTTTTAGAATAGGATATATGCTTTTTAAATTATTAATAATGATAAAATTATAAAATAGCAAACCATTTAGACCAAATAGCTGAAATAACTATTAAAATACTTAATCCATGAACATACTGAAACAGCATAATGGTAAAATGAGCGAGTAAACATTTGAAATGTTATTTGAAGTGCTAAAATTCCATTATAGAAACGTTTCAGTAGCTTCTCAGACAGCTAAAACACACTTTAGTTTTTCATATCCATTTGCCTCAAAGACCAATAGTTTTTCATAACTCATTAAACTGTATGCTTTTCATAGCAGGGAATACTTCTTCATTGTTTGCTTTTAATGTCTAAAGACCTAGTCGGTATCATGTATTACTGTAACCACTGCAGTATTGCAGCTTAATAGAAGTAACACATCTATGCAGAATAAAAAAAAATGGTTATTATGGATTCAATGTATTACAAAAATTGACTAGCAGGAAAGTCTTGGGAAGTCCTGTGAGTTGAACAACGTAAGCAACTTCACTTCTCAGAAAAATAAAATACGTTTGTGAGCATGCCTGTGTCATTGTAACTATTTATTTATGCAAGCATATCAGATATGAAAAGGAATAGTAAAAAAAAAATTACTTAAGACACTCCTCTAACAACGGAATGCTTTTATTGAATCATAAAAAAATAACTCTAATGAATTGCCCTGGAGGGCATCAATGATAAATCAGAAATATTGTGGGGGTCATTTTCATTTATAAATACTGGGCAACTTTGCACCTTGACAGTGTCCAAACTGCAGTTGGCTGGTTGCTGTGGGTTACTGGCCATCTACAAATGTGCCCAGTGTAAAAAGGATACTGTAGTGGGAAACCAAGTTTTTCTTAAAAATGCAACAGTTTATAGTGCTGCTCCAGCATAATCGGCACTGAAATCAGATTTTCTTTTTTTAAAAGAGCAAACAGATTTTATACATTAAATATGATGCCCATTTCCAAGGTTTCCCAAACCATGCTCTTGTGCTTCAGTCACTCTGTACTGCTGCACTGCAAATTGGAGTGATATCACAACCTCCTCACCCATTAGCCCATTAGCAGCATATCAACAGAACAATAGGAAGGTAACCAGATAGCAGCTCTGTGACACCTCTGCTGAAGGATTCAGCTGCCTAAACTTATAGTGCCCCCATGGGCTAATAGTACTGCTGCTACTGTCCATCAGCATTGCAGAGTCTGGGATATCACCAGTGATGGGAGAATCTGTCGTGTTTTGCTTCACCGAATAATTCGTAAAACGACGAAAAATTAGCAAAACGCATTGCAAATTGACAATTTTGACGCAAGCGACAATTTTTATATGACTATTTTGTCCAATACATTAAAGTCAATAGGTGCCCGAATAATTTTGATGCCCGACACAATTTTTATTTGTTGCGGTGGATTTTTTGCCATACGAATTTTCGCCTGAGTCTTGCAAAAACATTTGCGGGCGGCGAAACGTAGAAATGCTGTATTCGTTTTGTAGAAAACATTCTCAGCATACAGTGATTAAACATGCAATGGATTGTAATGCATCCTTCTTTCAAATCATTTCTATCTGCACTTTTGAATGATTGCTTTTGTGTAAATGCTTTGAGTCAATTATATTTCTTTGTGGAAAAAAAGCATCATTAGGTGTGTTTGACATTAATGTGATAAAGTGAAAAACAGAAACATGATGAAGATACAAAAGCGTGAAATGGGTATGTTCTCTTCTCAGCTATGCCAGTTGTGTTCTAGGCGTTCCTATGAAGTTTTATTTGTATTTCAGTTAAGCAGTTATTCAAAACAAGGCAATTCTGTCTAAACTGTTTTGCAATGTAGCATCATTTTCATTCAATATCCTCCCACATGAGAATTGTATTTGACTTTTAGTGCAACTTTATTTCAAATGCTCCTGAAATAATGAAATGCAGAGTATGAAATTACTTTAGAAACAGCATATTTCCTTATAATTTCTTACTCCACAAGGTAATAATATTAGTATACATTTCTATACATTTTGTACTGCTGCAATCAACCAATTCTGACAATAATAATTGTCAAATGCAAAATTCATTTCCCTGAGATAATCATGTCTCATCTCATGTAAATGTTACAGTATATATTTAAATATAGCTCCGTAGGGCCAAGCAAAATGTCAGAAAAATTTCCCTTAACATAATAGTTGATGTAGAAAATGTGCTACATTTATCTCTTGCATCTAAAGCAGGGGTGTCCAAACTTTTTTCACCAAGGGCCATATGCAGTAAAATACACAAACAGCCGGGCCACTCACTCTAGGTGAAGTACGTGCGTATGCCATCTAGGTCCTCTCCTGCTGAATGCTTAGCCATTCTACAACATAACAAAATGTAACTAATGGGGGAAACAGCCATTTAATCAGCTTATGCTCCCTTGGTTCAATAGGCAGATTCAGAAAAGAACAGACCCTGCTTTCAGCCTCGTGTAGGCTCTACAAATAACTTTTACGAGATTAATTTCCAAAATATTGGAAGGACGCTTAGATTTGCTTCATCTTTTTCATCACCGAATTACTTGTGCTGCAAAGTCGCCAACAATAACTTGTCCAGCCTGCTGTGCTCTCTAAACAGTGACGATCCAGGCCTTTATGCCGCCTGAGGTGGCCTTCCGTTGCGCTCTCTGCACTAGAAGAGCCAAATTTCTGGGTTGAAAACCGGAAATTCGGCTCTTAGTTACCAGGAGCGGAATTTTTGAGGTGAGTGGATCAACTCGCCATTGATGGAGCGCCCCTATCTCTACACTCATTGTGGTTCCTCGGCTGCGTTTCATTTATTCACTCAGGCAGCAGTTCTTTTCCTGCCCCGCCCTCCCACACTAACCAAACGATGAACTCGCCTGATTCAAACGTTACGTGTGTCACTGCGCAGGATGGCTCCATGAGTGCAAATTACGCCTAAATAACAGCTGAAAGTTTTTTCTGGTTGAAATTGATGTTCTTGGGAACGCACAGAAAGTGATTTAAGTTGGAGGGGGGCGCCTAAAGGAATAGTTCAGTGTGAAAATAAAAACTGGCTAAATAGGCTGTGCAAAATAAAAAATGTTTCTAATATAGTTAGTTAGCCAAAAATTTAGCCAACATAGGTCTATTTTCAATGGTTTGGCGTTGACCCAGCTTGTCTCATGACTACGCTCCTTTTTCCTCATTCTCTCTGTAAACTTTTGGTTCCCTTGCCTGCCTGAACCTCCCAACATTTTGGAAATAAAGAGTTCCAAAAAAGTTGAACACACCCATTTTTGTGGCCACACCCCCTACTTACCATGTTCATTTTACAAAATTTGGCAGGGTATGAAAGTTTGCATTGTATCACAGACAGCACCATCAACGAATATATTTTCTTAAAACTCCTTTATTTGAGACATAGGCTCTTGACCCAGATAAAACACAACGTTTCAGACCCACAGGTCTTTTTTCAAGCCACTTAAACAGCACCTGCGCACAGTTATTTATACATTGTAGCTCAGTGACCACTAGTGGTGTATGTTTATAACACATAATATACCTCATATACAATCCGCCACAATTATAACCAATCAAGTGAACATTATTGCAAAAAATGTATATTTTGTGTATCTTAATAAAATGTCGTGTTTGCCATAGTGTCCATTCTTTTTCCTGTGAAAAAAAGCTTACTTGGCTAACAAAGCCTTTTCTGTTGTGAATAAAACGACAAATAAAAAACTTAATTTCAATAAATAACAAAACTTTCAAAAATGCAGGGAAGATTAAAATATTATTTAAAATATTTTACTCAAATCATATTCTCTGTTCAGACCATTGGGGAACTAACGTTTCTAGTTTTCGGATCCATCTTGCTTCCTTTTTGAGTAACATTTTCAATCGATCTCCCCCTCTCTGTATTTTAGGGACACTATCTATTATTCGAAATTTTAGCTGTTGTACCCCATGGCCTGCATTCAGAAAATGATTCGCAACTGCTTCATCACTTTTTTTTTAGTATTAATAGTGGATTTGTGTTCTCTTATACATTCTCTAGCGCTTCTTGAGTTTTGCCCAGCGTAAGCTAACTCGCACGGGCATTTTATGACATATACAACATAAGTGCTTTCACATGTATAGAACCCGTTAATCTTAATTGCCGTGCACTTTCTCGGGTGGTATACTACCTCTCCTTTCTGGAATTTTGAGCAACAGCTACACCCTAAGCATGGGTATGTCCCATTCTTTCTTGGTTGTAATAGTCGCTCTTGGGTATTAGAGCCACCTATGTCAGCTCTTATGGCCATAGAACCAATAGACTTCGATTTTTTGTATGAAATAATTGGGGGATTTTTAAATTGTTGTATTTCTGGTATACCTTCCCCAAGCAATGACCAATGTTTTTTAATGGCTTTCTCCACATGGGTGCTTACTGTACTATATTGAGATGCGAAAGGAATTCTCTCTATTTGATTTTTTTGGGGTTTACTCACACTTAGTTGTACATCGGAGCGTTGCTTTTTTAAGAGTTCCAACGGATATCCTCTCTCTTCAAATTTCATCTGCATTTCATCCATTCAGATTTCTAATGTACTATTCTTTTCACCCTACTGAACTGGGATTTCGGCACGGATTTCTTAACCTACATAGGATGGAATGACTTGTAGTGCAATAAAGTATTTTTATCAGTAGGTTTTATGTATAGGTCCGAGGACAGTGCATCTTCTACCCGGCTCATTGTAGTAACCTAAAATGAAATATTGTTTAAATCACTATGTAAAGTTAATTTTAAGTTTGTCCTGGTACAGTTAATTTTATTATGAAAATCTTCCAGGGTACAATGTGGTCCCGTCCATATCATAAAGACATCATCGATGAATCTTTACCAGCACAGAGAATATTCCCTATACAGTTCATTGGTATACACAAAAGTTTCTTCAAATGCATTTATATAGATATTTGCATATGACGGGGCCAAATTGGACCCCATGGCTGTACCCCTGATTTGCAGAAAAAAATGGTCCTTAAACAGGAAAAAGTTGTTATGTAAGACCAATTTCAAACATGTCAGAACAAAATCTTTTTGTGAACCATCCAACGATTCATCCCGGTCCAACTCGACCCGGATCGCCTCCACACCCCCATCATGTGGGATGGAGGTGTACAGGCTCTCCACGTCAAAGATGACCAAGATAATTTTTTGGGGTAAATTCTTAAATTTTTTACATTTTTGACAAATTTCCTGTATCTCTTACATAAGAATGATGTGTTAATACATAAGGGTTAATGATTCTATCCACAAAGATTGAAAGTGAAGACAATATTGATTCTATCCAGGATACAATAGGGCGACCTGGGGGATTATCCAAGCTCTTATGGATTTTTGGTAAAATGTAAATTATCAGAGTTCTCATTTATTAGGTAATCCCCCAGGTTTGCATTTATTATCCCTGCATCACAAGCACTTTTAATTAGTAATGGGCACATTTTTTTGCCTTGTTTCACCACAAAAATGATGCCCATAGACTTGTATGGCGTCGTGCGTCAAAAAAAAAAAGCGCAACAAAGTTTTTTTGATGCCCATAGACTTTAATGGGCGCCCGCGATATTTCGCCAGAGGCAAATTTTTGACGAAACTGGTCAAATTCGCCCATCCCTACTTTTAATGTGTCGCTATTTGTGTCTTACTTTAAGGGAGGGGGCAGGTGGTCAGATTTGGTGTCATTAATATAGTAATCTTGATTCATAACCACCAGGTTATGAAAGTCTGAACATATTTCTGTGTTTTTTTCAGTTATTACAGTTTTACTAAAGAATGTGAATTGCTGTTTAAGCTATGAGTCTAACTTTTCCAAAGGGACCTGTTATCTTATATTGTTACAATTACTTATTTGCTTATCTCAAAATTGTTATAAACGTATCATATCTGCTGCAGTGGTTGTTCTGGGCTCTTTGCCAAAAGCCAATTAAGTTAAGAAACATTGTTTCTTTTTCTGGCTGTTCAGTGCAGACAAAAACGTGACTTTCCAGTACAAACGAGGGACTGCAGGTTGAGCTGTCAAAAGAGGGACTGTCGGGGACAGTTGGGAGGTATGCCTGCCCAGAACTCTCTCCCTGGTCCTCTCACTATAAGACCTGAAGTAGCGGAGGGCTCCTCCCGAAGAAAAAGGCGGTTGTTATAGGCAGAAGAGTGAGATAAACACTCTATAAATCTCTCCAAAAAGTAAGCTCTGAGTAATCATGTAGCCCTTTATAAATATATTTCTATATACTTACATGACTTGGAACATTATGCAAAATTTTTATTTTCATCTGCACCTTTCTTTGAAAATGCGGGCAGGTTGTCATTTTAGTACACATGGAATTTATTTCTGTGCCACTTTATTCGTTAGAGTGACACGTTCTATGTGGCATTAGCTATACACATTAGGGTCACTGTATAAAATTTGTTTCTCTAACATTTTATTTTGAAAATAATGAGATGATACTAGTGGTAATCTTCAAAGTGATAATTATGGTGGAGAGAAAAAACATTCAAATTTATCTTGCAAATAAAAGAAAGTAGAAAAATGTGTTACAGCATAGTGCATTCTTTCTTTTAATACATTGCACTCTTATTAGATTGACACAAAAACACTTCACCATTAGGACAGTACTCAATACATAAACTTTAGTATTGAAGTCACATACCTTATGGAAGTGTTGACCTTTAGAACAGTTTAGGATGTCATTCAAGTAGTTAATATTTGATACACAAACAAAAAGACTAATGACCTTTTCGTGTTACCCAATCATTTAGTGCATTTATTTGCTCTTGTCTAACACATATTGATGCACTTACAGATAGCTTGGATTGTACTGTATGTAATAGGCAATAATATTAATCACATTTTAAATAACCAGTAGCTAATATCTTTATTTTAGTCCTGTGGTGTTGCTGTTCTTCATGTCTATTGGCCATTGATTTCACATTTTTATGGCCTAATGGTTTAATCGCTTATTCAATCTTAAGGTGGATGCACTAATACTATGAGAAGAAAATAATGGAAATGTACATTAATGAACAGTCCTACTAGTTTGCAATCTTCAAATTTTAGTATATTCAAAAAGGTTAATGTTTTTTATATGTATTTAAAAGGAAACTGGTATTGTTGTAAATATACTAGACCTTGTACCTTTTATTTTTCAGAGAGATAAATTTATCAAAATTGGAGGTTGAGAAAAAATAGCATAACAAAGACATATAACAACACACCAGAAGTTTTTCCCTTCGATTCCTATCTTTTTTAAGGAAAACTTTAACTGAATAGTTGCAGTTGTGTTTTGTTGTGCAAAACAAAAACCCTCGCACGCCAAAGAGATTCACATTGTTCCATTCCATTACCATTTTCAATGAGGCTGAAAATCTTGAATGTGACTTAACTAGGAATGTATTTTACAGTAACTGGGATGATAAATACATTTTATAAAGTTGTTAAGAAAACTCCCACTGACTTCTATAGAACCTTGCCAGATTTTAGTTGCTGAAATTTATCTGGTGGCACCATGGTTTTTCTTTAATTAATCCTATCTTTTCAAGGTTTCAGAAAATACTTGCATGTTCTTACCACATTATGTAATTAATAAGAAAAAACATACTTCGTTTTTGATAAATAACTCCATTGAGATTTTTGAGATATACATGGCTTGTTAGTGTACTCTGTTTACATACACTTTTTGTCCTGCTTCAAACAAGTCAGCCCAGCTATTTGTCGGTTGGGCATTACAAATTATTTACCCATAATGGAATTTCTCAACTGGTTGAACCTGAAATACATTTATGTTTGTTTTCTAGAAGAAGTCTATAGACTGTTGTTTACAATATAGATAATTAATAATAATAAATGGTTATATGTGTTTTTTTAGTTAAAAAGATATTTAGTAACCCTAACGCCATATATAATAAAAAGCACAAAATTTGCTTCAAGATAGGTGACCAAGTAATGCTACCTGCTGGTTAGTTGCTGTAGATGCTATAGTTTTAACTGATGCAAATGGTATTCAGTAACAACACAGGTTTTAGTACAGGTATGGGACCCTATTATCTAGAATGATTGAACCTGGGGATCCTTCCATAATTCGTATCTTCATACCTTAAATCTACTAGAAATCATATAAACATTAAATAAACCCAATAGGCTGGTTTTGCTTCCAGTTATTATATCTTAATCTGGATCAAGTACAAGTTACTGTTTTATTGTGGCAGAGAAAAAGGAAATAATTTTAAACATTTTGAATTATTTGGATAAAATGGAGTCTATTAGAGATAGCCTTTCCATAATTTGGAGGTTTTTGGATATTGGTTTCCTATACCTTTACCAGGATGTGTACATATATAATTAACATATATACACTACAATATGGCATTTTTAATCTATATCTTCAATTTAAGCGATCATTATTTTCCATTTTATGCCTTTAGTCCTAAGGATCAGCTGTTCTTCCATACCTCCCTTGGTCTCTTGGCTCTCCCTTGTGTTCCCTTTAATTTTAATTTCCCTTTTTTTGTATTAATGTTTGCACACTTGTGTTATTATGCTGTTCTGTTGGCCTATAAGCATAAAAGGGGGCTTCCATACAGTCCATACAAGACAAGAGTCGTTTTGGCAGAGAGCCCAGAATTTTGTATACAATTGTAATTAATAAGTCTTTTGGGGAACTTTGACAGCTCAAAGGGCAATTTCACCTTCATTAGCAAAACTGTTATAACACATAAAACATGGCCCTAAAACCCCCAGAAATGTGTTCAAACTTTCCATAACCTGCCAAATTTTGTAAAATGAAAGTGGTATTTGTGGGGTGTGGCCACAAAAATGGGTGTGGCCAAAAATTTGCTGCATTACAAGTGCCAGATATTTTTGTCCCTCTTTAAACTTTCCAAATGTTGAGCAGTATGGTTTAGCTTTATAGCAACACTCTAGACTGTAGGAGTATGCTGATATAACCAAAAGAAAATACGTGTCTTGTTATAATATTTTTTTGTTGTGGAATAAAATTATAACAATAGTATTTTGGAACAAAGAAACTTTTGCTTCCATTTTTTCTTTCCATCAAGGTTTCAGCCTGTGTTAGAAACAAAGTGTAGATATTAATACGTTCCTGAGCACAGGGTAGGTCAACACCTGAAAGAACTGGAGTATATTTTATTATACAGAAACAAAGACACAATTATTCAGGGACCAAAATATTGGAAACTTTTTTAATAAAACACCAGACCTTCTGACATTTCTTGTTCTTTCCTGAGGTTTTGCCATTGTGCCAAGGAATAGATACATACTCTGTTTGGGTACACAATCTAACCCCTCTTTCTGCCTAACTAATAAAAGAGATAGAGGGAGAAATTAATTGTGCATAGTGTTGTGCTTAGTGTTGTGGCACTCTCTGTACATCTGCAATGATAGATCAAAATCATATTTTCAGTTTTATTTGCATTCTGTTAACTGATTAAGGCATCTGGGACTCATCAGTAATTATATGCTGATTGTAGTTAATAGAAATCAATAAATAGTGTTTTCCATATTTCCATAATAGCTTTATGCACAAAAATGAAATGTAACATTGACACATGCTGCATTGTTGCCACTCCAATAGTATTAATGTTGCCTATTTTTTAGTGAAAAATATTTTTTATTATGGGCTTGGTAATACAACCTTGTTTCTATCCGATAATACAATGAATTCATTTGTTTTGACTGGTTCTGTCATTTCTAACAGAGGCAGATAGCATTACTTGAGTTAGCACACTGATAAATGATCATACTATATAACTCAGTGGGATAGATTTTAGTCTAACAAACACTTGTTGGTATAAATCCAACTTTCCCCATAGGTTGTAATTATGATTTCATAAAATAAATCTTTGATGTGTGTCTGGATTCTGCATGGCGGTATTTTTGACCATTCGTCCATACAAAATCTCTCCAGTTCAGTTAAATTTGATGGCTGCCGAGCATGGTCAGCCTGCTTCAAATCTTACCATAGATTTTCGATGATATTCGATGATAAGTCGGGGGACTGTGACGGCCATTCCATAATAGTGTGCCTTTGTAGATTTTTTTTTGAAGTGTGTTTAGGGTCATTGTCTTGTTGGAATATCCAACCCCTGCGTAACTTCAACTTTGACTGATGCTTGAACATTATCCTGAAGAATTTGTTGATATTGGGTTGAATTCATCTGACCTTCGACTTTAACAAGGGCCCCAGTCCCTGAACTAGCCCCACAGCCCCACAGCATGATGGAAACTCCACCAAATTTGACAGTAGATAGCAGGTGTTTTTTTTTTGGAATGCAGTGTTCTTCTTCCGCTATTACAAAGCTCTTTTTTTCATGACCAAATAACTACATTTTTGTCCCCAAAATGACTGTGGCTTGTCCAAATGAGTTTTTGCATACAACAAGCAACTCTGTTTGTGGCATAAGTGCAGAAACGGCTTCTTCTTCTTCTCATCATCCTGCCATACAGATGTTTTTTGTGCAAATTGTGCTGAATTGTAGAACTATGTACAAATACACCATCAGCAGCAAGATGTTCTTGCAGATCTTTGCAGGTGATCTTTGGATTGTCTGTAACCATTCTCACAATCCTCCGCATATGCTGCTCCTGTATTTTTCTGGGCCTGCCAGACCTGGGTTTTATAGCAACTGTGCCAGTGGCCTTTCATTTCCTGATTACAATCCTTACAGTTGAAACTGACAGTTTAAACCTCTGAGATAGCTTTTTGTAGCCTTCCCCTAAACCATGATACTGAACAATCTTTGTTTTCAGACTTTTTGAGTTGTTTTGAGGATCCCATGCTTTTACTCTTCAGAGAAGAGTCAAACAGAAGCACAACTTGCAGATTGGCCACTTTAAATACTGTTTATCATGATTGGACACACCTGCCTATGAAGTTCAAGGCTTAACGAGCTAATCCAACCAATTTGGTGTTGCCAGTAGGGATGTAGCGAACTGTTCGCCGGCGAACTAGTTCGCGCGAACTTCGACTGTTCGCGTCCGCCGCAAGTTCGCGAACGTCGCGCGACGTTCGCCAATAGGCGTTCGCGTCAAAATCGGTCGCCCATTCGACCATTCGATCGCTAAAATCGAACGATTTTCGTTCGATTCGAACGAAAATCGTTCGATCGAACGATTAAAATCCTTCGATCGTTCGAATCGAACGATTTTCGGATGATCGAAGTTCGCGAACAGTTCGCGAACAGTTCGCAAATTATGCCGGTGTTCGCGAACGGCGTTCGCGAACACATCGGCGGCGGTTCGCTACATCCCTAGTTGCCAGTAATCAGTATTGAGCAGTCAGCTGACCAGATTCTGCCATGAAAAGTTAAATAAAGGCATTTTTACACTATAAGGTGCTGTACAGAAAATTTCTATTATGCTGTTCCTGGTGGAGGATGGACCACTGATGGTACGTGCACCTGCTATTTAAAGTTGGGAGAAATTTATGAGCTGACTCATGTGTATGTGTTTACATATGACTGTATGTTCCTGAATGTTGATAATTTTATTTATATCATTGACTTCCTGACCTATTCTTGACTATACCAGACCTCTTGATTTTGACTCTAACAAACCTGATTGGTAGCACTCTGCTGGAGTATGTCTGTTCTATAATATCTGTTCTATAATATCTTCTAGAGTATTGGTCTACACTTGATGAATTTAACAGTCTCATGACCTTCTTACCGTCACCTTACCCTGATAATTCTGGCACCTCATAGAGATTATTCTTCCCTTTGCTGCTACAGTAATGGCATCTATTATTTAGAAAGTTTTTATCCATTAAGTTTAAAAATACACAATTTCCATTGCATATAGAGCCTTATTTACACAATCAATTACTTTTTATGAAAAATAGGCAGTACCTTATACTTGAAGGTATTAATGCTTACATGTTTTTAGTACCTTTAAGGCATTGTTCTCTAAATTACAGAAAAAAAACCTGCCTCATGCAGATCCAATACATGTATATGCACTTACACTGGGTTGCCTTTATAGCCAACTCAGCTGCTCTGAGTGACACAGGGTAGACACCCCAATTAATCTATTTTACTATATATAAAAATAGTTTCTAATTTTGTTTGGATGTGTAGTCTTCCGTTTCTCAGCATGGCACACTGAGATTAAACCACAACATGTGTCTGCCATACTCCATAACAGAAAGCTCAGCATGGAGGTCACAGAAGACTTGTTACGTGTTTTATATGGATCTTTTATAATGTATTCTAATTAGAAGACCTTACTGTATGGAATTCTTATGCTGCCACTCTAATTAAAAATAGCCTGGCTGGAAATTTAGAAAATGTATCTAAAATATTTAAGATTCATGCTGTGTTATAAAAGAATTTTTGTTCAGTACAATTCAAAGACCATTTCTTATGCCATGCACAGATGAGCAGATCACACAAAAAAGTGACATATGTAGTACAGAATGAGGCTACTGAGCAAAAGAGCAAGGACAGAATTTTAACACTGTATCCCTGAAACTGATAGCTGTTTAAAAAGAGAACAAATTTACAGCAGGTATTGTCTTAATTATTTCAATGTTCAGGACTGTAGAAGTCTTTGTACAGCATTAAAAAATAAAAAAAACATTAATACTGTATATACTCGAGTATAAGCCGTCCCGAGTATAAGCCGAGGTACCAAATTTTACCTCCAAAAACTGGGAAAGCTTAATGACTCAAGTATAAGCCTAGGGTGAGAAATGCAGCAGCTTCTGGTAAGTTTCAATCAAAAAATTGAGGGTTTCTGCTCCCATTGGAGGTGCCGGTGTCTCGTTTTTGGATGCCGGTGACCATTCTTGGACGCCGGCGAATATTCTTGGAGACTATTCTTGGATGCCGGCGACTATTCTTGGACCGACCGTTTTTGCGATTGACCCGAGTATAAGCCGAGGTAGAGTTTTTTTATATAGAGTGCTGTAAAAATGACGCTAGCATAAATTAAGGTGAAATCAAATTTCAACATCATTTCCCAAATAATATCATTATAATGGAGTCTGTGGGAGATGGCCTTTCTGTATTTCAGAGCTTTCTGGATAATGGGTTTCTGGATAACTAATTCCATACATGATACCCAAACCAAAAACATGATAAAAAATGATCTTTTAATCATTTGAAGGTTTCATTAATTTATTTCATGATATATCTAAACATGTCCTAATGAACTGGAGGTCATGTCATACAGAGTCCAGCTCCTGAGAAACAAACAAGCAAACAATTAAAGGGATCTATATGAGTTCTTGGGACTGACCCATGTGCTACTACAAATCATGCAAAGTGCCTGATATCACAAAAATTACCATACCTTAGCACATACAAGCTATATTGACTATTCATGGTGGGTCAAGGTTTCAGGGTTTATATAGATTTTTCCCTAAACTCTATTCCATCCAGTGTCCACTACTTTCTTCCTTATATTATTTATGTATATCTTTGGAACTGCACAGTATTTTGCAGTTGTTTTCCTTTTTTTTTTCACTTTTATATTGATATCAAGCTCCTGACAAAAAAAAACCCCTGAATCTTGGCATGTTTTTGGTGCTGATAAAAGAAATAATAAGCAGGTATTAGGATGCAGAAGCCTGAAGCCATGTATGATATTAGGAACTTACACAAGGTTTTCGGGAGCTTAGTGTATAGTATGTGATTGTCTTTAAAGAAAGCACTGTATACTCCTCAATTATTTGGTAGTTTATTGTTTAAGGGTGCAGGAGAAGGGTGCATAAGTGACCTTTAATAAACTTAAAAGCATCATGTTTTGCCATTTGATATATTTGAGAATACAATACAAAAGTACAAAGAACTAAATCATCTACGTATGTATTTAGATTAGGTCAAAAAGATGGGAAAAAAATGGTGTAAAATCCAGGAAAATGTAAAATCAGGGATATGTATTGTGCATAATATACAGTATTGGTGGGACCACAAAACAACAATGTAATATGACGGAAAACTTATAATCAGGGGATTTGAAATGGGACTTCTACTGTAAAACTAAATATGTTATTATGCTTTGTAAATCTAACCTAGGCATACAGGGTATAGGTGGTGAAAACTGTAGCACAATACTCACATAGACCTGGTGACATCTCAGCAGCATGCATTGAGACGTTGCCCAGAAAATCCAGAAGGTTGCATTATCACTGTAATTTTATTTCATTTGAGACATAGATCAATCTTTATTGATGTTCATGTTAGAAAACGGTCTCAGGTTAGGTCTCTGCAACCTTAATTGAGTTTTCCATTTAAGTTATTAATCAGACATCCAACTGAGTTATATTTTTACCATAATTCTGCAGGGAGTCATGCTTTAATGGTCAATAAAATATGGTAACTCCCTTACCACAAGAAGATTAGGGATGTAGCGAACTGCCGATTTGGTGTTCGCGAACGCCGTTCGCGAACACCGGCAAAAAATGCGAACGTTCGCGAACGTTCGCGAACAGTTCGCGAACAGTTCGCGAACTTCGAACACCGCTAAAAATCGTTCGATTCGAACGATCGAAGGATTTTAATCGTTCGATCGAAGGATTTTCATTCGAATCGATCGATCGAAGCCATTCGATCGAATGCTTTTCATTGAATCGAATGCTTACAATCGTTCGAACGAATGGAAATCGTTCGATTTTTAGCGGTCGAAGGAATTTGAATGGTCGAATGGTCGAACGATCGAACGCGAACTCAAAATGCGAACGTTCCCAAACGTTCACGAACGTTCCCAAATGTTCGCGAACATTCGGCGGACGCGAACGGTCGAAGTTCGCGCGAACTAGTTCGCCGGAGAACAGTTCGCTACATCCCTAAAGAAGATGGATCTATCCATTAAAACATGCATAGAAGCAATTGGAAACAATTTTTGAAGGTCATTTGACCAGGTCATACAATTATTCTAATATATACCATAATATGCGAAAACAGAGGTTTATTTCAAGCAAACTCTTACTAACATTAATGTAACAGGAACACAGTCCAATATCATTCAATCAAACTTTCCCCACTCTGGGGTTCTCACCATATAGGGTGGCTTCCACACTCTGAAATATTTTCACTAAGTCCTACTGACTTTTCCCCTCCAGGAATACCAGCTCAATAGCCTCAGGCATGCATCACCTTTTGGCTTTCCTTTATCATTTTAGACACTGTCATGTGGTCATGTCTCCCTCTGCTTCTTGCAGTGGCAGGCAGCACCCCCAGCCCCTCTGGGAATTCCTAACACAGACAGGTCACCTACCTTTTCTGTGCCCTGCTCAGAGAGCT
Organism: Xenopus laevis; assembly: GCF_017654675.1. Classification (NCBI taxonomy): domain Eukaryota; kingdom Metazoa; phylum Chordata; class Amphibia; order Anura; family Pipidae; genus Xenopus; species Xenopus laevis. Next base: position 49,371,378 of record NC_054382.1, on the reverse strand, counting down.
TCCTAAGACTCTCACTACAATTAAATAACTTTCCACAGGACAGTCTTACTGTGAAGTGTGAGCTTCAATATGTGAGCTGGACTACGGGAATGGATTGTTTGGTTGATCTCGACTTGTATAAGCATTCTACAAAATGTATGTCTTACTGCAGTTACTTACTTACTGCAAAAAATTGATTAACATGGTTATTAACATTATAGGAAGACCAATGTATTGAAAAATATAATTACAAATTAAGTATTAATGCTCTAAGAAATATATATGTAAGGGGTACTTAATGCATGAGGTTCACTTAGTGTGTAATACACCTGAGGAAGGGGGTTTCCCCTAAAGTTCCTTTTCCGCTGGAATAAAATGTTTTAAAGGCAAAGCCTGAGGATGGTGTGCTTTATATCCCGTTATTCAAGCTAAGAAATACATACTACATAAAATATTAGTCCTATTAGTGTGCGTTTTGTTTTGTTTTTTCCAGAAAAAAATAAACAGCTGTCCTTTTAAATAATGCACCAATTAGCAATCTAAATCTATTGCAATGGTAAGCAGCATGGCAGAGAAACAAACTGTTAACACTGCCATGTGTCAGCAATCATAATCAATACGCTGTATGTGCTGTAAGTGTAGCATCTCTCCCATTTCACTTTTTTCCCTTGTGTCTGATTATATCATTCATTTTGGCTTTTGAATTTCAGCTTATGTCACCTGACATACTTGCGATTTCTCAGTGAAGATGGAAATCTGAGTCTATCTTTCTCAGCAGCTTCTTCCACAGAGGTAGAATAATTGACATGTATTTAGTATTCAGCCTTTTCAAAAACTATAATTTGACATGTCATTGGTCTGCAAAGAGACGCTAAATTTCTATCTGAGACACAAAGGTCATTGTGAGCATCTGCGATTAACCTTCGCCTGAGATAAAAAAAGACCTTTAACTAAATGTTTCTGAAATGGAATCCATTTATCATAAAAAGCTTGGCATTAACTCATTCTCCATATTGCAGAAACTTCACAAATGCAAGTCCTATGCTAGTGCCCAGTAAACGTGATCTTTCTAAATTTATGAGGCAAATCTCCTAGTGTAGACCTTTTTATAGAATTGAGTGCAAAGGAGTTGAGTGTAAAGGGAAATCTTAAATATTTTGGTTGTTGGTTGAAAGCAGAAATATCCATATACACCTGCAAGCTTGTGTTGTATTATTCACTATAATGGAAATTCCCTTGACACATTCTGCCACAGGCACAATTTTAAACCCAAAACTGGTGTGGTCTCAAGTAGCCACTTCATCATAGTTCAAGACAGATAACATGGCCAGATTGAGGGATTTTCTTCACTAGTGGAGATAATTTACGTGTCATCATGACCATAGTATATCCTTCTTGCTTCTACAGCTTTCCTATATGTGGTTAAAATCAGCCTCTGCTTTCCATTATTTTCTGCTAATATTGTTTTTTTGGGGGCTAAATACTAAAATGGGTGTCAAAACAAGAATTAAAAGTGAAATTGAGCATATTCCAATCTATTATGTATATAAATCGAAAGATTTTTCTTATTATTATAAATATTATCTCAATAGTTTCATTGTTAGGGTGGGGGAAAATATATGGACAACAATTAATGTACAATCAAAGCTTTCCTCCATATTCCATAATTAGTGTACAGTGGTTGGAAAAAAATACAAAAAGACAACTTTTTTTTTTTTTTTTTTTTTTAATACAAGAGCCATGGAAATTGCTACACAGTATGCCATTGGGCTGGAAATGTATAGCAGTATAATTAAATTCCCTAGTATGGACATATATACATTCTCTATGAATACTGATAGACATCAGCAAATGTACTGGAAAATTTAATTTTACCTTTTCAATATAAACCCCATCTATTTTAAACACAGTGGAAAAAATCAAATAAGCCACTACAGGTTACGTTTGATAGAAACTCCATTTAACCATTAGTTTCTGTATTATCATTAAATGCAAATAAATTTAATAGTGCCAAAACACACACACACACATTTTTAATACTTCCAGGGTATGTTGAACATCTTGAAGATTTTTTTAACAAGTTCTGCCACCAATTAGTGAAATGGATTGAGTAAAGAATAACATTCAGTATCTTTCAATTTTTTGATTTTTTAGTTTACTTGTAATAGTGAATTTTAACACATCAATGAAAGAAACAAAAAGATCTTATTAAATGATAGTTTGGTTAGTATCATGATTATTCATCATATACAAACTGCCTTACTTGCAAATCAGGGGTCAGTAACGACCAGGGCTGGACTGAAGTAAAAAGCAGCCCGGGCAAAAAAAAATAAAAAATCCAAGCAGCCCACATACTGTATAAATATGCAACATTGGCGGCCAGTAAACCCCCCCCCCAAGTTAAAAAGAAACCGTTTGTGGTCAGGGCCCCCAAATAAAACCAAAAAAATAATTGGTGGCCAGCCCCCCAATTAAAAACAAAATTGGTGGCCAACTCCCCCCAAATTAAAGCAAACATCGGTGACCAGCCCCCCAAGTTAAAAAAAAAAACATTGGTGTCTAGGGCTTTCCCCCTATAAAAGTTAAAAACAATACTGTGGCTAAGGAAATCATTGGTGTTCAGTGGAAACTTACCTTTGAAATTTGGCAGGCAGACTTCTTCCTTCTAGGCAACAGCAGATTCTTTGTTCTCCTCAGTGGCTTTGGCTCTTTTGGCTCACATTAGGCTTTAGCCTCCATTTGACTTTTTGGCTTTGGCCCCATTTGAATTTTTGACTTTGGCTCCGCTTCGGAGATGGCCAGTCTGGGCCTGGTAAGGACCACAACTACAGCTGTAGTTGTGCTAAGTTGACCACAACTTAGCACATGGAAAATTCCATTCATTTAAGGTATTTGCATCAAATTCTGCTCCTTGTACCTTTGCACAATTGTGCTCAGCATTGCTTGGTCATCCTACCTCCTGCTACGAATCGGGTGCAGTGGGAACCCTGGAGATACTGGCGCCTCTGAAGATGTGGGAGTGCTAGTGCAGAACAATTGCATCAAAAACATTGAGCACACATGTCACATTTGACTTATAGCATCAAACTGCAGACTCACTTGCACGAATGTTGATTACTCTTGAATTATGCAGAAAAAATCTGGAAAAAATGTAAAATGGCAATTCTATCCAAAAGTGCACTTTTCTCACTGCATTTGGGGGTCATAAATTATCTCTACTTCTAATAGCATGTACATGATTTAAAAGCATTTAGGGCTAGTGAGAGTGAGGGTGATGTGAAAAAACATGTCAGTGCATGTGTGAAATTTGACTAATTTAAAATGTATAATTTCACAGAGGGAACCCAAGAAGTAAGGTGGTGGCAACTTTAGGATTCCCCTTCGTCACTAGTTGTGCTTGCAGGCATTTTGAAATAGGTAGCAGTTTGCATGCAATGGGTGCAACTGCAGGGAAGTGCAAAGTACCTTTAAAGGAGAAGTAACTCTTAACCTAAGTAGTAGGCTAGAAATGTTGTACATTATGTTTTGGGCTTTTGCACCAGCCCAAGGCAACCACAGCCCTTTAGCAGTAAAGATCTGTGTCTACAAAGATGCCCCAGCAGCTTCCCAACTTCTTTTCTGCTGATTCACTGCACACGCTCTGTGATGCTGTCAGTTACTGAGCTTAGGGGTTGACTCCAAATATACAGTATACATAGAACATAAATGTCACAATATAAGGCTGATTAGTAATTAATACAAAAAAATCACTATATGGCACCACAGAAACCAGTGCAATTAGCATCAGCATTGAATCATCAGCCTTGTAGCATCAGCATTTATTACAGTCCAACCTTTCTGCTTAATAATTTGCAACAACCCCTAAGCTTAGCTTCTCAACAGCTGCTCAGAGCCCACTGAGCATGTGAGTGTTGCAGACAACTTCCAAGATGGTGACCCCCCCAGTGACAGGTTTGAAGTCCTCAATCATTGCTGCTATTGAGAAGCTGAAACTGTAGGCTGGTGCAATAAGATCATTACATAAAATATGGCATTTTTAGCCATATTCATTTCTAGGGGTTAGTTCTCCTTTAATGAATGTCATCAATGACTGCATTAACTTTTGAGCATGTGCAACTACAGTTGCAGTGCTAAATTAGCCCTAATAAAATTAAAATGTTTTTACCAATGGGGTCCTGTAATGCTGATATGACCACAGCAAATGCCCTGTTAGCACATTTAGCACCTTGTGCCCTGAACCCATTCTTGTCCTGTCATACCACTGTGTGGTGCACTGTTCTTGTGGTTATATCCCGCCTAATAACTTAAATGGGGATTCATTATGTGTGTATTTGTAATAAAGGCACTTGCTTTGGTATTTCCAATGCCTTCTGTTTCCTACTAGCTACTACTAGGGATGGGCGAATTTCACCCGTTTCTCCAAAAATTCGCTTCCAGAGAAATGTCGCAGACGCCCATTAAAGTCTATGGACATCAAAAAAATTTTGTCACGCGCGCCGCCATACAAGTCTATGGGAGTCATTTTTTCATCGAAACAAGGCGAAAAAATTCGCCCATCCCTAGCTACTACGTCCAATCCACAGACCATAATTTGCCAGCCATAGTAAAAACCCACATTTTTAAATAGAAACCCATATTTCCAAAGGTATAATGTAGTTGTAGAAAAGCTATATAAAAATATAATGAAGCAAGACAGATAAAGAATAGTGTGGCTCCTTCCAGTACCATAGGTATCATAAATTGTAATTGCAACAGGTACAAAAAAATACACAGCATAGTGGCACAGGGGTTTGTATTGCTGTTTTTCTATGTTGGGAACGCTGCCTAACATGTCTAACACTGTGCTTGTGTGGGTTCCCCCCACACTCCAAAACTTGCAGGCAGATTAATTGGCTCTTAATGAAATTGCATTAAGGTGATAGGACTAGATTTGGGCACATCGAAAAGCCACCCACACCTCCACCCAACCATCACCACCACCTACCTCTGCTTATCATTCTTCCACTACATTTTATATATTCCCCACTCTCACCCACCACCAGTAGTCCAGCTACACTGCCAATGCTGAAATAAAAATGCATGCCCCCCTCCTGTTGCAACCTAGACACAAACCTATACTTCTTACATCTAGTTTTTGGATAGGGACCACAGAGTGTAAGGGGCACTGGGGTAGGGATTGATATGAATGATGTATAATCATAATATTCTAAATATAATGCACCATGCATTATCCTTGCAGGATCATCATAGTGATAGTGATCTCTGGTATAAAACATGGTATGTAGTCTTGAATAAAACACAAATTCCTATATGTTATAGTGCCTCAAAAACCATTACAGGTTCTACTTTAAAATCGAAAACATAGGAGCTGGCATAACAAACAAAACATCTATAATTGAAGGGAAGAAACCATCATGAATAATGATCGTGAGCAATTCAGAGTGTAAAAAGTGCATTAAGATTGGGGTGATTTATTGAAGGGAAAAAAAAAAACACTTTTTAGGCACGATGAACAAATAGTTTGATTGTCTGAGCAACTGGCTAATTTTACAATTACACAGTCCTTTAAGTTCAGAAAATGGAAAACTGGAAATAGTAAGAGTGCATGATAAAACCTATTATGCTTATGTGTACGGGGATTAAAGGCACAGAGACATTTGATAATCCTACTTCAGAGAAGAACTAACCTTATTCTGGCAAGTAAACCTATCATCATGTCATCCCAGTTACATCATTTGTTAACATCACTGCAATAACAGGGGCTTTAGAATAATAAGCAGGATGGCACATTTGTAGAAACAGGCCTGGTCTGTCACTTCTACAAGGCTGTGAACTATATTCTTGTATTAATATTCTCCTTAAGGATTCCCAAACTTGTCTGTACGAGATGTGATTGTCTCACTTTTTCTCACTGAATGCATCTCTAAGTATTGCCCCAGGAAAGCTCGCAAGCCTATAAATCTCCTTCCTTGATTTGTAATATATTCTTCTGCTAGCCTTCCATTATTTATATTTTACTTCTAGCCAAGTTAACAATTTAAATAAAAAAGTCAGTGATAAAGTCTCTGGCATTAATGGAGAAGGTGAAGACATTTTAAATCTGAAGCAGCTGCACATAATTTCAAGTTCTATTTGAATCACATTTGAACAGAGACTTTTTAAAATCTGTTGTGACTAACCATAGTAGTTTGGGAACAGATGTACTATCCAAGATTAGGGTTCCCTGGTCATGGGGGTATATAATATAAATATACTGTTATAAAGAAGAAGAAAATACTGTGAAGAAAATCCCTATATAAATATTTACAGTTTGTGTGTGTACAGTATATATACATATAGTCATATCGGCACTCACCATTCTATTAATCAATAGCCGGGTGCTCACAAATAATAATCCAACTTTATCCAAGTTTATTTTGCCAAAAAACACATAAACACAGGATAGTGTAAAAAAGTGAAAACACCCATTTATAATCCCACTTACCAATCAGCTCACTACACTCATATTAATGCATCTGTTCATGAAAACCCCTTCATTGTATTATGAACATCATTACCAATAAAGTGACCTGGTGCCATAATTAATATCATTAATAGAAATATAGGAAAAAAAAGTATTATTAAGATATTTCTTTAACACCCTCAATTTAAATAGATAACAAGTAACACCTTGAAAAGTAACACTTAAAAAAAATATACCATTTACTCCATTAATTATTTATTCGGTTCACATCCTGTATACAGAGCAGCAATCCCTATATAAAGTACCATACGGTATTCATTAATTTCCCAAGGCCTATCTCAAGTAAAAAGTGATATTAGACATTTTGACAATGTCTCAATAATATATATATATATATATATATATATATATATATATATATATATATATATATATATATATATATATATATATATATCAAAAAGGTAAGGTGCACACTGGGATCCTTTGTATATTTTAAAAGGTAAATTTTATTTAATACATGTTAAAAAGGGTCTGTTCCTGAGACCTTTATCAAGACCAATCCAGTTGATTTTGTCCAAATTACCCTAGCAACCATGTATTGATTAGAATAAGAGATTGTAATATGAATTGTAGAGCACCTGAATAAAAAGATGAGTAATAAAAAGCAACAATACATTTGAAGCCTTAAGGAGCATTTGTCTTTTTTGGTGTGGTAAGTGACCCCCATTTGAAAGCTGGAAAGAGTCAGAAGAAAAAGCGGAATAATTTAAAAAATTATAAAAAAATATGGAGACCAATTAAAAAGTTGCTTAGAATCAGCCATTCTATATAATACGAAAAGCTTACTTGAAGGTGAACCACCCCTTTAAGCAAGGGAAATTACAAGAAATCCTGGTAATCAGCATGTAACATCATTTTTTGTGTCTCCCATTCCCTATGTCACTTAAACAAAAGATGAGATGTGTGTGTTAACATACAGGATTCAAATCTTGTACAGGCAACAGCAATTTTTTTTTCAATATTGATGGGGGGTCCAGGTCCTTCAGCTTGATAGCAGGCTAGCAAAAAACTGGACTTCACTCCAAAACCTGATGCAGTAAAAAAGTAATTTATTTAACAAAGAAAAAACATGTAGCCTTATACGTTTTGTGCCTTGTGGGCACTAAGTCATAGGCTGAAGATTTTCTGGAAATCCAGTTGTATTTAAATTAAAACAAACCAATCAAAAAATAAGCTTAGGACAGCCAATCAAAAAGATTGATACAGATTAGGTTAGGCTACCCTAGGCTATCAAATTACACAAAGATTTATATGCTCTAAAAGTTTGTAACATATAAGAGATGTTTATTAAGATTGTATAGTTGTACATGAGTACATATTAGTTTATTGACTAGTTAAATATTATAAATAGATTTAAACAAAACAAGCAACATTGTAGTCTAAGTGCATTACTAGGGGTTGTCTGGTTCCTAGGAAAAAGATCAATTTAGCTTCTTGTTTAAGAAGTTTGTCTAGAGTATTCCCTCCTCTGTTAAAAAACCTTTTCTATGTCAATTAACTGTAACTGGCCTTTGTTTCCATTTAAATACATCTGTATGTCCAGAAAATCTTCAGCCTATGACTAAGCGCCTAAAAGGCACGAAATCCGTAAGGCTACATTTTTTGAGATGTTTTTTCTTTGTTAAATAAATTACTTTTTTACTGCATAAAGTTTTGCAGTGAAGTTTTGTGCCAGCCTGCTATCAAATATAAACAACCAATAGAATGTGTAAGACAATAGCATGTGATTCTCATAGTGTTGAATCTTCTAGAAAAAATCTCTGTTTGAAGGTAATATGAAGGTTCTTCTACTAGTGGTCACATTGTATAGAATAGCCTCTGTAGATTTGCACTCATTGACGAAAATAAAGCCATTCCTGTCTCAAAACCTTTTTTTTCCCAGTTTCCAATAAAATGTTTAACAATAACAAGGAAATACTGAAAGAGAAGGTTAAGCCAGTGGTTTCTTTCATACAAATGTGCACACCCTACTGTTTTTATTTACATTTCCTTTTGTCTAAAAGAAAGTCAATGGAGATGAAAAGTGATATTGACGATGGATCTGTATGGTATTGTGGGCTGCTCCATGATAATGAAATATCCCCTTTCTAATTTATCATCAGCTTTGCCAAGTCCTTGAAGCATATGACTGGATAATACAAATTGAATTTCTGTCTCATTGAACATTAAAGATTCTTAGATTCTTAAATGCTTCTTCAAAGACAGCTCATTGTGGTGCATATCAGATTGTAGCCATATTCAACCTTTTAGACAAATATTGCACTACATGGCACTTCAAGATTTAAATTACAACAGAACTTACAACCAGAATTATTAAATATGTTTTTGTGGTTTTTAGCAAATGTGTTTTTTCATGCCAGCACAATGATTTTTGAACTGAAATACATTCAGGCCATGTGGCTCTACTGCCAATCTGAACTAGGTACAGTAGGGCAGGAGGGATAAAATATTTGTTAACAGTAAAATAAGTTTTGGCATCAGAAAGAGATAAATGTTTATCACTTCAAATTCAGTTGGTAACAAAAATGTGGTGCCCCCCAATGTGATATTCATGGGGGTCATTGTCCCTGTTTATTTTCCTCTTACAGCCAGAACAGATAGCATCGACAAAAACCTTTTTATTAATTTCTTAATTCATTGTATTAAAGGAGAATTAAACCATAGCTTTCTCTGCCACCTTCACTGCCCCCTCCCCAAGCTCCTTCCCCTGAATCATCTATTCTTATGAGAAGGCAACTGTATTCTGACCTGCTTTACAAAGTTGTAATCTGTGCCTTAGCCTCACTTCTCTCCTTTTCCTTTCTGTTCCTTTATTTGTTGAAAAATATAAAAAAATTAAATCTTTAAAAGTCTGCAGAGTTCTGTCTCTGATCTTCTTCTATTAGAGCTGTGACAGGGATCCGTAACTGACAAAAGACTGTGACAGAAGATGGCACCTTTGAACTCTGCCGATTTATAGCAGGTCAGGATAGAGGTTGACTTTTCAGAAGAATAGATACTGTATGGGGGAGGGTAGGGTTAGTTGTCCTTTAAAGGCTAATTTTTACTTGCAAGAACATTTTTGGTCTGCTCATTGGAGGCCATGTAATTGATGGAAAAATTAACATAGGTCTAGATTGTTTTGTTCCAAGAATTCATTGTTCTTAATGGTGGATTTAGCGGTCTTCCTTTAAAGGAGAATAAAACCTTAAAAAAAAGAATTATTACTGTAAAGGCACCCTTGTTTATAACTCACAGTTAGTCCAGCGTGTCTGCTGCCTCTCTGTAGAAAATGTGCTGCTAACAGGAGTTAAGCCTAAGAGTTGGTTGACGTTACAAGGTCCATGTGCATCCACACAACTGCTGGAGGCACATGCTTTAAAAATGAATCTTACTCCCCAGGTCCAGTGGCACGCTTGTGGCTAGATTAGCATTTTTGGCACATGCGCAGAAGCGCATTGTAGTTAAAGGGAGTAACAGTTTACTAAAGTAAGATGGCGGCTGCATTCCTAGACCTGGCATAATAATTCAGAAAGGGTAACACTAATAAAAGAGGCAATCTGCTGAGCAAAAAACCTAGCATTCTGTTACTATTTAGGGAGAGGTAAGGGGTTTATAATTACCTTTCATTCTTCAAAAGTAAAAAAATTATAATGCCACAATGAATAAAATTTGCCATGTCAAGGCTGCTAATGGATGTTCGGTAACTTTTGTTGTAAACTTCCAGTGATGAAGGAAATATTTATGATCCTTTGCTGCTACGTTTAAATAATTAATTCTGTTGGTCTGCATTCCAAGCACACTGGGCCAAGAACATTGGAACAAGCTGGGTTTATTTGTCTTTGCAATGCTTTCACAACAGATAATGGTCACTTCAATATGAATCAGAAACATTAATTATCTAGAACCCTTTGATTGTAGTGTTGGGAAGGGACAGAACAGCTGATGTTTTTTTATAGAATTATAATGGGTGCATAATATTGGTGTACTGTAAATGTTTTTATGGCTAATTGCTTTTCTTGGTATGATAGTATGAGCAGCAAAAGGTTATGAGGTTGCTTGACATTGTTTTTATCAAGACCTTGCAAGTTAAATTATTACTATTTGCTTTGTACATTTATGTATTCAGTTCAATTAGAGGGTAGATCTTGTTCGTTATTTTAAAACAAACTTTTTAATCTGAACAAAGATTTTTTTTATTAAGATTTTCACTTAAAAGTAAGGGTAAGAAATCACTGATGACATAAATACAAATACTAACAATGTGAATCGGTTATAGTTAATTCTTAATACTGAACACCCACATTAAGGACATATTTTAATAAATTAAAGCACCATGTTGAATTATACAATATCTAGGGCTTTGCCTTTGTTGACTGGTATGTCCGCAATACTCTTAATTATTAAATTAATTTAAGTATCCATATTGGCTGTGCCCAGATGAGTTCATCTTCTGGCAGCAGTTTTACTCATTTAGAAGCATTTTACATTTTTTTTATATATATCTATTTTTTTCACGGTGCCCTTCTATTGAGATATATACTATGGATGTCATTTTCAATTTTTTTAATACCACTCTTTTCTTTCTTGCCCTGAGCACCTCTTGGGTAGTGTAGTTGTATTGTACATGGAAGGTATTATGTCCTTTACTTTGACCTTTGTTAAGTTAAAAAAATAGTAGTGGTATTGTATACAGTATACTAGATAAGACTGTTGCTTTCCATCCCAAAAACATGGTTTATGAAGCTTTGAGCATTATTTGAGCATTATTCTCCAGCTTACTTATGGATTTGCTTTGATTTGCTTCAAATGACATGTGCACAGTATCTTAAAAATAGAGCAAAAAAAGGATTAAGTTGGTTACATTTCTCAAAAAAGTTTTTATAAATGAACAAATACATTGTGCTAACTTGCCTTCAGAACACATTTCCTCCAGCTTTTTGGTGGATGTTGTAAATTGACATCTCTGATATATTAGACATATACTAGTCATTATCTTAAGACAAATATTGTTTTTCTTGGCATTATATTAGCTTGACACTGTTGCCATTAAAGAGGTAGTTCATCTAAAAAGGATCAGCAACCCAAAAAATGAAAGAGTTTACAAGGAAAGCCAATGTAATATACTGGTCTCCTGCACTGGCAAAACTGAAGTGTTTACTTCAGAAAAACAACTATAGTTTATATAAAAAAACTTCTGTGTAGCCATGGGGGCAGCCATTCAAGCACAGAATACACAGTAGATAACAGATAAGTTACGAAGAGTCCCATTGCAGTGCTTATTTGTTATCTGTTTTTTATACTGTGCCTTTTCTCCTTTTTCAGCTTTGAATGGCTGCCCCCATGGCTACACAGCAGCGTGTTTATATAAACTATAGCTGTTTTTCTGAATCCAACACACTAGTTTTACCAGTGCAGCATAACAGTACATTATATTTTCATTACTTTAGGGCACTTTCATTTTTTTTGGTGTTACTGTTCCTTTAAGTTAACTTTTATTATTTATAGTAGCTAATTCTAAGCAACTTTTCAACTGACCATTTTTTCTTTTTTTATAGTACTTATTTGCATTCTCCTTCTGACTCTCAAAAGGGGGGTCACTGACCCTATTTAAAAGACAAATGCTGAGTAAGGCTACAAATGTACTGTAATTGCCATTTTTTACTTATCTTCATATCCAGTCCCTCTCCTATTCATATTCCAGTGTTACTCAAATCACATCATGGTTGCTATGGTAATTTAGACCCTAACGACACAATTTCTGAAATTACAAACGGAAGAGCTGCTGAATAAAAAGCTAAATAATTTAAAAAGCACAACTAATATAAAATGAAAACCAATTGTGAATTGTAAATATAAGCAAAAAGACTCAAACGAGGTATATATGCCAATAAATGATGATGGACAAAATGGGCTGGGGTGTCCTCAAATTCACTAATTGAATTATACACACACAAAAATTGGGACTCAACCCCCTCACCACCTGTCCAAGGATATACTGTAATATTGTGAATAATCATTCAAAAAGTATGATAAAAGGCAATATTTATTGACCACCATGCCATGAGTACTCAAATTAAAAGCAAACTTAAAAACAAGCAGTGCTGCATCTAGGAAGAGGGATCCCTCTGCTTGAAATACTTGACCCCTACACTGATTATATAAATCAGGTATGAGGAAAATGCATGCATATAAATGAATGAGTATTAGTCTGTCTAACTGTAAAAAACAGATTAGTAGGTCAGCCTACACCAATATACTGTAAATTGTAAACAAATATTATACGATAAGGGTGGGCGGCCTATACAGACATAAATAAATACTTAATCTTGATATGAGGAATAAATCCCAAGATAAGAAGGTGCATGGAAGTCCCCAGCCACATGGAGGGCAATGGTTTTCCAAGGTGAAATGGGAGCATGCCTTGTGACCCAATAAGAGTATTCAACTTGTTAAAGGTGAGTCCCACATTAGGGGTTGGTGATTAATCTTGATAGCATAATCCGTATGTTTGTAAAGCGCGCTCAATAGATCTGCATGCACTCTAGTTGGTAAATATGTCCCAAAAGGCCTGGGGTTAGCAATATAACAATCGCAGTATTATGAGGCAGCAATCCACTGACGTATAGCTAATACCCAGGGCCTGGCAATGTTCAGCTAATACAAGATGTAAAGAGTTCTGTACCGACTGTGTATGCAAAATAATATCCGCTGGGACGTCACCTTACTTTTCGGTACGTAGTAACCGCTGGGTGTGTATATAATTTAATTGTGAATTGTCTCAGAATATCACTCTCTATATAATACTAGAATATAATTTAAAGGCGAACAATCCTATTAAATGAAACTTGACTTTCTTGCTTTACCCACACTTTTGGGACCTATTTTTCTTGGAAAGTAAAATATTGAATGTTGAGATTACATCAATCACCCATGTGGTATTTTTGGCAATATTACATGTTCTTTAGCCAGGGATTAAGCAAGGATAGACACGTTATACTAGTAACAGTACAATGACTTAAGGTAGTTGCAGTTTTTGTAGAATTTTCCAGATTATTCTGCTAAGTTTTTTTTTAAAGGAGCTTGTTTATAGGTTTGAACAAAATCATTGCTGTGTATTATTTTTTATCTGGTGTTTGACATATAGGGGCAAATTTACTAACCGGCGAAAATTCACCAGTGACGGCTTCGCTGCCATCGCAACACTTCGCCAGGTGTAAATTCGCTACGACAATGCTAATTTACTAAAATGTGAAGTTGTGTCCAGGGCACCAAACACTGGCGAAGTTTCGCTAATGTTACTTCGGCAATCAAACTGAAGATGCGCTAGCGTTGGCTAATTTGCATACGCAGGAAATTATAAAGTTGCATGGACGTATATGTTGCAGCAAATACATTACATTACATAAGTCCAGGAAACCTTAATAAAGTTCTTATAATGCCCTATACATGAGCCCACTATATAGTTTATGTTCCATATGTTAGAAAATGTATGGGGGAACCCGGTTACCCAAAAAAAAATTTACGGCCTTTTGCAAGCTATCACTCTGAAAAAAGGAAAAGACGCCAGCATTTTTTGGGATTTAGAAAATTTTTCCACTAAAAATTGAGGAACATCTATGCACTCCAATGCACTTCACCTGGTCTGAGCTGGCGAAGCCAAGTCTGGGGAAAGAGGTAACGTTCAGTAAAATCTGCAGCTTAGTGAATTTGCGGATTAACATCCATTCACCAGAGCGAAAAAATTTGCCTGCCGATAGAGTTCAAATGATCACTAGCGTCTGTCTCTTTCGCTAGCAAAGTTACACCTGCGCCGTTAGTAAATCTGCGAAGTGCCTGAAAGATGTAACTTAAGGCATCACTTCACCCTTTAGTAAACCTGCCCCATATGCTTTAATGATGTTATTGACTCTTAGTTTGTATGCAGAACAGGAGTAGGTTCTGTTTGGAATGCCAGTAGGGAATACAATATGTCATTAACAAAAACTGCAAGTGGAAAGTGTTTCCTTTTTACCAAGTTTTCTGTTATAATCTGAGTTTTGAAAACCCACCACAAAATAATTTTATGTGTCATACACTAGTGGTGAAAGGTTGCACATGATATATGTTATAGTTGGTGCCAGTGTATGTGATAAATGTTGTTACTGGAAAGTGCCAAAAATAGCGACAATGTGAAGCAGCTCTTAGAAAGTGCAACTACTATCACAATGTAAAAATGTCCATGCATAGAATATTATATTGTGTAATGCATATTGCTGTTCTTGTATATGCAGATATTCTATCCGTTGATAGTTGAAATACATTCCCCCGTAGACGTTTCAAAATGTCAACTCCGCATTGCTTCCACATGTCACATAAGGAAGAGATTTTATAAGTTGAAGATCTAGAGAGTCAAAGCTTTAGTATGCCTGAGGCATGGTATTAAATGTCTTTGACTCATCAGCATCTTCCATTTGCACAGCTACTCTCAACCATGGAAAAAATAATGGTTTAGTCATATCAAAGTCTAACATTGTATGGGTATTTTTTCTCTGGTGTAACATTTCTCCTGAAGAATTTATTTCTCACATTCACACATCAGTGACTCTTTTGTTCATTAGCATTCATCCCATGCATGCCATTGTCTTTAAAGCCAGGTTTAGAACAGCTTTAACTACCCATATTCATCTGTGTTTTTCCCCATGTGAACCAATAAAACCAGATATTATAATATGTGACAAAAATTACAGAAATGTTAATAGTTTCGTATGGTCTTGAATGCTTTATTGTGCAATGCAAAATGTTGAAATGGATGTGATCATTTTTGAGACTATATTAAATTTTGTATTGCAGCAAGGGGGTTTATTATTATTATGTAAGTTATTTTGTTGCTATTGATTAACTGAACATTTGTTATTGAAACTATATGATTTTTTGTGAGCATTTTTCAAAGTTTCTTAAATACAGGAAAATATATTGTTTTGGAGATTAAAGCAAATCATAATTTTGAATTTGTTTTTGAGCAATATTGTTCACTAAGATTTTCTTCCCCTGTGATATGTGCATACTATCTATTGAGTGACATAATAACTGTGGTTTATTCTATGGCATTCCATTAATCCACATTGTATGGGACCTGTTATCTAAAATGCTCGGGACCTAGGGTTTCCCAGATAATGGATTTTCCATAATTTAGATCTTCATACCTTAAGTCTACTAGAAAATCATGTAAACAGTAAATAGAAGCCAGCTTGCTTCCAAGTTTGGTTCACGTACAAGATACCATTTTATTACTACAGAGAAACAGGAAATAATTAAACATTTTGATTATTTGGGAGGCGGCCTTTCCATAATTTGGAATTCTGTGGATAATGGGTTTCCGGATAATAGATCCCCTACATGTATATAAATGTAGCTGCTTTGAAATAAGTTAAAATAAAATCGCTGCAACGCAGTAAATAGCATTATCACAAATTTGCTCGGAAACGTTGTATAGATGAAATTTAGGTCCTGAGCATTCTGGATAACAAGTCCCATACCTGTACAGTGGATTTTTACTAAGAAGTGAGGACCAATGGGGCTGAGGTGATAATTTGGTTAACCAGCTTTTGGGCTGGGCTGTTATGATTTGGGAGAGGGAGAACCAATAGTAAATGGGGCATTTCTATAGTTAATGGTATTTTTAGGAATGTCGTTATTAGGTTATTTACTCCCTACCTGAAGTTTGTGATTTTAGGGCAGGACCACAGAATATGGTTTAATGTACTTCTATGTGGGCAGCCTCCCCGGCACATAGGGCTGGTCTGCAGGTACATTTTGGTCCCTAACTATTTACCTCTGGTCATAATATCAAATGCTAATGGCGGGGGAGGACTAAGCCCTATAATTGAAACCAATGCCCAGGTCGGGAGACCTTTATTTCATGTAACGCTCTTTTTTTTTTTGTAACTTATATTTTTATTTGTTTTCTCAAAACAAAAAGAAATACAATCACAGTGAAGGGTACACATGTCATAGAAAAGATAAAGTGCAAACATACATCTTTACAATGTCAATAAGACATAATGAAAGGAGCACCAAACAATATGAGTTGCGCTTTACTCGCCTCACGTGACTCCTCCCAAACAGCCTGTGTCAATTAGGACTTAATTTAAATTTAAGAGCTTCTCAGCCTAAGTACCAGAACCAGAATAGCAAAGAACCTTCATGACGTTGCAGGCAGTTTCACGACCATGATGTATATCAGAAGTAGTGAGTGAAGGCACAAGTGAGAACATTATATACTATTGCTTATAAGTAAGCCAAACAGCAAGGTCAACGCAGGGACCATGAACAATAACAACAAAATAAAAGAAAACTAAATAAAGTAAAATAAAATAAAATAAAATAGTAGTCGTAACCATACAGATCATTAACCGTGAAACTGCGGCATCATTATTATCAATATCAATGTGATTACCCTTAGCAACACTATAGTTGGACCGAATCGGTGGAAATTAGTACCCAGGCTGACCAGACTTTAAGAAAACTGGGAATAGTGTTCTTTATATATGCAATCCTATGTTCAAAATCTTTATTACTATTTACTTTCTGACAGATTTCACGTAGGGAAGGAAGGTTGGGCGTTTTCCATTTAGCTGCAATAGATATTCTAGCTACCGTAAGTACATGATTGAGTAGTTTTTGTTGAGCTGTAGTAAGCCCTAAAACCGGTTTGCCCAGCAAAAATGTAAAAGCATCCTTCTGTATGTTCTCATGCGTGAACCGGCGTACAAGGCCTAAGATTTCATCCCAAAACGGTTGGATCAGTGCACAATTCCAAAATATGTGATAAACATCTCCTGGGGCTTCGCCACATCTCCAGCATAAATTAGAAACCCCAGGAAATGTTTTGTGCAGCCTCACTGGGGTTAAGTACCAATGCATCAATATTTTATAAATATTCTCCTTCTGCTTGGTACAAGTTACACTACGTTTAGCATTATTCCAGAATTCCCAATCCTCTTGGTTAATTTCCAGATTCAGTGCCTTTTCCCATTTCACCATATAAGAATGTTTGTAGTCTCGTATACCAAAGGGGTCATTAACCATAGCATAAATTTTCGATATTGTTTTCTGTTGAGGAAGGCCTCTAGAAGCTAATTGTTCGAAAGCAGTAGGCAGATTATTCTTAAAATATTGAGTGAATGGTAACACAGCTGGGGATATCTCCCCAAACCCTGGTCCAACTCACTCATTTGTACCCTCACTTATTCCTACTCTCAGGCATTCAACAAGGTCTTTTCCAGTCTCTCAGACTTTACGCACTTCTAATATTGCAAACCTAATTCACATAAAACCAGCACCCTCCCTGCCTTTCTCATGTGCCCTCTGGAATGCACGGTCAATCTGCAATAAACTAACAGCAGTCCATGACCTCTTTATAGCTAAATCCCTTCACCTTCTTGCAATCACTGAAACATGGCTCTCTCCCTCAGACACCGCTTCACCTGCTGCCCTCTGCTATGGAGGCTTCTCACTTAGTCACACTCCTAGACCGGATGGCCGTCATGGAGGTGGGGTGGGATTTCTTCTCTCCCCCAAATGTAGGTTTCAAAATCTAACTACACCGACTTCTCTCTCCTTCACTTCTTTTGAAGTCCACAGCATACGTTTGTTTTCTCCAATCTCTCTGCGTGTTGCTGTCATATATCGCCCCCCAGGTCCCTACTCCACCTTCTTGGATCACTTTGCTGCCTGGCTTCCATACTTTCTCTCCAGTGAGACACCTGCTCTCATTTTAGGGGACTTCAACATCCCCATTGACAACTCTGCTTCTGCTGCCACCTCTAAACTTCTCTCTCTAACAGCTTCTTTTGGTCTCTCCCAGTGGACCGACTCACCTACCCACATCGAGGGTCATGCTCTTGACCTTATATTCTGCCACTCATGCTGCCCATCCAACTTAATTAACTCTCCCTACCCTCTGTCTGACCATCATCTACTCTCCTTTCAGATACTGCTTTCACCTGCACCTTCACAACCATCTCTCTCTACCCACACGTACAGAAACCTTAATGCCTTTGAACCACAACAATTATCAACAGTATCAGCACAATCTATATATCATATTAATACTCTCTCCTGTCCCAATATGGCAGCTTCTTTTTACAACGATGCCCTTTCAACAGCACTTGACTCCCTTGCACCTTCTACCACCCGTCACAGCCGGCCAGCTAAACCCCAACCCTGGCACACTAGTGTAACACGGTACCTCAGAAGATGTAGTAGATCAGCTGAGCGACGGTGGAGAAAGTCACAAACTGATCCTGACTTCATCCACTTCAAATTCATGCTCTCCTGCTATAACC
Source organism: Xenopus laevis (assembly GCF_017654675.1). Lineage (NCBI taxonomy): Eukaryota > Metazoa > Chordata > Amphibia > Anura > Pipidae > Xenopus > Xenopus laevis. The sequence continues at coordinate 49,352,565 of NC_054382.1, read as the reverse complement.
GAGCTCTATCATTAGCCAAAGAACAATACTTCTCTTATCTAATATCTACTATGTCCTCAAAACCACAGCAGCTGTTTGCCACATTTAACTAACTCCTATGCCCCCCTCCACCTCCTCCACCTATTAATGTTACCGCCCAAGACCTTGCTCATTTCTTTAATGAAAAAATCGATCTCATTAGGCTGAGCATACCGTCCGACAACAATCTCAGACCAACGTGCAGTCCACTCACATCTACTTTGCACTCCTTCACCCCTGCAACTCTAGATGAAGTTAGCAAACTTCTAGCCAGCTCAAAACCCACCACCTGCTCCCTTGTCCCCATACCCTCTCGCCTTCTCCACCCAATCTCTGATACACTTTCTCCTGCACTTACCCACCTATTCAATCTTTCACTCTCTACTGGTACCTTTCCATCATTATACAAACAAGCACTAATCACTCCTATCCTCAAAAAACCTTCCCTTGATCCCAGCTCTCCCACTAACTATCGACCAGTCTCCCTTCTTCCATTCACATCCAAATTACTAGAAAGGCTTGTTTACAAACGCCTGATCCAGCATCTCACTCACAACTCCCTCCTCGACCCCTTGCAATCTGGCTTCCGCCCATCACACTCGACTGAAACTGCACTCACCAAAGTAACCAATGATCTTCTATTGGCAAAGTCTAAAGGTCATTATTCCATTCTAATCCTTCTAGATCTCTCTGCAGCCTTTGACACAGTTGACCACACACTCCTCCTTGACATTCTACACTCATCTGGCATTCGGGACACTGCTCTTTCATGGTTTACATCTTATCTGTCTGACCGTTCCTTTAAAGTTTCCTTCTCTAACTCTACTTCTACTACTTTCCCACTCTCTGTTGGAGTTCCTCAAGGCTCTGTTCTTGGCCCCCTGCTGTTCTCGCTCTATTCAACTTCACTAGGAAAACTCATTCAGTCATTTGGACTTCAGTATCACCTTTATGCTGATGACACCCAACTCTACTTGTCTACTCCTGATCTTTCTAATTCTGTCCTTTCCCAAGTCACAGACTGTCTCTCTGCTGTCTCCTCCTGGATGTCACAGCGCCACCTGAAACTGAACCTTTCTAAAACAGAACTCATTATATTTCCTCCAAGATCTTCCCCTGTCCCTCAGATATCACTCACCGTAAACAACACCACCTTTCATTCCACTACACAGGCACGCTGCCTAGGAGTCATCTTAGACTCTCATCTGTCTTTTTCACCACACATTCAAACACTTGCAAAATCTTGCCGTATTCAACTGCGCAACATTGCTCGAATACGACCCTATCTCAGTTCAGAATCAACTAAAACACTGATTCAGTCTCTCATCATCTCCCGCCTTGATTACTGCAACTTACTCCTCACAGGTATTCCAACAAGTCACCTTTCACAACTCCAATCTGTTCTAAACGCGGCCGCTAGACTCATTCATTTAGCTCGCCGCTCAACATCAGCTGCTCCCATATGTATGTCCCTTCACTGGCTTCCAATCTCTTCTAGAATCAAATTCAAATTACTTACACTCACATTCAAGGCCCTTAATAATGAAACCCCTCCCTATATTTCATCTCTAATCTCCAAATACACTCCTTCACGAAACCTACGCTCTGCTTCTGATCTTCGCCTCACTTCTCCTCTGGTCACTTCTGCCCATTCTCGTCTACAAGACTTCTCTCGGGCTTCTGCTTTTCTCTGGAACTCTCTGCCACAAGCTGTCAGACTTTCTCCTTCCTTCCAAACTTTCAAGCGCTCCTTAAAGACCCATCTGTTTAAAGAGGCATATTCAATGTACCTTAATTAATCATTGCTGTATCAAAAATGACAAAGTGTTTATACAATCCTAATGTCTCAATTGTACCCTAAAGTTTTAGTTTGTAAACCCTATTGTACTCTGTAATCCTTGTCTGTTATCCACCATGTATTCCCTGTTTGCTATAACTGCAGTAAAGCACTGCGTATCTTGACAGCGCTATATAAATAAATGATGATGAAATGATGTCTTAGGGGAGGGTGTTGTAAGTAATGTATCAGTGTTTGCATATGACACAAAATTATCCAGCCCAATTAATTCCATCCAGGATGTGGCATCCTTGCAACAGGATCTTGACAAACTGGCAATCTGGGCAGCTAAGTGGCAAATGAGATTCAATGTTGATAAATGTAAAGTCATGCACCTGGGATGTAAAAATATCCAAGCCACTTATACCCTTAATGAGACTGCACTAGGCAAATCCATTATGGAAAAGAACCTTGGAGTCCTTGTAGATGATAAACTTGGCTGTAGCAAGCAATGCCAGTCAGCAGCATCAAGGGCAAATAAGGTCTTGAGCTGTATTAAAAGGGGCATAGAGTCACGGGAGGAGGGGGCCATTCTTCCACTGTATAGAGCACTTGTAAGGCCCCATCTAGAATATGCCGTACAGTTTTGGTCTCCATCACTCAAACAGGACATTATTGTATTAGAGAGGGTACAGAGAAGGGCAACTAAGCTGGTAAAAGGAAAATCTTAGCTATGAGGAAAGACTGGCCAAATTGGGGATGTTCACGCTGGAGAAGAGGCGCTTAAGGGGAGATATGATGACTATGTATAAATATATAAGGGGATCATATAACAATCTCTCTAATGCTTTATTTACCAGTAGGTCTTTCCAGCTGACACGAGGTCACCCATTCCGATTAGAAGAAAAGGTTCCGCCTAAATATTCGGAAGGGGTTTTTTACAGTGAGAGCTGTGAAGATGTGGAATTCTCTCCCTGAATCAGTTGTACAGGCTGATACATTAGATAGCTTTAAGAAGGGGTTGGATGGCTTTTTAGCAAGTAAGGGAATACAGGGTTATGGGAAATAGCTCATAGTCCAAGTTGATCCAGGGACTAGTCCGATTGCCATTTTGGAGTCAGGAAGGAATTTTTCCCCCTCTAAGGCAAATTGGAGAGGCTTCAGATGGGTTTTTTTGCCTTCCTCTGGATCAACTGGCAGATAGGTAGTTAATAAAAAAAAAAAAAAAAAAAAAGGTTGAACTCGATGGACATGTGTCTTTTTTCAACCTTACTTACTATGTTACTATGTTATGATAATGATAATTTGGAAATACATAAACCAATGTAACTGCGCACTCATCATGCTTAACATCATCATAGTTAAGCATAGTCCTCAGGGAAGTGTCCAAAACATCCCTAACTTTAAACAAAGAAGTGACCTCCCCAAAGCTATTAAAAGGAGCAGAAATGGCTGGGGGAAATAGGGGATTTCCTGAAAGTGCCAATAATGGGGAATAAGGAGAGCATAGTTTAGATTTCAGCTTCGTTCTATTCCAAATTGCTATTGTCAATCGTGTTGCATTAAGCATCGGTATCTCCAATTTCGGAATTTTTAAAGGCGCCCAGAACCAAGCATTGGGATGGTATGGTTGAAACAAAGCACTCTCCATTTTCACCCAAATAAGGTCCAAGGACCAGAATGTCCACGCTAACACTTGCCGTAATTGGGCTGCCTCATAGTATTTCTGCAATACAGGCAAACCTAGCCCTCCCTGGCGCGTTGACGTTCCCAAAGTATGTTTATTAATCCTATGGGACTTACCGCCCCATACAAATTTATGGAAAGCAGCCTGCAAATCTCGGAAAAAAGAAATGTGGATGTCTATTGGCAAAGTTTCAAAAAGATAAAGAAATTTAGGGAGCACATTCATCTTGATTGAGGCTATTTTGCCAAACCATGAAATAGCCATATTTGACCATTTCTGCAGGTTCCCTTTAATCACCCGAGCAAGTGGGACAAAATTTTGTTTAAAGAGATCCTCAAACCTAGGAGTAATTTTAGTACCCAGATATGTAATATGGTCCGTCTTCCATTTATAAGTGTAAGCAGATTGTAGAGTCAAGCACAGCACATTAGGGATATGTATAGGTAAAGCTTGAGTTTTTGACACATTAATTTTATAATGAGAGATCGCACTATATTGGTCTAAAAGCTCATGAAGAGCTCTAAGGGAGCTTTGTGGTGTGGTAAAGGTCAAAATAACATCATCTGCATATAGTGCTACCTTAAGATGTTCAGCACCTATACGCAGTCCATTAATATCCGGGTTAGCTCTAATACTGGCTGCCAAGGGTTCTATGCTTAAAGCATAAAGCAAGGGGGATAAAGGGCATCCCTGTCGTGTGCCATTGGAAATCACTATAGGGTGAGAGAGTTGTCCAGGTAGTTTAAGGTATGCAGTAGGTTTAGAGTATAATAGTCTTAAGGCTGTGAGGTAGGGACCTTGTAACTTTAAATGACGTAAAAGAGCGAACATATACGACCAGTCCAGGCGATCAAAGGCCTTCTCGGCGTCCAAACTAAGTATCAAGGCCGGATTGCCACGTCTATGTAAGAGCTCAATAGAATTTATAATGTGCCTCGTATTGTCACCAGATTGTCATCCCTGAATGAACCCAACCTGATCCCCATGGATCAATTTAGCAAGTATTGGGGCTAGTCGATTCGCTAAGATCTTTGTGAAGATTTTTAAATCGGAATTTAAGAGAGCAATTGGCCTATAACTGGAACAACTCGTTAAGTCCTTACCCTCTTTCGGTATTAAAGAGAGATATGACGTGAGGTCGGAGTGAGGAATGGGCATACCCTGCAAATAACTATTAAAGAGTTGAACCAAATAAGGGGATAAAATATGCTGATAAAGTTTATAATACTGGTATGGGTAACCGTCGGGCCCAGGTGTTTTACCATTCGGAAAAGTTTTCAGGTTGTTTGTGACCTCCTCTAAAGTGATTTCCCGATTCAAAATCTCCAGATCTGCGTCCTTAAACACAGGCAAGTTTGCTCTTACAAAAAAATCATTCAACTGAGGTAATGCGGTCACATCAGTGTTTGGTAAGTTATATAAGACAGTGTAATATTCATAAAATTGTTCTGCAATTTGATCAGAGCTATATAACAGGTGACCTGTCGAGGATCGTATAGCTCTAATAGTAGATTGCATTTTTTGATCTCTCAGCTTCCTCGCTAAAAGGGTATGCTGTTTATTACCCATCTCATACATCTTTTGCCTAGTCCAGATTAAAGCCTTATCCACTTCCTGTATTTGGTAAGTTTTAAGCTCCCCACGTTTTGCAAGTATATCTAATAGTAACTGATCTGAAGTAGTTAGGTTATACTGAGTTTCCAATAATTTGAGCTGATGTGTGAGCTCTTGCAATTTCTGTCTCTGGGCTTGTTTTTTAGCAGAAGAGATAGCAATCAGGGTGCCTCTAATAGACGCTTTATGAGCTTCCCAGAGAGTGGCTATGGAATCTACCGAGCCATTATTTAGCGCAAATAATTTGTTCAATGAGTTTTCAACAGTTCTACATGTGTCACTATCGTTCAATAAAGTCTCATTGAGCCTCCAATGCGGAGTCCTGCTCGGGCAGCTTAATAAATTTAAAGAGAGTTGAATTGGGGCATGATCTGACCATGTAATAGAGGCAATGTCAGATGTATAAGATGTGCTAAGACAGGGCTGAGAGACCAAAAAATAATCCAAACGTACATGCACCTTATGAACAGCAGAATAGAAACTAAACCGTCTCGCTCTCGGGTGTTCTATTCGCCAGACATCATACAATGGAACCTGATTAAATAATTGGTCATGTAACGCTCTTATGCCGGGAGGCTTTAGCATTTGGGTTTTACCTTGACGTGGTATGGTGGCTTATCAATATTATCAGTCAAAACCCCTGTCTTTATAAATAAATGGCTGCCAGAGGTTCTATGCATGTAACGGGGGGGGGGGGGGGAGTGGACAGCCCTGCCTGTTGCCTTTTCTAATATGGATAGGGGTCCCTTTATCTCCAATATATCAGGTCAGTCACTCTAAGTGTATTGCCCCCTCCTTGTCTACCTCTTATAAAGCCCACATGGTCTAGGTTAATTAAGCAAGATAGAATGGGAGTCAGCTTTTGAGAAGAGCTATAGGCATATAAATACTGTACCACAAGGACTGAAGTCTTTCTCCTCCTTTTGTAACATGGTTATGAAAGAGAATAGCATAGAGTCTGGGATAGTTTCTGTACCCTGTAGAAAGTTACTGAATGAGAGTGGATTCAATTTTAAATATGTATTTATTGTCAGATGCTATCCCTACATTACAATATAAATATATCTACAGTATATATACTGCATTCCACCAGATGTGTCTTCTTCGTAGCAAACTATAGTAGGACTGGAGAAAGCTAGATTTATTAGTTAATGCTACTTTCCTGTACCATGACAATAACCCACAGCTATCAATCAGCTATTGGCTTTGATCAGTCTGCTACTGCAGGCTTAATACATGAAACAGAACTCTGATTGGTTGCTATGGGTTACTGCACTGGGGAAACTTTTCCTAGGGTTAATGAATGAACCTTATTAGGTTTAGTAGAAATCTGGGTTGGTTGCTCATGTGTTATACAGAAGACTGATCACTGCATACCACAACCTTCGCTGGAGTTGAAATTATGCATAAAACTGTTTATGTAGTAAGCCTACTTGGAGACTTTTGTTGTTAATTATAATTATTACAATTACTAAATAGGAAAGGAAAAATGAAATGCTTTATTACTGAAGCTTTGAGTGATTTTTGGTTTAAATAGGTGTTTAAATAGGTTTAAATAGGTTGTGTAATTTTGTGGTTAAAAAGTTGTAAGGATGATTTTTTGTCTATGTTGATTAGTTCATGTATGGAACTTGTTATACAGAATTCTCAGGTCCCGGGGCTTTCTGGATAACATATCTTTCTGAAATTTGGATCTTCATAACTTAAGTCTACTAGAAAATCATGTAAACAGTAAATAACCCCAATAGGCTGGTTCTGCTTCCAGTAAGGATTAATTATATCTGTTTGGCTACTGCTTTATTACAGATAAAAATACAATGATTTTTAAAAATCTGGATTATTTGGATAAAATGGATCTATGGGAGGTTGCCTTTCTGTAATTCTCAGCTTTCGGGAAAATAGGTTTCTCAATAACAGATTCCATATCTGTATATGAAAGCTGTTTTAAAAAATCACTGTTAAAGATTTTCTGGCTTTTAGTTTTGAATGTACAGTACTACATGATATAAACAAAAAATACTTCTGAGGCCATGAAACATTTCAAAACCTCAATAGAACGTGTAACTTTGCCTTACAATATCTGCAATTACTTCAATATAACTGTAATATTATATTGTCAACCATTAATTTGGATGCATAATAATATTTAAAAGTTCTAAATGATAAAAATTAACAAAGCACATAATCATTTGTCTCTACTGGAGTGTTATAATGTAATCTCTGCATTAATGATAAGTGTAACATATGCTTACTGATTTCATTACATTAGATTAGAAATTTATCTTAAATTTGATTAAAATAATTATTGAAGAATATATCTGAAAAAAAGGATCTGCCTTCTGACTTCACCGGACAACATGGTAATCACGTGGAAACCAGCTTGATAAAATTGTATATACTTTATTGAAACGCCATCTAAAATCACACGCGGGCAGGGGATGTGTGCTTGACGTGTTTCGTGACCTCTATGTCACTTCATCAGAAGCATGGGTGCCCTCTACTGGGCTCACACTAAAATAACAGTTTCCATTAAAATCAAAGAGAAAAACCTGATTCAAAAGATCACAAAAATGTGCACTAGCACAGAGTAAAGGGGTATTAAGTATCAAATAGTATAAGCCCATGATAAGGCTATTATGCAGTCCATACAAGCAAGAATGTATCCAAATATCCATCAAACAGGAATATGTTACAATGTCAAGATAAAGATTATATTGCAACGTCAAAATCACAATTTAACAATTTAGCAATTTGGACACTGTAGCTGGGAGAACAAGAAAAACAGATAAATAAATAAACGAAACAAAAATGCAATGAAACAAATATATATATATATATATATATATATATATATATATATATATATATATATATATATATATATATATATATAGTAAATTATATAAATAAAGCAATAATCATTCAGATATCTTTTTAAAAATAATAAAGTAGAAAATAAAACAAAAATAAAGTATAAAGTATATAACATAGAAAACAGAGGGTGTTCAGAGAAAGGGGAGAGGGAGAAGGGGGTGTAGGGCTAGTGCAAGGTGGCTTCAAATGGTCGATTCATGTTCCTAGCGATCAATGAAGCAATTGAGCTCCCATTCCCTATTGAGCCCATTTGGAGCCACAGTGCCCAATCTATAAATCCATATAGCCTCTTTCATAAGGAGTGGTAAATCAATATTGCTCTTACGTACCCCTGAAGTCACCCTATCAATGATATGGACATGGACACATAAGTGTAACGTACAGTATCCCACAACCCAGAGTAAACCCCAATGTCCCGGGCTCGGCTCACGCTTCGGCCTATAACCGCCGCCTTTCACGTCGGGAGGAGCCCTCCGCTACTTGGATGCCGCCAGGACTTATAGTGAGGAGACTGAGGGAAGAACTCTGGGCGAGCAAGGGAACGTAAAGTAAAGTTTATCAAAGTCCAGGAATGGGCCGTGTCAAAACCAATCGGGAATGCAGTACAAAATCGGTAAGCAGCAGAGTAATCGAGGTCACGGGCCGGGTCAGCAACTAACAGGGTCGCAGTACAGAACGGAATCCAAAGAGTAGTCAGGAACAAGCCAAAGGGTCAGGGCAGGCAGAAATCAAACAGGAATCAGGGATAGCCAACGGTCACAACAAGAATCACAGAATTAATCACACCCAAGAACCATATAGAGAACCTACGTTGGGCAAGGCACAAAAGGACTGATGGCCCTTTAAACATTTGAATTTGGCGCCATTGGACGCTGTGCAAACACGCCAACGCAATTGCGTCGGCGTGCCTGCGCCTTTGAATCACAGAATTAATCACACCCAAGAACCATATAGAGAACCTACGTTGGGCAAGGCACAAAAGGACTGATGGCCCTTTAAACATTTGAATTTGGCGCCATTGGACGCTGTGCAAACACGCCAACGCAATTGCGTTGGCGTGCCTGCGCCTTTAATTCTCGCGCATGCGCGCCGCGCGCTCCATAGGAGCCGGCGCCTGGGGCCTAACCGCATCGGCGGTGCGAAACGGGCGTCCCCGTCGAGGGGGCGGCAGGCGTCCCTGCCGTCCCCTGGGTAAGTTACTTACATTACCCCCCCCTCCAGAGGGGGCCACTGGACCCTGAGGTTTGTTGGGAAATTTTGAATGAAACTGTCTCACCAACCTATCCGCCTTAACATCAGAGGCGAAAACCCAGGATCTCTCCTCAGGACCATAACCCTTCCAATGAACCAGGTATTGGAGTTTACCCCTAGAGATACGAGAGTCAATCAATCTGTGAACCAAGAATTCAGATTGACCCTCAACAGAAATAGGAGGAGAATTCTGACGTACCACTCTAGCGGGTCTCAACAGAGATACATGGAAAGAATTAAAAATCTTGAGTTCGGGAGGAAGATTTAACCTGAAAGTACATGGGTTGATAACATCAGATATAGAGAAAGGACCAATAAATTTGGGACCCAGTTTGGCTGAAGGGACTTTCAGAGAAATGTTTTTGGAGGAGAGCCAAACCTTGTCACCAACCTGATACACCGGAGAATCTCTCCGATGTTTGTCTGAAGCCTTCTTCTGAGCAGCTACTGCAGAAGATAATGACTTCTGAACCTCCTGCCAGGTCTTAGAAAATTCTTCCACAAAGGAATTAACAGCAGGAAGATCACATGAACCTGAGAATGAAAAAACTCTGGGATGAAGACCAAACACCGTGAAAAAAGGAGACTTGCCAGTGGAGGAATGAATGGCATTGTTATAGGCAAATTCGGCCCATGGAAGAAAATTAACCCAAAGTGCCTGATTGCAGGAGACATAACACCTAAGATATTGTTCCAGAGTCTGATTTGTCCTCTCAGTCTGACCATTGGTCTGGGGATGGTATGCGGAAGAGAAAGACAAATCAGTACCCATTAATGAACAAAAAGCCCGCCAGAATCTGGACACAAATTGAACCCCCCTATCAGACACAATATTGAGAGGAGCCCCGTGAAACTTAAATATATGAACAATGAAAAGTTCAGCTAGAGTCTTAGCAGAGGGAAGGGTAGAAAGAGGAATAAAATGAGACGTTTTACTAAAACGGTCCACCACTACCCAGATAACAGTATGCCCATTCGATGGAGGTAATTCTACAATGAAATCCATGGATATATGAGTCCAAGGTTTCTCAGGAATAGGAAGTGACTGCAGCAACCCTTGAGGTAAAGATCTAGATGGCTTAGATGGTTGGCAGACTGGGCATGACTCAATATATTTGGCAACGTCTTGTCTTAAAGTCGGCCACCAGAGAAAAGGCACATGGGTGAATTTTACCGGAGACAGGATGTCGTTGAGATAATACTGCTCCGGCACCGATCTCAGAAGCATCAACCTCCACAATAAAAGGCAAAGATGAGTCTGGATGCCGGAGAACTGGGGCAGAAATGAAGGCCTCTTTTAAGAGACCAAAGGCCTCAACAGCCTCAGCAGACCAAATGCTAGGGTCAACCCCTTTCTTCGTTAAGGCAGTAATTGGGGCCAACAATTTGGAAAAATTCAAAATGAATTGCCTATAATAATTAGCGAATCCTAGAAATCTCTGGATCGCTTTCAAAGAAAGAGGTTGTGCCCACTGCTGAATTGCTTGGACTTTAGTGGGCTCCATCTCAAGACCAGTTTGGGAAATAATATATCCAAGGAAAGGTACAGCAGAGACTTCGAAGAGACATTTCTCAAGCTTAGCATACAAATGATTCTGCCTTAACCTGGAAAGAACCTCCCGAACATGAGCACGATGAGAAAACAAATTCGAAGAAAAAATTAGAATGTCGTCTAAATACACAACGACAAACCGACCCAAAAGATCACGGAAGATATCGTTAACCAGTTCTTGAAAAACACTCGTCCCCCTCCCTTATCCTGATTAGATTATAGGCACCCCTTAGATCCAATTTGGAAAAAATAACAGCCCCCTTCACTCTATCAAAGAGTTCAGAGATTAAAGGGAGAGGGTAACGATTCTTGACCGTGATCTTATTTAACCCTCTATAATCGATACAGGGTCTAAGAGTCCCATCCTTCTTCTTGACAAAAAAAACCCCAGCCCCCGCAGGGGAAGAAGAAGGTCTAATGAACCCCCGCTCCAAATTCTCTTTAATATATTCTTCCATGGCTAAAGACTCGGGGAGAGAAAGAGAATATGTCCTACCCTTGGGAGGAGAAGACCCAGACAATAATTCAATAGCACAGTCATAGGGTCTATGGGGGGGTAAGGATTCGGCTGCTTTTTTACAGAAAACATCGGAAAAAGCGGCATAACAAGGAGGGAGACCCTTTAAAGAAATAGCGGCCAGGGTCTGGACAGACTTAACACAAGAATACATACATGCAGGACTCCAATTCAAAATTTTACCAGAGGGCCAATCAAGCTGGGGATTATGACCTTGTAACCAGGGAAGGCCTAAAATGACTGGAGTCTGTGGGCACTCGGTAATGAAAAATGAAAGGGATTCAAAATGATCGGAAATGGACATGTGAATAACCTTAGATCGAGTAGATACTAGTCCGGAACCCAAAGATCTACCATCAATGGCGGATAATCTGAAAGATGGAACCTGTGGTTCCCAGGGAATACCGTGTTTTTGAATAAACCCAGAATCCAAAAAATTACCCGCTGCCCCAGAATCCAAAAAGGCAGAGCTCTGCACACAACCACTGTCCCAACTCAAAAGAACCGGAATTAAAATTTGAGAAGATTGGGGAGTAGAAACGACATCACCTAAGCAAGACTCCCCAGACCCGCCTAGGTTCTGTCGTTTCCCGGTCTTTTGGGACAGGTGTTGCGAAAGTGCCCCTTATCCCCACAATACAGACATAACCCATTATTCCTCCTACGAACCCTCTCCTCGGAAGAGAGACGAGTAGAACCAATCTGCATAGGTTCTTCTAAAGATCTAGGAAAGACTTGTGGGTTGTTAAAGACATTTACAGAAGGAGGTGTAACATAGGTAACCTGCTCTTCCTGGAGTCTCTCTCTATGCCTTCGATCAATCTGGATAGCCAGATGCATGAGAGAATCCAGAGAAGACTGTGTAGGAAAATTTACAAGACTATCTTTAATAGCCGGAGCCAAACCAACCCTGAATTGACTCATAAGAGCCGTATCATTCCAGCCAGTCTCTACCGCCCAACGGCGGAATTCAGTACAATAATCCTCTGCCCGCCGTTTGCCTTGTTTAAGGGCACGTATGGCTGCGTCGGCAGAAGCGGCACGATCAGGATCATCGTAAATTATAGCCATAGCATTAAAGAAAGCCTCTAAAGAGTGCCGGGCTGGATCCCTACGAGACAAACTAAATGCCCAGAGCTGGGCATCACCCTGTAAGAGCGTAACTACAAAATTCACCCTAGATTCTTCAGTAGGGAAAGAATAGGGTAAAAAACTGAAATGTAGCTTACAGGCCTCTTGAAAAGTAAAAAACTTACTTCGATCCCCAGCAAACTTTTCGGGGAAAGGAACCTTGGGCTCATGGAAGGTACTACCTGTAGGTGGAGGTAGAGAAGTGCTTGCCTGAGTAGTAGGATTACTCGGACCGGGAACAGGCTGTTGCTGCATCATGTCAAGTCTGGAAGAAAGACCGTGAAGACATTGCACAATATAGTCTTGCTTGTCCTCTTGTTCACCAAGCCTCTGTAGAAGATTCGCCAGAATCGCTTCCGAAGGAGTGGTGGAAGCAGTAGCTTCAGCTGGCTCCATCTTCTTAGTTTTTTTAGGCCCAACGTAATGTAACGTACAGTATCCCACAACCCATAGTAAACCCCAATGTCCCGGGCTCGGCTCACGCTTCGGCCTATAACCGCCGCCTTTCACGTCGGGAGGAGCCCTCTGCTGCTTGGATGCCGCCAGGACTTATAGTGACTTAAAGTCCAGGAACGGGCCGAGTCAAAACCAATCGGGAATGCAGTACAAAATCGGTAAGCAGCAGAGTAATCGAGGTCACGGGCCGGGTCAGCAACTAACAGGGTCGCAGTACAGAACGGAATCCAAAGAGTAGTCAGGAACAAGCCAAAGGGTCAGGGCAGGCGGAAATCAAACAGGAATCAGGGATAGCCAACGGTCACAACAAGAATCACAGAATTAATCACACCCAGGAACCATATAGAGAACCTACGTTGGGCAAGGCACAAAATGACTGATGGCCCTTTAAACATTTGAATTTGGCACCATTGGACGCTGTGCAAACACGCCAACACAATTGCGTCGGCGTGCCTGCGCCTTTAATTCTCGCGCATGCGCGCCGCGCGCTCCATAGGAGCCGGCGCCTGGGGCCTAACCGCATCGGCGGTGCGAAACGGGCGTCCCCGTCGAGGGGGCGTCAGGCGTCCCTGCCGTCCCCTGGGTAAGTTACTTACAATAAGACACTGTTATGACACTCGATCAAATGTTTAGCCACCGCAGAGCTACAATCACGACGTGCTACACACCCCAAATGTTCAGAGAGTCTCTTTCTGAACGGTCTGGTCGTTTTGCCCACATACTGGAGACCACACTCACAAGTGATTAGATAAATGATGTTACTAGTCCCACAGTTGGCATAGAAATGAATATTATATAACTTAGAATCATGCCTGCCTTTAAAAGTTTTAGATGGCTTCATGTAATGACAAGTGCCGCAACAAGTTCCACCACATCTATAGCAGCCCTTAGTTGTTATCCAATGAGTGGAACTAGAAACATCAATATCCGTAAACAAACTAGGAGACAGAATGGATCCCAAACTGGGACCCCTCTTGTATGAAAAGTTGGGTTGTGTAGGCAAAATATCTTTTAGTTTGGGATCCAGTCCCAAGATTCTCCAATGTTTCTGGATTATCCTGCGCAGTTGTGAGCTGTTACGTGAATACGTTGTAATTAATCGCGGACACTCCTTTTTAGATGCGGTCAGATGTCCCAAGGATCTCGACCTACAAAAATGGCTTCCCTGTATATTATTCTTCTTTTCTTTGGAGACCAAAAGATCTTGTCTATTCACCCCCACAGCTCTGTCGTATGCATTTTTGACATCCCAAAATTTTATATCCACACTGTATGAATCTGTCCCATAACAGCATTGCCTGTTGATTAAAGGAGTCCCAGGTGGTACAGATCCTGCGTAAACGCAGGAACTGGCCAGATGGGACGCCCCGCAACACATTAGAGGGGTGGCAGCTGGTGGCATGTAGTAGGGTATTCCTGGTAATAGGTTTGCGAAATAAATCCGTAAAGATCTTATTACGCTCAATGATAAATCTGATGTCTAAAAATGACATAGTAGTGGGATTGTGTTCACTTGTAAAGGATATTCCCCAGCCAGTTCCATTGCAATAGTCTACAAAATCCCCTATGGACGTATCATCACCATCCCAGATCAAAATCAGATCATCGATATATCTGAAAAAACCGATTATATGTGATCGATAAGGATTGTGTTCACCATACACAAAAAGGCGTTCCCAGTACCCCATGAAAAGATTGGCATATGAGGGAGCGAAAAGCGCTCCCATAGCTGCCCCTCGCTTCTGGAGATAATGGGAACCATTGAACATGAAATAGTTGCTTGTAAGGAGATATTCTAAAGCCTGCTGTAAAAAATCATTCTGGACATCCGGGTACAAGTTAAAATATTCTAACCAAAACTTAACTGCTGCTAAGCCCCGTGTGTGCTCGATGGATGAATACAGGGACGCTACATCCATGGTTACCCATTTGTAAGAGGGGTTCCATGTGATCTGCTGTATTTTATTAATGCAGTCCAAACTGTCTTGCAAAAAACTAGGTAATTCAAAGACCATAGGGAGAAGAAGACTATCAACATATTCAGACAAATGCTCATTAAGGGACCCTATACCCGAGACTATAGGCCTTCCCTTCACATTAATAATTGACTTGTGAAGTTTGGGTAACCAATGGAAAATTGGAATGACTGGAGTCACACAATCTAAGTATTTAAACTCCTTATCAGACAAAATTGACTCATTTTTGGCCCAATCCAACAAAGAGAATAGTCTGGTTCTAAAAATGCTTGTAGGGTCACGGTCCAAAGGTTCATAGGTCTCCCTGTCACTCAGCTGTCTCAAAGCCTCCATTTTGTAATAGTCCGCATCCAAAACCACCACCGAGCCCCCTTTATCCGCATGTTTTATAACTATTGACTTATTGGACCTTAGAGTGGAAATGGCTTTACGCTCCCAAACACTCAAATTATTAGATCCCGAGCTCACCCCATGTCTAAGTTTGGATAAATCATCCGTAACAAGTTTCTGAAAAGCATCTATGTAAATACCCCTACTATGTACGGGATAATACCCAGATTTATTACATAAATCCGTATGCACAATAGTGAGATGACACCAGGTCCTTAAAGAGTTAGGTCCAATCAACATTCTTTAACTAATAGTAGACTCCAGTAATGAAACATGACTGATTGAAAATATGGATAGAATCAACAGAAATTATGTTATCTTGTCTAAGGTCTTCATAACCTGTCATAAGCACAGGGCTCATTTGAAGGCTATGCCCGCCCATGCTTCCCAATTTGCCCCTCTAAATTATGTGCAATTTAGGAGATGGGTAGGGGGTGGGGAAAGGGACACCTACATGAGCTGTACACATTTTAAAAGAACAGATCTGTGTGCTCTATTATAAATAGTAACAATTATTAGCAGTACCAACAACATTTAGTAAAATGAGAATGTGTTCTGTCTCTATTTTACTTACTCTGACATGTGTCCGTTGGAGCTTTGAGAATGAGTGACCAAGCAGGACCTCCTTATGGATTTTTGTTGGTAAAGAAAACTAAAGGGGTAATGTAATAAAAGGTGCAAGGTCTGCTGGTGGATTAGCAAACCATAGCAACCAACAGCACATAACATTCACGTCTACATCTAATTGGTTCGTATGAACCTCAGCAAACCTTGACCTTTTTATTGCATTAATCTGTAAGGATTCGTGAATAAAAAATAATAATCTTCTTAAATTTACCGGTAATAGCACAATTCCACAACTTTACTTTGTGACTTAAGAGCCTAACCTGTAAAACTGTCACCCATGGTCAACTCTTTTTTGGGGAGGATGTTTTCTGGGATATAACTGAATTTAGATACAGTAAAAAAGAACTACCCTGACCTATGATCTCTCATGCTTCAGGAACACTGCTATAACAAGAAAATGCCATATTGCTTGCTCAACAAAAAAAGCACAAGAAGACATTAGCTTCCTCCAAGATTGTATCTTCTCATTGAAGAAACAGAAAAATGTATACATGCTAAGTTACATCAATCAGTGAATAGACAGAGCTGTATTTTTTGCTCTCACTTCTTCCTAATAGTGACATAGTAAGTTAGGTTGAAAAAAGACAAGCGTCCATCAATTTCAACCTTTTTTTAGGTAAGGTAAAAGATGTGAAAGGTCAATATTTACTGTTGCATATATGCTACGTTGATAAAATTATTTAATAGGTCATTTATAATTATATAAATGATCTATGTCCAGCTAAAGAAACAGAGCATGGGTTACACTTGACTTGAGCAATCACAACAGGCTGGGCCTTTGCAACATGGAACTAATGAAGAAGAGGTATAGTTGATCTACAACTCACAGACTACTGTGTTAAAATAAAATAATAAGCACGCCAAGAGGTTCTTGCAGCAAAAAAACAGAACAAAGTTTATTGTCCAAGACACACATGTTATAGTCTATAATTCAATCTGCTATGACCTATAGATATTAGGGCATATACCTATCCTAGCTGAAATTAATGCAAAGATCTGATTGGGTGCTATTTTACCTATGCTAGTTGTGGAGCATACATAATATGTCAGACATTGCCTACAAAATGGCATCTCCCTTTTGCAGACAAAAAAATGTAAGTCATTTTATGAATGTATGAATTACCAGTCCTGTTTTGTGATTCTGTTAAGTCAAGCTGAGGTCCTAAAAAAGGATGGTACATTTATGGCTATGGCTGTTAGCTTCGTTTTGTTAGCCAAAAGAGAGAGGACTGTGGTGGAGAATAGATTCTATCAACTTTTTAGTTCAGGGCTTTGCAGCTAAATGTAACACACATTGTAGCAGGTTCTATGATGAAACCTGAAAATCAGGTACATTATGCTACTCCTTTCATACTGTACTGAGTAGTGTTCAAAGGAATTTGAAAAATAAAAAACAAATCATGGGACCTCTGCTTTGAGACAAAGGCAGCTGTGGGCAACCAACAGACACTGTTTATACCTCTTATGGTAAATTTTGCATGTGCCCTTTGAAGTCTAAAGATTTTACCACTGGCAGGACAATAACTATAAAGGATATAAACCACTGCTGATTTTAGTATCTCAAAGTAATTAGTTCCATCATGCTTATCTTTTTCATTAAAATAACCATTATACAATGAGCTTCAAATGATGACTTCACTAAATGTGCTTTGTGGGTCATTTCTGGTACATTTAAATGGGACTGTCACTTCAAAGATACATCTAAAGTTTCAGTGTGTGTGTGAAAATACTTTACCTGCATTTACTTTGAACAGATAAACTTAGAGGTCATTGATGTTTACCCACGCCACAAGTATATTTGAGTGAAGCAGCACTGATATTGAGGGTTTGTGTGTCCTTCAAGTTTGATTTAAATTATCATAGGAAGAAAATATGTGAAATTCATTTAAGAGGGGTTATGGGGTTCTTTCAATTTGATCGTACAGGTATGGGATCTGTTCTTTGGGAATGCTTCATTTTAATAATATAATTAAAATTTTTAAAAAATGATTTCCTTTTTCCTCTGTTATAATAAAGCAGTACCTTGTACATTGAGTTTATTTAATGTTAATGAATGATACAGGGCCAGAACTAGGGGTAGGCAGAAGAGGCACGTGCTTATGGCACAAAGCTGAGGCAGCGCCAGGCATGTGCCTTCTCCCGCCTACCCCTAGTCAGGTCCCCTGTCTCCACTCCCCACACTCGTGCAGTCTCTCTAGCCCCATAGAGAGAGAGAGACTGTCCGCATCTATTAGCGCATGCTTGCAATCGTTTGTGCACCCGTCAGGGAGGCAATGCGACTAACCAAGTTGCATAGGGCGCCCGGCACTGGAATGATTTATATTAATAAAGCAGTACATTGAGTTAATTTAATGTTAATGATTGATAATACAAGTTATTTAGTAAAGTCCTCATTTTTCTGGTCTGAGTTTTAAAGGGGAAAACACAATTTTTTCGTAGGAAAAATGAAAACCCAGAGGCTGCTTAAAGTACTCAATCTAAAGTCTGCCGAGGTCATGTAGAAGTCATGATGGCAATTTTACAACTGCAAGGTATCATGATCTACTCTGGTTTTCGTACGATAATCCAAATAATTTGTGCTTTTCAGGCGATAATCTGAGCTTTCAGGCATCAAATCTGGAATAACAGTACGATTCAAATTTTTTCACGATTTTATAGTTTTTTCTGTCACAAAATTTTTTCAAGTTATTTATTGATACAGTAAAAATATGGATGGAAGTTTTGTGGAAGTGATTTTAAGAAAATAATGAGACATTTTCAGTTTTTAGTAAAAAAAAAAAATCCCAAATTTAAGAAAAAACTCTTATTCGGATAGCAGGGAACCCCAACCTTTCTTACCCATGAGCCACATTCAAATGCTGTATATTGTAGGTACTGCAAAACTAGGACTGCCAGATTCCCTTTACTAAAACAATTTGTGTGGAACGATTTTTGTAAAGGCACCAATAAAAAGTTTATGTTGCATTAATTTTAACACTATTTCAAAACTATTCAAGTCTATGGGGGCAACTAAACAAATTAACAATAAACAATGCAGGAAAAAAATTTCAACCAGAAACTGATTGTTAAAAAAAGCTCCTTTGTATATTGTCCCCTACGTGCTCTAAAATTCAGCTGAAGATTCTCTCTAATTTTTGATGCATTGTGAATTTTTATAGTTAAGTACATTATTGCTTGCACACAGCTCAAGGACAGTAGAGAATAGCATATGATTTTGACATGCTTCAAATGCTTTATTGTTTCAAGTAATATAAAGATCATTGGCTAATTGTGATGATGCTGAGATCATCACATTTTAAAAAGTGCATACAAAGCAGTAACAACACAAGCTTCAGAATTCTGCACACATGAGTTTAGAATATATTTTAAATATACTCAGGAATATTAAAAATGAAAAATTCACAAAACCACATTCAAATTTGAAAAACTGCGAAATTTCACTGAAATGCAAATCAATGAGGCAAAATTACTTAAATTAACTTAAATTGTTCTTGCCAGGGCTGGTCCAGGTGGCGTGCTGAGTTTTGCACAGACTTACTGCTCCTTCAGACTGACACTTGCCAGATGGCAATGTAATACCTCCAATGTGCTGATCTTGATACAGGGGTTGTCAGAAGGGACATGAGGTGCATCAGTTCACACACTGGGATGTTGGATGCGCTGGTACTGATGTCAAATGTCATTTTTTACTGGGAAATTGTTTTGGATCTTGAATTTTTTGCAAATTGTTTTTCTTGATTTCAAACATTTTTCAGTGACGTGAAATGGGCTAGTTTCATTTTAACACTAGGGGGTTTATTTACTAAAGCTCAAATTTTTCTCACTTTTTTTAAAAAAAAAAAATTCTACCAAACTCCCTGAAACCTAAATCCCTTTAATTTAACAATAATACGTCTCGAAAAAATCAGTGGAACAAAAAGTTGAAACAAAATTTAGCATTAATTCAAATCATGTGACTATTTCAAATTGAAAAACGTGATTATGGATTATTGAACAAAAACCAGCGCAAAGTCGCAAACAGACAAAAATATTAAGAATCCTGAAGGTAAAAAAATATGTTTCAATTGATAAAGGGGTGATCTGCCATTGACTCCTACATGATTTCAACAGGTTTTAGCTGGAGTATTTTATAGCATAATAAATCTTGAAAATGTTGAGGTTTTTATTCTTTAAAGATTTCAGTTTTTTTCCCTTTAAAAACTCGACCTGGAAAAACCTGAGGTTTAATAAATAGGCGTAGACCAAGGGGCTCATTTATCAACATTTACATTTTTACTGCTATTCAGATTTTTGTTGCATGAAAAATCATTTATCCAGTTTTATAAACTTGAATTGTTATTTATTAAGTAAAGGAAAGAACAGAAAACTTCTACATCTAAATGCTTGCAAGGTCACGTAGAAGTCAATGGCAATTTTACAACTGGAAATTATTAAGATCTGCTCTGGCGGTTCTAGCCAAAATTAAACTATTTATTCAATTTTAATTTTGATAAATAGATCTCCCCTAAGTTTAGTGGTTTTTTTTTACTTTTTTCAACTAAAATAAATCCTTCACTATTACTTTTTTAAACTTAAATGTACTGTTTTTCCCACTTTCTTACTATTTCTTTCCGACAATTAACAACAATACATTAAAAGGCAGATTTTTCAAGGGTCGAATTTGAGTTCATGGGAGTTTTTTAAAACTCCCATAAAATTGTATTTAAAAAAAATCGAATTTATCAAAGTCGGGTGAATAGGATCAACCCGTAAACTCGAATTGAATATGATTTGAGTTTTTCAAACTCGATTCGAATTTTCTCTTCGCAAAAAACTCAGGAAGGCTGCAAACTCCAAATTGATCCCAGGACATCTTCCATAGGCTAAAACAGCAATTTGGCAGGTTTTAGGTGATGAATAGTCAAATTCAAGTTCTTAAAGGGCTTGTTTATGATAAATCTCGAAAATTTAATTTTTTTTAAAAAAAACTTTAAAACAATTACGTAGTTGAAATTGACAGTTTTGGCCATAAAAAAATTAAAAAATTCTAAATTCGAATTTTCAGTTCGACCTGTGATAAATCTGCCCTAAATATTTCAACAGAAAAAAACTATTTAAGGGGGTTACTTATTATTTTTTAAGTTCAAATGCCAACAACTCTAAAAATTCAAATTTTTGTGATTTATTATACCTCGAGGATGGAAAAAGTCAGAATACGGAAATCCAGCATCTCAGACCTGCCGAGGTTGTATTTAAAGGTGACCATAGACACACAGATATTATCATACTAATTTTTGTATGATATTTGGTTCATGTATGGAAGATTTTGATATTGGTCGGGTCCTTGATTGGCCCAGGCTGATAATTTTGATCAGGTGCCTTTGAAGGCACCCAAACATTGTCCACTGTTAGTGCTGAATCGTCAGATACAGGTGGAATTCTATTGTTTCTACCTGAATATCTGATGAATCAGCTCTACACGTGTGTATTGAAACAAATAATCTTTCTTGGATAGATTTAAACAGTTACAGGGGTACTCCATGCTTAAGTAAAATGGCAGCAGCAACGGGGAAATGTTTTGGTTTCAATAACAAGGATGAACAAATGTATTCACCTGATACAAATTTGCACCAAAATTCACGGTTTTGGGAGTGGCACACAATTTCTTGAATCAGGCTTGAATTTTGCCATGTGTTTTGTTTTGCCTGAAACAAAAAAATTTAATGAGAAGGAAAAAAAACACGAAAAACACTTGGGGGTCTATACTAGAACGCAACTTTTTTCCTCACTATAATAGGAAAAAAAAATTGGACCAAACTCACAAACCTGAATATCTTTAATTTACCAATACTGTAAATCAGAAAGAAAAAGTCTGTGCCAAATTGTTGCCCACAAAACTTGACTGTATCGAGTTGTTGCCTCGACAAAAACCAGCGTCAAACAGCCTGAAACTATTGAGAATTATGAAGGCACATAACATGTTCCAATTTGTCATTGATTTCTACATTAATTCAACAGATTTTTAGCTGGAGCATTTTCAGATTTAGATTTTTAGCAGCTTCAGAGCATAATAATTCTCGAAAAAAAAAAGTGAGGGTTTTTTTCCTATAAATTTGTTTTCCCCTTCATAAATAGCCCCTCTGTTTAGCAAAAGAAAAAAGCACCAATTTACTCCAATGCATTTTGCAAAATTTTGATATCTTGAAAACATTTTTGCAGTTTCCCATATTTTTTGGTAAGTGAAAAAGGGAAGTTTCACTCATCCCTATTTTGTAAACCATATTTACATTTCCAACTCCTTTTTTTACTGTGGTTTTACTCATCTATAATAGTGAAAGTTCAAAAATAGTGACAGTACAAAAAAATATGCTTTATGACTGAGGCTTCCACAATAACATGGTAATCTGGTAACTCCATAGGCCAACATGTTGAATACATATTTACACAGCTGTTCCCAGTCAAAATGACAATGTATCCATCACTATGAGTTTGGCGTTTATATAGAATGGACACAGGAAATGCCAATTTCTGAGGTCAATTTAAATCTGTTATGAATGGACTTGCATTGCATTGCAATGGTTAAAACTAATAGTGAGTGAGTAGTTTTAAACTGTAAAATATAATTGTGTTTATAGTAAATGGTAATTATCAATGTTATACACTTCCAAGGTACATTACCACAGTTTTATTAGGCATTAATTTATCCTGTGCTTAAACAGGTTTTTATTGTGACTTTTTTTACTGGAATTAGTTATCCAACAAATAGGTTTAGAGCAGAAAACAAATAAAACACAATATATAGGTCATTATGGTTATACAGAATCAAACATGTAATCATGCAATAAAACCAATACAAGCAGAATTTACCCCCCCCATCAAAAAGAAACTAAAACACATCCTCAGTATATAAAGATGTAGAGCTATGATTAAAACCTTTACAACCTTTGTCTGTGAGCAGATTAACAATGACTTTTTTTTTGCTTGCGCATATTAAGATACTGTATGATGGAGAAGGAATGGCTAGGAGGCTGTGGCTGTGGGTGTCTCCTGACTCAATTGCTATGACTTTGGTTAATTTACTGAAGCTTTCTTCAACTAAAGCTTCACACAAAGGTTTGGCATCATAATAGCATAGTTACTGAAAAAATCTTGGAAGGTACATCACTCCCACAGAAATGTCAACCAATCCCATGCTGTGAGGGAGATTATGATCCGGTCCTAATATCTCAAAAGGAACTGTAGTGGATCATTATCTCCCTCATGACATGGTGTTGGTGGACACCTATGCTCATAGAATGTTCTATGAAGCAGCACAGAGAGCAGTAAAATGAGTGACTGGACAGATGTGTGCTTAGCCTCAATTTAATTTAATGGTATGGGCTTAGCAGTAGGCACTCTTTCTTCTGAGAGTAAGGTGTGCAGCTGGAGTTGTTCCTGGAGAAAAAACTACATGTACCTTGTTTGAAAAAGTCTGGGGGGTGAAACTGTTTTGGAGTTTATATATAAATAAAGGGCTGAGCTAAAATTGTAAACTTCATTGTTAAGGTTGTCTTAAAAAATTAAAAAGGTGGGTTATATCATGTACTAAATTTGCCTCATACAGTATATACTTGAAAAAAACACAAACTGCGCATTTGGGCTTATTTTTTATTTTATTGCCACAACCATTTTACTCAAGTGCAGCCACCGGGGGCATCAAAAATTGGTAGGAAAGCTTAGGAAATGAAATGTGCTGTTGTAAATTTGCAGCAAGCGAGATAGGAATGTTACTTTTGTTAAACAAGTCCATATAACAATAGAAAAAGATATGGGATACCTTATTTAGAAACCAGTTATTTAGAAAGCTTGAAATAATGGAATAACCATTCTCCCATATAGTTTATTTTCAGCAAATAATTAAAAATTTCGAAAACGATTTCACTTTTCTCTGTAGTAATAAAACAGTACAGATATGGGGCCTGTTATCTTGGGACCTGGGTTATTCCGGATAACATATCTTTCCATAATTTGGATCTTAATACCTTAAAGGGGTGGTTCACCTTCAAGTAAACTTTTAGTATGTTATAGAATGGCTAATGGCTAAACAACTGGTCTTCATTTTTTTCTTTTTTACAGTTTAAGAATTATTTGCCTTCTTCTGACTTTTTCCAGCTTTCAAATAGGAGTCACTGACCTCATCTAAGAAACAAATGTTCTGAAAGGCTACAAATGTATTGTTATTGCTACATTTTATTATTCTTCTTTCTATTTAGGCCGCGCCTATTCATATTCCAGTCTCTTATTCAAATCAAGCATGGCTGCTAGGGTAATTTGGACCTAACAACCACATGGGTGAAACTGCAAACTGGAGAGCTGCTGATTAAAAAGCTAAATAACTAAAAATCCACAAGCAATAAAAATGAAAACCAATTGTCTCAGAATCTCACTCTACATCATACTAAATGTTAAGGTGAACAACTCTTTAGGTCTACTAGAAAATCATGTGAATATAAAATAAACACAATAGTGTTGTGTTTCCATTAAAGGAGAAGGTATGGGACCTGTTATCCAGAATGCTTGGGACCTGGGGTTTTCCGAATAATGGATCTTTCCTTAATTAGGATCTTCATACCTTAAGTCTACTAGAAAAACATGTTAATATTAAATAGACCCAATAGGATTGTCTTTCTGCCAATAAGGATTACTTATATCTTCTTTTGGATCATGTACAAGGTTCTGTAGGCTTTCTGTAATTCGGAGCTTTCTATATAATGGGTTTTCTGGATAAAAGATCCCATAGCTGTATTAAGAAGTGCAGTATGCTACAGATGTTTCAGATGTTCCATATGCTCAATTAAAACTTGCAGTGTAATAAGTATTGTAAAATGTGTTTAAAAAGATCACATTGCAAAATTAAAATTGTTATTCTGATGTATTCACATTTTTCCATTTACAATCATTCTCACCGTGAGTTCAATTTAAACACCTGTTGCAAAATGTTCAATATACATAAAATTCTTATAAAATGTGTCAGAGAGTAATAATTTACATTCTTCTTAATGATCTAGCTGTTTGCACAATTAATATTAGCTTTATACCTAAATGATAATGATGCCTCCGGCTAGGTCTTAGTAGAACTTTTTAAAGTCATCTGAGCCTCTCTAAAAATTTCAGCAGGCTAGTGTATTTCCAACAGTTAGATAAATGGAACAGGGAGTTAAAAACCACTTCAGTTTTAAATAATGTCATGCAAGCCAATTAACACCACAGCTAAATTTGTTGATACATTATACTCTCGGAGCGCAAATAATTTGTAAAAAGGTTATGTTGTGTTTTTGCAAATTCACTTAACTCATTAAAAAAATTACTAGCTATGTGATACTTATTAAATAGGGATTAAATTGTATTTGCACAGCATGGAGGTATGTATAGGCCATAAAGCAGATTGATTTAAAATAAGAATGGAAAACAATATTTTTAGATGCCACAGACCAACTAAAAAATTCAACATGACAAAAATGTAACATTATGCTCAGTGCTTGAGTTGGGTTGAAAAAAAAAGAGAAGGGATGCACTGTGTCCCCAATTATAAGCCATGCCTACTTTTATGATAGGCAAACACTTTCTGGTTTTGCCCACGCTAAAACATTTTGTTATTTCCATATTGCTATTTTTATCTACTGAACAGTTTGCTACCCAGTATGCATATATTTACTCAAGAACAAAAAGGTTCTTAGAGAATCTGTGAGGCATAAGTGTCATCTGAACAACTTGGGGCAAATTTGCCTGTCAATTTTGGCCAAAATTACTGCAAAAAGGGTGCCACAGCATATTTATATTTTCTTATTTTATTCTATTTATTTTTGTGTTTTATTTTGCAAATCTGTAGGATTTGTATTTCAGTAAAATTCAAGGGGATGCACAATTTAGCTGTAGCTATGCAACTTTATCTAACCTTTAACTATTTTGTACATAGTTAACTTTTGTGTCCTCAATTTCTTTATGATCTCTGCTTATCACTTTCAAATGAAATTGTGACATTTACCCATTTTTAGACCAGTGAAACATTTGGATTGCTCTTTTATTCATTTGCATCTCTGCTCAGAGGAAGAAAACCCCAAGTGTGTCATTGGCCTTAATCCATTTTCCTTTCTGTCTCATTTGGTCCAATCATGTGCACACCTTTTGTATTTTCTTTTTCCTTCACCATTTACCGTTTATATTGTGTATTCCACTCTCCTATTTATGCTTTGCATTCTTTTACCTTTCCCCATCTCTTCACTTAGCTTTATTACTCCCCTGCCATCCTTCTGCTAACATTATTGCCCTTGATCATTGCCCAGTGATCAGTAATCAGAGTCCAAAGAGAACAGATGGAAGAGATACAGAAGACCTGACAATTAGGGGGCACATTTACTTTGCTTGAGTGAAGGAATAGAATAAAAAAAACTTAGAATTTCAAATGTTTTTTTTGACCATCGAATTGGCTACTTCAGCCTTCGACTACGACTTAGAATCAAACGATTTGAACTAAAAATCGTTCGAATATTCGACCATTCGATAGTCGAAGTACTGTCTCTTTAAAAAAAACTTCAAACCCCTACTTCGCCACCTAACCTCGATGTTAGCCTACGGGGAAGGTCCCCATAGGCTTTCTAAGGTTTTTTTGGTCGTTGAAAAATCGTTCGATCGTTTGATTAAAATCCTTCGAAACGTTCAATTCGAAGGATTTAACGATTTTTATGATTTTAACAATTTTTCATTCGATCAAACTAATTGCGGTAAATCCTTCGACTTCGATATTCGAAGTCGAAGGATTTACCTTCGGCAGTCGAATATCGAGGGTTAATTTACCCTCGATATTTGACCATATGTAAATCTGCCCCTTAGTGTGTAAAGTATGGGCCACATTTGCATAGCAGCACACACTTTTTATTTCGGCTCCTGACCCAGTGGTGACTCAGGGGCTGTTAGTGTGCTCTGCTCTCATGGGAGATTGGGTTGAAACAGAAATGGGTAGTCTAACAGGCTTCTACATAACATGTAAAAAAAAAAAGAATCTACAGTATAACAACTTTTCTTCCCACCCATCTGGATGGAATGTGGCTTTTTTCAAAAAGTACCAAGATGGCATCTTGTCTCAATGTAAGCACTGATTGTGTTACAATTTATTAACAATAGACTCATCAACATAGCCTGGTGCATTTGTGTGCAAGCACAAAGTGCTATTTTCTACTTGTTTTTGTCTCTGTGCTTCCTCCCTTTTTTCTTTTCATACAATTCTTACCATATGCATTAAACACTTGCTCAGAACACCTCAACAGAATTATATTTACTAAACTGAAGTTTTATTGCAGTGTAAAATTGGCAAGCAAAAATTACATGGTAGTCCCAATATGTTTCATAACAAGATAACTGACCTAGCTGTGGTTGAGGCTGACTCTCACTGGAAAATTATTTTGCATCAATTGCCAAGCTTGGGATGCCTATTTTAAAGAGCTAGTGGGAGCAAAACATAAATGCACATAAATTATAATATACCCGTAGGTAATTTTGACTTCACATCAAGAACATGTAAACGTACAGTAAATTGTGTTTAAAATGTCACCTTGTAAAAAGAATTTAGAGCTATTTTTTAAATTCTCTTATATGGAGTATTATTGAGGAGTTTTACCTTACATAGAAAAAAAATCCACAATTTCAGTCAGCAAAAATTATTTTGTGAATAAAATCAATGTAACTCACACTTCATGGAGTGCAACATTATTGTTAGGGCCACAACAGTGTGGGAACAGCCTAGTGCATTGGACAGGATGATAAAAACCAGGTGCCAAAAAGGCACTACATTGTCAGAGTATTGTACAATATTTTTGTCAATATATGATGTAGGGTCTTAAGCACAACTCAAATCTGGGCACCCTTTGCTTGTAATACAGAAGTGTTTTTTTCCCCCTAGAAAAACAAAGTGTCTATAATTTTTACAAAATACAAACATATGGGAAGAAAAAGCTAAATAACTCAAAAACCACAAAAAAATAAAGAATACATTTCTTAAAGATTCCTTGACGTTTGGCATGGTGCAGAGAGATTGGTGAATTGCTAATGTGGTACATTATTTGAAAAGGGATCTTCTCAGTCTGAAAACTATAGGACTGTTAGCCTGACATCAGTAGTAGGAAAGATTTTGGAAGGGTTATTATGGGACTTAAATACATACAATACATACATAAAATTGGGTTGTGAATTTGTGTCTCTAGGGGTCTATGAGGTTGTAAGTTGTGCACCAATTGCCAAAACAGGTCAGATTCACCCACCACTACTGTACTGGGGAAAGGACCAGGTTTAGGTCACTTAATAGTATCAGCAAGGCAGTGTTCCGATTAATAAATTTAGCCAGGAATTCACAAAGGACATATAGATTCGTTGGAAGAGGCAGATACACACTAGCAATCACATAAGGATTGTTTTCTTACAAACATCTTATCAGCACAAATCTACTCTTTGGGTTTGTGCAATTTTGTTGAATGCAGAGATTTGCAGATTTACCCATAAGCATGGCCACCCTGCAGGAATTACACCTTTGGCAACGTTTGGATTCACAGTTTAACTTATAACAACATAGGGAGACTATCTGTTCACCCTCTCCTCTCCACCTCCTACTTCGTTTAACCCCACCACCCTGCTCTACTCCTTGTTAAATATGAAATAGTAAAAGGGAAAACAATATAAAACATAGTGTGACTGTGTAATTTAGATTGTTTACAACTACACAGTATTGTATGTGTCTAGAATAAAGATTTCAGGTAATACATACAGATCATGAGAAGAAGAGAGGCGCCCGCAGACTAGGCATTTTTCTAAATATAAATTATGCCATTAATGATGACATTGTTTGTGTTCCCCTAAACAAGTCTCTCAGACAGTGGCAGAGTGGCACATCTAGGAACTATTAGGGGGGAACTTTCGTAAATTGCCTACTCAAGTTAAGGGGTAGCACATGAAGTGGAAAGTTTGTTTTAAATGCTGCAGTTGTTACTGCATGGTGTCTATGGGCCATGGACCTTATAAAATCTGGAAAAATTCATAAACCCTGCAACATACTTACCTGCGTTATCCACTGCTGACCTGCTTTGCTTTCTGGCACTGTATGTACGAGTTATGTTCAACTACCTTCAAGAGAGCAGATCAGTTGGTGAGAGAACTTGTTGGCTGTGTAATATTCTGATATTACAGAAACAAACTTGTAGACAACATTTGTTGTTACAAAACAAAACTGGTGGAAGGATTGTGGAGATTTTAGCTCTGAAAACAAAATGTTGCAGTTGCAAGATTTCTTATCTTTCGTCATCCACAGTCATAAATTATATGTGATACTTTTTTTATTGGATTGGCTTGTATTATTGAAAAAAAACTGGTTGTATTATTGTCACTGGGCGCATGTAAGTACAGTAGCCAGGCAGATCTTCAGTGGAAAGTTTGTGCTTTATTTTTCATGCAAATGAAGAAAACAATGTGCAAAGCTGCAGTATGCACTTTTCACCAGCAGGAGGTCAGCAGTAGCCCTGCAAGCACACATATTCCTAAACTCCAGAACAACCTCTCCCAAAGGCTTAACACTCCCCAATGATTTCAGTCTGCAGCTTTTATAGCTTCCAGACTGCTCCATGCTGACACCATGTGATCAGCATCTACCCTATAAATATTCATTAGGAGAGGCTGCCCACCCCTTTAGGAAGTGGCTTCTCTGAGAGCTGTAGGTAAGTGCTTTGTACAATAAATTTCACTATTATATATAAAAGTAAAGCTTTCCATGCACACTCTTGTGTATTAACATACAGCAAAAACAGCTTTCAATATACAATTGTTTTAGCACCATTTACATATACTCTGAACACAGCTGAGTCACATGCTTCAAACAAAGTAGGCCTCAGCTAAAGTATTTACATAAATTATACACATAGCTATTTACACAGATTACTGGCCAGCAAAACAAATTAGCATTTACAAACAAAAAAAACTAAATTCACCCCTTCACAATTATATTATAACTTTGTTTTTATTAGTCAAGCAGGGATGATTAGCATTGTGGTTCTCCAAATATTCATCACAATTTCTAACCTGCTTATATGATAATGCAATGCTGATGTTTTCTGTCTCTCTCTGTGTCTATCATCATTATACATTATATTCAATCTAAATATTCACAAATACATATCTATTTTGCTAATAAAACAGAATTAAATTATTATATATCCAAAATTAATAATAGACAAGATAAATCAGAGAGAGGACTAACATTGTGCCACTGTTAATTACGATAGGAGTCATCTGAATCAAATCTTCTCACATCCTCATACAACTTTTTTCTATCTGGGGATAATGAATTCTAAAACAAGAGATTGCCTGCTGATTTTACTGTGGGTTGTTTGTTGAATGATTGACAGAGCACAAGCAATACATGCTGGTAGCATAATATTCCACAAAAAAAGTTTTTAACCACCTAAAATTGTAATATATTATCTACTCAAGCTTATGATTTATTACAAATCCTGTAGTGTTTTCTATTTGTACACTCTTTAATACACAACATGACTGTTCAAATGACTATTTGAAAGCACTGAGTTCATTTATTGCAGTGAGCTTAGAATATTAAAAAATGGTGTGTAATAAATGTTTTAAACCATATTAAAGCAGATTACACTTTAAATCACTTTAGTTTTACAAACATCAGTGTGCTTTATATTTTTTGCAGGATCCTGCTAAGATCATTCATATCTGACCATCTTTTGAGTGTTGTCATATGACATATTTAAATGTTACCTGCTATAAATGAGTCAATTAGAGAAAAATAAAACTGCAGTCTTAAAAATCATACTTCATAAGGCTAATGCCACACAGGACTGATTCTCAGCCTGAGGATAAATTTAGCCTGAGAATTAGCCCCTCCACTGGCATTAGGCTTGTCCTGTGACTGCACCCAGAGCCACTTCACCCAGACCAATGCCGTAGCTCAGGGTCCAGTCACAGAAGAAGTTTGATGACAGTGTGTGACATAAGCCTAAGGGGTAGCTTTCTTTGAAATTGTAACCTCACTGCAGATTGTCTTCAAAACATATTATTTCCCCTTAGCGCCAATACTGAGGAGGATGTGTTAAACTTTATTTTAACTAATGAGTTCCACCAGCAATAAAATCTTCATTCCAATGAAACCATGGCACATGGAATTCCACTGGATAATGGGAAAACATCATTTATCAGATCTTTGCTGTCAGCATGTCATTTTGAGGATCAGGAAAATTAATATCATTATTGAAAATTAATATGGTTATGTTCGGATCGCACAGTTTTTCTGTATGGAAAGTAGTGGAATGCTTTCCTTTTTCCCTCTAATGTTAATAAATATTTTAAGCATGGTTATTCCATCCTATATCAAATTTCTTCTTCTTTGAATCCCATATTCAGAAATATTTCTAGTCATGTTATAACACAAAACATTCAATACTGCTTTTTGTCTGGAACAGTCAGTCACCCTGTTAAGTCAATAAAAATTGAATATTTCAGAAATTATTTTATAGAATTTTGAAATTACATGCGTTCATGCATTCGGTAATTCTGTCAAAGGTTGAAACCTAACAGATTTGCCATAAGTAAAGTATGTTTCTATTGATTTTGTATAAAGAAACATGCATTGTAGATCAATGTATTTTTTCAATTATAAGCAATGATGACAACTTCATGGATGGGGCAAAATCATTTTTTAAATTAAACACCAACCTGATAATATGGAATGATACAGATCCTGGCTAGTATTAGAAACAATTCCTGAGAAGACCATTCAGTTACACACTTTAAGAGCACTATATTGTCTTTGTAAGCCATTGGCAATATTAAAATTATATTAATACAAATAGTTTGTCTAAAAAGTGATATACTGTACTCATCTGATAGGTCAAAATATTAAAGAAATAGGCACAGGATATGTTTTGCACGGATTCCATTTTTTTTTTTTTTTTGCTGAGCAAAGGTGTTTATAAATGTACAGGATACTGCCTCTTGAAGCAAAGCTAGAAATATTTCATATTTAGATGAAAACAAAACATGCACATAACTTTATATTTGCCGTATAAATAACTTTGACAAATACAAATTCCATCAACCATTTTGTCTGCTAAAAATACATTCTTAAACCATATGGCATTCTCCGCAGACCAAATAGTCAACTAATAAACTTAATGGCAAAGTGACCTATGCACTGCATTGAGTCTTCTAAAACCATTGCAGACTATTGAGTTCACCCAGGCATCAAAGCAGTCAATGTGATATAATAAACCTACAGTATAAAGCCAGAGGCACACAAGGAGCATACATATGGAGGCTGTGGCAGGGACATGTCAAATGAACAGAAATCCAATATGACACAGCACTATGCAAATGGTTGAAAAATTTAAAAAGCCTTTATTGAAGAAATGGCTTCATGATCTGTTACAAATATACAATGTTTCAGGCTTATCTCCAGCCTTTTGTCAAGTTACTGATATGTTTGCAATGTTACAATTTATACCATTTTAGACAG
Source organism: Xenopus laevis (assembly GCF_017654675.1). Lineage (NCBI taxonomy): Eukaryota > Metazoa > Chordata > Amphibia > Anura > Pipidae > Xenopus > Xenopus laevis. The sequence continues at coordinate 49,320,164 of NC_054382.1, read as the reverse complement.
TGCCCTCTGTTAGCTACAATGTATAAACACTCCCAACAGTTATACAACAGGTAGAAAAGTATCACTTATCTTTTTTAGTTACAATTAGAATCTTATAACTGACTGAAAATAATCTTGTTAACTCTGGTATATTATGTGAATCCCACAGATCAATCTGAAAGAGATAAAATGTACAATAATTAAAATAAACCTGATAATCCCTTAAGGCATGCAATCATCTAAAAATTGGGTGTAGATCATATTCTCGATTAAGGCAATGGGGTTCCAAAGTTTCAAGGGTACGAATCCAACTTGCAAACTTTGACAGTATAAGGGCATCTCTGCAACATATTAAGTGGGAAATGCTTTTCACAGGGTTAAACACGGAACAAAGATGGGAAGTCTTTAAAATGCTGCTTAATAAATATACATGTCAGTATATTCCCCTTGTAAGCAAGGAACGACGTTGCAAAGCAAAACCTTTTTGGTTCAATAGAAGTGTTGGTGTTGAGGTGGGTAAGAAAAGGCATGCTTTTAAGGCTTTCAAGTTAGCTGGGACAGCTAAATCATTTATAAGGTACAAAGAGGCCAATAAATCATGCAAAGAAGCTATAAGGCAAGCTAAAATTGATATGGAAAAGGATATTGCAGCAAACAGTAAAAAAAAAATCCCAAACTATTTTTTAAATATGTTAATAGTAAAAAAAATGAAGCAGGGAGGGATGGGACCTTTAGTTTCAGAGGGGGGTCAGCTGGTTGATGAAAACAAATTAAAAGCACATATTCTGAATTCATATTTTTCATCTGTCTACACAAATGAGGAACCAGTTATTGAAGGTTTCTTTCGATTCTGGGATGGCAGTGGATGTGATTTACTTAGACTTTGCTAAAGCATTTGATACAGTGCCACACAAAAGGTTACTGGTTAAATTAAGGAATGTTGGCCTGGAACATAGTATTTGTACCTGGATAGAGAACTGGCTAAAAGATCGACTACAAAGAGTGGTGGTAAATGGAACATTTTCTAATTGGACCAGTGTTGTTAGTGGAGTACCACAGGGCTCTGTACTAGGTCCCTTGCTTTTCAACTTGTTTATTAATGACCTGGAGGTGGGCATTGAAATTACTATTTCTATTTTTGCATATGATACTAAATTGTGCAGAGCTATAGGTTCCATGCAGGATGCTGCCACTTTGCAGATTGATTTGTCTAAATTGGAAAACTGGGCAGCAAACTGGAAAATGAGGTTCAATGTTGATAAATGCAAGGTTATGCACTTTGGCAAAAAATAATATAAATGCAAGTTATACACTAAATGGCAGTGTGTTGGGAGTTTTCTTAAATGAGAAGGATCTAGGGGTTTTTGTAGATAACAAGTTGTCTAATTCTGGGCAGAGTCATTCTGTGGCTACTAAAGCAAATAAAGTTCTGTCTTGCATAAAAAAGGGCATTAACTCAAGGGATGAAAACATAATTATGCCTCTTTATAGGTCCCTGGTAAGGCCTCATCTGGAGTATGCAGTGCAGTTTTGCACTCCAGTCTTTAAGAGGGATATAAATGAGCTGGAGAGAGTGCAGAGATGTGCAACTAAACTGGTTAGAGGTGTGAAAGACTTAAATTATGAGGGTAGACTGTCAAGGTTGGGGTTGTTTTCTCTGGAAAAAAGGCACTTGCGAGTGAACATGATTACACTATATAAGTACATTAGAGGACATTATAGACAAATAGCAGGGGACCTTTTTACCTATAAAGAGGATCACCGTACCAGACGCCACCCCTTTAGACTAGAAGAAAAGAACTTTAATTTAACTGGGGGTTCTTCACAGTCAGGACAGTGAGGTTGTGGAATGCACTGCCAGGTGGTGTTGTAATGGCTGATTTAGTTAATGCCTTTAAGAATGGCTTGGATGATTTTTTGGACAGACAGAATATCAAAGGCTATTGTGATACTAAACTCTATAGTTAGTATAGGTATGGGTATATATAATTTGTGTAAAGGAGGGAGGGGTGTGTGTATGGATGCTGGGTTTTCATTTGGAGGGGTTGGACTTAATGGACCTTGTCTTTTTTCAACCCGATGTAATTATGTACAGTAACTTATGCTCCCTGATTCTTTTCTTAACCATCCTTGTGGTCTGTCCCACATACAGAAGACATTTAATAGTATACACTACATATGTGGACATACAGGTATAGTACCCTTTGATTTTAAAAGGGGTACCTTTTCGTGGATGATAAATGGTGTCTCCTTTTAGACAGTTTGAACAACAGTTACATGATAAACAAGGAAATAATCAATTTTTCTTTGGCCGTAACACTTTCTTCTCCTGTCCTCCCACATCTGATCTTACCATTATTGACCCTATAGTTTTATTCTTTTTGAAGGACATAATGGGTGGTCTTTTAAAAACCTCTATCTCTGGTAGCCCATCTCTGAGTACCCCCAATGTCTCTGTATTATTTTTGCACATCTTGACTAGGGGGCACATTTACTTAGCTCGAGTGAAGGAATAGAATAAAAAATACTTCAAATTTCGAAGTATTTCTTTTTTGGCTACTTCGACCATCGAATTGGCTACTTCGACATTCGACTTCGAATCAAACGATTCAAACTAAAAATCGTTCGACTATTCGACCATTCGATAGTCGAAGTACTGTCTCTTTAAAAAAAACTTTGAGCACCTACTTCGCCACCTAAAACCTACCGAGCACCAATGTTAGCCTATGAGGAAGGTCCCCATAGGCTTTCCTAGCTTTTTTTGATCAAAGTAAATTCGTTTGATTGATGGATTAAAATCCTTCAAATTGTTCGATTGAACGATTTTTCCTTCGATCGTATGAAGCAAATGCGGTAAATCCTTCGACTTCGATATTCGAAGTCGAAGGATTTTACTTCGTCTGTCGAATATCGAGGGTTAATTAACCCTCGATATTCGACCCTAAGTAAATGTGCCCCTAAGAGTTGTATATTTTGAAACAAAAGGGATGCGTTTTATCCCTAACATTGGGGATCCCCCTCTTTCTGTTCAATTGAACTTTGTTGTTCTTTTGTAGGGGTTTGGGGTAACCTATCTGTATAGATTTTTCTTCCATATTGTCTAGCTGTTCAGATAGCCTTGTGTCCTCCGAAACTATTCGTTTGACTCTTAAAAATTGAGATTTGGGACATGTCAAATGAACAAGCAGGTTTAAGCATGGATGGCTGAAATGAGAATTATACCTTCTGAATAAATGTTTAACCATTAGTGATGGGGGAATAAATTGGGCAGGCAATGATTTGCAGCAAATTTCCATGTTTCATCAACAGCGAATAAATGTGTGAAATTCCGGCGAAAATTCGCTGGTGAAAAATCAGTCACATCAAAAAAAATTGTAGCATCATTGTAACATCAGAATTGTTGTACGCATAAAAATTATCATGCATCAAAATTATTCGGATGCCCATTGACTTTAAATTGTCGATCGAGTCAAAATTGTCGCACATCAAAATTATTTTGACGCCAATTGACGAATTGTCGGCGAACAAAAGCGCCACAGATTCGCCCATCACTATTAACCATAGCATGAATGCACAACCATAGCATATTTGTAAAATTTTTTGTTATTTCATATTTCTTCTTATCAATAAATAATACATTTAAAATGTAGTTTCTTAACCTCTAGTCTTTTGTTTCCCTGTGATTGTGCAGCTTCAGGGACACTTATATTTCATAGTAGTGGAATATTTAACTCTTATAAAGTTCATTTTTAAACATTGAAAGCTATGATGCATTATGAAAACAACTCTAAACTGCTTTGTAATTTCTAGGCTTAACACTCTCTGGAAGCTTTATTTTTATTATTATCAAACAATGCTATCAAATTCACTGCTGAAGCCAAAAAGCTATTAGGCTGTGAAATGTTCCACAGAGTATTAGAAATGCGTTAAACAGCTATCATTACAAATCTCATAATTAAAAGGTTTCAGTCTATTTGATTTTCTGGTGACTTATATTTTTATAAATTTATATTTAGATAACAAGAAATTAGTATTTGTTATGTATTATGTATTTAATTACTGTCCCAGTAGTCAAAGCTGCTTTATTTATAAACTTTGTCACCTGAGAAAAGTCTTCATGCTCAGGAGACTACTGATGAAGAACAGAAAAATAGCACAGATAACAATGTCTATTTTTTAATTAATATTTTATTCATATTGTCCTTTTTCAACACAGTTTTGCGTCATCAATGGAAATATCCATAACATAAAGAATTAAAGTTACAAAATATTTTTTTTTTTAGCTGAAAATAAAACATACATCATCTATTGGAGGAAATCTCATTAAAATTAGAAAAGATAACCCTTGAAAATGTGTAACTCATTTACATAACTTCTTGTGTGATTGCAATCAATAGGGCTTGTGCTGAGAATACTTTTTCCTGTTTTTATCATAGAAGATCTATGTTTGGACCTTGTGAGGCAGATAATTATATTCCAGTGCACCGAAAATCACCCCAGTATAATCAACTTACCAAACAGTCACAGCAGAGGATGAAGTGAGGGGGTTGTTAAATGGTAATTTAATTATCTACTGTACCTCTCAAGCATCTAACATAAAGGGGGTTATTTATTAAAACTCGTTTTTTCTCATATTTTATCATAAACAAACTCGACCTAACTCTCATCCAAGAATTTGGCTTATTTACTAATATTTCAGGCAAAAAGATTGGATAAAAAAAACCTCCAATTTTTCAAGTTTATTTTTAAAAAAAACTCAAAAAATTTGTTTTACTTCGAATATTACAAATTTATTGAATTGCCACTCAAAAAAACTTTTCATTTGTGAAGGTTAAAACCATCTTTAAATGGACAGCTTCTGTTGACATTTACAGGTATTTAACAAGTTTAGCGTATTTTTGGATTCAGACTTGTAGCAGCTTCTGGGCATAATAAATCTCTACTAATTTTAGTTTTTTTTCTCTAAACAAACGTGTCAAGAAAACATTGAGTTTTAATAACTAACCCCCAAAGTGTTTTACTTTTCCATTCTGCACTCTTTAGCTCAAGAAATGTTGTAAAAACAATGGGCAAAATTGTGTTACAAGCGCTAATTATTGAACTTTCACTGAACACGGGGGTATACTGCCCCTTCAAACAATAATTTCAATGAACTATTATATATATTAGTATCTAATAAACATAAGACTGAAGAATGGTGATACTGAAATAAAAATAGTAGGTGCATGAAAGGTCATGGTTCACTGGAGGAGAATACAAAAAATGCATGGCCTCTTTATTTAGGTAAATGCTCTCATGATGATCAAAATGCTTTATTTTTTAATGATCTCATTCATGCAACGAAAGTTAAAGAGCGACTGGAAAAATTTAATAAAATTCTCAACTATAAAACAGAAATGAGAGCTCACTTTTTTGACTCCTCTCTGCTGTGTTCCATCCTGACATTCTATAGTGTGTCAAACAAATACATCTGCCCGTGTTGTGGAACTTTCTTACAAAGGCAACTAGGAACAGGCAAACTTTTTAATTACTTTTTTTAATTAAATGCTGATGAGAAGAAATATCAGCATATTTCCAATAACTGATGTTGTCATAGTGACTGTTTTGTAAGAACTCTTTCTGCTTATCAATAAACAGTAGCGATAACTTTGTTCTTACTTCTCCATGGTGGCTTAATAGATGTTTGTTTATCATGAAATAGGACATAAAAGGACTTGTAATGTTTAAAGGATATGCAGGTATCTAGTGAAAGGGTATCACGTCACATATATAGACACACACACACATATATGTAAAAGTAGAAAGTAGCGACACTCACAGGTTTTTTTTAGAGTTGCAAAAACAAAAAAGTCATTTATTGTGGCTCAACGTTTCGGTCCCCCACAGGGACCTTCGTCAGGAGTATACAAACAAACATATACCTATACTCCTGACGAAGGTCCCTGTGGGGGACCGAAACGTTGAGCCACAATAAACGACTTTTTTGTTTTTTGCAACTCTTTAAAAAACCTGTGAGTGTCACTACTTTCTACTTTTGCATTTATCTAAAATTGGCAGGCACCCAGGTACTTTCTAATGTAAACGGTGTGCACCTTCAGACTATATATAAATATATAAAAATATAAATATATATATATATATATATATATATATATATATATATATATATATATATATATATATATATATATATATATATATATATATATATAATGAAACCTGTTAAAAAGATATGATGGAGATGCTAAAAAGACTGTAAGCATATGGCTTTACCTTTAGTTCCTACCTATAAGTTCTATATTTATTCTATACAAAGAAAACATTAAAGGAATATAGGATGCAACGAAGCCCTGTAAAGGGACAATTTACTAACATTAAAATTTTTTTTTTCATGAATTGTATTTTCTCTAAAACATTTTAGTTTTTAAAATTTCTCTAAAAAATGTGTGTAATACAAAAACATAAAAAAAATCCAATATGTAAAAACAGGCAAGGTCCTATAGAAGTCAATTGGAGCTGCGCTGATCCTATTGGACCTTTTTTTTTATAGCCATTCAGACTTGAAGAGGATTTGGGATTTTTTTCACTAGTAATTTTTTGAAAAACTCAAATTTTTTATACGTTTTAGGGTCAGTCCACACTAGCAGATTCGGGGAGATTAGTAGCCCCAGCAACAAACCGCTTCTTCTTCTGGGCAACAATCTCCCTGAACTGCCTTCCCCCTGCCCTCCGCCGGCTACAGTGAAAATAGTCTGCGGCAATGCACACGCTGTGCTTCATTTTCGGAAGTCACCCAAAGTTTCCTTGTGAGGCGACTTCGGAAAACGAATCGCTGCATGTGAATTGCTGCAGGCAATTTTAATTTTAGCCAGCGGAGGGCAGGGGGATAGCAGTTCGGGGAGACTGTCGTCCCGAAGAAGAGGCGATTAGTCACTGGGGCGACTAATCTTCCCGAATCTGCTCGTGTGGACTGACCCTTAGAGGTATTTGTATGTTTTAGTGCATTCTTCATCATTTATCCCATTTGCACTTTGTATATTCCGTTCTTTTAATAACTTTCATGGCATTTGTGATTTTAGAGAAAATTTGTTTCATTGTGGTTTCAAAAAGCTCTACTACCACTAAAATGTGTCCTTTAATAAATGGGCCTCACACAGCATGATAGTAAAGTTGCATGTGAATGCCCAGAATAAGCAATTTGGCAATCATAGTGTAACAACTGCACAACTATTAATCAGCAAATATTAAAGTAGACTAATGGATGCTAACTATCTATGTGGGGTGAACAGCCAACCCGAAACAGTATAGGATTAATTTCTTTATAGTGATTTAATTAATTGGCCTAGTTAGTTTTACCATCTGCTGCTGTTGCCAAATTGTGCAATATCGAATCGCTTGGCAAACAAGCTAGACCATAAAATGTTCTAAAGTTTGTGGCATTTCCCTACTTATTTATTTGATCAGTGCATGCTTTCATGCTAAAGGTTATAGAAACGGATGAAAAGTTTGCTTTTTATAATTGAGCAAATTATTGATCAATGGCATTTCTACACTCTGGATCACCACAGTTATTAGACTGGATTGTTTGAGAGTGTACTCATCATACAGAATGAATTAGAGTTTTATGGGGATTTGGTGAAACATAGATAAGTGTTCTTTAAAGAAGAAAGGTAAGATTACATGTTAATCACATCAGGATGTCTCAGAAAACAGATCAGCCACAGGTAGACTTTTGCACTCCAAATGTTCCAGAACAAATCTGAAGACCTTATGTAGTGATTCTTGGAATTGCAGTGCTTCAAGACTGGACATCTAAAAAAAATGCTTCTTTCTGAGACAAAAAGTAGCCTGTGGTTTACTGGAAATAATGTTTTAGAAAAACTAAAACAATATACAGGAATCTTTTGCAAACTCTTTTATGCAGTACAAGAGTTAAAAAATATGTTTGGTGCCAAGTACACTTCTGCAGGTGAAATGAAAGCCTTCCAAAATTTTCTGCATGTTGCTACTTCTTGCACATATAATGTATGCTCATTTTAAGATGACCCTGCAGCACCTTTCAACTCATCTTTCCACTAGACTATAAAGGGTAATGGTTCAGGGGGCAAGGCATGTTTACTGAACCTTGTGAGGAATTGTGAGATTAGCTTTGTCATCTTTTAAAGACTTTTTCATAATAATTCTTAAGTGCAAGTGACCGTATCTCCTCACTGTTAATCATCACAATCTGTAGAATTCCACACCTTACCAAAATTATTGAGGAGGAATTCAAATTAAGAAAAGAAGCATATTTAAAAGGGGTGTGTATAAGGTTGTTATTGAAATACATCAAACATTACATTTTAATGCCATATTACACCATAAATAATGTATTTTTAAAGCTAAATAATATTCATGTGAAAATATATAGCCAAATGTAACATTCTGGCATATAAAGAGATGTTAGTTTAATAGAGCAACATAAAACAGGCAGTATGAGCATTTTGCATTTCCTATTACATCCGAACTTCTCTGCTTGAGTTTGTACCATAGACACCAAAGGGTTGTGTTGAGTCTGAAGTGTTGTGAATGGATTTAACATTGTCACTTTGCTTCAACTTAAACACATTAACAGATATTGACCAGTTTGGTGAAAAATTGCTGACACTGATCTGGTAAAAAGATGCTCCTGTCACCAAACAACGTATTAAAAGTAAGTTACTAGATCATCACTTAGTCATTGTTGATAACTACCAACTGATTATGCTTTCATCTCAAGAGTAGAGTTATACCCTTTTTGAGTTGGAACTAAAAATAAACACATATTGTATTTGAGTGCATCCAGTTCCAAACCATTGCAAGGCATTGCAGGGGTAGCTTCACACTTACAACTTGTTAGTTTATTTTGTTTAGACTCTGACTGTCTTAGTGACTGTGAGAATATTAAGAATGGGAAATGATAAAATGTCATGTTTACGGTGTGCTTGGAAATGTTAGTTCCAACAAAAAAATATCTTTAACCTTTTTAAGTTCTTATCATTAAAGTACAACAAACGAAATGTAGCTCCTAAATGTCATGTTTGATGCATGCAATTTATCTTTTAACATTGTCTTATTAAAATGACAAATGATATATGGTTATGAAGACATCTTTAACAAAGCACATGAAAATTTTGATAAAACAATAAGTAGATTCTCCAGTACTGTATTCTTTTTTTTTTTTGATAAATAAAATTAATGAAACAAAGGAAAAAATGTGTAGACATGGTTATTCTGCTTTTGATTATATATGTTCTGATTTTCCTAACTGGTCAGTCATTTTTATTAGGAATACATTTTTAATTTCTATCAGACATTCCATAGCCCTCATCCATATGTTCAAAAAGGGGTGTCAATGGTTTTAACAGTTCAAAGTTAGTATCCTTCAAGTCTGAAACTTTCAGTTCTTTGAGTTATAAAAATTTTAACAGATCCATGTACGCATATGTCTAGATCAGAACTCCGTTAAGACATCCCTGCCCATGAGCCTACTTAACAGTGCTTTGGTTATAAAAAATTTAACATTCCCCCCTTTACTAGTGTTGGGCAAATTGGTCCTATTTCCCCGAAATACGAATTTTGACGCCGGCGTCAATCTGCAGGCATCAAAATTGACACAGGCGACAATTTGACGAGCATTTAAGTCAATTGGTGTGTTTACTTGTCACCACCGAGTTCGCTGGTGGATTATCGTGGCAATTTTGCAAATGCATTTGCCTGCGCCAAAACTCTGAAACTGAAATTTGCCACGAATTCGCCCAAAAATTAGACTCTCACATAAGACATTATGGGCGGAGATGTACCAATCACTCCTTTATGCCCCTGTGGCCACCTATGCATCCAGAGATGGTTTTATAGCCCAATAGTTCATAGCCATATATCCAAACTTGCAGATAGTCTGTTTCAATCTTGTTAGATCTCATCCAAAAAATGACCAATACAATACAATACAATGTAAATTCCCCAGATCAGTATTTGGTTATCACCCCCAAAATCTTGATTTTATATGAAATGTGTATGGGACCTGTTATCCAGAATGCTCGGCACCTGGGGTTTCTGATTCTGAATAAGGGATCTTTATGTAATTTTGATCTCCAAACTTAAGTCCACTAAAAAATCATTTAAATGTTTAATAAACCTAATAGTATTGTTTTGCCTCCAATAAGGGTTAATTATATTGGAGTTAGGATTAAGTACAAGGTACTGTTTTATTACTACAGAGAAAAAGGGAGTAATTTTTTTTAAAATATTGTATGATTTGTTAAAATGGAGTTTGAGTGATGGTCTTCCCCGTAAATCAGAGCTTTCTGGATAACTGGTTTCCAGAGAGAGGATAATATATACCTGTATGATGGGATTATTGTAGGAAAGTAACATTTGGGGGGTTATTTATCAAAATCCAACAACTACCATTGACTTTGACATGAACTTGGCAGGTCTGAAATGGAGTACTTTTTTATTTGGAAAAAAGTACCGGGTTTAATAAATTGACATTTTTTTGTTTTTTTCCCTATGAAAAATGGTGATTTTCCCCTTTAAAAGTTTGACTTTGGACTTTGATACTGTAAATAACCCCCTTGGTCTCATATTCCCTAAAAATAGATATGCAGTCATTTTTCAACATACAGTTAATTAACCCTGTCTTAAAGAAATTATTCAGTATAAAAATAAAAACTGGATACATAGATAGGCAGTGCGTTTTTTTGTTTTTTTTTAAGGGCTGTCCAGGTCAAAACTGCCTTCACAGTTTTCCAAATTAGGAAATCAGAATTCCCTGTCATTTATGTGTCAATCGCCAATTGCTGAATAGCCATGCCCCTGACATGATGACCTGCCCCATCGTGGTACAACCACGCCCCCATTACTTCAAGGCTGCCCCGCCTCTTGCTCGGGGTTAGACAGGCCAAAAGATGGCAACCATACTCACTGAACAGCTTTGTCCCATATGGCCCCCCTTAACGTCTCTGACTGCAAGGCAGGAGTAGCATTCTGGATATCATGTTAGACATCTAGTCACTCCAGCCTTTATAGATTACATTTTTTGATAACTAACTATATTAGAAACTTTTTTTTTTATTTTGCACAGTCTATTTGCCCAGTTTTTATTTTTACACTGAATTGTTTCTTTAAACACTAAGGAAGCTTTCTGTTCTACTCTTGAGTTGAGATGACTGAGTAAAGGGGAAGGCCATATTAAAGGGGATGTAAAGTATTCTTATTAAGATTAGGAATTCTGGCAGAATCCCTTAAATCAAGCAACTTTGCAATATACATGCTTTGCTTTGTTCTTACTGTTGTGAAGATAAAGATAAAGATAAAACCCAGTGTCTTCAGCTCTAAAAGGCAGCTTTAGCGGTTCTGGAAACGTAGGCAGTTGGCTGCCATCCCTATCTCTCACTGCAGCCACGGCCAGTTGGAACAGAGAATACACAAACTTGCTTGCCTCTGATTGGCTCCTGCTGCACACATGGACCTGAGCAGTAGGAATGGGATTGGGTTACATTACAGCAGAAACCACGAAACTGAGGATGCAGAGGAAAACAGACTGATTATTTCAACAACAATAAGAATAAAGTAAATCATGTATATTGCTTGTTTTTAGGGAATCTATCAGAATCCCTTAATGTAATTTGAAGCATTTATATCCCTTTTAAGTATAATCTAATATGAAAAAAATCTTTAGGTTTGTATTTTTCTTGTTTTGATTTTTTTATGATCCATTCTATTGACATTGTAAATATGTTAAATCACAGATTAATGTTTTCATTAACAATTTTTTTGTAATTATTTTCAAATTTGGCACTATTTATTTTGTTGAGTGTTTTGGTATCACTTTATCAGAATATTACTTTAGAATTAGAATTACTTTAGAGTTCTCTTTTTTTAAATTTGCTATCCCTTGCATGAAGGAATTGTTCTATTTCCATGAGAATAAATAATTATTTCACTGTGACCTCTTATTACACATAATACTATTTCTTTAGTTCATTTTAGAGGGCCACATTGTATTTATCTGACAGGATGCACTGTTCCATATACTTGTTTCTTATGCTATTTTTGAGAAATTATAGCATTTACTGTATTCATGCTAATTTGGTTATTCCTGAATCTTGAAGTCATGCAAATATGAAATAATCTTTATCATTTTGTGCTTAGTATGCAGGAGGTCTTTTAGCAAAATAGTCTAATTATCAGAATTATCCATTCAGTTCACTCATGTATTTTACATTCTTTAAATGACCAGCATGATAGCATATGCAACATAATAAAGGCATATGCAAATAAAAACACAGCAGTCAGTGCAAAATAATAAAACCATATATCAGTGGGAGTCTAATTGTCCCTGGTGGTCAACAATTCCTACATCTTTCACAAATTTCTTTTTGTGATGGAATTATATCCGTAATCAGTTGAATATTTCAACATATTATCAGTATTTATCCAGCTAGTTTATTTAAAAGTTTCCATTGTTTCCATTAGAAGCACATTGCTTGAGAAAAGAGATTATCATATCATGCAGTTCAAGTGTGTACACTTGATTCAATGGCCAACACTAAGGGGCAGATTTATCGAAGGTTGAATTTCAAATTTGTGAATTTTTTTTACATTAATACATTTGAATATACAGTAGAACCCCCATTTTACGTTTTTAAGGGGACCAGAAAAAAAATGTCTAAAATCCAGTAAAATATAAAATCAGGGAAATTTGTTATGCATAATATGTAGGTTGGACCCCAAAACAACAATGTAAAATGAGGGAAAACTTAAAATCAGGAAATGTAAAATGGGGGTTCTACTGTACTCACAACTCGACTGGGAGGTTATTTAGGGAAAAACCGTTAACGTCTAAAGCTCAAACAAATAATATCGATCTGAAAACTCAAATCAAATTTGAATCGAATTTGACTAAACTCAAATCGAGTTTTTTCTCTGAAAAAACTTGAATGTCAGGAAGGCTATTAACATCTTAAAATGGGTCACTGGACCTCTGCCATTGACCTCTACATGAACTCGGCAGGTTTTACGTGTCAAATTCGAGTTGTTCCCAAGTTCAACGTATGATAAATCTCGAATTCAAGTTTCAAGAACTCGAGTTTTGACCAAAAATCCAACTCAAAAACTCGAAATCTAACCCTTAATGCATAAATACAAAGTGTTTACATTTATCTTATTATTTCTACTCTAATGAAAATAGAGTAACCTATGTAAGAAAACCAGTAACAGGTTGTGCATGAAACAAATCAATGTGCCAGCAAAAGTGAGTCCCTTTAAAGGCTGTTTTTCATTTTCATAAATGGGAAATAGTGTTTCCATTCATCTAACTCGTACTACATTAATTTATAGAAAATAATATATAAGGTGTATATAATCCATCAGCATAAAAAATTCTGTTCATTACTATAATTCTGGAGATGTGTGGTGTATTATTGTGTCGTTTTTTCTATTTCTATTTGACAGGATACCTGGTTTTTATGCAATCAAAACTTGCCTCCAAGCCCAGAATTCAAAAATAGGCACCTGATTTGAGGCCACTAAAGAAACATCCAAGGGGTTGAAAAGCAACATGTTGCTTGCACACCACTGTTTGGGGGTCACTGGTCTATAGAGATATATGCTATAATAGAATGTGTACGATAGCAATTCCCATGACAGACCACACAAAAAGAAAATTACCTATGAAACTTTAACAAAGAACAATAAGGGAAATTTGATAACAGTAATAAAAGCTATAAAAGCTAAGTGAATACTTTTTTGCACATATTAAAGGGACTCTTATTTTTCTAAATTACACTGTTTTCACTGCAAATAAGTCACTCTACAATATAATATTTAATTCCTGAACCATCAAGTGTATTTTTTAAGTTGTAATATTGATGTGTAGGCAGCCATCTCAGCTCATTTTGCCTGGTCATGTGATTTCAGAAAGAGCCAGCACAGAACTGCTTTCTGGCAGGCTGTTGTTTCTCCTACTTAATGTAACTAAATATGATGCAGTGGGTCCTGACTTTTTCTATTGAGTGCTGTTCTTAGATCTACCAGGTAGCTGTTATCTTGTGTTAGGGAATTTTATTGAAAGTAAAAAAAATTACAGAAAATAATATAAACATTTTTAGAAACAGAAAAATCACATTATTAAACCAACATTAATTTAACCCTTTCCCTGCCAGCCGTTTTGTCCTAGATGCGAACATCACTTTAAGAGCCTTTCCTGGGGTGGTCTTTTAGTTAACCCAGGAAAACAGTATATTGTTTTTTTCAGGACAACCTGAACTTTCACAATATGCAAGAATTTTGGTGTAATTCTACTTCTGTAAAAAAATATTGGATTCTAAGTGTCAAATAAAATGAAAAAAATCATGTTTCACGAAGAACAATCACATATATCAGAAACATCATTCATTTTATGTATGAGAACACAGCCGATTTAGAAAGGTCTATGTCTCCTGAACGCGACAATACCAAATATATATAGTTTTATGGAGATTTCTCACTTGTATAGCTCAAAATCTACAAGCAGTACACAACCAAATTTCCAAAGCAACGCTCCCCAAACGGCATACTTTTGATTTCAAGGCCAAACATTCCGCTAACAGTAGGTTTACCCTAGAAAACTACCCATTACTAGAAAGAACAGATTCTGGTGAATCAAAAATGGGTAGAAATATCTTTGTACTCCAAACTACCAAGTTGCAATTGTTTCCTAAAGTTATAATGTTTTATAGAAATTGGTGAATTTTTTGAAAAATGACCTCAAAGCTTCCACTCTACAGCAACATATCTCCCACACATCATTAGGTATCAATGTAAAACACCCCAAATATAAAATCCTGGGTCCACTGAACAGTTTGATGCCCAATATGAATAGATGTACCCAAGCACGTGGCATAGGGGGCCCCAAAAGGAAGACCCCCCGTTTGTTCTGTCATTTCAGATACTGCAAAATCAACACATTTACATAGTTTTGGGGGGCGGCAAAGGTAGAAAAAAGTACATTCACCCCAGAAAACCATATATTTTCGGAAAGTACACATTCCCCTGAATCCAAATTGGGTATTCATGTCTTTCTAAGCCAAAGTACCAAGCCGCAAACCATTCCTAAATTTGGTGATTTTGGTGACATTTCCAAAAATCACCTCAAAATATCTACCCTGCAGCATCGTATTACCCACATACTTTTAGGTATCAAGAGAAATCACCCCAAATATGAAAGCCTAGGGTCCTCTGAACAGTTTGATGCCCAATATGTATAGGTGTACCCAAGCACGTGGAATATAGGGGCCCTAAAATGAAGACCCCCCCCCTTGTATGTTCTGTCATTTCAGGTACTGCAAAATCAACACATTTACATCGTTTTGGGGGGGCAAAGGTAGAAAAAAGTAAGTTCACCCCAGAAAACCATATATTTTCGGAAAGTTCACATTCCCACAAATCTAAATTGGGTATGCATGTCTTTCTACTACAAAGTACCAAGCCGCAAACCATTCCTAAATTTGGTGATTTTGGGGACATTTCCAAAAATGACTTCAAAATTTCTACCCTGCAGCATCGTATTACCCACATACTTTTAGGTATCAAGACAAATCACCCCAAATATGAAAGCCTGGGGTCCTCTGAACAGTTTGATGCCCAATATGTATAGGTGTACCCAAGCACGTGGCGTATAGGGGCCCCAAAACGAAGACCCCCATATGGTCTGTCATTTCAGGTACTGCAAAATCAACACATTTACATTGTTTTGAGGGGGGCAAATGTAGAAAAAAGTAAGTTCACCCCAGAAAACCATATATTTTCGGAAAGTACACATTCCCACGAATCTAAATTGGGTATGCATGTCTTTGTACTCCAAAGTACCAAGCCGCAAATCATTCCTAAATTTGGTGATTTTGGTGACATTTCCAAAAATCACCTCAAAATATCTACCCTGCAGCATCGTATTAGCCACATACTTTTAGGTATCAAGAGAAATCACCCCAAATATGAAAGCATAGGGTCCTCTGAACAGTTTGATGCCCAATATGTATAGGTGTACCCAAGCACGTGGAATATAGGGGCCCTAAAATGAAGACCCCCCCCTTGTATGTTCTGTCATTTCAGGTACTGCAAAATCAACACATTTACATTGTTTTGAGGGGGGCAAATGTAGAAAAAAGTAAGTTCACCCCAGAAAACCATATATTTTCGGAAAGTACACATTCCCACGAATCTAAATTGGGTATGCATGTCTTTGTACTACAAAGTACCAAGCCGCAAATCATTCCTAAATTTGGTGATTTTGGGGACATTTCCAAAAATGACTTCAAAATCTCTACCCTGCAGCATCGTATTACCCACATACTTTTAGGTATCAAGAGAAATCACCCCAAATATGAAAGCCTAGGGTCCTCTGAACAGTTTGATGCCCAATATGTATAGGTGTACCCAAGCACGTGGCATATAGGGGCCCCAAAAGGAAGACCCCCATATGGTCTGTCATTTCAGGTACTGCAAAATCAACACATATACATAGTTTTGGGGGGAGCAAAGGTAGAAAAAAGTACATTCACCCCAGAAAACCATATATTTTCGGAACGTACACATTCCCACGAATCTAAATTGGGTATGCATGTCTTTGTACTACAAAGTACCAAGCCGCAAATCATTCCTAAATTTTGTGATTTTGGGGACATTTCCAAAAATGACTTCAAAATTTCTACCCTGCAGCATCGTATTACCCACATACTTTTAGGTATCAAGAGAAATCACCCCAAATATGAAAGCCTAGGGTCCTCTGAACAGTTTGATGCCCAATATGTATAGGTGTACCCAAGCACGTGGCATATAGGGGCCCCAAAATGAAGACCCCCATATGGTCTGTCATTTCAGGTACTGCAAAATCAACACATATACATAGTATTGGGGGGAGCAAAGGTAGAAAAAAAGTACATTCACCCCAGAAAACCATATATTTTCGGAAAGTACACATTCCCGCGAATCCAAATTGGGTATGCATGTCCTTGTACTCCAAAGTACCAAGCCGCAAGCCTTTCCTAAATTTGGCGATAAAAGCAACAGTTTTTACATTTTTGAAAATTGCCTAAAAATATTGCAATTGGCCGCATTTATCTCACCCAATTTCTTACATCCAATTCTAAAACACCATAAATACTGATGCCAAGGGTCAACTGAACCGTTTGATGCCCAATATGCATTGATATACCAAGGCAGCTGGCATGTGCGGACCCCAAATCAAAATAGTGCATATGATTTTTCTCGGCTGCCGATTCGCCCTCTGTGAACATAGACCCTTGACTTCATATTATGTGCCTCAAGACCCTCCTAACAGCAAAGACCCCCCCAAAACCATATATTTTTGGAAAGTACACATTCTGACGAATCCAAAAAAGATAAAGACATCTTTCTACACCAAACTGCAAAGCTTTTCTAAACGCAGAGGTTTTTACATTTCTGAAAATCGCCTAAAATTGTTGCAGTTTGCCGCATTTATCGCACACAATGTTTTACGTATAAAGAAAAATCACCCTAAATATGGACGTCAGAGGTCTACTAAATAGTTTGATGCCCAATATGCATAGATTTACCAAAGTATGTGGCGTGTACGGACCCCAAATGAAAAACATGCCTATGAATTTTCACGCTAGCCAACTAAGCTGCAGAAAAGAGAGCCCCAACTGTGCGTTATGTGCCATAAGACCCCAAAACTGTAAAAAGACCCCCAAAAACCCATATATTTTTGGAAAGCATATATTCTGGCGAATCAAACTAAGTAAAATAAATCTTTCTATACCAAAGCACAAACAGCAAAACTATACTAAAGATACATAAGGAACAATAATGCATGGATAAAATTGCAATAAAACCACAAAAATAGCGTAAATCAATGAAATAACAAAATAATTGATCCGACAGCTTAATTAGTGGCCGAAATCGATTATCCAATAGTCACGCTGTCAAAATAACATGCTTTTAGGCAAAACAAACAGTACAATGAATAAGTAAAAAAAAAAAAAAAAACCTGTTTGTGAGTTTTTGTGTATAAATATTTGTGCACTAATAAAAGTTGTCTGAGTGTGCAAATACATGTAATTAAGTGTAAATAAGTGTACAAAATCGACCAAGTGTGCTAAAATAAAAAAATAAAAAATACAAATTTTTACTAAAATGTTTATGTAAGTGTATAAATGTACTGTAGGTATGTGTAAGTGCAGGTAAGTGTGTAAAAAAAACGTGCACTTACCGTTTTTGTAGCAGGAGGATCGCTGGAACCGAAGGAGGACTCCTGGCAGCGTGTCTGCAGAGTTACTGCGCAGCAGGAAGTGAGTGGGCGGGTGGTGCGACGAGGAGGAGGTAAGCAAGCAGCAGCAGCGCTTACATTGCGCTTCTGCTACTTTGAAGTCGGATCTGCAACAATCGCGTCGCAGATCCGACTTGACAGCCCCCCAGCCACGTTGCCCAGGGGGCTGTCTACCCTCCTGACTCTCTGCAGAGGCGGCAAAAGCCGCCGATGCAGAGAGAAGGGCTCAGCTGCAATAGAACGTACGAGGTACGTTCTTGGCAGCCTGAGCCCTGAACCGCCAGCACGTACGCCGTACGTGCTTGGCGGTTAAAGGGTTAATGAAAGTAAGTTCCCTTATCATTAAATCCTGTTTTGTTTCTACCTGGCACAGCCTCTTTCCTCACCCCTCCTTTTGACTTCGAATTTTGGGGTACTCTCCTCACTCTCCAGGTCAATCTCAATATCCCCCTCTTGACTCAAAACTTCCTGCCCACTCTCGTTTTCCCTCTTTCCTCTTTCTATTCCTTTTTCCCAAGGCCCTAGCCTTCCTCTTCTCTCTTTTCTTCCTCCCTCAGCCACATCTCCCTAGTTCTTACCTTCTGGCAGAACAAACCTATTGCCTGTTGCTACCACTATTTTTGGGGAGGTGTCTTTCTTTTTAATGGAGGCTTTCTTTCCCACTGCTCTCCACTTCCCCTCTCTTCTTGGCTGACGGGCCCTCTTCTCACCCTTTGGGTAACTTCTCTGCTGCCCTACCCACCACCTTGCTACATGGGGCACTGGATTTCAGCTGTACAACCTCCCTCTCTGATCCCACCACTTCAGAAGTTGGGGCACCCTCCTGAACAATCTCCATTCCCTGGCCAATTTCCTAATGTAAATTAGGGCAATCTCTAACAATGTTGTGCCAGGCATCAGGGCAAGAAAATTGCAGCAGATTTCCTGGCATTCTTTACTGGGGTGCACAGTTACACCACAGAGGGTGAACTTCACCACTGGGCATTTAGCTGCAAAGTGCCTGTTTGAGCCACACCTAAAACACACCCTGGGTTCACCGGGATAGAAGCAAACCCCCCTGTCCTTACCAAAAAAGAAGGAAGGTGTTTGGGAACATAGAAATTCATGTACAGTTTGACCTGTACCTTCCACCCTCGTATCCAGAAACCCTCCTCATCATACAGTGGGGTAAGGGGGGACAGGACAGTGCATTGCCTCTTTAGCCAGACCATCACATCTTCCAGGGGACACACACGTTCGATCGTAGGATTAGCGCTAAATCGTTCGACTTCGATATTCGAAGTCGAACGATTTTAGTTCCTAGTCGAATATCGAGGGTTAATTAACCCTCGATATTCGACCCTTAGTAAATCTGCCCCTTAATCATTAGTGATGAGCAAATATTTTCACTAAGAATAGATTTTGCTACAAATTTTGTCTCAAAAACTACCAATTCACTTACTGTAATTTGCATTTGGAGAAAGAACTTGAGAAAAACAGCCAGTTACTTCAATGCATTTTCACAAATCATTTTGGCAAAGCAAAATGGGACAGATTTACATATGAATCATACTTCAGGGAAGAATCTATCCTGGGTAATAGTGACCATAATGTGTATACAATAGAGGAGTCAGGAGTTCCTAGGCTCACTTCATAGTTGCACTAGTGGCTCAGCTTAGTCTAGCCAGTGGCTGACTCAGGATATGATTAATAAATCTTTAATAAACATTAATGTAAACAAGGTGCCAGGGCCAGAAGACATATACCCCTAAGAGAGCTTACTTCAGTTTTAGACTGGCCCCTAGTTATGGTTTTCTCAGATTCACTTTCATCTTGCATGGTTCCTAAGGATTGGAAAAAGCTGATGTCATATTTAAAAAGGGATTACGATCTCAGCCTTGCAATTACAGGCCAGTAATTTTGACATCTGTGCTGGGTAAATTATTTGAAAGCTTGTTAAGAAATTACATTCAAAATTTTGTCCTAGTGAATGGCATTATGAGCAGCAATCAGCATGGCTTTATGAAGGATAGGTCACGTCAGACACAGATTTGATTGCTTTTTATGATGAGGTAAGTAAGATGCTGGACAGTGGGGGAGCAGAAGTTGTGATCTATTTGGATCTTGCCAAAGCGGTTGATAATGCGCCCCGCGAATGACTGCTTTCTAAACTGAGGTATGTTGGGCTTAATGAAGTTGTTTGCACGTGGACAGGAAACTGGCTACAGGATCGGTTACAGAGGGTGATTGTTAATGGTACATTCACTACTTGGAGAAAGGTTCTTAGTGGGGTCCATCAGGGCTTGGTATTGAGTCCACTTTTATTTAACTCGTTCATTAATTACTTGGGGGGGTATTGTAAGTGATGTATCAGTGTTTACAGATGACACAAAACTATCCAGCCCAATTAATTCCATCCAGGATGCAGCATACTTGCAACAGGATCTTGACAAACTAGCAATCTGGGCAATGTTGAGGTTCAATGTTGATAAATGTAAAGTCATGCACCTGGGATGTAAAAATATCCAAGCGACTTATACCCTTAATGGGACTGCACTAGGCAAATCCATAATGGAAAAGGACCTTGGAGTCCTTGTAGATAATAAGCTTGACTGTAGGAAGCAATGCCAGTCAGCACCATCAAGGACAAATAAGGTCTTGAGTAGTGGCGAATAAATCCACCAGACACAAATTTGCTAAAAATTTTCATGTTTCGCCACAACCTGCTGTCTTCTTTATCCAAGATTTGGACATTGCTATCTTGAAAGGAGTGTCCCCGGTCTTGTCCGCTGGTTTGAAAGAGGCGATTCCTGTCAAGGCGGAGAAACCATGCCTGAACAGAGGCAGGGCCTTCGACACCACCTGTCTGCTATAATACTGTTCACACATCCATTCATGCAATTCTCACAAGTACCACCTGTTTCTAGGAGTTATATGACACATTGGTAATCCTATCACATTAACTACACAGAATCAACAACTCTGTGAATTTCAGATGTCACCTCTCTGAAGAGTTAAAAAGTGCCATTGTGATTGGATTAGTGGAAGAGTCTATGGGGCGAAAATTTTAGAACTTCGCCGATTTACTAACGGTCACCGGTGTAACTTCACTAGCGAAAGAGATAGAATCTAGCGGTACTTCCCTTCATAATGCCTAGCAAATTTGCGCTCTGGCGAATGGACGTAACTACGCAAATTCACTAAGATGCAGATTTTACTGAACGTTTCCTCCTGCGCTAGACTAGCCTTCGCCACCTCAGACCAGGCGAAGTGCAATAGAGTAGATAGGAGTTCCTCAAAAAATAGTCCCAAATAGTCCCAAAAAACGCTAGAGTCTTTTCCTTTTTCAGGGTGATAGGCTGAAAAATAACGTAAATTTTTTTTTGGGTAACTGAGTTCCCCCATACATTTCCTAACATATAGCACATAAACTATACAGTGGGCTCATGTGTAGGGCAATATACAGTAACAACTTTTTTTTATTTTATCAAGGTTTCCCGGGCTCATGTAATTTATTTGCTGCAACATATACGTCCATTGAAGTTTAACTTTCCGCCGTATGCAAATTAGCCAACGCTGGTGCAACTTCACTTTGCTTGGAGCAGTAATGCTAGTGCAACTTTGTCAGTGTTCGGCACCCTGGATGCAACTTCGGATTTTAGTGTATTAGCGTTGTGTGTGTTGGTGAATTAGAGAGGGTACAGAAAGGGCAACTAAGCTGGTAAAAGGTATCTGAAATCTTAGCTATGAGGAAAGACTGACCAAACTGGGGTTGTTCATGCTGGAGAGGAGGCACTTAAAGGGTGATATGATAACTATGTATAAATATGTAAGGGGATCATATGATAATCTCTCGAATGCTTTATATATCAGTAGATCTTTCCAGTTGATGTAAGGTCCCGATTAGAAAAAAGGAAGTTCCGCCTAAATATTTGGAAGGTTTTTTTTACAGTGAGCGATGTGACGATGTGGAATATGCTCCCTGAATCAGTCCTCCAGGCTGATACATTAGATAGCTTTATGAAGGGGTTGGATGGCTTTTTAGGGAATATAGGGTTATGGAAGAAAGCTCACAGTACCAGTTGATCCAAGGACTAGTCCATTTTGGAGTCAGAAAGGATTTTTTCCCCCACTGAGGCAAATTGGAGAGGCTTTTTATGGGTTTTTTGCCTTTCTCTGGATCAACTAGCAGTAAGGCAGATTAAAATACAGTTAAGAGGTTGAATTTGATGGGTCGGTGTCTTTTTCCAACCTAACTTACCATGTTACTATGTAAAAAAATGTAATGATATATGAAAAATACCTTTGCATTTGTAAATTGATTCTACACAGTAAATCCATCTAATTCATACAAATCTCTAGTTGTCACAGATTGACAGACTGGCTCAGTTCATGTTCTGTCTATGTAACAACTATATGTCTTCTGAGCATAGCATTGATTTTCTTTTTCCCTTGGCTAATAATCAAAAAGATGCATTTATGAGATAAGAATCTTTATCTGAGCAAGAGAGCAAAGGTGATGCTATTTCATTATTGTAGAAAAGTAAACCAGGAAACTATTATGTGGCAAATATACTGAGGTGTTTGCTCCATGTAAGTTGCACTTTTAAAGCAATAAATGTGCTACCTTGCAGTGATGTTTATAAGCTTTATAACTTGAAAATCTTTCTCTAAAACTGTATCAATGCTTGCCCCTGCATTGTTCTTATTACTCAGTATAGAGACAGGCCTGAATTTTATATTTAGCCCTAACTTAACCTTTCTATGTAAAATTCATTGTTCTAATGGAGACTTTCAAAAATGTAGTTCCATTTGTTCTAATGTTACTTTCTCAAAAAATTTGAATATTTGAATTAGTTTGATTCTTTTGACAGTTATATTTATGTAAATTTACCAGCAATAAACTGAATACTATGTGCTAGACAAGAGTTAGATGCCAAGGTTTAAACTGGAATATATAGGACTAGTCATAATAATAAAATAATCATATGTAGCATATTTTCAGTTGTATAAGAACCCCATTACAAAACTAAATATACAAAAATCTAATGGTACATTCTGTTGGTTTTAAGTTACACTTCTCAGACCATAGCAGAATTTTGTTCTTAATGAAAATGTGCAAGTCATAGATGTAAACCGTTGCCAGACCAACACGCTCTTATGGTAATTTAGGCCTTGTCAATCAGGACTTGCTCGGCGGAACTTATATGCTTCACTGACACGAATAATTTGACAGCACTGTTAATTGGTGTTGTTGGCTTATACCAAATGACCAAACAGGGTCACAAGTCCACAGCTTGCTTATCAAGTGCTACTGCTTCCTTTCATGCTCAGGTATGTGACTATACAGAACCATCCTCCATTGCTCTACAAAACGTCTTTCCTGCACTGCTCTGTGCTGCTTGTTTTCTTTTAAAATAGTACGTTTAACTCATTCCATTTTACTTAAATATGTATGTGTGGCCCTTTCCTACAAGCCTACTTGCCTTTCCTGTGCATGTAACAATCTATGCTAGTGGTTCTTGAAAGATTAATCGTATGTCCTAATAAATTCTTCTATTTTTTATATATTTGTTTCTTTATTATTGGAGGTCCTCACATTCTTTTTGGATACAGTGTTTTAATATTTAAACCCTTAAAGCTGGAGTAGATTGTAAGTGCATTAAACACAAGCAGGTAGGTTGTCATACAAGGGCCATGCACAATTAAGGGGAAAGGTGCAGAGCAGTTTTTCTTAAATATGTATGTGTGGCCCTTTCCTACAAGCCTACTTGCCTTTCCTGTGCATGAAACAATCTATGCTAGTGGTTCTTGAAAGATTAATCGTATGTCCTAATAAATTCTTCTTTGTTTCTTTATTATTGGAGGTCCTCACATTCTTTTTGGATACAGTGGGGCTCATTTATTAACGCAGCGCAGCGCTAAAAAGAGCGCAGTGGCCTGACATTTGCCCAGCGCATGTGAGTATTTAATAATGTAGCGCACGATACCTTAACAGTGCGATTTGTGCGCTAATGTAGACACAGACAGGTGCGACGTGTGAAACTGCGTATCAGCTGTCGCAGTGCTTATAATAAATTGTGCGCACAGGAAGATACCGCAAAGGTAAGGATTAGTTGTGCTCATGTATGAATGCGCTGCTTTAATTAGTTGTGTCACATATTGCGCATATTGCGTTCACTTAGACGCATCTGCATTTGTTTCTGTGCTAATATTTGTTTGGTTGCAAAGGTGTTTAGCCTACCTGATACCCTTAAAGGAACCTTGGTCAATATAAACATGTTGGGTGGAAGGCATGGTTAATATGCACTTTACAGGGGTTGTTCATCTTTGAGTTAACTTTGAGTTAACAAACATCCCCACCAACAGCAGCACCATTGTATTTGCCAGAACCCAGTTTAGCAGTGTGGCTCTGCACACATATATAAAATTCTCTTTTAAGCAACATGAAACGCAAAAATGTGAATATACTAGCGCAGCTGGGCAGGAATGCGCATTTTGAAGAGCGTTACTATTACGCCACGAAGAGGCAGTCGTAAAAATTGTGGTGCTGTTGCCCGGGTGCAGTTTTGCACATATACAGACGCAAATCTGCGACGGCCGCAGTGCAAGCGCATTGTAGCCACGCCCACAGCCACGCCCCTAACAACCACGGCATTGTTTGCGACATAAATGCCCAATCTTTTGCGCAATGCGCATAAACAAAACCATCGCAAAAGCTCTGTGTTATGCGCAATATCACGCAAATATATTAGCGATCACGCTTGTGATGGCGCAGACAACCTTTTGCGTCCACTTATGCGCTGCGCTGCTTTAATAAATGAGACCCAGTGTTTTAATCTTTCAACCCTTAAAGCTGGAGTAGATTGTAAGTGCATTAAACACAAGCAGGTAGGTTGTCAGACAAGGGCCATGCACAATTAAGGGGAAATGTGCAGAGCAGTTTTTCAAAACAGGAGGTTTATTGTAGGATTGGGTGTGAGATAAAAGAGGCTAATGCAGGAAGTAGTATTCCCTACAGTAAGTAATATTCCTCTCCATATGACGTGGAGTGTATTTTACAGCAATATATTTTACTGATTTGGTGGGGTTATATCATAAATTGTGTGATTAATAGTTATTACTGCTATCAAGGGAAATATATAATAACAAAACTATAACTAAAACTTTTTGATAAAATGTATATTTCCCTTTAAATGAATTGTTTTATGTAAAAATAAAAACTGGATAGACAGAAAAGCTGTGCTAAATAAAAAAATATATCTAACATAGTTTGCCAAAAATGTATAAAGGCTGGATTCACTGGATGTCTAACATACTAGGCAGAAGACTACTTCCTGCTTTGCAGCTGTCTTGGTTTCCACTGATTGGTTACCAGGCAGTAACCAATCACAGACTTGAGAGGGGGCCACACAAAACTTTTGAATCTAAGCTGAATGCTAAGGATCAATTGCAAACTCACTGAACAGTTATGTCCCTTAAAGTTGCTGACTAACTCAGAGAGCTGAAAAGCAGGAAGTTGAGCTCTGTTCTGTTCTGTTAGACATCCAGTTAGAAAAGAGAAATATGTGCATGCGCGTTAGCTAAGATATTTTGTCTGAGGCAAGCTGATAATATTGTTTATAGTACATGATGATACATATGCAAGGTTGTCTAAGAAGAGACAGTACAGGGTCGTACAGAAAATCAAAGACAGAGGCCTACAAGGGTCGGCACGTAGGCATGTTAACCCTTCACTAACTATATTAGAAACATTTTTATTTTGCACAGCCTATCTATTTACACCGTTTTTATTTTCACACTGAACTGTTCCTTTAAGAACTCAACTAGAGGGCTAAAATTAGGGTACATCTTCTACAGAGTTATTATTTAGCAAGCCTTTATGCCTACACCAACTCCTATTGAGCGATAACAGGGAAAAACAGAAATATACAAATACGTACATATTTATACATACTTATGCAATATTTGTAATTTAATTTTTAATCTTTGATTCATCCAAAGAAAAACTTTATTTGTATAATGGTAGATTTAAAGATGCATTGATTTATATAGAAATATTTAATCCTCATCAACTGGTTAAATAGGTTAACTAAGCCTTTTGCTGACTTCATCAAAAGGAAAATATTATATTTTGGCTTTGTTAATATGCTACACGGAGCAGTCCTGTGACACTAAAGACTGTCTACATAAATATGTAGGCCTGGTCTTTTGCCTTTGAAAATGTGTTCCTTGTTCCCAAGCTCACAATGTAGTCTATGTCCATTGAGGGTTCTGATCCACAACAAAGTATGAGCAATAATCACCACCGGCCCAGAATAAGTGATGTAGAAGCACTGAAGAACCACTTAGAACTACCTATGCATCTTTTTATAGAGGAAAAGAGCAGTGTTTGGGAAGGTGTCTTTAGTTTAGGCATCCCATTAACTCCAGCAGTCTTATGGCAATGATTACATTCTTTACATGCCTATGTTGGAAAAATATACATTGTTAAAAAGGCGGTGGAAATTTGGATGCAAAATACACCCTTTGAGATTTGCTTTTCCTTTATTCAGTCAATGTTGATGTATCAACAGCTGTTATTTGGTACCACATTGTAGCCATATAAATGTTTTATATTGTTTGCATTCAGTGAACAATGGTAATGAAAACAATGGCATCTGGCTCTTATTGTAACTAGAAATGATCAAGATTTTAACCCTGTAAGTGCAGAAATTTCATAAAAAACACTACGTTTGGCATGTGAAAGAAAGGCATATTTGCCTATTTTGGATTCATCCGAATGTGTACTTTCAGAAAATATATAGTTATCTGGGGTTGACTTACTGATTTGCCGCTTTTATCCACAGCCACATACAGTAAATCAGGCACTATTTATTTTGGTAGTAGAAATATCTGCTATAAAATGTGCATGCACTAACTTCATTTTGGTAATACTATGCACAATGGGCATCAAACTGTTCAGTGAACCCCTGGCATTGATTTTTATGATGTTTTTTCTTTGTACCTTATGCTATGTGAGAGGTGACATGATAGAAAGTGGAAACTTTGAGGGTATTTTCAGTAGTTTGTAGTAGAAAGACAATGCTACTTATTTTGGATTCACCTCAATGTGTATTTTGTGTACTAAAATATATGGTTTAAGGGATCAACATATTTTTACCCCCTCAAAAATGCTATAAATGTGTTGACTTTTCAGTAGCTGAAGTCAGTGTCGGACTGGCCCGGCGGGACCGGTGGGCCAGAGCAGACCCACTCTCCAGATATCGGGAAAAAGTTCAGGTTCTCCTGAAGAGAACGATGTATAATTTTCCTATGCTAATGCTACTAAAGTGAGAATGTTTCAAAAACTTCTGGCACTGAGTACAAATTAAATGGAAAATTCTGCTGGCACTTAAAGGGTAAAATACAATTCACCAAATAATCACAAACAACTAATTTATGTATTCCAAAACAAATCAATTTGTTCATTCCTAAAACAGCTGGAATTGGTACTTCATGTAATGTTAATCTGATACCATTTCTTATTATGTCTTTATTAAGTTTGTAATTTTGAGACAAAACGATTGGTTCCTCAACATCCTGAGTATTCTATGAATTTTGAAACTTGTAGAATGGTTTTATTTATCTTTGCTACTGATAAATCCTATTGTTAAAGAGATGCAGATATAGAAAACAAGTATTGTTCACTGTTTGGCATGGGTTAGGAACATAGAATTTGTTCTTGTTGCTTTATAAAGGTATTACTAGAAATTTCAAACCTGCTAGTATACATATGAATTGAATAGTAAAGTTATGTTTACAAGATTGTTATTTTATTCATAAAGCTACAACAAGCAGAGAAAGTACCATTCCAGTCTTATATAATATAATTAGGCAGCAAAGCAAAGTATATGGAGATGATTGGGAAAGAACTGGGTTCTGAATGCTAAACAGTGATAATGTAAAGTCATTATTGAAAAATTGATGCATTAGTAATCAGACATATTGGATAATCCTCTAATCTGGCAAGATTGCACTCTCAACCTAGTTTTAACTCCCACCCTAGTTTTCATTCTAAAAATATGCTAACCTTAGTTCCATACCAACTGAGGTGACACACTGCCCCTCATGCTGCAAAGCAGTTATAGAAGTGGGTGGGAGCCCCATATGCACTATCCTGCCTCCCTGCTCGCTCATAGCTCAGATTACAGCAGGGAAGGGAGGGAGAGAGGAGCAAACTGAGCATGTTGAAGCCTGTGCCCTGGAGGTTTAAGATGAAAGAAGGAAGTCTGATATAAAAAAAAAGCCATTTTTGACACAATATAAAGACATGCAATGTTTCTTTTGATAGAAGACTCAGAGCAGGATTACGTTGAGGGTTTACTGGTGTTTTTATATAAACCTTTCTGATAAAGCTTACTTAGTTTTAACCTTTCCTTCTAATTTATGTCTAAGAAAATGTAACATATTAAAGCACTTTAAATTATTACAGCTACAGTTTTTTGGACTTTATTCTCATGAGGGTTGACAAAGAGCAGCACCCCACATAACCCTGTATACAAGGAGAATGTAAAGTGGTCTAGTGGGCCGGCGGAGGCGCCAGCCACAGTGATCTGCTCCTCTCTGCACTTATATCTATAAATTATGAATTAAGATGTATAAGAACGTGTGTGTATGTATATATATATAT
Organism: Xenopus laevis; assembly: GCF_017654675.1. Classification (NCBI taxonomy): domain Eukaryota; kingdom Metazoa; phylum Chordata; class Amphibia; order Anura; family Pipidae; genus Xenopus; species Xenopus laevis. The sequence goes on along the minus strand of NC_054382.1, from coordinate 49,291,224 downwards.
ATATATATATATATATATGTATATATATATATATATATATATATATATATATATATATATATATATAGATATATATATATATATATATATAGATATATATATATTGTGTAGTGATGGGCGAATTTGCCGGCGCCCGTTTTGGCGCGAATTTTCACGCCCGTTTCGCGAATTTATTCGCTGGCGGCGAAACGCGCGAATTCGCGCCTGGCGAATAAATTCGCCCATCACTAATATTGTGCATACTGCTACTGAAAAATGCCTTACCCTTTTCAGTAGCAGTATGCACAAAATGTCTCTGTCTTAAATATATTGATAATGGGTTGAGTGCAGAGGACTCTTGTATTTGTCTATATGTACTTTGTGGTCACTAGGGATGTAGCGAACGTCGGAAAAAAAGTTCGCGAACATATTCGCGAACTTGCGCAAAAATGCGAGCGGTTCGCGAACGGTTCGCGAACCCCATAGACTTCAATGGGAAGGCGAACTTTAACATCTAGAAAAGACATTTCTGGCCAGAAAAATGATTTTAAAGTTGTTTAAAGGGTGCAACGACCTGGACAGTGGCATGCCAGAGGGGGATCAAGGGCAAAAATGTATCTGAAAAATCTGCCTGTGTGTGCTTGGAAGAGATAGTGTAGGGGGAGAGCTGTTAGTGATTTCAGGGACAGATGATAGTAAGTTTGCTGGCTAGTAATCTGCTTGATACTGCTCTGTATTGGAGGGACAGAAGTCTGCAGGGATTTGAGGGACATTTTAGCTTAGGTAGCTTTGCTGGCTAGTAATCTACTGTTCTCTTTAAACAACTGCCATACGTTGACCTTGTAGGCATTGTTTGCCCAGTTTTTTTGGACGCAGCCACTGAAGCACAGTTGCCATAAAAAATATGCCATATAAATGCTGAAAATAGTAATTTTTCGCCATACGTTGACCTTGTAGACATTGTTTGCCCAGTTTTTTTGGTTGCAGCCACTGAAGCACAGTTGCCAGAAAAAATATGCCATATAAATGCTGAAAATAGTCATTTTTTGCCATACGTTGACCTTGTAGGCATTGTTTGCCCAGTTTTTTTGGTCGCAGCCACTGAAGCACAGTTGCCAGAAAAAATATGCCATATAAATGCTGAAAATAGTAATTTTTTGCCATATACGTTGAGTCAACGTATGGCAAAAAATGACTATTTTCAGCATTTATATGGCATATTTTTTCTGGCCTCTGTGCTTCAGTGGCTGCGGCCAAAAAAACTGGGCAAACAATGCCTACAAGGTCAACGTCGTTGACCTTGTAGGCATTGTTTGCCCAGTTTTTTTGGCCGCAGCCACTGAAGCACAGAGGCCAGAAAAAATATGCCATATAAATGCTGAAAATAGTCATTTTTTTGGTCGCAGCCACTGAAGCACAGTTGCCAGAAAAATTATGCCATATAAATGCTGAAAATATGCATTTTTTTGGTTGCAGCCACTGAAGCACAGAGGCCAGAAAAATTATGCCATATAAATGCTGAAAATATAAATTTTTTTGGTTGTAGCCACTGAAGCACAGAGGCCAGAAAAATTATGCCATATAAATGCAGAAAATATGCATTTTTTTGGTCGCAGCCACTGAAGCACAGTTGCCAGAAAAATTATGCCATATAAATGCTGAAAATATAAATTTTTTTGGTTGCAGCCACTGAAGCACAGAGGCCAGAAAAATTATGCCATATAAATGCTGAAAATATGCATTTTTTTGGTCGCAGCCACTGAAGCACAGTTGCCAGAAAAATTATGCCATATAAATGCTGAAAATATGCATTTTTTTGGTTGCAGCCACTGAAGCACAGAGGCCAGAAAAATTATGCCATATAAATGCAGAAAATATGCATTTTTTTTGGACGCAGCCACTGAAGCACAGTTGCCAGAAAAAATATGCCATATAAATGCTGAAAATAGTCATTTTTTGCCATACGTTGACCTTGTAGACATTGTTTGCCCAGTTTTTTTGGTTGCAGCCACTGAAGCACAGAGGCCAGAAAAAATTAAACCAGTAGGGTTTGCACCCTAGTTTGTAACGGTGGCGGAGGGAGGAGGAGGACGCTAAAGGACAGCTGTGTGTGGAGTCATGAGGCTTGAAGAGAAGGACAGCTGCATAGAAGTCAGAACAAGTCTTCCGGCGTGCAGTAACCCTCCGAGATCCACCCCTCATTCATTTTAATAAAGGTCAGGTAATCGACACTTTTGTGACCTAGGCGAGTTCTCTTCTCAGTTACAATCCCTCCTGCTGCACTGAAGGTCCTTTCTGAGAGCACACTTGAGGCTGGGCAAGACAAGAGGTTCATGGCAAATTGTGACAGCTCTGGCCACAGATCAAGCCTGCGCACCCAGTAGTCCAGGGGTTCATCGCTCCTCAGAGTGTCGATATCTGCAGTTAATGCCAGGTAGTCCGCTACCTGCCGGTCGAGGCGTTCTTTGAGGGTGGATCCAGAAGGGTTGTGGCGCTGCCTTGGACAGAAAAACATTTGCATGTCTGACGTTACAGACTGGCCAAAGGGCTTTGTCCTTGCAGGTGTGCTCGTGGCAGGATTACTGGCACCTCTGCCCCTGGAATGTTGATGAGTTCCTGAAGTGACATCACCCTTAAAAGCATTGTACAACATGTTTTGCAGGCTGGTTTGTAAATGCCGCATCTTTTCGGACTTGTGGTATGTTGGTAACATTTCTGACACTTTATGCTTGTACCGAGGGTCTAGTAGCGTTGCGACCCAGTACAGGTCCTTCTCCTTAAGCCTCTTGATACGGGGGTCCTTCAACAGGCATGACAGCATGAAAGACCCCATTCTCACAAGGTTGGATGCAGAGCTATCCATCTCCGCTTCCTCATTATCAAGGACTGCATCATCCACGGTCTCCTCCCCCCAGCCACGTACAAGACCAGGGGTCCCCAAAAGGTCACCACTAGCCCCCTGGGAAGCCTGCTCCTGTTGGTCCTCCTCCTCCTCCTCCACAAAGCCACCTTCCTCCTCTGACTCCACTTCTGGCACCTCTCCCTGCGTTGCAGCAGGTGCCTGGGTTCGTTCTGGTGATTCCGACCAGAAATCGTGCGCTTCCAGCTCCTCGTCACGCTGGTCTACAGCCTCATCTGTCACTCGTCGCACGGCACGCTCCAGGAAGAAAGCGAAGGGTATTAGGTCGCTGATGGTGCCTTCGGTGCGACTGACCATATTTGTCACCTCTTCAAAAGGTCGCATGAGCCTGCAGGCATCGCGCATAAGCACCCAGTAACGGGGGAAAAAATCCCCAGCTGTGCAGATCCAGTCCTACCACCCAGTTCAAAAAGGTACTCGTTGACGGCCCTTTGTTGTTGCAGCAGACGTTCCAACATAAGGAGCGTTGAATTCCAGCGAGTCTGGCTGTCAGAAATCAAACACCTGACTGGCATGTTGTAGCGCTGCTGAATGTCAGCAAGGCGTGCCATGGCTGTGTAGGAACGTCTGAAATGGGCCGACACCTTTCTGGACTGGGTGAGAACGTCCTGGAATCCTGGGTACTTGGAGACAAAACGTTGGACTATTAAATTTAACACATGTGCCATGCAGGGCACATGTGTTAAATTGCCTAGTCTCAACGCTGCCAACAGATTGCTTCCATTGTCACACACCACTTTTCCGATCTGCAGTTGGTGTGGGGTCAGCCACCGATCGGCCTGTGACTGCAGAGATGACAGGAGTACAGATCCGGTATGGTTTTTGCTTTCCAGGCACGTCATCCCAAGACAGCGTGACAACGGCGTACCTGGCACGTCGAATAGCCTAGGGGGAGCTGGGGGTGCACAGGTGTGGAGGAGGAGAAGGAGGACCCAGCAGCAGAGTAAGAAGAAGAAGAAGACGAGGTAGAGAGCGATGGAGGAGTAGAGGTGGTGGCAGAACCGCGTGCAATCCGTGGCGGTGACACCAACTCCACTGTTGTTGTTGAGCTACCCATTCCCTGCTTCCCAGCCATTACCAAGTTCACCCAGTGGGCAGTGTAGGTGACATACCTGCCCTGACCATGCTTGGAGGACCATGCGTCAGTAGTCATATGGACCTTTGGCCCAACACTAAGTGACAGAGATGCGGTAACTTGGCTCTGCATATGTTGGTACAGGTGTGGTATTCCCTTTTTAGAAAAAAAATTGCGGCTGGGTACCTTCCACTGCGGTGTCCCAATTGCTACAAATTTGCGGAAGGCCTCAGAGTCCACCAGCTGGTATGGTAAAAGCTGGCGGGCTAAGAGTGCAGACAAGCCAGCTGTCAGACGCCGGGCAAGGGGGTGACAGTCAGACATTGGCTTCTTACGCTCAAACATGGCCTTCACAGAAACTTGGCTGGTGGCAGATGACTGGGAATGGGAACAGGTGGTCAAGGTGGAAGGCGGAGTGGAGGGTGGTTCAGACGGGTCAAGGAGAGCAGAGGTAGAGCAGTAAGATGCTGGACCAGAAGGAGTGTGGCTTTTAGTTTGCCTGTTGCCTTTGAGGTGTTGCTCCCAAAGTGCTTTGTGCTTGCCGCTCATGTGCCTTCGCATAGAAGTTGTACCTATGTGGCTGTTGGGCTTACCAAGGCTCAGTTTCTGACTGCACTCATTGCAAATTACAATGCTTTTGTCAGAGGCACACACATTAAAAAAATCCCACACTGCTGACTTTTTGGAAGTGTGCGATCTGGCGGTAACAGTAGAAGTTGGCGGCATTGGCGGCAATGGCGGGTGCGTTGGCCGGCTGAACACAGGTGCCGATACATGTTGTTGCCCTACTGATCCCTGCGGGCTGTCCTCCCTGCTTCTTCTAAGTCTTATTCTCCTACTGCCTCTCTGACTCTCCGTCTCTCCATCTGAACTACCCTCCTCTTGCTCTCTTCTACTAGGCACCCACAAAACATCAATCTCCTCATCATCATTCTCCTCAGATGCATCAATTTCTTCTGACACATCACAGAAGGAAGCAGCAGCGGGGACCTCCTCCTCATCACTCATTATGTCCATCTCTATCGTGTTCTCTGCCAGAATTAAATCTGGTGTAAGGTCCTCATCTCCTTCATCTTCTTCTGGCAATAATGGTTGCGCATTACTCAGTTCAAGAAACTCATGGGAAAATAACTCCTCTGACCCCAGTGAAGAAGGGGCACCGGTGGTGGAGGAAGTGTTACGTGGGGTGGCCATAGCAGTGGAGGATGAGGAGGATGTTGTGGTAAAGTTAGAAACGGTAGAGGATGGGGTGTGCTGTGTAAGCCAGTCAACTACCTCTTCAGCATTTTGGGAGTTCAGGGTCATTGGCTTTTTAAAACTGGGCAATTTGCTAGGGCCACAGGATTGCATAGCAGCACGGCCCCTAGCACGGCCTCTGCGTGGCGGCCTGCCTTTGCCTGGCATTATTTTTAAAAAAACAACAACAACAACAAAAACTCAGTTGGTTTTTCTGGAAACGATAATACACACAGCTAGATGGCGGGTTGAAGAAAACAGTGTGCAAATAATGCCTACAAGGTCAACGTATACACTACTACAGCGGTGGATACGGATTACGTAAAATATATGAATGCTGCTTGAAAAAAAGTAACTCAAGTGGTTTTTCTAGAGACGATAATATTATCAATATTTAGACAAAATGTGAACAAGCTCACACAGCTAGATGGCGGGTTGAAGAAAACAGTGTGCAAATAATGCCTACAAGGTCAACGTATACACTACTACAGCGGTGGATACGGATTACGTAAAATATATTATGGCTGCTTGAAAAAAGTCACTCCGGTGTTTTTTCTGGAGACGGTAATATTATGGATATTTAGACAGAATGTGAACAAGGTCACACAGCTAGATGGCGGGTTGAAGAAAACAGTGTGCAAATAATGCCTACAAGGTCAACGTATACACTACTACAGCGGTGGATACGGATTACGTAAAATATATTATGGCTGCTTGAAAAAAGTCACTCCGGTGTTTTTTCTGGAGACGGTAATATTATGGATATTTAGACAGAATGTGAACAAGGTCACACAGCTAGATGGCGGGTTGAAGAAAACAGTGTGCAAATAATGCCTACAAGGTCAACGTATACACTACTACAGCGGTGGATACGGATTACGTAAAATATATGAATGCTGCTTGAAAAAAAGTAACTCAAGTGGTTTTTCTAGAGACGATAATATTATCAATATTTAGACAAAATGTGAACAAGCTCACACAGCTAGATGGCGGGTTGAAGAAAACACTGTGCAAATAATGCCTACAAGGTCAACGTATACACTACTACAGCGGTGGATACGGATTACGTAAAATATATGAATGCTGCATGAAAAAAGTCACTCCGGTGTTTTTTCTGGAGACGGTAATATTATGGATATTTAGACAGAATGTGAACAAGGTCACACAGCTAGATGGCGGGTTGAAGAAAACAGTGTGCAAATAATGCCTACAAGGTCAACGTATACACTACTACAGCGGTGGATACGGATTACGTAAAATATATTATGGCTGCTTGAAAAAAGTCACTCCGGTGTTTTTTCTGGAGACGGTAATATTATGGATATTTAGACAGAATGTGAACAAGGTCACACAGCTAGATGGCGGGTTGAAGAAAACAGTGTGCAAATAATGCCTACAAGGTCAACGTATACACTACTACAGCGGTGGATACGGATTACGTAAAATATATGAATGCTGCTTGAAAAAAAGTAACTCAAGTGGTTTTTCTAGAGACGATAATATTATCAATATTTAGACAAAATGTGAACAAGCTCACACAGCTAGATGGCGGGTTGAAGAAAACACTGTGCAAATAATGCCTACAAGGTCAACGTATACACTACTACAGCGGTGGATACGGATTACGTAAAATATATGAATGCTGCTTGAAAAAAGTCACTCCGGTGTTTTTTCTGGAGACGGTAATATTATGGATATTTAGACAGAATGTGAACAAGGTCACACAGCTAGATGGCGGGTTGAAGAAAACAGTGTGCAAATAATGCCTACAAGGTCAACGTATACACTACTACAGCGGTGGATACGGATTACGTAAAATATATTATGGCTGCTTGAAAAAAGTCACTCCGGTGTTTTTTCTGGAGACGGTAATATTATGGATATTTAGACAGAATGTGAACAAGGTCACACAGCTAGATGGCGGGTTGAAGAAAACAGTGTGCAAATAATGCCTACAAGGTCAACGTATACACTACTACAGCGGTGGATACGGATTACGTAAATATATTATGGCTGCTTGAAAAAAGTCACTCCGGTGTTTTTTCTGGAGACGGTAATATTATGGATATTTAGACAGAATGTGAACAAGGTCACACAGCTAGATGGCGGGTTGAAGAAAACAGTGTGCAAATAATGCCTACAAGGTCAACGTATACACTACTACAGCGATGGATACGGATTACGTAAAATATATGAATGCTGCTTGAAAAAAGTCACTCCGGTGTTTTTTCTGGAGACGGTAATATTATGGATATTTAGACAGAATGTGAACAAGGTCACACAGCTAGATGGCGGGTTGAAGAAAACAGTGTGCAAATAATGCCTACAAGGTCAACGTATACACTACTACAGCGGTGGATACGGATTACGTAAAATATATTATGGCTGCTTGAAAAAAGTCACTCCGGTGTTTTTTCTGGAGACGGTAATATTATGGATATTTAGACAGAATGTGAACAAGGTCACACAGCTAGATGGCGGGTTGAAGAAAACAGTGTGCAAATAATGCCTACAAGGTCAACGTATACACTACTACAGCGGTGGATACGGATTACGTAAAATATATGAATGCTGCTTGAAAAAAGTCACTCCGGTGTTTTTTCTGGAGACGGTAATATTATGGATATTTAGACAGAATGTGAACAAGGTCACACAGCTAGATGGCGGGTTGAAGAAAACAGTGTGCAAATAATGCCTACAAGGTCAACGTATACACTACTACAGCGGTGGATACGGATTACGTAAAATATATGAATGCTGCTTGAAAAAAGTCACTCCGGTGTTTTTTCTGGAGACGGTAATATTATGGATATTTAGACAGAATGTGAACAAGGTCACACAGCTAGATGGCGGGTTGAAGAAAACAGTGTGCAAATAATGCCTACAGGACAAATAATGCCTAAAAGGTCAACTTATACACTACTACAGCGGTAGTAAAATAAAAAAAAGTAAAATAAAAAAAAAATGAATATTAAAAAAAAAAATTAAAGTTGGTGCTGCTGAACTACTAGGAGCAGCAGATTAGCACACCAGTCCCACTCCCCAACACTGCTAGACTAATAGCACTGGGCTCTTATAGTAGTAGTAGTAGTAGTAGTAAAACAACAAAAAAATAAATAAAAGCAGTCCTTACAAGGACTACTGTTATTGCAGCAGTCAGCAGATGAGATCAGAAGCAGGACAGCTGCCCACTGCAGCTACATACAGAGCACTGCAGTAGAAGGTAGATTACTAGCCAGCAAAGCTACCTAAGCTTAAATGTCCCTCAAACCCCTGCAGACTTCTGTCCCTCCAATAACAGAGCAGTATCAAAACGATTACTAGCCAGCAAACTTTCAACTGTCCCTGAAATCACTAACAGGCAGCAGCTCTCTCCCTACACTATCTCTTCAGCACACACAGGCAGAGTGAAAAAACGCTGCAGGGCTTCGGTTTTTATAGGGAAGGGGAGTGGTCCAGGGGAGAGCTTCCTGATTGGCTGCCATGTACCTGCTGGTCTGGGGTGAGAGGGCAAAAAAAAGCGCCAACAATGGCGAACCCAAAATGGCGAACGTCGCGCGACGTTCGCGAACTTCCGGCGAGCGCGAACACCTGATGTTCGCGCGAACAAGTTCGCCGGCGAACAGTTCGCGACATCTCTAGTGGTCACAGCCTCATTGCACCCCCGCCTAATGGTTTTAAAAATTAGTGGTGAGCACAACTTTCCCTTGTTTGTTGTGTGTATATGTATATATATATATATATATATATATATATATATATATATATATATATATATATATATATATATATATATAATCCATCCAAAAGTCGGCACTCTCGAAAAATAGAAATAACTTGCCTGGGTGCAGTATCAAAATTCAAAGTAATAGTCCATCGCATAGAAACCGCACTCACAGGTCTAACGTATTTTTAAAAAAATGTAATTTATTATCATATTGGCGGCTGACGTTTCGGCCTAGTCCTAGGCCTTTCTCAAAGTGCAAAATGCTTAATGAACATCCCATATATACAGGAAATGGCGGGAAAACAGCTGATGTAACAATGATGTATCCCCCACGTCATCACTGGGCGACTCCATAGAAATTTAGCATAATAACACATCAAGAACGAAGATGACATACTATTAACATCAAACAATCGGATCCTTACATCAACACTTATTGCAAAACATACAGATAAAAACAAGATAAAAACAACATACCATATAACTTTGTTATCTTAATATTAGTCATGTAGCAAATTCTCCCACTTATAAAGGTAACAAAATTGTTACAGTTACTAGAGTTACTAAAGTATCAATCTTTGAGTTAGGTTTGGAGGTGGCTCAAAAAACTATACTGCCAGCTATCCGACAAGAAATGTTATAAGTATACTTACACTATACCCTAAGGCAGTGATCCCCAACCAGTAGCTCGTGAGCAACATGTTGCTCAACAACCCCTTGGATGTTGCTCCCAGTGGTCTCAAAGCAGGTGCTTATTTTTGAATTCCAGGCTTGGAGGCAAGTTTTGGCTGTATAAAAACCAGGTGTACTGCCAAACAGAGTCTCCTGTAGGTTGACAATCCACATAGGGGCTACCAAATGGCCAATCGCAGCCCTTATTTGGCACCCCAAGAACATTTTTATGCTAGCGTTGCTCCCCAACTCCTTTTACTTCTGAATGTTGCTCATGGGTTCAAAAGGTTGGGGATCCCTGCCCTAAGGCCTTACTTTCCCTTTAAAACATATATGTTTAGTTATAAGAATCAGTCCCGCATGAGACCATTAGTTTAGTAAATTGTGATTTACAACATTTTAAAAAATACTTAAGACCTGTGAGTGCGGTTTCTATAAGATGGACTATATATATATATATATATATATAAAGCACTTTAGAGGATATATGTATAAATAATGAATTAATTATAAAATTGATTTAATATACACAGAGAACACTCACAAATATACATATTAATTAACACCACAAAAGTAAAGTAATTAAATAGAGACACAAAAGTTGAATTCATTATGATACACTGTAAAAGAATCAGGCAATACGTGAAATGTAAAAATTAGAATCTGATAACACCTTGATCGATCTACTAAATTCATTATGTTAGTATAAAGGGGAGACAATAAAAAGAGAGATGTTTGTGTAAAAATGGGTCTCACAGAATTGATGTATGTGAAAAGGTTTATTCATTTTTTATTTCAGACTTACGAAACTCGATTGTTCTATAGCCATGATCTGTATATGTAGATATTTTAAGAGAGAACAATCATGTGGGCATGCTCATTAATCTGTTACACTTAGCATAAGATATACAGTATAGGTATAGTATAGTTAATTCTCCTAGTAAACAATTGTAGCATTGCCAGGACAACCCGTCATATCCACCAACCCGGAAGTGACTTAAAACATAAACCAAAGGTGGAACTCAAGCCAGGAAGATCCGGAACAGTATCCTTGACAACTGAACAGGCTCAACCTTCTTAAGGGCATAGAATACAAGTCATGCCTCTGAGGAAGCCTATTGGTGAAACATGTCTGGCGGAAGTGACGTCATAGTAAGATGCGGGCAAAACACCACAAGGGGAAAAAAATGCCGGCAACATCTTCTCCTTTGCGAAAAATCGGATGAAACCTGCAAAAGACTTACATATATATGACTATTAACTCATGGAAACAAATGTGAGTGAGATTTTTAGTAAAACAGTATTACACTATGATATTTCTATACCCCTGTGTCGGAGCCTGAACATTGACCTGGGGAGGATACCGACTACTGTACTGGGGAAAAGGGGAAGATATTGATTACCATTACTACAAGTGATAATCCTACTGTCATCTTTAAGTAGGCATTTTAGCCAAAGTTGGTGAAGGTTGGTTTTTGGAAAACACTTAAACCTAAGTATACATAGCACCGGAAGAAAGTTTTGTTTAAAGGGAAACCCACATAAGAACTTGCTTTGCTTTTCCTAATTTCCTAACACAGGGTGCTTCAGAAAGAACCAGAAATACTACACAATATTTTCTGGGTTTTTTTCACTCTCTCCGTTTGCTTTAGGCGCTGATCCAAAAACATCTTTGATTTTTTACATAATATTTTTTATGCAGTTGAGAGACTGAGCGAGTCTTTCTAAAGGACTATTTTATTCTTAAGTGTTGTCATATATTATTGCTGTACTATATACCTCTCTGTACCTGTTGCTCAAATGGCATTTGCGGTGCGTTCTTCTGGTTTTTACGCGCCGCAGCATCATGACATCATCATGTGTGGCGCAAACATTAAATATTTAAAGGGGCTTTGGGCTAAAAATCATGCCCATTGTTAGGTCTAATTTGATTAGTTCCTGGGTGTGATTTCGTCTGTGATTCTCTGGTTTTTGATTCCTGCCTGTTTGACTTTGCTAAACTCTGCCATTACCGACCTTTTGCCTGCCTGACTATTCTTGAACTCTGCCTGTACCGACCCCGGCCTGCATGACCACACTATATCATCTACTCCTTGTGAAGTGGGTGTTACCTTTCCATCCTAAACTTGCATTTCAAATGTGCTCCTTTGCTTGTCCAAAACTCTTTCCTTTGCTCCTCTCATATTAAGACCTGATGGCATCTGAATAGCTGAGGGCTCTTCCTGAGGCCAAAGGTGGCTGCTACAGGCAGAAGACTGAGCCGTGACTAGTTCCTAGCACTAGATCCTAGCACTAGTTCTAAATTCCTGAATCGTGCTGATCGTGACAGAAAATTTATTGGGATGTCTATTGATTTATTGTTTATTGATTTAAAGTACAATCAACTTAGTATAGTGGTTCACTAAGACCCTCTAAGGCAGGGGTCTCCAACCATTTTTACCCATGAGCCAGAATCAAATTTTAAAAAAGTTGGGAGTAACAGAAGCATGAAGAAAGTCACTGGGGTGCTAAATATTGGTTGTGATTGCTACTGGTAGTACAGTACGTGAACTGGCAGCCTACAGGAGGCTCCATTTGGCAGTACATCTGTTTTTTATGAAAACGAAACTTCCAAGCCACAAATTCAATAATAAGCACCTGCTTTGAGACAACTGAGAGCAACATCCAAGGAGTTGGTGGGCAACATTTTGATCGCAATCCCCTGGGGGATCACTGCTCTGTTATGTATTGGTAATGCAAACGTGTGATCCAGAAGATCTCATATCTTTAATTTGTTAAAATATTGTTTTTATCAGATATTTTGTGCACTATAATAAAGTTCCAGGAATGTCTCCATTATATTGGGCCACTGTTTGGTCAAAATTGTCTTTTCATACACCTCCTGCTGTTTTATATTTTAAGGATACTTGCAATAACAGCTTTTTCTCATGTCCTCTATAAAAAGCTACAAAAGTTGCAAAAGAATATCTGCCAGCATACCCTCTTATCAAACATTAGGAGATTATTGTGCAGTTCTGACTTGTCATCATCATGTTAAGGAAGTTAGCTTTACTGCTTGAGCAAAGTTAGAATGATGGCAGCAAATATCTCATTTTCTTTAGGTTGGGTTGAAGTTTGTTTTCGTTATGACACAAGCCCAAAAAATTTGACCTTCCACTAATTCAAATATAAAATATTGTAGTCACTGGCAAACATTTACTATAGTAGATGCTATACTTATGCATATCATCTATCAGCTCTGTGCAGTTTTGTATATCTGATTTCATATTTCATATCATGGCATTGTACATAATTCTTGATTTTCCTGCATTTGAAAAATCAATCTCCATTTGAGTTTGAGCTCATTCAGTGCCTTTTTTAAACACTCTATTTTACTTTTATTCCTCTTAAAAGTCAAAGCTTTTCTATTGTAGAAAATGTCACAATGAAAAGAGATTTAAATATATTTGACAGATGTGCCTTTGAAGAGATGAATGACTTGAGAAGTCAGAAATGCTTTTTTTTCAGCAACCAGAACCATAGATCAGTAAGCAGATCCCAGGCTGTGCCCCATATGGGAGCCATTTTCATTTATACTGCACATTAGATGATGGAATGAAATTACTGTATGCATATCTGTGTTTGCAGCTTATCATACTTCAGCTTATCAGAGCTAAATATATTTTAGCTTATTTAGATAGCTATGCAATAAAGCATGTCTTTGTTCAGTATTTGCAGTCATTCCAAATACTTAAGTTTAAATTCCAGAGAATTGCCTTAAAATCATTCGGAGTATGCAGAACTACACCAGTGTTCCAGTACATAATATAAATTAACATTTTGTGCAATAATATGGTATGCAAAAACCTCTATGGCATGTTTGACCTGTATGAATTATTATAATTTTTTGGAAATAAGCAGGGTTGCACTTGGCCGGTACTTCCCGGGGAAAAAAACCCTCCAGGGCCCCTGCCTGCCCAGACATGCTCCCCTGATTTTCTGGGTCTGGGTGGGGGCAGACGAGCAAGTTTAAATAAAAGTCAGGTTGGGACCCTAGTGACTGCAAGGAGGGCTCTTCGGTTTGCAGCCCCGGCGGGCCTCGATACTCCAGTCTGACCCTGGAAATAAGACTATTTGGTGATTTATAGATTAGTATTTTTACTAAATGATGTAGTGGGATTAGTGTCATGTCTTTTTCCCACAATGCATCATCTCTCCTCCAGAATTCCAGTGTGATTGCAGTTGCACAGGGTCAATGTCCTTGGCATAAATGCGCTGTGCCTACCGAAATTGCATCTGACTCCCTTAAACTTTTGAAGTTTTCCTGGACCCAGTCACTGCCTGGTCCAGTGGTGGCAGTAGTTCCAGTTCTTACATCAACAAGAGCAGCAACACTTGAATTGAAATGAAGGCAAATAGGACTAATCTGGGCCAAGTGCAACTATATGAAAGTGCAAGTACAATTTGATGCAAATACCTTTAATGAAAAAGGTTTTATGTGTAACTGATTGCATGGAAATTGCAAGGAAATTTCAAGGACCCCAGCTGCATCATCGGATATAAATGAACCCTTACTGTATGTCTTTGAATGCAGAGAATTTTTTGATCTTCAGAGTAGCGGTTCTGTCATTGTCTTTTGCTACATTTTTTCGTGCTCTCTAAAATTACCATTCATCTTTTTCATGGGGTGAAAAAATCCCAATTTATTGTTCACATTTTCAAAGGCTAATTTTGGATTTATAATCTAAATGAGACACACAGTCACCTTAAACACTGCAGTGTACAAATTGAGTCTTGTAAGTGAGATTATGATGAGACTTTTTTGCATGAAATTGGTTTTGTCGATGATATCCCATTGTAATATGACAATTAGTACATCACATCACATCCAGCGGAGATCACATGCCCTTTACTTCCCCATTCTAAATCTTTATTAAGCAACCTCCCTTTTGCTATGAACATATAAATAGCATTGTTGTCAGCCCATCAACTGTTTCATCGCTATTTATGTCAAAACCAATACCCCGAATGTAAGATTTTATTTTCCTTTTAAGCAAAAATGACTTGAATTTTTCTAATGCAGGTAAAGATCAATTATCTGGAAACCTGTTATCCAGAAAGCTTTGAATTACAGGAAGACAATCACCTATAGATTCAAAAATTATTCAAATATTTAAAAATATTTCTCTGTAATAAACAATACTGTAATTGGTGAAATAGGTGACAATAATGTTAAAATAATTTTTTAGTAGACTTAAGGTAAAGATATTCAAATTAAGGAAAATCCTAGGAAAAATCCTGAGCGTTCTGGATTACAGGTTTCATACTTATACAACTGCTGTTGATTTATACAAGAACTCACTAGCTTTTATATGCAAAAACATTTTATTTGAGTTTTTTATCTTATTAGATGTCAGTTTTGGAAATTTGCAGTTTGAAAAACTGAAATTATTAAAAGTTGAATTTGAATGTTAATAAATCTGCCCCACAGCATTATGTGACTTTAATAGGATGGTTTAACTTTTGATGTGATTAATCAACTCTTCAATTTACCTCATTTTTTATTTTTTATAGTTTTTGATTGATTTGCCTTCTTTTTCTGACTCTTTACAGTTTTCAAACTGACCCCTCACTGACTCCATCTGAAAAAAACATATTCTGTAAGGCTACACATTTATTGTTATTGCTACTTTTTATTACTCCTCTTTCTATTCAGGCCCTCTCCTATTCACATTCCAGTCTCTTATTCAAACCAATGCATGGTTGAGTAATGTGGACCCTTGCAACCAGATTAAAACATTAGGACACTATAAATCAGGGTTTAAGTTTGGGCTGACTCAATCTATTTGGAGACTATGGTATTGCTAAGCCAAGAGTATAGTAATCGTCCAGGTAATTATGGGATGGTTAATATAGTGTTGATATAGACAATCCTCTGTGTCTGTAAATAGGTTGTATGCTGCAGGCCTTGGACACTCAATATTTTGATGTGAGTTCTGTATAAGGATTATATCCCAATTAATGTGCATTTTTGAATTATTGGTGGATGATTGTAGTTGTAGTTTATCAATGGTGAATAGTCTAGCATCATCTATTGAGGTAAAAGTATTTAAGCCATGGTATGCAAGTAAAACAGTATCTATAATTTCTCTTCTAAAGACCATTTGATGACATCACATCAACAGGGTTCTCTCTCAAATATTTGTACATTGTTGTACTACTGCAAGGTTGCATAGGTGTATGAATCTTTTCAGTATACAGAAACAGGCAACCATTGGTGTTGGTGGTCTCTCCTCCTACAGTATATTGCAGAAAAGTTAATGTATCTTTCATATAGAAACTATTGCAGCAGTTAGTTACAAATATAAATTATAATAACTTTACAAATTATGCAGAAGGTTAATTTTCTCTAGTTCTAACCACAATGAGGGATCACACTGCAATAGGAAAGAAAGGATACAGAACTGCAATTGAGACAATATTCACTCTCTTATTACAGTCATTGTTCTTCTGAGATGTGTCAAAAATGTAATTATATCCTTTGAGTTTTCAAGGGCAAAATCATTTTTGCTTCCCGTAAGAAGGAAAGGCAAAGTTTCTGCTCAGGTGTTTGGATCCTGATATTATGTTGATCTATTGTTAATGTGCTTTTATTGTAGCTTTGTAGCAGATATTGTGTGATTGGTATCTTTGTTTTATATTTGTTTCCTTTCGATAGTCAAGGAAAGATAAAGCCAGCAACTTCACTCTATGCTACTATTATGTGGCATAGTTACAACTTCATTTAAAAAGTGTATTTTGAATTTGGTTGGCATATGCCTAATTCAGCTAGACACATCATAGTAACTGGTATTAATAAATGTTCTCCTTAGCTAAGTTGTTTAAATTGGGTCTTCTAGTATGCTTTAAACTATACTCAAGCTCTGATGTTTCTTTTACTTTGGGTTTTTTATTTATTTATTTTTTAAATGGAGCACTGCTTATTTCGTTTTCAGTTCACCAAAAACAGAATAGGTCTCAAAGGTTATGTGAGAGTTTTACTGTTAAATTGGTCCCATAGGGTGCCCGTTCAGATCAGTGCACATTGGTCATCCATGTGCTTGGTCTAACTGAAAAGAGGAATGTTGAATTGAGAACAATCATGTATTTAGGTACTAGCAAACTTTGGAATTACTGCCACCGACATGCACCCAGTGATGCCAATGCAAATAATAACATTGCATTCTGGAAATTACACAATCCCTATTGCTGCAACTTGTAGCCACTTTAACCTATTAGGCACCCACAATGATGCTGGAATTCTGTGGGGAAAAATACTGCATTATGGGTATAAAAACGTGCACCTAAAAACTGCACTTTGCACCATGTATCCTGATCACACACGAGCCTTATTTGTCTTGTGAAGATAACTGTATTTATTTACTTGTTTTTATGTTTATAAATCTGGCCCCTATTCTCCATCTTGTTACCCCCAGAGACAATCTGTCTGAGATAATATATTCCATGCACCAAACTAGGACAATTGACAGAAATTTAGCTAATGCAAAGTGTGCTAAATACAAGGAATTACCTCTGCTGGCATAGATTTGCATTATCTCCCATCTGATTTATGATAATAGCTTGTAGCCAGAGCCAGCCAATAAGACAATGGCAGTTACGTACACAGTTTAAAAATAGCTGTTACTGTTTGGCTTTGAACCATTTATATATTGTAGTGATTCCGCTCATGATAAGAGAGAAATATTTTGAAGATGGAACAGTTGATTGGGCTGTCTGGTCAGTAAAACATGTTTTTGAATGTCCTTTAAAAAGACTTTTCAATTGGTCTCTATTTCTTATAATAATTTTTGCATTATTTGCCTTCTTCTTCTTTCCACCTTTGTCACAGCCAGTAAGCGATTGTTCTGTGAGGTTAATTTTCTTTAGGTATTTTTCTATTCAAGTCTTGGAAATATCCATATCATATTCAAGTCTCTCATTTAATCTATGGGCTGGTTGTTACGGTTGATTAGAAAACAGTCATATTCAGAAAGTGTGCTCTTGTTTCCTTAGTTAAGAGAGGAATTGATTAGTGGTAGTTGAAATAAGCTTTGAAACAATGATGAATAGATTTTTATAGCACTGTTCTATTATCATACAAGATTCAAATCAATTAACAAATGCTTTTATATCAATAAGCTCTGCTCTGTGGTTTGCAGTGGTTCCTAAATATTTACAAGGGCTCATGGACTAATTTTCATATGTTATATTAGCTAGATTGATCTGCAACTAATCTTATTATCTCACCAATTAGCACTCCTGGTGGCTGATTTATCAATAGAATGTTAGAGGGTTTTTTTTTTTACCTCAAATAACCTTGAAACTCAAATGGTGTCTTACTTAGACAACACTCAAATGGGAAAAACCTGATTCTGTGAGTTCGAGTCCCGCAACCCAAAAACTCGAATTGATTGAGTTTTTGGCAAAAAAACTAGAGTTCTCGATTCTAGTTTTCAACCAAAACCCTATTAAATAACGAGAACATCAAGCATGCTGTTAACCTCTTCAAATGGTTCCAGGGACCTCTGCCATTGACTTCTACAGAATCTTGACAGGTTTTAGGTGGTGTATTTTTGGATTCAAGCTATTTCCAGGGTCGAGGTATAATAAATCTTGAATATTCTAGTTTTTTCTAAAAAAAAAAAAACTCGATTGATTCAAGTTTTTTTTACCTGAAATTGTGAGTTTTGACCAAAAAATACAACTTGAATACTCAATTTTTTTTCGTGTTTTTCAAAAGCATGTTGAGTGTAAAAACGCCTGTATTACATTTAAACATGTTTTATTTAACTCAGCGCTCTATTGATAGCTGAATGCATGTTATGCACAAGAAAATGCTGCAAGCTGAACAATGCACTGAGATGCAAATGGAGTAAAACTCAACTCATGAGTAAAGCCAAGCAGACTATAATGGAATGTATTTATTTTTACAACAAATGCAGAAAAAAAACACCTGTGTGTAAGAGCCCTTAATTGAGCTGATGGAGAAAAAAAAATGGCTTGCAAATAAAAAAATACAAAAATATATATTGCAAGGCAAATTATATTGTTAAGCACGAAAAGACATGGGAAGCATTTTATATCCTTCAATATATATTAACTAAAAGGGTTTCACAAGATCCGAAAAAATGGCTTGGGTAAACCTAAATATATTGCATCATGAAGGAAGAAAAAGGAGATTCTCACTTTTTGTTTACCCTCACTCACATACTGTATGTTTATTATGCCTAAAGGACGAAAACCGTGGAAAACAAAACACTAATATTACATTTGCAGGAACAAAAATAGTACTTATAGAGAAAATTACCTAACATATTTCCACTTTCTTAACATGACATACATGCAAACAGATGTAATGTATATATGTATAATAGGCTTGCTAATTGACAGGGTTATATTAATTAGCCTAAATATTATGTTTTCTGAAATTGTAAGTGAATTATATACAGTAAACATATTTTGATTTGCTTACAGCTGGAAGGATATTTCTGCATACCACCTGTTCAGTGATATAAGCATGTACTTATTTTAGCTGCTTATATAAAAGCCAGATTTGTACATACTGTATATAAAATAACTACTACCTGGAAATTTTCTTAATAGTTCAACTATTAGTTTGGAATAAAATGGTGATGCTGGGGATTCTGAGCAACTAACTTCTTTGCAAAAGACTTGCACATTTGTTCTCAAGCTTATCTGTTCTTTACTGTCATTTTCACATCACCAATATCATAGGGTGAACTTTGCATGTTGGAATGCCATTCAGTTGGTAGAGATTTTATTGAAAAAGTATCGGTTTGAGTACTGTTTCTGTTATTTTAGAGTTTGTTTTTAATATTTTTATTAATAAAGTTGCTGCCTTATCAAATCCACCCAAAGCTCAGTGTCTCAATTTAGGGGGTTATTTATTAAAGTTCGGATACCTAAAACTGGAAAAATTCTAGTTTTATTTACTATAAAATCCTTATTTTTAGTTGACAAAAAAAAATTCGAGATTTATTATACCCCAAGAATGGAAAAAGCCAGAAGAGAAAAATTCGGCATCTCAGACCTGCGGAGGTTGTATATAAGTCAATGGGAGATATCCCTATCCTACCGTATTTGGAAGTTTCTGTGGTTTGTGCTGGAATTAGCCTGAAAATCCAACTATCTCTGACTTTTGGAGCAAAAATCTGAAATATCTGGGCTTTTCGGGAAAAAGTACAAAAAAATCGTACGATTCAGGTGAGTTTGTCCCTGGTACGATTAAATTGTGCTTTTTTAATAATAAATAAGGTCACATGTGGATTCTAGTTTGGTCAGACTTTTTTATTTTAAAAAATCTGAAAAATTTGGATTTTGATAAATAACCCCCTTAATGTGCACTAGGTAAGTGAAAGGTTTTAGTGTGGTATCTATGATTTAATGCAGTGACACTGCCCAGGTGAATTTTATGTCATATATGACCAATATTTGATTTTAATAAAGCAGTGAAGAATCCCTCTCTTCATTGGAAGTTATTGATGAGCCTTGGTTTAGTTTGGTGAGTAGGCTGACTCTTTGTGTGACTGGTAGAGAGGATTCACCACTGACTTGAAGGAGGCACTGGTTTGTGGTGCCATTAATTCAGGGGACCTGTCACCCTAAGAAGTAATTCCAAATTCTATATTATCATGTTAGGCAAGCAAGATAAACACTGATTATATGTATATTGACTTTGGTATAGCATTTGCATGTTTAGTATGGCAGCCAACTTGTTGACTTACTGTACTTGGGATCTGATGAATATGATAAAAATATTAGCTTCCAATGTAAATGTAAAATAAATATCAAGACAGTTGAACCAATGTTGGATTTACAATAGCCATATTTAAACATCTGTAAAAAGTAAAGAAAAGAAGCTGAAATTTATAACCAATTTATCATGCATCTGTAAATTTTAGAGAGTGACAACAATAGTTACTGCTTGGTGCAACAGATACATTTGGACTTAACAGTTGTCTTAATCTTTTATCCCCACATATAAATTGTATCAAGGAATAGTGTGCCATACGTACCCATAATACCCCACATGCTCAATGTCCCACTGCTCAAAGCATTTGATTGCATTTCAGTTGACTTAAATATATATGCCAATCCATTAAAGGAGAACTAAACCCTAAAATCTCAGGGTATAAATGATGTATTTTATATACTGAACTTCTTGCACAAGTTTCTCTATATAGGAGTAATAATTCAGGCCATCAAATCTATGCACAGGGAATAACTACCTTAGGTTTTTTTTGAAGGAGTGTCAGTGAAACTGCACATGCTCAATGTGTTCTGGGCACCTGTCGGTGTATCCCTAGTTTCAGAGCTGCTATGTGTAATGTGAATCACAATTTCTTACTAATCAGCCTTCTATTTAGAAGACTTTTATTGTTATGTACTGTATATTGTCAATTGGTGCCTAAGGGCAAAAACAGCAGAAAAGAACATGGGGAATTGCTGGGTGCATTTTTACTGCTATAGGGTTGTGGTTGCCTGGGGCTGGTATAGAATCTTAAAACATAATATGCAGCATTTTTTACCTACTTCTTTGTTAAGCTGCCTTTAGTTCTCCATTTTAAAATTTTATGTGTTTGTTGGGAATCTTTTGAAAAATATAAAAAAGACAGTAACTTTCTGTACTACTTTTGCATAACAAATCAATGTGAGATTTTGTTTAGAAATATGGATTAGAAAACAAGAGAAGGAAGCTTAAGTAGGAAGCAAATATCTAGTACAAATTGCACAAGATGTGTAATTCTAATGCATGTTCATACACAAGATTAGTAGAACTCTTCTTTTTTTCAATTCCTTTATTTTTATAAAGAGTATTTAAAAGGGGAACAGAAATTAGGGGTATATGGGGTAAGTATACAAAATAATGAATACAATGAAGACAGAGGCAAATTCACTGAAGGGCAAATTTTTACCAGCGACCTCTTCGCCGCACTCCATGTCACTTCGCCAGGTGCAAATTTGTTACTTCACTAATTCACTAATATGCAAGCCGAACACTGGCAAATTTTTTGCTAGCATTACTTCGGCTAGACGAGCATTTCATATCGAATTTTAGCTACCGTTCATTTCTGCTTAGAACTCTTTGCGCTTAGGTTAATTTGCATAGGGTGAGTACCTAAAAGTCATATGAACGTCTTTAATAGTAATGTTGGTGCAAATCCTTGAAGTGCCCACTTTTTGAAACACATGTCCAATGAGCCATAATAAAGACAGAGGAGAACGAATGCTAGTGAATTGTCCTGTACGCCTGTAAGTGAATTGGTGATGTCGCTGTAGATGAGATTTCTGCCAAATTGTCGTTAGCGACGGCCACTTTGCTCTTTAGTGAATCTTCCCCCATTGTTTGGTATTTGGTAACACTCTTATTATGACAATAGTTTGTAATTTGTTTATACTTCTCTTTTCTTTCCATAAACTTTAAATCAGTTTGTCTAGTCCACTGAAATGCATTTTTTTTGGAATTGATTCTATAACAAAAAGCTAATCAAACTCCCCAGTTTTAGTGAAAGGTATTTATTTTTGGTAATAAAACTACAGTATGTGCCCTTTAATCAACAGAGCCCACAGTCAAGTAATTTATTTCTGTTGGACCATTAATAATAATTTTACTTTTCGGATGCCCAACACAGCACTCTTAGATTTTTGCAATTAAACATTTTGCATGGAGTATCTCAGTACTACAGGAATAAAAATGAATATAAATTAGGGTATTTGCAATGCAAACAAATCACTTTAAATTTGCTGCTTCACAGATTAAACTTACTAATTATGGATTGTCTATAAATTCATTAGCTGCAATTTGAAAATTGATCTGCACTTGCATTTGTTTAAATAAATTGTAATCTTGCCCTAAATCAAACGATTTTATTTGACCATCTGTCTTGTGAATTATGGATTTTCAGACTTATACTTTGCTCATGTATTCGCCCTTGCAAATCAATTGATTCCTATCTACTCCTGTCGCACAGATTTTACTTTTTAAATGTCTGCACCAAAGGAACTTTACTGTAGCCTGAAAAGAAACTGATAAAGAAATACACCAGGTTTTAACACATAAGAAATGTTCTGAAGATATAATAGTTTGAAATGCAGTTTTATTTTTCAATCATATATTTGCGTTAATATATTAGTATTAGTGTATTGGTTAACAACATTAAGGGGCTCATTTACTAACAATTGAATCTAAAATCTAGATTTTAGAAGTCAATGTGTTAGGACTCTCTGGGATTCAAACTCTGGCATGTGTGTTCCTAGGACTATGCACTTGATAAGGGGACTCCTCAATTGGACCCTTCGCCTTGAGCTATCCCACTGGACCCCATTATTACATACCTTAATGAAACAAGGAGACAGAGATGGGCGTAAAATGGCCACAGCATTTATTCACATTTTATCAAACAAATAGGACCTTGCCAGCTTAACCCAAGGCAATATTATAAAGCCAGAATTTAACAAGAGATCGCTACTATGCTGTGCCACCAACATGAGAAAAGTTCAGCAGCCCTGCTGCCGGACCTGCATCTGCAGTGTGTCGATGATAGGAAATCCAGGCAGGCTGCATCCTAGCACAAGCAGTAGTAGCATCTGTATCAATCAATCCACCGTGCAGTCACAGGAGAGAACCTCCTTTCTCTCTCTTCTAAACTTACCTGTGTAGTACACTGGCAAGGTCCTACCACTGCTGTGACAAATAAAACTTAAAATATAATATCATATGGGCACTGTTTTGATCCAGAGGAAGGCAAAAAACCCAGCACGAAGCCAGTGTCAATTATGCTTTGGGGGAAAAATTCCTTCCTGATCCCAATGGCGATTTAAGCGATTTACATTAATTTATCATAAATAAATACAATACAGACTCTCACAATTATAATGTGTAAAGATACAGAAACCACAATATAACAGTGCTTTCGTGAAAACATCCATATTCAGTTATTAATAGATAATATGAGAACATAAAGTAGAAAACTGCTTCTTCCCCCGACATCATGTCCCTCTCTTACTGGCCATCTACTGCTTTAACTCATTCCTTCTCACCTAAGAACAGCTACATGTGATTCTGCACATCTCTGACCTAGACCAGTATAATTTGGCTGTTGGTCATTCGGATCCCTTGTCATGCAGCCCCTGTGCTTATAGCTCCAGGGCTTCCCTTTCCAATTGAGCCACTGGAGGCTTTCATGGTTGTTCCTGACCAGTCCTCCTACCTATATATATATTCATTGTATTTTCTGTTTGCTCCCTTGTCTCCACCCACCTCATTATTCCAATGTGTTCTCCATCCTATAATCAAGACCCTTTATAAGCCTGTGTCTGACAATTGCTCCTTGCTCGATCATCTGAGCTCCAGAGCCCAATTTAGCATTTGACTTCTGTGATACCCAATATGCGTCTTCTGTGGATCCCTGGTTTGACCTTAGGCCTTTTACTAGACCCTGCTTGACTGCTGCCTGCCACTGACCTTGCCTGTCATTCGGAGATTGCTAGTCCTCTTCCAGCCCTGACCTTCACAGCCCATTACTGAACTCTGCGCTGCCTTTTGCTCAACTCAGGCCTGTATCTGGACTCTGGTTCTGTTTAGTTTGCACTTCTGTTTGTTTGCTTACTTTTATTCTGATCATTACATTTTCCTTCACTTATCATGGCTTTTGCTGTTAATGAGTGTTATCTGGGTTACCTAGCATATAGGTTTCTACCTGCTGTTCATTCTCCAGTGTTCAGACATGAGGGAAGCTTTGCTGATCCTATTAGACAGCTTTAAATCTCTTAAGAGGTTTTCAGATTTTTTTTCTTTAGAAATTGTCCAATAAATTTAAATTTTTGGAGGTTTTCAAAGTATTTGTATTTTTTACTGCATTATTCTGCATTTTTTACTTCATTCTTTTTATATTCAGATCTTTTAATAAATTCCATGACAATGGTGGGTTTAGAGTTTGTGAATTTAGTAGTGGTTTCTAAAACCACTAAAATCTGACCTTTAATAAATAAGCTTCCACATTTGTAAAATTACATAAAGCATAATAAGTTATGAAAATAAAAAAGCATAGTTTACACAATGTATAAAGCAAGAGTCGTACATTGGGGCTATTATGCAGTCATGTTACGTAATTTGATTACGTGTCAATAATTTTCAATCTTTTGCAAATTCTCATGAACTCTACCATAGTACTGTATCTCTTATATAATATATCTTTATATAATCATATAATAATGATTAACTGATATTTCAAGTCATTGCTTAAAGGGGTTGTTCACCTTTAAATTAGCTTTTAGTATGATGTAGAGAATGATATTCTGAGACAATTTGCAATTGGTTTTATTTGTGTTTTTTGAGTTATTTAGCCTTTTATTCAGCAGCTCTCCAGTTTGCCTGGTTGCTAGGGTTCAAATTATCATAGCAACTCTGCATTGATTAGAATATGATTAGGAGCGGCCTGAATAGAAAGATAAGTAATAAAAAGTAGCAGTAACAAAAGATTTGTAGTCTTTCAGAGCATTAGTTGTTTAAATGGGACCAGTGGCCCCTATTTGAAAGAGAGTCAGAAGAAAAAGGCAATGAATTCAAAAACTATAACATAAAATGAAGTCACATTGAAAAGTTGCTTAGAATTGGCAATTCTATACCATACAAAAAGTCAACTTGAAGGTGAACCACCCCTTTGAGAATCTGGGATTTTCTCAGACTTTCAGAGAAGTAAAATGACTATGCTACAGGAATATTTAAAAAAAAACAAAAAAAACAAAAAAAAATATATATATATATATATACATATATATATATATATATATATATATATATATATATATATATATATATATATATATATATATATATATATATATATATATATATATATATATATATATATATATATATATATATATATATATAACATTTATATGTAGTTATTGTGATTTTTTTAATTTATTTATATAACATATTTTTTTTTTTTTTATAAACATACATTTTGGTGGAGGAAATATCTCAACTAATGCAGTTTCAAGATAAAGTCGTTACTGCACTCCAGAGACTAATGAAATAATTGTATTTGTTTTACTCCTCTAGAATCCATGGTATAATTTTATTTGCGTTACTTCTCTAGCATGGTATCAATTTATTTGCTTTACTCTTCTAGCATCCATGGTATAATTTTATTTGCTATACTCCTCTAGCATCCATGGTTTCAACCTTGGACAATACCACCAAATAAAGTATGCAATAAAGCACCCAGCTGGCTGCATGATCTCAAACATGGTTTTATATTAGAAAATATTTTAGCTAAAGGAGAAAGAAATTGATATTTAAGATGTTCCAGAACAATGATTGCAGTAAACCTTCCATATTCTCAGCTAAGTTAAGGCAGGGTACCAGGAGCTGTATTTCTTTAGATTCTGGCTTTGTATCAATGACATCATATCATCACTCTCTGGGAACTTGGTCCCATCACCTGTTTTTTACAGAGGAAAATAGGTAAACTGTTGAATAATGAAGGTTGTGATCAGCCAGACTGTGATAATGGCAACTTAGACAAGTCTAACACTGCAGCCTAAACCAGTAATGTTTTCATAGAAACTTAATATTTCCATTTGACAAATACAATGGCAAAAATGTGTTGAGACTGTTCACCTGCAGATCAATGAAATGAAACATACTTTGGCACTGTATGCAAATAAAATTTGGAACTTGCAGTATAATTTGTGCAGCTATAGCCTATTAAATTAATTGGTCCATTTATGCAAAGGGAATTTAAGGAACACAGTCAAATCATAATCAAATCTGAAACCACATTTATGATCACAAACATATGTACTTTGTCCCTAGAATCAGACAAACATTGACAATATACAGAAAGGTATTCGCACCCAGATATTAGGATTTGCTATACTAGGAGGCCTATTTATTAAAGGTCGAATTTGAGTGGTTTAGAGGTTTTCTAAATTATGATTATACTATCTTCCTCTAAAACTATGTATGTCATGGCATTTATTAAAAAAATTTGAATCGAAAATAAATGCAAACAGAAACAAATGCTGCACAATGTGCTAAAAAATATATGAATACTGTACTGCAGACAGATTTGCAGACCTGCACAGAACATTCTGGAGGTCAAGGATATGTGCCTGTGGACGCTCACACTGTGGGAGTCTGCAAAAGCTAAAAACAATTCTGACTTGTTCCTGTTTTTTGCAATATATTTATAGTTTCTATTATCTAAAGAAAAATATGTACAGTAAGTAGAGTAGATAAAATTATAAATAAATAATAGGATACAGTATAATAAATAGGTCATCAGGATCCGCATTATGTTTTCTACTCTTGTTTTACTCATCTTGAAAATAACTGCAGGTCACAGGTCAAAGAGAATTGCCCACTACTCTTGGAAAATTCTGTATTGTCTGTATTCTGTATCAATTATGTAAGGTCTATGTCACCACACACTATGCTTTACCTCTTTGTTAAATGTATTAGCAACCTTGTATCATTTTGAATATGTTGCCTCTCCTTATAGTAACATGGAGTTGGAAGAATCCCTGTTAGGTTCACAGCTGCTGATGTACCAAATGATTTGTGATTTCAAAAAACACTGGAAGCTGAACTGCAGTTTACTGGTTTTCCACAGAAAGTAATTACCGTCTTACTTGTGTAGCCAAAAGACATGGGGGCAAATTCACTAAAGGACGAAGCGCCTGACTTAATTCGCTAGCGTAGCACATTTTCGTTAATTTGTTGATTCACTAATGGACGCTGGCATAAATTAGCTAGTGTTACTTCACACCCTTAAGCCTGGCGAATTTGCGCGACGGACGTAACTACGCAAATTCACTGACGCGCGAATTTATCAGTACGCTACCTTTTATGCCAGACTTCCTTCGCCACCTCAGACCAGGCGAAGTGCAATAGAGTAGATAGGGATTGCTTCAAAAAACGCTGGCGTTTTTTCTTTTTTTATGGGTGATAGGCTGAAAAAGATCGAAAAAATTTTTGGGGCTACCCTCCTTCCCCCCTACATTTCCTAACTCATGGCACCTTAACTATACAGTGGGCACATGTGTAGGGCAAAATAAAAATTTTAATTGCTGTTTTGAAGGTTTCCCAGGCTTGTGTAGTGCTGCTACATATACCTCCATTGTAACTTCAATTTGGCGCCATATGCAAATTAAGCATCGCTAGCGTAACTTCGCTTTGCTTGGCAAATTAACGCTAGCGCAACTTCGCAACCTTACGCTTCCCCTGAGCACAACTTCGGATTTTAGTGAATTTGCGTAGCGCTGGCGAAAATACGCCTGGCGAAGTGCGGCGAAGCGGACGCTGGCACAACTACGAATCTTAGTGAATTTGCCCCATAACCCCCACTGTTAACATTCACCGCAGTGTCTGAATATTCTGCATATAATATATAGTGGATAATGTACCCCCTACTGTAATTTATAAAGATATTATGTTACCGAGGAGTTATGTGACCATATAAAAGCACCAGGCCACAGGCCGAGTGCTTTTATACAGGTCACATAACTCCGAGGTGACTATTACTATCTTTATAAATTTTAAGTGGGGGGTACATTATCTATTATAATCTACAGTTTCTGGGTTCAGTTTTACTTTTTTTGAAGTGTCTCTACAAGTTGATTTTTATCTTTAACTGCAGCTCTTTTAGGTACCTGTATTTTATTCTTGCTTTCTAAAAGGCACATGTCTCCTGCAGCTGCCTCTCTGGTCTCGCTCTTTTCCTCACAGGATTCCGCTACATTTTCACTCCGCCTCCCGTCCACTATCTAAAGAATCGCTCCCCCTCTGTGTCACATCATTTTCTTTTACTGCATCAGAGACCGGTCATGCAGGGAAGGAGGGGGAGCGAGTGGACGGGAGGCAGAGCGAGACTTTGGCAGTGCAAGGGAGGCGGAGCGAGACTTCAGACACTGGACGGGAGGGGGAGTGAAAATGGAGGGTTGGAGGGAAAATCGAGGGAGGCAGCTGCAGGAGACTTGTGACAGGAGTGAGAGATGCGATGAAGGAAAGAGAAGCCCTTCATCGCACAAAACGGGTAAATCCGTTGTGGGAAGTGAGGAAATGTGGAGCCTGAAAGCTATAGCGATGGGAAGCAAGGCAGCAGCTGCGAGTGCTGTCTCTTTAAGCTTATAATCGGCGCGTTCTGACGAAAGAACGCGCCGTTTATAAGGATATAATTTACACTCTGGTCCCATAGGGAAATGACCAGACTGTAGATTATAACTTGATAAAGTCATACACTATTTAGACACACTACATAACATGCTTAATAACTCACAGAATAGCAGATTCTTAGGAAGAATTTTAGATAACCCCTTTCCTTTCATTAACATATAACAATGTTCAACACAACAATAATACAAAGTAAACCTAACATATCTTAACAAGTGCCTATAACTTCACTTAAATATGAGAGGACAAACTGAAGTAAATACTGGATGATATATTTGCATCACTCAGGAGCCCAGTTAGTACAGTCACTTGGGTCACAGGACCTGAATCTAATGGCTGTAACCAGGGCCGGCCTTAGGCCTATTGGACCAATTGGGCCCAATAGGGCCCCGCACCTCTGGGGGCCCCGCACCACAGGGCAGCACAGATAATATTTCCCTCAGCACATGATTCTGCCTGGCCTGCCCCCAACTTTGAGAGTCCAGCCCATCCCCAAATCCATAGGTCCAGCCCACCCCCAACTCTGATAAGCCAGCCTATCCCCCAACTCCATAGGTCTAAACTGCCCCCAACTCTCACAGGCCCAGCTTTCCTCCAACCTTGATAGGCCCTGCCTGCCCCCAATCCAACCAAGCCTGCTCCCAAGCTGAATCTGCCCAGCCTGCCCCAAACTAATTGGCCCAGTCCACTCTAATATTTCCTCCCTCTCTCTCTTACCCTGTGTGCCCCTATTATGTGCCCCTATTTCATCCCTCTCACTCTCTTACCTTGTCTGTCCCTTTCCTTTCTATGTTGTGCCTGTATGACCTTATTTTCCTAAATACTTGGTGTGTCAGTAGCCAGCAACACTTTGTCTAGGGGCCCCGCCAACATGGTCCCAATTGGGCCCCACATTTGATAGGACCAGCCCTGGCTGTAACAGGTTCCAGTTATAAGATGAGAACAGCAGGGGTTTGTGGCAGTCTATGTGACAGAAGGAGGAATTGTGGTGTACACAATGAGTTCTTAAACCAGTGCCTAAGAAACTTTAGTGTCCATTGAAGACTCAAAAAAAAAATTGCTAAAACTTGTCTCCGGGTAATTGGCACATTAACTGGTTCCCAATATATAAAAGTCAAGATAGAGCCATCTGAGATGAAAAGGAAGGGATGCTGCTGGGAGGACAGTTCAAAGTTCTGGCCAGAACTGACTATAATGCATGATGCAAAAGAATCTAGAAGAAGCCTTTCGGGGGAATGTAATAAAAATCGCTAATGGAAAAACTATTCGCAATGCGAAAAGTTATGCCTTTGCGCGAATAAATTTTGCTTTGTGCGAATTTAATATAGCTTTTGCGAGCCCGGAAACTGTTTAGCGACCACTTCCGACAGTGAAAGACCGTTTGCGAATTTTATAGTTTGCGCCAATGCGCAGTCAATGTAATAAAACTTCTTACTGAAAAAGTCGCTATGTTTGCTCCAAAAGATTACGACACCTTCAAGCACTTCTTATGAGTGCGCAATTAAAATTCGCAATGCTCAATTAAAATTTGCAATGCAATAACAGTTTAAGGAACAATATTACAGTGCGAGATGTGGATTTTTAGTCTTATTGGTGCGAATTGTTTTGCTCTTTGCGACTTTTATTACATTCCCCTCTTTATCTCCTGAGACAGCAAGGGCTAATGATGCATTGATAATATGAAGACTTGGGGTACACGTTTGTACAGTTGCTCACCTATTAGCTGGACCCATCAGGATTAGTATTCCACAGCAGCTTCTGGTGCTGGATGCCTCTAAGCCAATGCAGTTCACCTCTGCTTCTCAGCTGTTCTGGCTCTGCTCCTTCCCCTGCACAGAAACAAGTGGGCGTGTCCCTGCCCTCAGCTGCTCTGGCTCTGCTCTTTTTCCTGCTCAGCAACTTGTGGGCTTGTCCTTGCACTGCTGCAGTCCTGCAACTTGGTCCAGACAGACAGTCACTCTCTCCAGTACCTGTAACTTATTTTATACCCTCTCAGGTCTCCAGTCACTGCTGTAACACTTCCTCTGCATGTGCTGTTCCTGAGCCTGCCCATGTGCCTTCCGTCTGCTGATCACATAAAGTCTCCACAGCACTAATACTGCTCTCCTCAATCCCCAATGTTCAGTTTGTATTTTATAGGACTGCATGTTATACTGTACATTCCATACCTCCCAACTGTCCCTTTTTCGGAGGGACAGTCCCTCTTTTGACAGCTCAACCCGCAGTCCCTCATTTGTACTGGAAAGTCCCTCTTTTCTATGCACTGAACAGCCAGAAAAAGAAACAAAGTTTCTCACTTAATTGGCTTTTAGCAGAGAGCCAAGAACAGCTAACAGGTGCAAATAAGATACTTTGTAACAATTTTGAGACACAAAAACACAGTTTAGATAAGGAGAAATATTTTCAAACTTTCATAACCTGCCAAAGGGGTGTGGTCAAAAATTCCTGCGTTACGTGCGGGAAAACATTTTTTGTCCCTCTTTTTACTTCCAAAATGTTGGGAGGTATGCATTTCCTGGATTAAGACTCTGAAATATATCTGCCATTACCCCACTGCTGTTCTTTACTAGACATTAGAAAATATCACAAATAACTTTCAGGGGCACCTTTACTAAGCTCGAGTGAAGGATTCGAATGAAAAAAAACTTTGAATTTCAAAGTTTTTTAGGGGTACTTCGACCATTGAATAGGCTACTACGACTTCGACTCTATTCGAATGATTTGAACTAAAAATCGTTCGACTATTCGACCATTCGATAGTCGAAGTACTGTCTCTTTAAAAAAAACTTTGACTTCATATTTCGGTAGTTTTAAGCTACCAAGCTACAATGTTAGCCTATGGGGACCTTCCCCGTTACTTTTCTAAGGGTTTTTTGATTGAAGGAAAATCCTTTGATCGATGGATTAAAATCCTTCGAATCGTTCGATTCGAAGGATTTCATTGTTCAATCGAAGGATTTCATTGTTCAAACAATTTTTTCCTTTGATCGATCAATCGTAGTATTTGCGGTAAATCCTTTGACATTTGAATATCGAAGTCGAAGGATTTTAGTTCGAGGGTCGAACTCGAGGGTTAATTAACTCTCGATATTCGACCCTTAGTAAATGTGCCCCCCAATGCCTGCTTAATGTTGCATGTTAAAATATACACCGTTTCTGACTCCAATACTGACATTTTCCTAATGTACAGTAGCTTTCAAACAGATTGTACTTTTAGAAGGTAAATATACAATGGTTACATTCAGATACAAACTATTTGCTTTATGTAATAAGTAGCACACCTAGCCCATAAAAATCTGTTTTGTCGGAATCTGGGTAGGAAGCTGAGACCTGCTTTCAGGGGGAAAAAGTTTTAAAAAGTAAAAAATTGAGCATACATCAGCTGTTTATTCAACTCAAATGACAAACAAAATAAGGCAAATCTCACAAATAAAGAGAAAATAAAGACCAAATAGTTGAAATACCCACCAATTTTCTAGTATTAATATTATGATGATATTTTCTGCTTTGCTTCCTACTGACATACAGTAATTATTAAATGCCAGCATACTGTGAACCTTGATATTCTGAATAAGAGGTCTTCAAGTAACTTGTATCAATGTGTATAAGTATACTGAAAGACATTTAACATTAAAGCATGTTAGATTGTGTTGTCTTAAACACAAGTTTGCTATTTTAATATGATCAGGTACAAGGTACTGCTTTTTATTAATATATTATGTATTATACATTGGTGAGAGCTCAAAAGAAGACTTAAAATCAGAGGATGTAAAATGGAGGTTTCCCTATATTATTGAAATAAAACACCATTCAATAATATATTCAATATTCTCTCCAGCAACTGTTTTTATGCCTGCCTGCGCTTACTGGTAATCAGCGACCCTGAGACACAGATAAATACATACTTATCATATGTTATTCTGAATTCAGGTTGATATTGATCTAGCACTAAGAAGGAAGAACAATGATGAAAGGTTGCTTAGATATGAGAGATCCCACTTTGGAAATCCTGCCACATAATTGAATCCTGACACCTTCCTCTGTACAATTAGGAAGTATGGTATAAACCAGCAACATCTGTATATTCAGGAGACAGAAATGATTCTGTAAAGAGTTCGGCAGAGATTATAACAGGAAGGTTTATGATGAATTAGGGCTTTCAGTCCTTTTCAGTTGCATTTCTTTTTGCAGCATTAATGCTATCTTTCACCCTATCAACACAGATGTTCTTCAGAACAGATTCGCTTTCAGAGGTCTAGTATTAAAATCTAGTCTTAGAGATAGAAATGATGAGATAGCCAGTTCTCCAAATTTACATTCACATTTGTTTTGACTAGGAATCAATTTAACAACTAGGACATGTGCCTTTTACTCCCATAGTTCTGTTCTCAAACTGTCTGTTATACTGTATAATCAACCAGTAGATCAGCGTTGTACATCCCCTTATTACAGAATAACTACTACCACAGATTTTGGTGGGTTTAGAGGTTTTTGAAACTGCAATAAAACTCGCAAACTCTAAAACCACAATTGTCATTGAATTTATTTAACATTCAGATATATAAAAAGTACAAAAGAAAAAAAAGAGATTAACGATAAAAAAATATGAATACCACGAAAACCTCAAAAATTCATTTTTTAAAACAATTAGTAGCAAAAAAATTGAAAACCTCTAAAATTCTAATTGGTTTAAAAATGGTTCATTTGGATCAGCTCACCTCCCCATGACTTTTATAGCACCTCGAAAACTTTTACTCGGCATAGTTTGGTATTAAAGGCTTTTGCGGTATTTTCACTTAATACATCTCAAATTTCTATAGCATTTAGAAATATAGAAAAACCACACATTTTTCATGATTCGTGGCAAAAAATCTCAATTAGATTGTTGGTAATGGGCTTCCTAGAAATCATCCAAAAGCTAAAAAGCTAAAAAGAACTGAGCTAAAAGCTCAGTTCTGGCATTTGGACAGACATAAGCTTGGTATATAGATATTGTGGGAATTTACTCAAATAGCAGACTTGGTAAAAACTTTTCAAAGTTAAAGTGACATCCAGGCTATATACAGTATATATACAGTCTTCGGTGCTACATATGTTGCAATACTACAATGTCAATTACATGTCATTTAGTTGAGATGGCAGAAAATTGTTCTGCTACAACATGTATCTCCAAACAATGGCATTCCCTGTTGAACAGGTACATCCTGGAATAAGGGGCACATTTACTAAGGGTCGAAGTGAATTCAAAGTGAATTTTTGAATTCAAAAACTTCGAATTTCAAAGTAATTTTTGGGTATTTCGACCATAGAATAGGCCAAATTCGACTTCGATTCGAATTGAAAAATCTTCAAATATTCGACCATTCGAATGCAGAGCAGAGCATTCCAAAGGGTAGGTGCAGACCAGACCATTCCAGAGTGTATGTGCAGCATGTGAAATACATTATATCTAAATATGACAACAAGTGCAAGTAAATAAAAAAGGACAATAGTCAATGGAGATTCACCTATAGAACATATGCAGTGACGCAGCTAAGGGGGCAAAAAAAGCGTGCCATGGGTGATACACAATTTCATATGCATTGTGAGGTCACCCATGGGACCCCTACAGAGGAAGCAGACCTGGTACCCCCACAGCTTCAGTGACGTCTTCCTCTGTAGTTACATTAAGTTGTATGACTGTATTAGTACTGTTACATGGAAAGAGTTTAATGTACATTTGAATGCATCTTCTAACAAACTGTACTTAGTGGTATAGTGGTAAAGCTGACTAAAAGCGTTACACCACTCAGACATCTAATATATGAGGAATATATAACAAACATTATCAGTTTGCTAAAAAGGACAAAAAATATCTCTCTTCCACTCAGCCCCCATGTCATGAAAACTTTGTTGTTGCTTATTTCCTGATCCACTGTTGTTTAGTCAAAGCTGTCATTTTTCTCTTTACTGGCTCCTAAATTCTAATCAACCATTGTCAGTATCGTAAAGCATCTGTCATAGTTCAGTTTTTGTCCTATTACTTAAGCAATTCAATTACAGGTAAGCAAGAGAGTTATATTTAATTTGTCAAACTGATGCAGTGAAATCCAATACACTGTCATATTATACAGACAGTAACCTTCATTTTGCACCATGCCACGGTAAATTTGTATCAGACACTATAAATGAATTCTCTATATGAGGCTTTGTAAATTCTCTGTAATGAGCTGTTTGTAAATTCCTAAAAAAATGTAGATTTTTTTTCGGAATGCATTAAGGATAGTTTTTTTTATCTTTTATCAATCCATAAAACCGTCTCTTTATATTATCTGTAAAATTGTAAAGCCTTCTTGGAACCCTATTTGGCTATTGATGAATAACTTCCTTTTATTATATTTAATGTGTACCAAAATGACCTGTAATAATGGAGTACAGACTAATGCATGATCCCAGTACAGTGAGGCAGACTTTTACCAGATGTTTACTTCAATGGAACAG
The DNA here is from genome assembly GCF_017654675.1 of Xenopus laevis. Taxonomy (NCBI): domain Eukaryota; kingdom Metazoa; phylum Chordata; class Amphibia; order Anura; family Pipidae; genus Xenopus; species Xenopus laevis. The sequence goes on along the minus strand of NC_054382.1, from coordinate 49,255,913 downwards.
ATTTCATGGTGTTCTCTTGGGATCATGCCCTGATCTTTGTGTGATACATATATGGGATCTGTTATCTGGAAACCCGTTATCCAGGAAGCTCGATATTACAGGAAGTTTGTCTCCCTTAGACTCCATTTTAAACAAATAATCCAAAATTTTAAAACACAGTTCCTTTTTCTCTATAATAATAAAAGAATACATTGTGCTTGATCACAACTATGATATATGCAATCCTTATGGGTTAGAAATTAGTTCTGCTGGGTTTATTTAAGCTTTAAATGATTTTTAGCAGACTTGAGGTATGAGGTTCCAAATTATGGAAAGATCTGTTATCCGGAAAACCACAGGTCCTGATCATTATGTATAACAGTTCCCATACTGCTATTGGTATTATACTGTATGAATAAGAACTGTTTGATCAAGAGCAGTAACCAATACGAAGTTTGCTTTCAAAAAGGTAACCAGTAAATGCTACCTTCTGATTGATTTATTTGGTTTACCCCCATAGGGCTCAAGCATTAGTAAAGGAGCCCTTTTATAGACACAGTGGGGCAAATATACTTACCTTCGAAGTTGCGCCAGCGTTGGCTTTGCCGCACTTCACCAGGTGAGGTTGTGCCAGGTCGCCGCTAATTCACTAAAATCCGAAGTTGCGCTCAGGGAGGCGAAAGGTAGCGAAGTTGTGCTACCATTAATTCATCAAGCAAAGAGAAGTTACGCTAGCGATGCCTAATTTGCATATGGCGCCAAGTTAAAGTACAATGGATGTATATGTAGCAGAAAATACATTACACTACACAAGCCTGGGAAAGATTCATAAAATAAATTATAGTTGTTATTTTTCCCTATACATGTGCCCACTGTATAGTTTAGGTGCCATATGTTAGGAAATGTAGGGGGGAAGGAGGGTACCCCCAAAAAAATTACGATTTTTTCAGCCTATCACCCTTAAAAAAGTAAAATATGCCAGCGTTTTTTGGGACTTAGAAAAAATTTAAACTTTTTTTGAAGCAAGCCCTATCTACTCTACTGCACTTCACCTGGTCTGAGGTGGCGAAGGCAAGTCTGGCGCAAGAGTTAACGTTCAGTAAAATCCGCAAGTTAGTGAATTAGCATAGTTACATCCCTTCGCAATAGTGCAACTTCGCCAGGCGTAAGGGTGTGAAGTAGTGCTAGAGTAGGTCCACTTCGCTAGTGAATTTACGCCAGCACCCGTTAGTAAATTGGCGAAGTAATGAAATGACGTCACACTGGCGAGTTTTCACTTGCGTTAGCCACTTCGCCCTTTAGTAAATTTGCCCCAATTCATTTTAGGGCTGACTTTGCAATTGTTTGAGTACCTTGACCATATGTGCATCTTAACTCTATATGCGTATACAAGTTTTAGTTGACATAAAATAGAATGAATCACAGTTCATCACAGTTTTCCCACATGCTTTTTCTTAGTTCTGTACATTCCCCAGCGTATTGCATGTGGGGAACTCCAAACTTGTACATTTACCCAAAACTGTGTTTTAAGCATAGGCTTAGGTTTTTTTACTGTGGGTATATTATGATGCATTTTGTATCTGGCACACGGAGTCAGAGTGGTGATAGGGCCCTGTATATACTGCAGTTTAATTGGGTTATATACTAATTATATCCCTTAGAAAATGCCCTCTGATAAATCATTTAATTTTATCAGTGTGATTCTTTCAAAAAAATGTAAATACAAATTTCCATAAGACACTGTACAAAATATTCTAACCTTAACATAATTCCTAAATTCATTCATGTCTGAAGGGAGTTTCTGAGCATGTTAAATTGCTTCCAACTGGAAGTGAAAATGGATTGAACACCTACATATTTTAGCACCTTTTAAAAGGGTTTAGCACTGCCTTGTTATTGTGAGCTATGGCAACTTGTAAATGTGCTGCCTTGAACATCTGATGGACTCAATCATTGTAATCCCTAATTGGTAGGAAAGGTTTTCTCCCATCTGGGTCTCGTGACAAAATGACTGCACTTTTTTTTTATGTTCCAAGCTCATACCTTGTCATATAATGGATATCCTTGGGTTTGGCTATATGTTTATCATTAACAGGATTAAAAAGGATGAAATAAAGTGCCACTGTACTTGTATACACAAAGCTGTGCAATCTTAAAATGCAGAAATATACAGAGATTTGGGGGCCCACTAACTACTCAAAAAAGGTCTATAAATTCAAGATTTATTTAGTGTGAAAACCAAAAAACTCTATGACAAAACGTTGCCAATTAAATGTTAGAGGTGCTATAGAAGTCAGTGAGAGCTGTCCTTTTTAAACCAGAATTTTGGTGTTTTTTTGGGGGTTTTTCGGAATGAATTGTCTGAAAAACTCAACTTTTTCTTATTGTTTTTTCGGATAGTTCGGTGCTTTTTTAAGTTAAGTTTGGAATTTTTAATAACTTCAATAATAATTGTGGTTTTAGAGTTTCTGCATTTAGTTGTGGTATCAAAAACCTCTAAAGCCACTATAATTCAACCTCAAATAAATAAGCCTCCATGTGCCTTGTGGTACGAGACAGTAGGAAGTAGGTAGGTAACATACAGTCACTAATTACAGAGCAAAAGTGCGCAAAGGTTTGGTATTGGCCCTTAAGTACCAGGACTAGGCTAGATAATATTCTTCTGCTCCACAAAGTAGGATCTGAGAGTGTGTTCCCTTCTGAGAAATTCAGGGATACAATTCAGAGCAGCTAGGTAAAAAGTTTCAGACAAGAGATACTGGGGGGCACAATTACTTAGCTCGTGTGAAGGAGTAGAAAGAAAAAAACTTTGAATTTCGAAGTAGGGTTAGGGTTAGTGTATTAGGGTTAAGGTTAGTGTATTAGGGTTAGGGTTAGTGTATTAGGGTTAGGGTATTAGGGTTAGTGTATTAGGGTTAGGGTTGTGTATTAGGGTTAGTGTATTAGGGTTAGGGTATTAGGGTTAGGCTACTTCGACCATCGAATTGGCTACTTCGACCTTCGACTACGACTTCGAATCGAACAAAAATCATTCGACAATTCGACCATTTGATAGTTGAAGTACTGTCTCTTTAAAAAAAACTTTGACCCCTAGTTCGCCACCTAAAACCTACCAAAGTCAATGTTAGCCTATAGGGAAGGTCACCATAGGCTTTGCAATCTTTTTTGGGTCGAAGAAAAATCGTTTGATCGATGGATTAAAATCCTTTGAATCGTTTGAACGATTTTTCCTTCGATTTGAACGAAATGTGGTAAATCCTTCGACTTCGACGATCGAATAATTAACCCTCAATATTCAACCAATATTAAATGTGCCCCTTGGTGTGGATAGTATAAAAAAGGGGGTTGCTCTTAAAGGAGCCAAGGGAATGGCCAGTTATGTACATGGAGAGTGGGAGCAGCGGAGTGAAGGGGTTTGAAAAGTAGAAAGTAAAACGTGAGTGATGAAAAAAACTACAAAACAGGAGTGACTTTTTAATAAATCAGAATTATTTAGGATTTCAGAAAATAATTTTCTGAAGTTTTTTCGACATGTTTTTTTTGAAAGGAAAAAAGTTTACTTGATTTTTGATAAACCTTCCGTTTAGTTTACAGGAGTAATTTTTTATGTACACTTCCTAAATGGAACACTACTCAACTCTAACTTCTATATATGACAAATATCTTGAAATAGTGTGGCCACTTTTCTTTAAAAATACCAGTTTACTGTTTGCTAAGTTGATTGTAAAAATTTTAAAATCTGATCTTATGTATGCATGCTTTTTATTATTTTTTTATTACTCTCTCGCTGTCTCTCTTGTACATAAGCACATATAATTTAACCTTACTGGTGCCTGCATTGTATCTATAAAAAAAATAAAATATATATATATATATATATATATATATTTATATATATATATATATATATATATGTATATAAATATATATAAAATATCCAGATGAATCCATACTCACAGGTCTTACTAATTAAAATTTTAATTAGTAAGACCTGTGAGTGCGGATTCTTCTGGATATATTTAGTTTATTTTGCTGTCTCTGCACTCTGGTGAGACAACCGTGCCCCTTTGCTCGTCCAGAACTGTTAGCTTTGCTCCTCTCTCAAATAAGACCTGGCGGCATCCGATTAGCTGAGGGCCCCTCCCGAGGTGAAAGGTGGCGGTTAGAGGCAGAAGTAAGAGCCGAGACCAGGGAGCTTAGCTTGGGTTCTATCTATCTATCTATCTATCTATCTATCTATCGAGATTATAGATACAATGCAAACATCTTTGCTGCAGTAAGGTTAAATTATATATATATATATATATATATATATATATATATATTATATATATATATATATATATATATATATATATATATATATATATATATAGTAAACTGTGAAGGAGTCGGCACTCTCGTCATTAAGTACAGAAATGCCTGGGTGCAGTGTCAAAATTTTTTTAGAATATCTATCTACAAAGAAGGTCCGCACTCTCAGGTCTTAAAAAATAAAAATGTTTATTGACTAAAGGACTATACACTGAAATGTACAACAAGCTTCATTAATCAGTACTGAAAAACCTACAGTATAAGAAACTTTATGTTCATGTCATTTGATTTTTGCTTTGCGTTTAAATCATGCGGCATCTTAGAAACACAATACAGCTTCCTACAAATAATTATGGAAAGTCCCAGCTTTGGTATTTGTGTCAAGTTATATACTGATTTTTCTATTTGTTTCAGCTATGTTTAATAAAATAACTCATGACCTTACTAGCTAATCTTCTGATGCACCTTTACATTTTGAATATTTGCACATACTGTATGCAATGGAACTATTTGCTCTATAAAACCTTATTTTAGTATACTGAGCTAACCTGTCCCTTAGAGAAGAATCCTGTTAAATCCAGTATTTGACATGTCTTTCAACTCTTTCACACCCACACTCAGGTTTCATCTAGATTCAGGACAAACTACAGACCCCATAATTCTTTTTTCTTGAAACTCTCTTCTTTACATTACTTTATCTTGTTGATACTAAGGAGAAGAGAGAGACTAACCAAAGCTGCAAACATTGTATACATTCTGTCAGTAGGTATTGGCATCCTCCTCAACTCAATGCCAGATTTTGCTGCGGGGTCTGATGATTGACGGGGGCAAAAATAAAACACATTTATTCAGGCATATACTGTATAGGCACCTATTCATGGGCCACCCCTTACCACCTGTGCTGGTGTGTAGAAAATATTGCCCTGTATATAGCACAAAACATAAGCATTTTGTATACAGCCAAATATTCACTACATTAGCTGACTTCTAAATACAACAATGCAAATCCATTGATACTTTTAACCCTAAAGTACTGCTGTATTTACTGCCATGGTAATTTTCTCTGTAATCAATGAAAACAAATGGAAGCACAGTAACGATGCATGTTTAATAATCCAGAAGCACAGTGCAGATGCTTATGCTCAGGTTGCCATAAAGTTGTGTACTTCTGAGAATGCAAGCGCGGATAACATCAAGGTTAATAGATTTCTCTGCACCAGGTACTTTTATGTTGCAGTCTAAATGGTTATTTTGCTTTATGCCTAACGATTAATAAATTAACGTGCCAGAGTCTGCACTGAGGAGATAGCTTGGTTTCATAAATAACTTGGCTTTCATATGGTTTAACTATTGATATGTGGCAAATCAACTCCTACATAGCCATTGCCTTTACTTGCAATTAATGGGAAAGGTTACTGCTTTTGTCATGGGTACAAATGCTGACAGTCATTTTATATTTAATGCACTATTCCGTTTTTCTTATATTCATTTTCACTTGGAATTGTCAGAACCTAAGTACTTACAGTATTCAAAGGAAGCAATATGGAGGTTCATTGATAGGTCAAAACATGTATTTTGCTTTTCCGTGAGATATTTTTATACTTTTTGAAAATACTGTGCAGCACGTTTCAGAAAGAAATTTTAGTAAAGCCACAGATAACAGACATATATAATTTGTATAGGTTTCCTCTCATGTAATCTTTCAGAAAAAAAACTTAGCAATATAATAAGCATTATATGTAACCCAATACATACCTATTGCAATTTGTTTTGGATTAAATAGGTTAGGCAAACCAAAGTTTGATGGAACACATAGGTAGGCAATCCCGGGTTTTGGTAGTGATCAATAGAGAGTTTTGTACTGTAATTTTTATTAGTTTTTTAAAGATTTCATGAACAAAAGTTATTTTGCACAATAACTATGACATTACGTTATCACATATATTAAATAGCATAAAAGAATATAACTAACTTTCTAAGGTAGCTTCTTTTCCAGATTAATTTGGCTCTAGCATTATTGCATATTCATGTACATTTTCCATAATTGGAATGCATTTTTAATATGTATTTTACAGACAAAGTCTTTTGGTGTGCAAATTCGTATTCTAAGTTGTTATTGACCTTTTAATTTCGGATACACCTGGAATTTCTTGCTTTTTTTGATTTTCCAGCAATCAGAAGTCAGCAAGCATTTACGATTTGAAAGGTTAGAATTTCCAATAACTTTGTTGGCAATGTATGGTATATGTTTAGTAACATTGCCTCCGGAGTTATAACTAACTTTTTTTAGTGGATTCAATAACAACTTCAAGAAGTTCCAGAAGTTTTGTATTTCTCCACAAGCCCACCAGATATGCAACCTGTTTCCTGTATCTTTGCCACGTCTCCAGCAATAGTTTGGAGTACCAGGATTTTACATTCTTTTCTTCCGCATCACCCTTTATGTGCCATACTCTGCCTGCAATTTACCAGTGTGGTCAAAAATTAGAGTACTCTTTTGCTAAATCATGCAAAAGTTACAGTTTCAGTTACAATTTTTCTTACTTTGTTGTGTGTGAATTGCATTGTTTCCAGGAATATCATTGCCAATGTGTGCAGGTACAAAACATAAGGGTTTTTTCCAGGAATCTGCATGTAATTCATCAGAACAGACTGAACCTATATATTGGTGGTGCAGATAAGTGCTAGGCATGTGTATGGGGCACAATTTGCTTATGAATAGGGTTTAAATGCCAACAATTTAGCTTACAGTTTAGCATATCACACTTGCATTGGAAAATGGGCTATTCCATTTGTTCTCTGTCTCTTTTTCCTATACCTTTTCCCATTTATTCTGTTCCTGCTGCTCTTTTAGCCTTGCATTCTTTTTTCTTTCCCATTTAACTTTTTTCTTTCTTAATTCACCTTTTGCTCTATCCTATCTACCTCTGTCTCCAATTACTATTTCTTTTATTACTACTCTTCTATTTTCATCTGTTTTTTTTCACTTATTTTCTTCATCTTAAACATTGTACACCCTTCCCTTTCTTTACTGCCTGACTCTTCTTCTTACTCCTTATCCTACTTTTAGCTGTGACCTATTTCCCTCAGGTCCAATTGATATCTCTTTCCTTGTTGTTCAACTCTAACTGAATTATCTTCTGCTGTCTAGATCTAAATGTTTGCCCCTTTAAGTGTTTCTTACTTCCCTATAGCTACAATTTTTCACTGGTTATTGAGAGATTTTAAACAATACCACCTGTTGTTGTTCCATACACCAGTCCTTATGGTTTCCCTTTCCCATGGATAAAACAGCTAAACAACACCATTCGATGGGTTAATAGCAATGTGGAGCTTGGTGGAAAACAAGCCAAAAAGGTTGATATAAATAAGTGAAATACATAATTTAAAGCCATTAAATGTTGTCTTTGTTTGCTTGTGAGTTTTATAAAGCCACTGTTATGCAAAGCACAGGGTCAGTGATCTAATAGCATAGTCATAAAATATATCTTCAAAAGTAATTCAAAAATAATGTTAAGAGGATGTTGAAAAAAAAAATTACCATCCTTTATTAATAAGATTTCACCTTCTGGTACCTTCTGGCATATTTAAGCTGAGCAAACAAATGATCAAATGTATGAATTTGCGTGCAGGGTTAATTTATCTTTCTGAGTAGGAACACGTCTGCAACATTCTTTATTTACCTTTGCAGTATTAGCATAAAATAAACGAATTTTGTATAGCAAAGAGAGGGTCATCGTGATTTAAATAGTATCTGCCGTGTTAGGTTCTTTTTTTGCCAACAATATACTGATATTTTTGTTTGACAAGCAGCTTGTTTTTACATCCTGCATTATCTGAGGGGAATTTAAAAAGCACTTTTCTCTGGCACTGCAGTTGTTGATGAAAGCCAGGATTTAACATGGTGAGAAAATTAGCACTGGCAGAAGTTTCAGATGATTGTAATGATCCATATGCCCCTTCATCAGCTAGAAACATAAAAAAACCTTATTAGACCAACTGTTCAATTGCAAAAATTTTAATATTTTCAGGTATAGGTAATAAATAGGTGTTGCTATGCGGTGATGATGAGTAGTTTATGCAAAGGCATTGATAAATAAACATTAGAGAACTAGGAGATATCATTTATTGGACTGGCTATAGCAAACAGGGGAAACCACAAGCCAGTTTAAGTAATCTCCAAATTTTACCATAATGAAACACTGACCAGTATTCCTAAACCTACATTAGGGAGAATTTGAATAATAATTAAAAAGAAAACATGGGAAAATTCCAATGAATTAACTTATGGATACAATTCAGTTGGCCTAAAGTGGTACTGGCACATGTTACTAGGGAAGAATGGTATTGACTTTCTGTTCTAGAAAACTACTTCCAAGCACCCAGCCTGCCCAGCTCTTTGTACTTCAGTACTTCTACATGACTTCGATACCAGGGACGGCAGGATCCATATCACTCATGCTATGGTGCTACTTCCTTAAGTAGTCTTGAATTACTTTTACTTTTAGTAGCACAGCCCTCTTTAGCTATTTTTAGTAATTGGTTGGTTTTTCCGTATATTTAATATATGCACCCATTTATTGTACAGTACAGAATATGTTCTAAATACATGATTATATACTGATTATATTTGTACTCTAGTCTATGGAAGGATCACACCTTCAAATACAGCTTTGCACACACCAGAAATAAAGGTTAAAAAGGAAAACTATACCCTAGAAACAATGTAGGTCTCTATAAAAATACATTGCATAAAACGGCTCATATGTAAAACCCTGCTTTATGTAAATAAACCATTTTCATAATAATAATAATATATTTTTTTTAGTAGTATGTGCCATTGGGTAGTCACAAATAGAAAAGTGCCATTTTAAGAAATAAGGGCTGCCTCCTGCAATTCATAATGCTCAAAAGAAGGCACTCATACATGTTAGGTCACATGAGTCTTTTATGCCTACACTTCTTCCTGTTAAAGTTAGAGCTGCAGTATTTTTGGTCAGATGATCTCTGTTCCACTATCACAAAATGGTGGCCCGAAGTAAAAGGGCAATATTTACTCAAATACTGTATATATTCCAGTTTGGTAAGATTTTTGAATATGATAAAAACTTTGTTGCATAAATAATTATTTTGGGGGTATAGTTTTTCTTTAAGGAGTATATGCACCATTTAGTATACAGTACCAGGAAGAGGCAATAATGAAAGGTATGAATAGGGTGATATTTACTCACAGTTACCCCTCCAAAAATCAAACCTATTAAAACCTTTCATTTTTTGTTAATGTTTATTGATTTTACTGGATGATTTGGGTGGTTGCAGTGCTATATTTGATTGATTATGCACAAACTATTGGCACCATATTGCATTTTTGCATTGTTCTCATACTCACAACTGTTCATCTGTCATTTTGATTTTTAAACTGCTGCCCAATAGTCAGGGTAGATGATAGCAATCAAATAATCAATGAAATGCCAAGCCTAAAAGGCATGTAACAAAACATTTTTAAATATTCAAAAAAAAATGACATCTACTGTATGAGTTAATTTCAGGGTGAACTTCCCTATTAATGCAGCAAAATGAGTAATATGGATGAGTGAATGAGGAATAAAAATGAGGAACAATAGTTGCAATTCTATTATCTCTACAATATTTTGAGATTTCCTTCAAAATCATTTCCAGACAAGGTTGTTCCATTTTCTGTAAGCTTTTTTTATATTGAATAATATAAAAGCATGCAATTGTGTCAGCTAGCAACCAATATTATTGTTTGATCTTTTGTATGGCTTTCGGTAGTATGTGCTTTTAGTCCTCTGGAAAACTCCTGCTATTTTAAAAGTTTAATTACATGATAATGTGCTTTTAGTTACAAGACAGTTATTAGTACAGGTATGTTATCCAGAAACCCATTATCCAGAATCCTCCAAATTACAGGGATGTAATTTCCCATAGGCTCTATTTTAATCAAATTCTTCACTTTTTAGTAATCATTTCCTTTTTCTCTGTAATAATAAAACATACATTTTAGCTGATCCTAACTAAGCTATAATGACTCCTTATCAGAGGCAAACAATCTTATTGTATTTAATCAATGTTTAAATGATTTTCTAGCAGATTTAAGGTAAAAATACAAAAAGATCTCTTATCTGGAACACCCCAGGTCCTGAGCATTTTGGATAACAGGTCCTCACATCAATTCAAGCAGAGTTACCTTAGGGATGGGCAATGCAAAGTAATTTAGATGTGGTTTGGCTATGCCCTTCCCTTTCAGAACCAGAACCCATAAAATTTGCTGATTGGTTTATTGGCAACTGTGCTAAGATGAGTGTCGTTGTCAACATGTATCTAAATTACTTGCCAGTGAGCCACTTAAGGTGATTTAATGTCTCTAGCTTTAAAGTGATGGAGTCAACCCTGCTAAAAACCCTGCCTATAAGTCTACTTCATTAATGAATATTTATTATCTGTCCTGCTGCCCTCAATAGCTCATTTTTCCAGCAGGATTAAAAGTGAGTACAGTTAGAAACAAATATCCACATTCTGCACACAGTATAAAATAGTTTTTAAAACCAGGCTCAACATAGGGATGTAGTTAAACTATAACTCCTTGCTCCTTGCTGTATTCAAGGCACAAAGATGTGCACTTGAGGACATATTTGTAATATATGTCCTTTCAGTTTTCCCAGATTTTGACCACCTTAAATTAAATTAATTTACTCAAATATAGCTACCAATGTATAGCTACCAATGGTATCAAGTATCTCACTTTAAAAAAAATCTATGTATACTAAATAGGGTGAATATGAAAACATGAAGGCCAAATTTACAGTTGGAACAATATTTATGCTTAGGATATATATATATATATATATATATATATATATATATATATATATATATATATATATATATATATATATATATATATATATAGCAAGAAAATATAGTAAGTATTGAACACGTCAATGTTTTTCTCAGTAAATATATTTCAAATGGGCCTATTGACATGAAATTTACAGCAGATGTCAGTAACAGCCCAAGTAATTCACACATACAAAGAACTCAAAACACATAAGTCAATAAATTAAGTTGTGTAGTAAAGTGGAATGACAGAGGGGATTAGTATTAAACATGCTTACTGAAATGTATTTAATACTCAGTAGCAAATTCTTTGTTGGTAATGACAAGATACTCTCAGAGTTACCCACAATTTGGCACTGACAAAGGCATCCACGGAACCGCTGCTGTATTGGTTGAACGGCTTTTATTGAACAACACTCTGTGACATTGGCAGTGGGTGAGTGATAGAACTAACGCATTTCGTGCCTACAGAACCTGCACTTCTTCAGAGAGCCAGATTCCCACGAGAGCACCGACAGGCAAAGAGACGCTATACTACATGAGGGTGAGCTCACTTTTGCCATACAGCCTTAATTTGTGTTCCCTAATGACAAAACACCTCCTGTATGGAGAAACTAGTCAGATGCATTGCTCAGGTGTAATTTTGTCCCGTTCTTCCACACAAACTATCTTCAAATCTTAAAGGTTTGGGAAGCCTCTTCTATGAACGCTGATCTTCAGATTTTCAATTGGATTCAGTCGGGTGATCGGCTGAGCCATTCTAGCAGCTTTATTTTCTTTCTCTGAATCCAAAAGAGTTTCCTTGGCTGTGTGTTTGAGATCATTGCCTACTGGAATGTCCATCCTAGTTTAATCGTCAGCATTCTGGTAGATCAAGAATTTGCCAGTACAGTCCTCCATTCATCCTTGCTTCAATTATATTACATCTGCCAGTGCCATATGCTGAAAAACAGTCCCACACAATGATGTTCCCACCTACAAACTCTAACCAGACTATATTCTCCCAGAATTTCTTTGGCTTGTCCAAATATTATGCAGCAAACTTTAAATGAGCTTCAACATGCTTTTTCTTAAGCAGTGGAATCTTGCTTGGTGATTTGTCGGTTAAAGGAAAACTATACCCCCAAAATGAATACTTAAGCAACAGATAGTTTATATCAAATTGAATGACATATTAAAGAATCTTACCAAACTGTAATATATATTTACATAAATATTGCCCTTTTACATCTCTTGCCTTGAACCACCATTTCGTGACTATCTGTGCTGCCTCAGAGATCACCTGACCAGAAATACTTCAACTCTAACTGTAACAGGAAGAAGTGAGGAAGCAAAAGGCAGAACTCTGTCTGTTTATTGGCTCATGTGACCTTACATGTGGTTTGTATGTGTGCACAGTGAATCTTACGATCTCAGGGGGCGGCTCTTATTTTTTAAAATGGCAATTTTCTATTTATGATTACCCAATGGCACATACTACTAAAAAAGTATATTATTATGATAATGGTTCATTTACATGAAGCAGGGTTTTACACATGAGCTAATAGAGACCTACATTGTTTGGGGGGTATAGTTTTCCTTTAAGTGCATTACTTAATGTTTTCTTTGTACGTGCTAATTCAGCTATCAATGAGTGATCCTTGGCCCTTGGACAACTCTTCTGATTATTATCCTGAAATATTGCAGGGAGCATCTGGTTTAGGGTGAAATTATGTTCTGTCCACTTCTGGATTATCACCCCAACACTGCTCACTGGAACATTCAGAAGCGTAGAAATACTTCTGTTACCAATGGCATCAGTATCTATTGCAAAGGTCTTGAGAGAGCTCTTTGCTTTTAACCATCATGAGATGCTTCGTGTGTGATACCCTGGTAATGAGAAACCTTTTTATAGGTCATCAATTAGGACTAAACCAGTTGATATTAATTTGCACTGATAGGGGGCAGGATTGCTAAATATTGACAGATTTCAGGTTTCTTGGCTTTTTTTGTCTTTTTGAACCTCCCTTTCTTCATTTGTTCAATACTTCTTTCCTGTGTCATTCCCTTTAATTACACATGACTTCATTTATGGATTTGCATCCTTTTTATGTGTGGATTACTTGGGTTGTTATTGACATTTGGTGTAAATTTCATGTCCATAGCCCCATTAGAAATATATATTTACTGAGAAATACATTGTAGTGTTCAATACTTATTTTTACTGATATATATATCTATATATATATATATATATATATCTATATATATATATCTATATATATATATATATACATATAGGCATTTTTTTCACTAGTTTCATTCTCATGCCAAATGCATTGGAGACTGGGCATTTTTTTGTGGTTTCTACTTCACAAAATGTATGGTGAAATATTAGCGCAGATTTATGAAAATGTTTGCCATTTGCAAAAATTAGAATTTTGCAATCTTTAAATCTTTCTAAAATATGTTCATTTTAGATTGTATTAAGCCTATATTTATTTTGTAATGTAGATATACATGTATAGCATGTGTAATTACTGTATAACTTTGAACTTCATGGCAGAAGATTGTCTAACAGATTTGTCACATGCTTCCAGGATACATTTAATTTAATTTGAGAGCAATATGAAAGGGAAATTGCAAAATAATGGAACTGATTGGCGGAAACCAGGACAGGAATTAAAGTGGTGCTGATTACTTTTCAAGTCTTTTGTAAGATATGCCCAAAGGTAATTACAATTAACCTGGCCATAATTACAGGAACTAGAACATGTTTACCATTAATAATATACTTTAAATTGCTAAGAAAGGTACATATTAAACTTCTGAGGTTCTGACGTCTGAAGATATGATACTTTCTTAATTACAACTGGGTTGAGTGACTCCAAATCAAACATTTTCTGATTAGGGTTAGGTACTGTAGTGACACAGAAAGCCAATGAAAAAAAACAACAACAATAAAGCTACTATCTACTTAGCTTTCATTGGAGACTAAACCCATGTTCTAACCTGACTGATGAATCACTCAATATCTTGTCGCTAGAGTACGCACTTCTATAATTTGATTGCTCTTAAAGTACAGAAACCTTTCCCATGGTGATAGTGAAACTTTGCTGTATATTCCTTGTGGTTCCCTTTTGTCATCTTCATTGTTCTAGAGGAATAAAAATGGATGCAATGTTGTGTGTATAATGCTCATGCAGAGTCACAAGTATATCTATTAACTCTGGACATGGCAGTAGCTCCAAAGTTCCTTTAAATGAAAACTATACTCCCAAAATTAATACTTAAGCAATAGTGATGAGCAAATCTGATGCAAAATGGCAAAAAAATTGCAAAACATGAATCCATGCCTGGTGAAAAAATTTGCTCATGACTATTAAGCAACAGATTCTGTTTATATCAAATTAAGCGGCATATAAAAAATCTTACCAAACTGGAATATATTAAAGCCCTTTTGCATCTCTTGCCTTGAACCACCATTTCATTATGGTCTCTCTCTCTCTCTCTCTCTCTCTCTCTCTCTCTCTCTCTCTCTCTCTCTCTCTCTCTCTCTCTGTAAACTGTCTAACTGTAAAGTGTGGTGAATTTAAATGGTTACACCCTTTTTAGGAGGGACAGAGGGATTAAAAAGGGTGGAGGAGTGTGTTTGTCTGTAAAGCTTGAATTAAAGCCATGCGCTAAAGAAATAACCATAGCTGGCACTGGTGATGGTGTAGAATCCCTCTGGGTAGAGATTTTGACTGGGCAAAAGGTTACAAAGAGAATTATAATTTGTGTATGCAATAAACCACCTTGTATAATTGTAGAGTATGAAGCCCAGCTACTCTTGCAGATACAAGCGGCTTCATAGCTGGATCAAGTTGTTGCTATGGGTGACTTCAATTATCCAGACATTGACTGGGGTAATGGGGTTGCCAAGACAGCTAGTACGTTTGTAAATATGCTGAATGACAACTTTTTATTCCAGCTCGTTCAAGAACCTACTAGGAATAACTCACTTTTGGACCTTGTAATAACTAATAATACTGAACTCATCTCTAACATTTGTGTGGGTGAGCATTTAGGAAATAGTGATCACAACATGGTCTCCTTTGAGATTCTGTTGCAGAAGCAATTCTATAAGGGAGTAACTAAAACACAAAATTTCAGACTTGCAAACTTTGACACTATAAGGGCATCTCTGTAACATATTAAGTGGGAACTGCTTTTCACAGTGTTAAACGCAGAACAAAAATGGGAAGCCTTTAAAATGCTGCTTCATAAATATACCTGTCAGTATATTCCACTTGGAAGCTAGGAACGTTGTTGCAAAGCAAAACCTTTTTGGTTCACTAGAAGTGTTGGTGTTGAGGTGGGTAAGAAAAGACGTGCTTTTAAGGCTTTCAAGTTAGCTGGGAGAGCCGAATCATTTATAAGATACAAGGAGGCCAATAAATCATGCAAAGAAGCTATAAGGCAAGCAAAAATTGATATGCAAAATGATATTGCAGCAAGCAGTAAAAAAAAATCCAAAATTATTTTTTAAATATGTTAATAGTAAAAAAATTAAGCAGGAAGGGGTGGGACCTTTAGTATCAGAGGGGGGTAAGCTGGTTGATGAAAACAAAATAAAAGCGCAGATTCTGAACTCTGAACTATTTTTTGTCTGTCTACACAAATGAGGAACCAGTTAATGAAGGTTTCCTTCTTAATAGTCCCAATTCCAGTAATACAATTAATGATGCATGGTTCACGCATGAGGAAATTCAAAAGGGACTAGAACATTTTAAAATAAACAAAGGTCCGGGATCAGATGGTATTCATCCCAGGGTTCTTAGCGAGCTTAGCTCTGTGATTGCCAAACCTCTTTACTTAAAGGGATACTGTCATGGAAAAACATGTTTTTTACAAAATGTATCAGTTAATAGTGCTACTACAGCAGAATCCTGCATTGAAATCCATTTTTCAAAACAAGAAATGGATTTTTTTATATCTAATTTTAAAATTTGCTATGGGGCTAGACATTTTGACATTTCCCAGCTGCCCTCAGGTCATGTGACTTGTGCTCTGATAAACTTCAGTCACACTTTACTGCTGCACTGCAAGTTGGAGTGATGTCATTACCCCTCCCTCCTACAAGCTGCTGAAATGTAAATAGAGCCTTGTCTGCTGAGCCTGTCAATTGAACAATAGGCAGGTATCAAGATAAGCTCCCACTGACACCACTTCAGAAGGACTGAAATAAGATAGTCCTGTGATCACTGCCCCCACTTATGTTTCAAAAATAAATATATATATATATATACACACACACAATTCATTTTGGGCACTGGAAAAAATATTTTATATAGATAATTTATTATATTTTTTTACACAAAAATGAATGGCAGAAACACAGGAGTACACTCCCAGGACTGATGACATGGAATAGAAAAAAAGGATAAAATAAGGAGGACATACTTGAAAACCAGGAAAACTTAGGAGGAAGTCTAGGAAGGGTTAAAATAGCTCATGAGAAAGGAGGCAGTAAGTAGTTAATGTAAAACGAAGTATTGCAGGCAGGAAAGGAGCAAGGTCAGTGTGAGGTGGATAGCAGAGGGAACTCACAGCTCCTTTAGCTCATCTAGTAACCAGTAAACTAGGAAGGCAGCAAGGAGAGAAAGTTCCCCTCACCAAAGGAAAGCAGAGAACAAACTTACAGAACGGCAGGAGCTTTGATAGTGTCTGTGGGAGGAGGGGCTGCTAGTGCAGCTGTAGAGCAGAACGTAGGAAAGTGGAAGTAATTGCTTCCCTGCAAACCATGTGACCTCTCTCCTCCAAACATCACACGCATGGGCAGAGAGGGGAGGGGGAGTGTACAGCTAGATTCTCATGTCGTAGTGCGACCTGGCTTTTCATTACAGAGTGGCTGCCTCCAAGCACACAGGTAATGCTGTGCCTGCTGTTAGAGCAGCACAGGATAAATGTGTAATGAGCAAAAATGGAAGCCCCCATGACAAAATACAAACTAAAATAACTTATGCATGGATTTGTGGATTAACATTTTATTTGCCAGACAGTGTTTATGGATGTGTGTTTTTTATAAAAATGCAAAAAAAAAAAAAGTTTAAAATGACGGCAGATTCCCTTTAATTTTTCAGGATTCATCAGGATTCACTGAGGTCTGGCATAGTGCCAAGAGACTGGTAAATGCGGCGCCTCTATTCAAAAAAAGGATCCCGTTCTCAGCTTCAAAACTATAGGCCAGTTAGTCTGACGTCAGTGGTAGGAATGCTTTTCGAAGGGTTAATAAAGAATAAGATACTGGACTTTATAGCAAATCATAATACTATGAGTGTGTGCCAGCATGGTTTCATGCATAATAGATCTTTTCCAGACTAACTTAATTTCTTTTTATGAGAAGGTAAGCAGGGACCTTCATTCTGGGATGGCAGTGGATGTGATTTACTTAGACTTTGCTAAAGCATTTGATACAGTGCCACACAAAGATTACTGGTTAAGTTAAGTAATGTTGACCTGGAACATAGTATTTGTACCTGGATAGAGAACTGGCTAAAAGATTGGTGGTAAACGGAACATTTTCTAATTGGACCAGTGTTGTTAGTGGAGTACCGTAGGGCTCTGAACTAGGTCCCTTGCTTTTCAACTTGTTTATTAATGACCTAGAGGTGTGCATTGAAAGTACTGTTTATATTTTTGCAGATATTAAATTGTGCAGAACTATAGGTTCCATGTAGGATGCTGCCACTTTGCAGAATGATCTGTCTAAGTTGGGAAACTGGACAGCAAACTGGAAAATGAGGTTCAATGTTTATAAATGCAAAGTTATGCACGTTGGCAAAAATAATATAAATGCAAATTATACACTAAATGGCAGTGTGTTAGGAGTTTCCTTAAATAAGAAGGATCTAGGGATTTTTATAGATAACAAGTTGTCTAATTCTGGGCAGTGTCATTCTGTGGCTACCAAAGCAAATAAAGTTCTGTCTTGCATAAAAAAGGGCATTAACTCAAGGGATGAAAACATAATTATACCTCTTTGCCTGGTAAGGCCTCATCTGGAGTATGCAGTGCAGTTTTGGACTCCAGTCCTTAAGAAGGATATAAATGAGCTGGAGAGAGTGCAGAGACGTGCAACTGAATTGGTTAGAGGGATGGAAGACTTAAATTATGAGGGTAGAATGTAAAGGTTGGGGTTGTTTTCTCTGGGAAAAAGGCTCTTGCGAGGGGACATGATTATACTTTATAAGTACATTAGAAGACATTATTTTTATTATTTTTACCCATAAAGTGGATCACACTACCAGAGGCCACCCCATTAGACTAGAAGAAAAGAACTTTCATTTGAAGCAACGTAGGGGGTTCTTCACAGTCAGGACAGTGAGGTTGTGGAATGCACTGCCGGGTGATGTTGTGATGGCTGATTCAGTTAATTTCTTTAAGAATGGCTTGGATGATTTTTTGGACAGACATAATATCAAGGGCTATTGTGATACTAAACTCTATAGTTAGTATAGGTATGTGTATATATAATTTATGTGAAAGTAGGAAGGGGTGTGTGTATGGATGCTGGGTTTTCATTTCGAGGGGTTGAACTTGATGGACTTTGTCTTTTTTCAACCAAATTTAACTATGTAACTATGTAAAAGCCAGAACTCTGTTAATTGACTCCCGTGACCCAGTGTAAGGAAAATAACTAACCCTGGTGGTCTAGTGGTGCGGCGGGGACGCCAGCCGCACCATCGGTGTGGACGCCCGCCATGCCGCTCCTTTTCTCATGCGCCGGGTTCTTCTTAGTGAGCGTGCGGTGCGCACTTCTGGGTTTAGTAGGCGCATGCGTGCTGGCGTGATGACGTCAGCGCACAATGTCGCGAAATTTCAAAGTTTAAAAGGGACCTTCCTGCTTTTTCTCATTGCCCGTGATAGGATTGTTATCCTGGTGCTCTTAGCCTTGTGCTTTCTGTTCCTGAACCTAGATCTTGTTTGTTAATCCGTGTTTGACCCTGCATGTATACTGACTACTCTGAACGCTGAATATTGACCCAGCCAGAACTTTGACCACTCTTTGCCTGATCCCATCTGCCTAATTGATACCCGGTTTTGAACCTTGCCTGCCTGATGATTCTGTAATCCGCCTGCCTCGACCCAGCCTGTCTGACCATCCACTTGCCTTGACCTTTGTACCGTGACCTTCGGCCTAAAGACTCTGCTAAACAGCCGTAACCCTTCGTCAGCCAGAACATCTCGCCTTGCACCCCTCGTAAAGTCCAGGTGGCACCCAAGTAAGATGAGGGCTCCTCCCGAAGCCCAACGGTGGTCACACTTCTGGTGAAGCCGAGCCGAGACCAGGGTGCTTGGCCCTTGTTCTGGTATTGGGTGCCGGCCGTGACACCCAGCATGTGTGGTTGTTTGGCTTGTTTGTGTGCACCGTGAATCCTAGGATCCCAGGGGCCGGCACCTATTTTTTAAAATGGCAATTTTCTCTTTATGATTACCCAATAGCAAGTACTACTAAAAAAGTATAATATTATGAAAATCGTTTATCTACATGAAGCAGGGTTTTACATATGAGCTGTTTTATGCAATATATATTTATAGAGACCTATATTGGTCATAAATTACACCCACATTGATGAATAAATGCTCACATAATTGTGTTTGTTTTGATGCATCGTACAATGTTTGTAGTGAACACAATTTCGGATTAAATTAAATAATTTTGCTTATCCATTCTGCTCTACTCACACTTGTTATTTTTCAGGATAAGCCTCAATTGATGTGTCTCTGCCCAATGCAACTACAGAGCTCTGAACGTTCTTGAATGTATGTAATGTTGTGCAGTCTGCAAACATACCATGCTATATTATCATTTATAAGATAGAATAAAAATGAATGGTTCTGATACTGCTACAGCACTGTACTTACAGCTTTTGCTCTGCAAGAATAGGGAAAAAATCTTCTCTGTTAATCTATTTGCCCTTGTTGTTTATTTTTATGCAAGTTTTTTATTTGTCAGAGTGCCAAAAGAGTTAGTAAAGGGTAAATATAATTTTGCATTGCCTTATCAAATGTATGTTTGTATATGCTTGGTGCTGGAGGGATTTAAAATAACACTATATCAGCCCTTTAGCTTATTTATTGCAGCATAATCAACAGGAAAACATTTCACAGTAATCTATATGGCAGATAAAGATAAGAAGGCTGACATCTGAGGAAGTGATTGGGTTACACACCTCCCCCAAACGTTGTGTATGGAGTGAAGTGGTGTAAAGCTGAAATACATGGAATATACAAAAACATTTTTTTCACTTCAGGTGGGTATATGCTTTCTTTTTTTCTAAGATAAAGATAAGAAGTCTAACAAGATTTTTTATTGGGGGAGAATATTATAATGACATATTTATTTAAATACATATAAAATATTTAAAATAAGTTAGAAGGGTGATTGGTGCGGCGTTTTTTAAACTAGAAACAGGGGCACACATTTTATTTCTGGGGGTAGTAGTAAATGACCCTTATTAAGCCATGACTTTTTTGATCATGTGTTTTGATGCCAAAAATCTGAAAAAGTTTTGAAAAAAAAGTGCAACTTTTGGGGTATTTAATATGCACCAGTACTGTGACAATTCCAAATATGAAAATACTCCAGCTAAAGCCTGTTAAAATCATGTAGATGCCAATGGCAGATGTCCCTTTTTCAACTGGAAGATATTTTTTTTTTTGATTTGTGGGTTTCGGGTGTTTATGATGATAACTTTTATGTGACAATACGAAAAACTTTTCCCATTCGTGCTTTTCAGTTTGGATTTTTTAATAAATTTAATGACATTCGTGGTTTTCGAGAAAGTGCCTTTAGGAGTGGTTTCTAAAATCGCTAAAACCACAACAAGACTGTTGCTTAATAGGCCTCTTACTGTTGCTTAGTTTGGAGTTTATATGCTGAGGTCATAGCTCAGCTATTTTTATAAGTGATAAAATATTCATGTGAGCTTTCTTCTAACATGACTACTTCTAGTCTGTTTCGCACATTAAAAATTATGTTGCACAATGGTATATTAATTTATTGAGGGAGGAATGACAAGATGCAAAAAAGCCTTGTTGTTTTGAGACCTGGAGTCTCTGCAGCAATGTCAATTTCCAGGGGTTTTAGTAGAAAGAGATATATCACAAAAAAATTATTATTTTCCATTTTTTAAAAATGTTATATCAATGTATTCTTTAAAGAATGTTAGTTTGTAAATATTCTTTTTGCTAGAGAACATAACTCATATTTTAAATGCTATTGATTTTAGTCGAAATATAAAAATACTATAACAGTAGTAAAATGATGCTGAAAAAAAGTCTATTTTGCATTACTGAATGTAGAGGGTGCAACAGGACTTCATAAGGGGAAGCCCCTTATTGTTTTCAGACACATTTTACTACTGTTTTATATTTGTCTATTTCCCATCATTCAGTTCTCTTCCTGTTCCTAACAAACATTTACAAGGCTGTGCCAGTTTTTCATTTTTTCAAACTATATTCCACTTGCCACAATCATAATTGGGTAATAAGTTATTACAGATCAGCACAGATGTTATTACTAATAACATCTGTGTTGATCTGTAAATTGGTACCATAAAACTTTTTTGAATTCTGAAGGTCAAATGTGATGTGCAGTTGAGAGACATTTGCAAGTTTCAGTGCCTTTACCAAATGGATAATACTGTTCCTTCTTTACTAGAGCATTATACATTTATTTGACAGAACATAAATAGAAATTATATTTTATACAATTATGTATTGTCTCAGTCAGAAAACACTCTAGGAAATGTCTTTTCTCTCTGTGCTTGCCTCTTTTAGTATATACAGGTATGGGACCTGTTATCCAGAATTTTCAGGACCTGCATAAAGGGTTTCTTCATAATTTGGAGCTCCATACTTTGTCTACAAAAAAATCAGTTAAACAATAAATAAAACCAATAAGAATTAATTATATATTTGGAGCAAGTACAAGTGTTTTATTATTACAGAGAAAAATAAAATCATTTTTGTGAATTATTTGATTGAAGTGGAGTCTATGGAAGATGATAATCCCATAATTCGGAGCTTCCAGATAACAGGATTCTTAGTAATGGATTCCATACCTGTACTACATTTTCATCGTATATTAACCAGTCAGTCTGAGTATGTCCAAGTAGTGCATCAAATATATGCATTTTTAATAACTCGTGTTTTTTTAATAGGTTATTATATTGCATATTATAGGGCACATTTACAACCTCTAAGTGTAGTTACTGTTGTGCAAGTTTGCCACAGAAAGTTGCCCCAAAAAATCATTAAAGGCACTTGCTTCATTAGGTGCTTTTTGCTCTTCTGCGTTGCTGAGCTCAGCAACATATTCTTTGTCCCACCCCATCTTTTGAATCATGTTCAGTGTGCATGT
This sequence comes from Xenopus laevis, assembly GCF_017654675.1. Lineage (NCBI taxonomy): Eukaryota > Metazoa > Chordata > Amphibia > Anura > Pipidae > Xenopus > Xenopus laevis. The sequence goes on along the minus strand of NC_054382.1, from coordinate 49,233,373 downwards.
GATTTTCATGCAACCAGTTAGCTGGTGATCAATCCAGGATTCCAAAAGAGATTTGTCATGCTTCAGGAGTCTTGTATGGGTGAAAGAAAGCATAACCAGAGCTCAAGGAAGACTGCATTATGGGTGATTCAAGGCAGAGTTTGGAAATGTCTTTTAGGTGAGTTTAAGGAGAGGCCTGCTCAGGGAACATCATCCTACTACTAGGGGTTGGTTGAGAGCAATGTAGGGTCAGCAGGCTCACCCTCCCTTCCTGCTTTTAAAAGAGTAAGGAGGAAAAGTAATAGAGGTAGTCCTGGGAAGCCGTGTAGGGTGTAATTATTATAAACTTAGAGGTAATGAAAGAAGATTCAGTACACTGGAATGTTAGAAAAGGGTCACTTAACCAATGATATTCGGCTAGGATTAAGCATTATTAAGGTAATACATGTTGTAACTTCTTGGTTGTAATGATGTTATTAGCATGTTAACAACCTAGATTAAAATGTGTTGTGGTTTAATATTCTGTCCGTATTATTTGGCAAAATACATGTGGCAACTATTCTTAACCAGCAAAATTTGTGTGGTCTGTTTCATTGTTGGAAGTGGGGATTTCCACGGTTGCAGCTATGGTGGTAGGTATGGGGTGTAAGCAAATTGTCAACTTCTCTAGCCTTCCTTAGCCAGGGTTTATCAAAATAAAATATTTATTTAGAAAATTATAATACACGTATGGGATCCGTTATCTGGAAACCCGTTATCCGAAAAGCTCTGAATTATGGGACTTCCATTTCCCATAGACCCCCCCCCCCCGCCGCCATGGCGTGCTTATGTCGAGCTTCGTATTCTCTCCTTTGTGTTAAGTGTAAAAAGGTTGGGGTAGTTTTCTGTGTGCCACAGGGGCAAATGCTAGTCCTCGCTTGCCGTGACCCCCAGATTGTGTCTAATTTAGAGGTGCAAACTAGGGTGCACATGAAGGCAGGGGAGATGCTTAGTGCAGGAAACAAATTATAATAATTAATTTAAGCAATGGGCATATAACAGGTTCAGCACAAGCCTTATAAAAAAATAAAAAGGGGGGTTTAATACCTTCCATGTACAGTGCTGCCTTATAATAAACAGCACATGCTTTGCACCTTGTTCATGGGCACTACTGGGTGCAAGTTTACACTACATAGTACGCGCTTGCACATGGATCCAGTGTAATAGTAAATGAGTCCATCAGCAAATAGATAAATGACCTGTTACGCAGAATGCTTGGAACCGGGGGCTTTCCGGGTAATGGATCTTTCCATAATTTGGATATACATACCATAAGCCTACTAGAAAACCATGTAAACATTAAATAAGCCCAATAGGCTGGTTTTGCTTCCAATAGGAATTACAGTAATTTTATCTTAGTTTGGTACAGTACAATGTACTGTGTGTTATTATTATTATTACAGAGAAAAAGGTAATCATTTTTAAAATTTTGCATTATTTGGGAAAAAATGGAGTATACGCAAGACAGCTTTTTGTTAAGATGGAGCTTTCTGGATAATGGGCTTCTGGATAATGGATCCTATACCTGTACAGGCATGTCAAAATACAAGGCTGCAAGAGGTTAATCTAAGATAAAATACACTATCTAATGATAGCTTCACATTTAAAAAGATGCTCTTGCTTTCTTTTTCCTTCAAAATAATATTTCAGCGTAATTATATTGTCCTTTGCAACCCAATGCAGCATTAATTAATCCGGGACAGTTCTCATTCTTTCTTGTTTTCCTGCTGCTTTTGAATTGATTATATATTACAGATATTCCTCAGAATCTGACAGTGACTCTGCAAATGAATCCCTAGTAATTGCTCAAAAGGATTATGCATGCATATTTGAAAGAATAACAGAGTCACAATCTGTAACTACATAAATAAATAGAGCAAGAAGACAGGTTCGATTCTAAGGTCGGTCTCATAGAAGATGGTGCCAACAATGAAATATTTGCATGTGCCACTGTATAATGAAGGAAAAAAGTGACAGATTCCTCTTCAATGAACAATCTGTTCATGTTAATGGTGAATGAATACACTGTATGAAAGAATCCTATTCCACGAGGATGACGCATATTGTCCAAATGTAAACTCTAATCTTAAATGGTCGATTCTAATTCAGTCAGTTTTAGTTTCTGTATTGGGGAATGAATGTATGTAAATTGGATTGGCATTAACATACCTTACAATGAAAATGTAGATCAAAACACTGACGTTTTATCTAACAGCAGTGGAGGTTTTGTATGTCCAGAATAGTCTGGCATATCTTCAATAACTTCCAATCTGCTGTCTAGCTCTTAAGGGTCTGTATATAATTTCACCAGCTCCCAATGCTGCAGCTGCTCCCTCTACCCACCATCACTATTTGACTAGCCTAATAGTTTTCAAGCACTTCAAATAAAAGAGCTTGGCTTTGACTCCAACAGCACTACCCATCAATTAATACTACAAATCTTTGCATCTACAACAGAAACTGAATTAAACATTTTTAATAGCTAGTTTTGTTTGCTTGTCATCTGCACCAAATAGCCAATATCCTAGGGCAACTGATATTCAGCTTTAATATCCAGAAACATACTCTTCCCCACAGTGAAACTTCTAGAGGAAACTTTAGTCATTTAAATGTTTAACATGGACTAGAACACATTGTTCGCATACTAAGGGGGCTTTTTATTAAAGTCTGAATGCAAAAAACTCAAAAAAATTTAGTGGAAAATAATTTTTTGCGATTTACTACACCCCGAGGATTAGAAAAAGTCAGAATCTGAAAATCCAGCTTTTCAGACCTACCGAGGTTGTACATATAAAAGTAAAAAATCTGACTATTTTGAAAAAAATTTAGCTATTCGGGAAAAAAAAATCCTCAAACAACGTATGATTCCGATTTTCACTCAATTTTATCTAGTTTGTCCCTGATCCAATTAAATCTTACTTATTTCAAAATAAATAAGATTCAATTGTGGATTCTAGTTTTGTTGGACTTTTTTTTATTTAAATACTCAGAAAAATGTGTATTTTGATAAATAAGATCCTAAGTATGAGATTCATATGTTAAAATGTCATATTTGTCATAATAATTAATAATATTATTGATAATATTATCGTCTCTAGAAAAACCACTTGAGTTACTTTTTTTCAAGCAGCATTCATATATTTTACGTAATCCGTATCCACCGCTGTAGTAGTGTATACGTTGACCTTGTAGGCATTGTTTGCCCAGTTTTTTTGGCCGCAGCCACTGAAGCACAGAGGCCAGAAAAAATATGCCATATAAATGCTGAAAATAGTCATTTTTTGCCATACGTTGACTCAACGTATATGGCAAAAAATTACTATTTTCAGCATTTATATGGCATATTTTTTCTGGCAACTGTGCTTCAGTGGCTGCGACCAAAAAAACTGGGCAAACAATGCCTACAAGGTCAACGTATGGCAAAAAATGACTATTTTCAGCATTTATATGGCATATTTTTTCTGGCAACTGTGCTTCAGTGGCTGCAACCAAAAAAACTGGGCAAACAATGTCTACAAGGTCAACGTATGGCGAAAAATTACTATTTTCAGCATTTATATGGCATATTTTTTATGGCAACTGTGCTTCAGTGGCTGCGTCCAAAAAAACTGGGCAAACAATGCCTACAAGGTCAACGTATGGCAGTTGTTTAAAGAGAACAGTAGATTACTAGCCAGCAAAGCTACCTAAGCTAAAATGTCCCTCAAATCCCTGCAGACTTCTGTCCCTCCAATACAGAGCAGTATCAAGCAGATTACTAGCCAGCAAACTTACTATCATCTGTCCCTGAAATCACTAACAGCTCTCCCCCTACACTATCTCTTCCAAGCACACACAGGCAGATTTTTCAGATTTTTCAGATACATTTTTGCCCTTGATTCCCCTCTGGCATGCCACTGTCCAGGTCGTTGCACCCTTTAAACAACTTTAAAATCATTTTTCTGGCCAGAAATGTCTTTTCTAGATGTTAAAGTTCGCCTTCCCATTGAAGTCTATGGGGTTCGCGAACCGTTCGCGAACCGCTCGCGTTTTTGCGCAAGTTCGCGAATATGTTCGCGAACTTTTTTTCCGACGTTCGCTACATCCCTACTTGTGGTTATCCATTTAAGCTGTATCTAGATGACTGTGTCTATTGTCTCGACACAATTCTGTATATAATTTAATATCTTAATAAGACATGAGCTAGTACAACAATATTTACTAGGCATCCCTGGTCTTTTGGTTTTTAGCAGGAAATTTGATTTTGTTTGCACAATGGTATTATTTATTTCTAAATTCACCTCTAACAACATGCCCAGTTTAGCAAGGAACGTCTCAAACAGGAACATTTTACTAAGCAGAATAGATCTTTTGAGTATTATATTGTCATTTAAATTGTGTATGTGTCATTAGTTGCCCTCTCCTTTTCTTTAGGGTTAGTATTGTAGCAAATTTGTTGTTTTCTTGTATTGTGATGTGTTAAATAGGGCAGGAGAAATCATTTTCTATTCATTATGGTAATAAAATATAACCCCATCAATACAGTGCACTATGGTTACTCTGCATTCCATGCTGGAATAAATCCCCCAAGTAACTTGCATTTCAATGACTTGAAGGGGTGTTAGTGCTAAGCACTAAATTATAACCCCAAAGGGTTCACTTGCTGTCATAAAATACAGTTGTGATCATGCAAATTTTCTGCAGAAAGCTGAGCAAAAACAGTTGTATTCATTAAGGTTTCTGGTGTCAAAAGGTGCATCATGCATTTCTGCATAGCTGTGCACAGAGCCATTTGATCAGTCCTGTCCCCCTTTTGTGAACCATGTGCAGTGCACCTATAGGGGAACTCTGGAGCTACTGCCACTTTTGAAAGTGTCATTAACTTTAGGGTTCACAGGGTGGCCTCCATCAATAGATGCAGTACACTTGTGTCTAAAGAGTCTAAAACTCTTTCTTCTTTCCAAAAAAGGCTATTCTCCACTCATATAAAAAGCAGAGATGCTTCAAGTCCCAGAATCTATCACTGTAATGTAATGTAATTACAGTAGGAACTGATTCTGTCAGGCTAACGTGGGTTAGTTAATGGTTCTTGCAAAAAATGGCAGGCTATCAATGCTTCTAGTTAGTATGAGTATTCATGTATTGTTACTCTCTCCAGTGGAGCCAAATTATTGTTTTCTTTAATGATGTGGTAAGTATTTAATATATTTTTTAATAATTATAACTAAGTTTTGTGTTGTACTACATCAGTACTTCAGTACACAGCTTCCCTAGGCTCAATGTGCAGTTCACAAATGGCAAACACTTAAATACAAGTAGCTTCTGTGCTGTGCCAACCCTTTTTTTTTACTGTTTCTACAAAGGGGGTACCCCCTACATGAGTTACTGGATAGCCGCCAGAGAGCTATGAGTTACACACAGGCTGAACTACTTCACCCAACATCCAGCACGTCAACAAGAGTTAAGGATGACAGACTGACTTTCCTGACCACCTATTCACCAACTACTAAATCTTTCACTAAAGCAATCCAAGAACACTGGTCGATAGTACAAAAAGACAGAACGCTTCCTCCACCGTTCAAACAACCTCCACGGATAGCCTATAAGAGAGGCAGGAATCTGAGGGACCAGCTAGTAAACACAGACCCAAAACACTGCTACCAGCCTCCTACATCTACAACAAGGCTTTCCAACTCCAAGCCAGGATGCTACAGTTGTACTGATTGCACTACCTGCAGACAACTATTAACGGGACCTACATTTTCCCACCCACATACGGGGAAGCAGATTCCAATCAGACATAGACTCACCTGTACCTCTAAATATATTATCTATATCCTGAAATGCCCCTGTGGACTTATGTATGTAGGTAAAACGATCACCAACTTCAGAGACAGAATGGCAAACCACAGATCGTCCATCCGGGCGGCATTAACAAAAGGCAATGGAGACACCCCAGTGGCACAACATTTTGTGGAATGTAAACACACACTGGCGTCCTTAAGAAGTATGATCATTGATTGTGTCCCAAATCCCCTCAGAGGAGGGGACCATGAGAGACTTTTGCTGCAATCTGAACTGAGATGGATTCATCGACTGAACACATTGAGCCCTCGTGGGCTCAATGAACTTATTTCCTATGCTCCTTTTTTCTAAACTAACATCTGATATCCATTTCAGCAACATTATACGCACTCTATTTTGGAGAGAGAATATCCCAGTAGTGTGGCCTTGAGTTTGTGTCTTATGTGTCTTACCTCCCCCCCATTCCTTTCCTACCCCTTGGTTGAATTGGCTCTTATATCCCAACAGGCGTTGCAACTACAAAGCGGCCAGTACCCTTTCCTTGGTGTGACCACACGAGTCACAGCCTATTTAAGCTATATACACATTGTGTAACGGACCTTCTCATCACTACCACACACATATGTTTGGAAGGGCTAGGTGTCGCGAGCCCCTTTTTCGATTACATCCAGGTGGCTGACCCTACCTATTACTCCAGTGTGTGCAGGTTCTTTGACCTTATAATATTGAGTACTATACCTAATTGACTTACTCACGCGGTCTACCGCACGATACTGATGGATACAGGATACCTATATAAAAATTGGGATTTTAACCCTGTAGCACGCCTCCAAACTATACCTAGTGGGAGACCCTATGGATACCACGGGCCATCGTGTCAACCAGCCCTTGTGTATTATATCCACTTGTCCTCTTTCTCCCCCCATGTTTGTATTCTCCTACTCATGCCAATACACTCAGCATTTATTTTGTTTTCCTCTTTTTTCATTTTTTAGCTTTTGGATTTTCTCTCCCAAAGTTCCCTCTTCTCTAACGATGTTATGTTGATTACCTGAAATATTTGCTTTATTACAGGAAGAACTAGACTGACATGATCAGTGGCCATGTAGTGACTCCGTAACTGATGTGGAGCATCGACTCCCTCCCACAAAATGCCCTGAGTGATTGGTTGCTATGGACTGGGAACATGGCAACCGAGCACAACACCACCTCGAGCCAGCACCTCGAATTACACGGATGATATGGCAAAGATGGACACCACTTAGGAATTTACAGCATTATCCAGAATATGATGGCCGGCCAAGACACATCCCCGTCTAGAATACAGGGACCTTCCACTTGCACCATATCCCCGACCCGATCGTGCACCGAGGATACAGCCGTGAGACGCATAGGTGTTGCCAGGGGCAACCTAACCAACTACCGGATGTTCCCTGTACATGCATAGAATATCGCACGTATCATCGACAAAGTGAGCAGTCCCCTAAGAGGAAGCGGCTTTGAGTGTGTGGCTGCATAGACAGAGCCGCAGCACATGCGGATCTCGGCGATCGGTAAGCAAGCGGTGGAATATGGAGCCGCCATTATGCAGAAGTCCAGATGCTCCTTAGAAAGCTGGTAACGTCGCGCTTCTCCATGTAACTTTACTGCCATTATGCTATGTGACTGGCCGTATATTGGGTTTTCTTTTCTAAAGCGCACACAAGGTTTGAGTCTATTGCGCTTCAGGTTTTAAGACTTTTTATTGCAAACGGACACTGTTGCCTTTCAGAAACTAGAAGTATTTGTACAACAGTAACAGATTGTCTACATTTGAAATTGCCTGCAATTGACACTATTGTATCCTTATTATGTAGTGCTTATTGTTTTGTAACTCTTTTTCATTCTCTTGATTTATTGACTGCACAGTGGAATTTCCCCACACTATATGTTCTGTCTGCACAGTGGAATTTCCCCACACACGTCAGTATGACGTCACTACCCCTAATTTCCCACCATTTTGGGTTTAAAAAGGTTGATGAATGTTTGTATTTGCACTTTGAGAAAGGCTTGAGTGCAAGCCGAAACGTTAGTTGCTTATATTGAAATAAACACCATTTTTTGATTTTGATAAGTCCTGTGAGTGCGAGCTTCTTCACTTCTCTATCTCTCTCTCTCTCTCTATATATATATATATATATATATATATATATATATATATATATATATATATATATATATATATATCAATCACTAAGTTTTTATATTCAGCAGGGGTGCAATGAGGTTGTGACCACAAAATTCACATAGACCAATACAAGAGATCCTCTGCATTCAACCCATTATCAATATATTAAGAACATTGAAACATTTTGTGCCTTAAGCTACTAAAAATGCTTTCTCCTTTAAACAAAACAGGGAATTGTTTGTCCATATATTGCAATAAATTAAAGCTGGTCAACTACATCAAAGTCATCCCCGACTCCACGAGCGTTTTAGTCGCAACGCGTCGGATCGCGATTAAAACGCTCGTGGAGTCCTACCCTAAGGCACAAAATGTTTCAATGTCCTTAATATATTGATAATGGGTTGAGTGCAGAGGATCTCTTGTATTTGTATATATATATATATATATATATATATATATATATATATATATATATATATATATATATATATATATATATATATATATATATATATATATATATATATATTAAAACATTTATCTATGAACACATTGAGGGTGTATGCCTAAACTAATTTATATATGGAGAATTGCATGTTCTAAATTGTATGACCTCAGCTTCATTTAAGCAATTTAAATCAGAGCTGGGACATTATCTGTTTGGTTAGTGCTAACTGCTTTATATGATACTGGGCTATTGCTTTTCTGCATACAATCTTTACATTATTTTGCTAAAGTCATCTTCATAAAACCTACAGTAAGGACAACCAGTTTTTAATTTACTTTTAGTAGCTTTAAAAGTGCTTTCTTACATACTTTCTGATTTGACCTTTTCTACGTTGCAATGTAGTTCAGGTTCTCTATAAAATATATCACCTTTATTGATATCCTTGATATCCTATTTTAAATTGCTTTTGTATGTCACCTTTTTACCTTTTTAGCTTCAAGAGTGAACATGCTGTAATCCATTAAATTGTCTTATTTTTTATTGCAAGTTGTACAGAAATTGGAATGCATATTGTTGGAATAGGAGCCTAGATTTTTATATTCTTTAAGTGCTTGAGTTATAAAAAACTTTTTTAGCAGACATTTTCTGTAAAATATGTACAGCACACAAACTGATCATGGTTTGGCAGTAAAAATATAATGAGATGGATCCTGTAGCTCTATTTTATTTCCCTAATGTGCCATATTTATAATTAGATTCTTTTTTTAAGAAAATGTTTTGATATTAATTCCCAAGTGAAATCAGCCTAACCCAGGGGTGGCCAGGACCTCGATCACAGTTTACCAGTCGATCCCCATAATTTTCCTGGTAGACTGTAACCTGCCTGATGTTGCACTCCCTGGTTGTGATGTCATAAGTCTCATGAGGCTATGAACATGAAAATGTTAGGCATTTGCCATTGATTTGTAAATTAACTTGCTAGGTTTTAGGTGGTGAATATTCGAATTAGAACTTTTTCCAGGTTCGAGGTGTGATAAAGCTCACATTCGAATTTACATTCAGATTTGTACTTTTAGGGGCATATTTATCAAGGGTCTAATTTCGAATTGAAAAAACGTCGAAATTCGAATTCAAAAAATCTTAAATTTTTCAAAGTCCACCAATTGACTCCAAATAGGTTCTAGGAATGACCCCCATAGGCTAAAACAGCAATTCGGCAGGTTTTAGATGGTGAATGGTCGAAGTCGAATTTTTTAAGAGACGGTACATGATAAATTTCGATATTCAAATCTTCGATTATTTTTTTCAAATTTTGTTGGGATAGGTTTTGACTAAAAAAAAATGCAAAAATTCATATTTACCATTCAGACCTTAATAATTCTGCCCCTATGCCTTTAAAAAGCTGTTGAACTAAAAACCTGATTAGCAGTACAGAATTGTGTAATATCTCAGAAACCTCTTAAAAACAAAATTAATGTAAATTGCAAAAGTGCTTAGAGTAAGTTAACAACAATTCCACTGTTTGATATGTCTACTTTATCACTACTAGAATGAAGGTGATTAAACCCTTCACTGTGAAACATTTAAATAAAGAATACTGGTAAGGGTATAGACACAGCAGGGAGAATATCACATTTAAACAGAAGATAAACTATTGATAGTTAGCCTGTTATCCAGACTATAAAATACTAGAGGCATTATGTAATAAAATGTAAAAAAGGAATTAAAAAATGCAAATTCTTAATTTGCGTTCTGCAATGCAATAATGGTCATCACACAGTTTTACACTGCAAACTTTATAAATGTTATGCTTTTTCATCTAAACTTTTTTATTACATTCACTGTGCACTGTTGCAAGCATTGCAAATTGATCAGTCTTTTCTTGATTTCCAGTTGAGTCACAAGGTGGAAAACAGAGGACAATTTGTTTGCACAATGCAATTTACTACATGGGGATTAATATTAATAAACAGTTGTTGAAATGTGACAACTATTTTTGTTAAGTAATGCATGTTGCAATATGAATTTGCCACAATAATATTTGTTCCATGGCTCATTTAAATGTGTTCTGAACATATCTATTGTCTTGCTATGAAAATTTCAGCATATGGAACTTCACATATTCCAATCATCTTTATTAAGCATGGGAAAGACGTAGGAGGTTTTTATGAGAATCTTATGGGAATCCATGATTGCAGAGACTGCATTCTATTATGGGGTGTTCAATATAGAGATGAATGTGAATTTGCTCTGCAGCTAAGGGAATTTCTATTTTTTAATTAGGTTTTCATTTCTTTTGAAATGTAAGACTGGTCGTAGCAACTTAAAACTTGACATACAATTGAACAATTTCCATTTTCATTAAGAATGCATCCTTGAAAAATTCTTCTCCAAAGGTTACATCCCTTACTTTTTACATTAATATCTCAAGAGATGGTTTTTATATAAGAAGAGGAGAAAAGGTAGGAAAATCCAAAGCAAGCAATTTCCTTCATAGTATTAAAAAAGTGTAAACTCATTTCTATAATCTCTAATTCTCTATATATTTTCTGTTAATATTAACCTCGTTGACAAGAACATTAGATTAAATACTACATACTTCCATAGTAATAAAGTGCAACAAGACACATTTTTCTGCATTTAATTCTGGAAAGTCGAGTAAGTAGAAGGTTATAGTGATCTAGGTTAGGGTAGATGAGAATAAGAGCATTTCAGTAGTTTGTTTTATTTTATTACAACAGAAATGTGCCAGGTTTTAGCAACGCTGATAATGTGAAGAGACAGACTAACTAGTGATGAGCGAATCTGTCCTATTTTGCTTTGCAGAAGAATTGCCGAAAACTGAAAAAAATGTATGAAACGGCGAAAAAATTCATGTCAATAGGTGGCAATTTTTTTACGCAATTTTTTCTCACTCCAAATGCATTAAAGTCAAGGGGCATTTTCTTGTGCTGATTTTTTTAGTCTGAGCGACTTTTTGGTCTAAATGCATTTAGTTCAATGAGTGTTTTTTCTTATGGCGACTTTTTTGTCTCTGCAAAATTTTGAAACAGTTAACAGTTAGGGTCATATTTATTATGCTGTGTAAAACTAAATCTGAAGAAAAAATGGTGTAAAAAATTGCATGGTGTGTGTAATTGTACGCCATGCGAACACCAGAATTTGCCGCCATTATTTTACATTGCTTCCAGGCAGAAGTCACTCTAAGAAACATTTTACAACATATTTTACACAGCAAATCTTGGCAATGTGTGGTGTATTCAGGGCTGCTCCTACCATGAGGCAAGGTGAGAACCTTGCCTCAGGCGGCATGGGGCGGCCAGTTACCAGGGGCGGCAAAAGCCGCCTCTGGTGACTTTAAGAGCCGAATTTCCATTTTTTTACACGGAAATTCAGCTCTGCCAGTGCAGCAAGCTAGTGCAATAGCGCTTACTACACTAGTGATGCACCCCATTCTGGACCTGCTCCGATGCTAAAAGTTGAAAGCGCAGAGCAGAAGGAGGGCCGCTGAAGTGCTGCTGGGTGTATTTTACACAGAATAATGAATATATAAATGTGGGTAAAGGACTCAATTTAATATGGTACAGCTGTTTTCCATTTCACAAATTACTTTAGAATATTATCAGCAAAAAAAACAAATTTATTAGACATTGCTTTCAAAGTTAGTGTAATAGTTAATAAGTTGTAAGTAAGTAACAGCCTATCATACCTATATTATATACTGTTCTATATTTTTTTCCATTGCAGTAATCATAGAAATGTGCTTGAACTGTAGTACATGTACTTGCACTTATATTTCCATTCATATTTTTTCATAAAAATGTGTTCAGATTATGCAGAACAAACAGAACCTGCAGAACAGGTGCAGCACAATGCATATAATTGGTATAAATACACACCGACAATCGAATCTTTCGTAATAAAGTTAAATACTTTGTGCATTCATCTTTGTCAATCATTTTTTGCAACTGAGAAAAAAACTGTAGACCATATAGGGATAGATACTGAACAGATGTTGTTTTATTAAAAAATTAGATCTTCTTGTTAGCAGCTGACAGTTGTTAAAATATATTTATAATAGGATCATTTACAACAATAAAACTAGATGGTGTTGTTTCTGAAGAAACCACAAGATGTTGGCTTTGAAACGCAAGAAGTGTTGGGGCAAGTCGCCCCTGGTGCATAAAGAGTACAAAAAGTTGGTAGAATCTGGTTTACAACTGTGAAAATTGAAGCAGATCAAATTGTACCATTAAAATCAATCAAAAAACCTGATTGGCTGTTTTTGGCTCCACCCACTTTTAAAATTTGAATCCCAGTCCCCCTGTGACCAGCTGTGCCAAGTTTGAGGACCCTCCCATTAACAATCTAAGAGCGGCAACAGTTTTAACTTTTCCCATTTAAACAAATGGCTAATATTTGATTGGCTGTGGTAGACTCCGCCCACTTTTCGAAAATTTAACTCCAGTGACCCATGGTGCCAAGTTTTGGGTCTCTAGCTTTAACACTGTGGGAATGACAGTGTTTTACATTTTCTCATTGAAGTCAATAGGGAAAATCTGATTGGCTGTTTGTTGCTCCGCCCACTTTTTGGAGTCCCCAAAATGTGACAGAACTTTTCAGGTTGACCCCATGACTAAGTGACCCAAGTTTGGTGAGTGTAACTTTAATGCTGTACGAGTGGCAAAAGTTTCAAATTTTCCAATGAAAGTCTATGGGAAAAAATGGGGTCTTTGGGGGGCCGCCACAGGGCCACGGAGGGTGGGATTGCTTAACAGAGCACAAGCAACCTATTCGGGTATGAGCCGAACAAGTGTGCAAAGTTTCATAATTGTACTCCTAAAACTCTGGGAAGAGTAGCGTTTAGAAAATTGCTAAAATTTCATTGGCTGTTGGTAGCTCCGCCCACTTTGGGTGCCCCCCCAAAATACAAATTTCTATTCGGGGTGGCACCAACAATATGCGGTCCGAGTTTGGGGAGTGTAGCTTCAAAACTGTATGAGCGGCAGCGATTTGAAAATCTTCCCTGTCAAAGTCAATACGAAAAAAGGCGTCTTCAGTGGTCCGCCGCACGGGCACAGTGGGTGGGATCGCTTACTAAAGCACAAGCAACGTACTTTGCTATAAGGCGAATAGGTGTGAAAAGTTTGGCGCTTGTACCCCTAAAACTGTAGGAGGAGTAGCGTTTAGAAAATGGGGGGGGCTAATAATAATAAGAAGAAGAACGAGCTGAACTAGTAGATCAAGATGTTGGCTTTTTCAAAGCCAACATAATAAGAACGAGCTGAACTAGCAGATCAAGATGTTGGCTTTTTCAAAGCCAACATAATAATAATAAGAAGAAGAATAAGAAGGAGCTGAACTAGTAGATCAATATGTTGGCTTCTTCAAAGCCAACATAATTATATTGTATCCATCTTCCTGTGATGTTGATTGTGTTGATTATAACGACTTCATGATGTATGATCATTGCAAAAATTCTTTGGAGAAAAACTTTATGTATAAGTTATGTGTACATTCACAACAGCCTATCCAGCCAGCATTTCCTTGGATTAAGAAGAAATTCCAAAAAGTAATTTAATATGCACAATTTAGCTAACTATTTTTACCTAGTAGTTAACGTGGTTATTTCTTGTTAATTTTTTTTTCTAATTTATTCCGGTGCAGAGTTGTCCAAATTGTTACTCTCCCATTTCAGCTTGCATTGATTCTGTTGCTGAGCACTAACTCCCAATAAAAATTGTGTTTGACTGCCCAAAATAGAACAAATTCTGGTGCACTGAAATATCAATCTTTACCTCAATATGTAATAAAAAAATAATAAATTATTATTATTAACTAAATTCCGATTTTATGTCATATTTTGTTCATTTATTTTTTTGGACTTTTTCCCCTAATCTTCAGATTTTTTTTTTACTTTTTCAGTTTTTTGAAAAATAAGGGGTTTTTGGGCTAAACTCAGTGCAAACCATGATATCTTCAAATTGAGATTGGTGTCTCTTCTATTGACTTATATAGGACAGGTCTGAGATGGTGGAGTTTCAGATTCAGGTTCTTTGCAGCATCGTAGGGGTATAATAAATATCAAAAAAATTTAGTTTTTTATTCCAGGAAAAATTTTAGTTTTTTACCCAAAACATCCAACCAGATAAATTGGATGTTTAGTAAATAACCCCTAAGTGTTAAAAGAGAAATTTGAATGACTAGTAATCCTTCCAGATTCCACAACTTGTCTTGGCCTAGTCATCAAAGCAGTATCCTTGTAGGCATGTAAAAATGTAATTGTGAAGTGCAGTATTGGTGAAAACTATGCATAGGGTAAATTTCCAGTTTCACTAGTGCCAAACTTTTATATAAATGCACACTGGAATTTGTTCATGCATTCTGTTTTCACAGAAAATACAAAGGGGGTTTGGTCATCTTGATTTGGAAATTTCAGACATGAACAACTTGGAGAAAGGATGCCATCTATTCTGTATGTTGTGATATTGATGCAGCAGTCACCACCATGTTTGAAAGAAATTGGCAAACTGGGAACTTTTTTCTATGTTGTACAGTTGTTGCATAGTAGAAATTAGCTACTTTGGCAAACTTCTGTGGTTTCAAAAACTTTTATGCCAAGTGAAATGTGTTGACTTCACACATCACTAGTGAAACCATTATATCATGTAAGAACACTAAGATGTGACAGTGTTCCTTCAATAGAAAATATACATGTGATATAAAGTTAATCATAAACCATTTTAAAGCATCTTGTAACCTGAGTTTATTTAAAATCAAAAGAACAATCAACTATACCCAACAATGTATTACAAGTTCACATGATCTTAACATGGGCTCAGTTGAAAGAGATAAAGAAGAAAAAATATTGGTAAATATGAAATACTTCAGTAGTATTTAAATTAGCCATTTGTCATGCTTCCACAATATTTTTGTATCCATTTTATCTGCAAGAAGGCAATTGCCATGCAAAAACAATACTAGAGAAATATTTAATAACTCGAGATTAACCTTCAAATAAAAACTGGCAGAAATGCACTGATGTGTTTACCAGCTGCCTATCGAATAATAGACTAGACGACCACTATGATAAGATAATCAAAAATACTTTAGAAAAATTGGCTGCAATTCATGCTAATTAAAATGGAGAACAAACAGTAATGATGAAGGGGGAGGGGTATGAAGAAGAACTACACAGAGAAAGAAGAAAAATTAGAGCAATTAGAAGACCTAATGGGACATCCATTATAACAGAATATGTTTAAAGGGGTCATGTCACCCAACTGATTAAAACACCATTAAAGAAAAAAACCTATACTTAATGATATTTGTTTTAAAAAAAACAAAAAAAACTGAATTAAATCAATATATTGTAATGCCTATAAAGAGCAACTTCCACCTTTGTATCATTCGCTCCTACTTTATGCCAGTTGCTCCTCTGCTGCTGGGGTTGAGCTAAAAGATCATCTGCTACAATATCAAGTCGATTAACTATTGCATGTAGATACCACACCTGACGTGCTCTTAAAATGTAGTATTATATTTCATGTACATCATTTGGTTTTCAACAATAGGTTGGGGGCAATCACCTCAAATCATCCATATTACAGGAAGTATGAAAACTGTTAAATATTAAATTAAACTTCAAAATACACATTTAAACATTTAAGATTTTCAAAACACATTATTATGAATCTAAAAGGTTAAATATGATGTTTCTGAGATCTTCTCCTCTGTGTTAGAGATGCAAAGAGAAAGAATACACACATGGTTAAAGCTGGCCATACTTGGCTACACTATTGATTATTTGCTAAATTGGTGACTTATGAGCTGATGTGGTCCTCTTCCAATTGGGTTTTTTAAACTGGCCAATTGATATCTAAATAGATCTATGGCTATATATCAGTCAATCTGGCTGATTGGTGGACACCATACACAGGCTGATAAGGTGCTGACTTGGTATGAAGGGGCACCCATTTAAGGCCAGTTTAAGATGTGATTAACTGAAGAGTTTTTGGGATTATTATAAAAGTTATTGTGGAAATAATCCCAATAAAAGACCCAACTAGACAAACCAGACTCAGTAATTATTTTACATTATTTCAGGCACTGCCCATAAGGGTTAAGGCTGCTAAGCATTGGTCCTGTTTTACAGATGGGAGGGGTAGTTGACCTCATTCAAAATTTTGGCCAGGGGTGTTTATAAAGAGAAGTAACCATTTGCTGGATCTCTTTGGATCCCACTTGCAAGGAGACCAGAATGGTTAGTACCATGTGTTGTCACTCACTAGTGTAGAAGAGGATAGCCTCGGAAATAGGATAATTCTGGAATAAAGCACAACTGTGAGCATATGTCTGAGAGATATCTCTGGGTTATTGCTAACACTATGAATGTGTAGCAAGATTATGAGAATGACATTGTTAGAAGTATTCACTGGATGACGTGATTGACCATTGTAACATGAGCAATATCACCAAAGATACTGTGTAATATTCCAGCAAATAAAGTTATCTGTTTGTTTCAGGACAACATACACTCAAGTAATTTGAGATAATTTCTGTGTTGTCATAGTGGTAAACCCTTCCTCCACCAATACAACAAGGGCACATCTGAGAGAGTGAGTTCTATGTAATGCTTTTTGTGATGCGAGTTTCAGGATGTTGACTTGTCCAGCCTAGTTTGACTTAACCCATCTGATGGTATTACAGAGTAGATACACTATCTTCTAAATTATGTCACTATCTTGGGGGAAAATGTTTGGGCAAATAAGAATAAAAAAATTGTATTAGGGAATATAACATATAATCTCTATTTTAGTACATTTAGTACATTAGCCTCTTAACTTTGCTGGCATGAATTACATTGTGTATTAGAAGGGAAGTAAATGCAGTTTCTCAACCATTTTTTGTAATACCCAACAAAATCCAACATATTATTAAAGATTAATACATTCAAGGCGCTGTAATCCAGAAACATCCAGGTTATATTTTTAAAGCCACAGGACAGAATGCAATACCATCTCTAAATGTATCCTGTCCAGTACTTGTTCTTTATTCCAGCAATTGGAGTGTAAGCAATAAAAAGTTTTTCTTACACAGAACAACAAAACAGTCTTATGTCTAAGGTTTTGCCGTGTGATTACAGTGTAATTTTGGAAAGCCAGTAATCCCCTAATGTTAATAAATAGTAAGATGACAATAGTAATGCTCACCAGCACGACTCTCATTGGTGCACCTGTAATTAGGGATGTAGCGAACGTCGGAAAAAAAGTTCGCGAACATATTCGCGAACTTGCGCAAAAACGCGAGCGGTTCGCGAACGGTTCGCGAACCCCATAGACTTCAATGGGAAGGCGAACTTTAACATCTAGAAAAGACATTTCTGGCCAGAAAAATGATTTTAAAGTTGTTTAAAGGGTGCAACGACCTGGACAGTGGCATGCCAGAGGGGGATCAAGGGCAAAAATGTATCTGAAAAATCTGCCTGTGTGTGCTTGGAAGAGATAGTGTAGGGGGAGAGCTGTTAGTGATTTCAGGGACAGATGATAGTAAGTTTGCTGGCTAGTAATCTGCTTGATACTGCTCTGTATTGGAGGGACAGAAGTCTGCAGGGATTTGAGGGACATTTTAGCTTAGGTAGCTTTGCTGGCTAGTAATCTACTGTTCTCTTTAAACAACTGCCATACGTTGACCTTGTAGGCATTGTTTGCCCAGTTTTTTTGGACGCAGCCACTGAAGCACAGTTGCCAGAAAAAATATGCCATATAAATGCTGAAAATAGTCATTTTTCGCCATACGTTGACCTTGTAGACATTGTTTGCCCAGTTTTTTTGGACGCAGCCACTGAAGCACAGTTGCCAGAAAAATTATGCCATATAAATGCTGAAAATATAAATTTTTTTGGTTGCAGCCACTGAAGCACAGAGGCCAGAAAAATTACGCCATATAAATGCAGAAAATATGCATTTTTTTGGTCGCAGCCACTGAAGCACAGTTGACAGAAAAATTATGCCATATAAATGCTGAAAATATAAACTTTTTTGGTTGCAGCCACTGAAGCACAGAGGCCAGAAAAATTATGCCATATAAATGCAGAAAACATGCATTTTTTTGGTCGCAGCCACTGAAGCACAGTTGACAGAAAAATTATGCCATATAAATGCTGAAAATATAAATTTTTTTGGTTGCAGCCACTGAAGCACAGAGGCCAGAAAAATTATGCCATATAAATGCAGAAAATATGCATTTTTTTGGTCGCAGCCACTGAAGCACAGTTGCCAGAAAAAATATGCCATATAAATGCTGAAAATAGTCATTTTTTGCCATATACGTTGAGTCAACGTATGGCAAAAAATGACTATTTTCAGCATTTATATGGCATATTTTTTCTGGCCTCTGTGCTTCAGTGGCTGCGGCCAAAAAAACTGGGCAAACAATGCCTACAAGGTCAACGTCGTTGACCTTGTAGGCATTGTTTGCCCAGTTTTTTTGGCCGCAGCCACTGAAGCACAGAGGCCAGAAAAAATATGCCATATAAATGCTGAAAATAGTCATTTTTTTGGTCGCAGCCACTGAAGCACAGTTGCCAGAAAAATTATGCCATATAAATGCTGAAAATATAAATTTTTTTGGTTGCAGCCACTGAAGCACAGAGGCCAGAAAAATTATGCCATATAAATGCAGAAAATATGCATTTTTTTGGTTGCAGCCACTGAAGCACAGAGGCCAGAAAAATTATGCCATATAAATGCAGAAAATATGCATTTTTTTGGATGCAGCCACTGAAGCACAGTTGCCAGAAAAAATATGCCATATAAATGCTGAAAATAGTCATTTTTTGCCATACGTTGACCTTGTAGACATTGTTTGCCCAGTTTTTTTGGTTGCAGCCACTGAAGCACAGAGGCCAGAAAAAATTAAACCAGTAGGGTTTGCACCCTAGTTTGTAACGGTGGCGGAGGGAGGAGGAGGACGCTAAAGGACAGCTGTGTGTGGAGTCATGAGGCTTGAAGAGAAGGACAGCTGCATAGAAGTCAGAACAAGTCTTCCGGCGTGCAGTAACCCTCCGAGATCCACCCCTCATTCATTTTAATAAAGGTCAGGTAATCGACACTTTTGTGACCTAGGCGAGTTCTCTTCTCAGTTACAATCCCTCCTGCTGCACTGAAGGTCCTTTCTGAGAGCACACTTGAGGCTGGGCAAGACAAGAGGTTCATGGCAAATTGTGACAGCTCTGGCCACAGATCAAGCCTGCGCACCCAGTAGTCCAGGGGTTCATCGCTCCTCAGAGTGTCGATATCTGCAGTTAATGCCAGGTAGTCCGCTACCTGCCGGTCGAGGCGTTCTTTGAGGGTGGATCCAGAAGGGTTGTGGCGCTGCCTTGGACAGAAAAACATTTGCATGTCTGACGTTACAGACTGGCCAAAGGGCTTTGTCCTTGCAGGTGTGCTCGTGGCAGGATTACTGGCACCTCTGCCCCTGGAATGTTGATGAGTTCCTGAAGTGACATCACCCTTAAAAGCATTGTACAACATGTTTTGCAGGCTGGTTTGTAAATGCCGCATCTTTTCGGACTTGTGGTATGTTGGTAACATTTCTGACACTTTATGCTTGTACCGAGGGTCTAGTAGCGTTGCGACCCAGTACAGGTCCTTCTCCTTAAGCCTCTTGATACGGGGGTCCTTCAACAGGCATGACAGCATGAAAGACCCCATTCTCACAAGGTTGGATGCAGAGCTATCCATCTCCGCTTCCTCATTATCAAGGACTGCATCATCCACGGTCTCCTCCCCCCAGCCACGTACAAGACCAGGGGTCCCCAAAAGGTCACCACTAGCCCCCTGGGAAGCCTGCTCCTGTTGGTCCTCCTCCTCCTCCTCCACAAAGCCACCTTCCTCCTCTGACTCCACTTCTGGCACCTCTCCCTGCGTTGCAGCAGGTGCCTGGGTTCGTTCTGGTGATTCCGACCAGAAATCGTGCGCTTCCAGCTCCTCGTCACGCTGGTCTACAGCCTCATCTGTCACTCGTCGCACGGCACGCTCCAGGAAGAAAGCGAAGGGTATTAGGTCGCTGATGGTGCCTTCGGTGCGACTGACCATATTTGTCACCTCTTTAAAAGGTCGCATGAGCCTGCAGGCATCGCGCATAAGCACCCAGTAACGGGGGAAAAAAATCCCCAGCTGTGCAGATCCAGTCCTACCACCCAGTTCAAAAAGGTACTCGTTGACGGCCCTTTGTTGTTGCAGCAGACGTTCCAACATAAGGAGCGTTGAATTCCAGCGAGTCTGGCTGTCAGAAATCAAACGCCTGACTGGCATGTTGTAGCGCTGCTGAATGTCAGCAAGGCGTGCCATGGCTGTGTAGGAACGTCTGAAATGGGCCGACACCTTTCTGGACTGGGTGAGAACGTCCTGGAATCCTGGGTACTTGGAGACAAAACGTTGGACTATTAAATTTAACACATGTGCCATGCAGGGCACATGTGTTAAATTGCCTAGTCTCAACGCTGCCAACAGATTGCTTCCATTGTCACACACCACTTTTCCGATCTGCAGTTGGTGTGGGGTCAGCCACCGATCGGCCTGTGACTGCAGAGATGACAGGAGTACAGATCCGGTATGGTTTTTGCTTTCCAGGCACGTCATCCCCAAGACAGCGTGACAACGGCGTACCTGGCACGTCGAATAGCCTAGGGGGAGCTGGGGGTGCACAGGTGTGGAGGAGGAGAAGGAGGACCCAGCAGCAGAGTAAGAAGAAGAAGAAGACGAGGTAGAGAGCGATGGAGGAGTAGAGGTGGTGGCAGAACCGCGTGCAATCCGTGGCGGTGACACCAACTCCACTGTTGTTGTTGAGCTACCCATTCCCTGCTTCCCAGCCATTACCAAGTTCACCCAGTGGGCAGTGTAGGTGACATACCTGCCCTGACCATGCTTGGAGGACCATGCGTCAGTAGTCATATGGACCTTTGGCCCAACACTAAGTGACAGAGATGCGGTAACTTGGCTCTGCACATGTTGGTACAGGTGTGGTATTCCCTTTTTAGAAAAAAAATTGCGGCTGGGTACCTTCCACTGCGGTGTCCCAATTGCTACAAATTTGCGGAAGGCCTCAGAGTCCACCAGCTGGTATGGTAAAAGCTGGCGGGCTAAGAGTGCAGACAAGCCAGCTGTCAGACGCCGGGCAAGGGGGTGACAGTCAGACATTGGCTTCTTACGCTCAAACATGGCCTTCACAGAAACTTGGCTGGTGGCAGATGACTGGGAATGGGAACAGGTGGTCAAGGTGGAAGGCGGAGTGGAGGGTGGTTCAGACGGGTCAAGGAGAGCAGAGGTAGAGCAGTAAGATGCTGGACCAGAAGGAGTGTGGCTTTTAGTTTGCCTGTTGCCTTTGAGGTGTTGCTCCCAAAGTGCTTTGTGCTTGCCGCTCATGTGCCTTCGCATAGAAGTTGTACCTATGTGGCTGTTGGGCTTACCAAGGCTCAGTTTCTGACTGCACTCATTGCAAATTACAATGCTTTTGTCAGAGGCACACACATTAAAAAAATCCCACACTGCTGACTTTTTGGAAGTGTGCGATCTGGCGGTAACAGTAGAAGTTGGCGGAGTTGGCGGTATTGGCGGCAATGGCGGGTGCGTTGGCCGGCTGAACACAGGTGCCGATACATGTTGTTGCCCTGCTGATCCCTGCGGGCTGTCCTCCCTGCTTCTTCTAAGTCTTATTCTCCTACTGCCTCTCTGACTCTCCGTCTCTCCATCTGAACTACCCTCCTCTTGCTCTCTTCTACTAGGCACCCACAAAACATCAATCTCCTCATCATCATTCTCCTCAGATGCATCAATTTCTTCTGACACATCACAGAAGGAAGCAGCAGCGGGGACCTCCTCCTCATCACTCATTATGTCCATCTCTATCGTGTTCTCTGCCAGAATTAAATCTGGTGTAAGGTCCTCATCTCCTTCATCTTCTTCTGGCAATAATGGTTGCGCATTACTCAGTTCAAGAAACTCATTGGAAAATAACTCCTCTGACCCCAGTGAAGAAGGGGCACCGGTGGTGGAGGAAGTGTTACGTGGGGTGGCCATAGCAGTGGAGGATGAGGAGGATGTTGTGGTAAAGTTAGAAACGGTAGAGGATGGGGTGTGCTGTGTAAGCCAGTCAACTACCTCTTCAGCATTTTGGGAGTTCAGGGTCATTGGCTTTTTAAAACTGGGCAATTTGCTAGGGCCACAGGATTGCATAGCAGCACGGCCCCTAGCACGGCCTCTGCGTGGCGGCCTGCCTTTGCCTGGCATTATTTTTAAAAAAACAACAACAACAACAAAAACTCAGTTGGTTTTTCTGGAAACGATAATACACACAGCTAGATGGCGGGTTGAAGAAAACACTGTGCAAATAATGCCTACAAAGTCAACGTATACACTACTACAGCGGTGGATACGGATTACGTAAAATATATGAATGCTGCTTGAAAAAAAGTAACTCAAGTGGTTTTTCTAGAGACGATAATATTATCAATATTTAGACAAAATGTGAACAAGGTCACACAGCTCGATGGCGGGTTGAAGAAAACAGTGTGCAAATAATGCCTACAAGGCCAACGTATACACTACTACAGCGGTGGATACGGATTACGTAAAATATATGAATGCTGCTTGAAAAAAGTGACTCCGGTGTTTTTTCTGGAGACGGTAATATTATGGATATTTAGACAGAATGGGAACAAGGTCACACAGCTCGATGGCGGGTTGAAGAAAACAGTGTGCAAATAATGCCTACAAGGTCAACGTATACACTACTACAGCGGTGGATACGGATTACGTAAAATATATGAATGCTGCTTGAAAAAAGTGACTCCGGTGTTTTTTCTGGAGACGGTAATATTATGGATATTTAGACAGAATGTGAACAAGGTCACACAGCTCGATGGCGGGTTGAAGAAAACAGTGTGCAAATAATGCCTACAAGGCCAACGTATACACTACTACAGCGGTGGATACGGATTACGTAAAATATATGAATGCTGCTTGAAAAAAGTGACTCCGGTGTTTTTTCTGGAGACGGTAATATTATGGATATTTAGACAGAATGTGAACAAGGTCACACAGCTCGATGGCGGGTTGAAGAAAACAGTGTGCAAATAATGCCTACAAGGCCAACGTATACACTACTACAGCGGTGGATACGGATTACGTAAAATATATGAATGCTGCTTGAAAAAAGTGACTCCGGTGTTTTTTCTGGAGACGGTAATATTATGGATATTTAGACAGAATGTGAACAAGGTCACACAGCTCGATGGCGGGTTGAAGAAAACAGTGTGCAAATAATGCCTACAAGGCCAACGTATACACTACTACAGCGGTGGATACGGATTACGTAAAATATATGAATGCTGCTTGAAAAAAGTGACTCCGGTGTTTTTTCTGGAGACGGTAATATTATGGATATTTAGACAGAATGTGAACAAGGTCACACAGCTCGATGGCGGGTTGAAGAAAACAGTGTGCAAATAATGCCTACAAGGCCAACGTATTCACTACTACAGCGGTGGATACGGATTACGTAAAATATATGAATGCTGCTTGAAAAAAGTGACTCCGGTGTTTTTTCTGGAGACGGTAATATTATGGATATTTAGACAGAATGGGAACAAGGTCACACAGCTCGATGGCGGGTTGAAGAAAACAGTGTGCAAATAATGCCTACAAGGCCAACGTATACACTACTACAGCGGTGGATACGGATTACGTAAAATATATGAATGCTGCTTGAAAAAAGTGACTCCGGTGTTTTTTCTGGAGACGGTAATATTATGGATATTTAGACAGAATGTGAACAAGGTCACACAGCTCGATGGCGGGTTGAAGAAAACAGTGTGCAAATAATGCCTACAAGGCCAACGTATACACTACTACAGCGGTGGATACGGATTACGTAAAATATATGAATGCTGCTTGAAAAAAGTGACTCCGGTGTTTTTTCTGGAGACGGTAATATTATGGATATTTAGACAGAATGGGAACAAGGTCACACAGCTCGATGGCGGGTTGAAGAAAACAGTGTGCAAATAATGCCTACAAGGCCAACGTATTCACTACTACAGCGGTGGATACGGATTACGTAAAATATATGAATGCTGCTTGAAAAAAGTGACTCCGGTGTTTTTTCTGGAGACGGTAATATTATGGATATTTAGACAGAATGGGAACAAGGTCACACAGCTCGATGGCGGGTTGAAGAAAACAGTGTGCAAATAATGCCTACAAGGCCAACGTATACACTACTACAGCGGTGGATACGGATTACGTAAAATATATGAATGCTGCTTGAAAAAAGTGACTCCGGTGTTTTTTCTGGAGACGGTAATATTATGGATATTTAGACAGAATGGGAACAAGGTCACACAGCTCGATGGCGGGTTGAAGAAAACAGTGTGCAAATAATGCCTACAAGGCCAACGTATACACTACTACAGCGGTGGATACGGATTACGTAAAATATATTATGGCTGCTTGAAAAAAGTGACTCCGGTGTTTTTTCTGGAGACGGTAATATTATGGATATTTAGACAGAATGTGAACAAGGTCACACAGCTCGATGGCGGGTTGAAGAAAACAGTGTGCAAATAATGCCTACAGGGCAAATAATGCCTAAAAGGTCAACTTATACACTACTACAGCGGTAGTAAAATAAAAAAAAGTAAAATAAAAAAAAAATGAATATTAAAAAAAAAAAATTAAAGTTGGTGCTGCTGAACTACTAGGAGCAGCAGATTAGCACACCAGTCCCACTCCCCAACACTGCTAGACTAATAGCACTGGGCTCTTATAGTAGTAGTAGTAGTAGTAGTAGTAGTAGTAGTAGTAAAACAACAAAAAAATAAATAAAAGCAGTCCTTACAAGGACTACTGTTATTGCAGCAGTCAGCAGATGAGATCAGAAGCAGGACAGCTGCCCACTGCAGCTACATACAGAGCACTGCAGTAGAAGGTAGATTACTAGCCAGCAAAGCTACCTAAGCTTAAATGTCCCTCAAACCCCTGCAGACTTCTGTCCCTCCAATAACAGAGCAGTATCAAAACGATTACTAGCCAGCAAACTTTCAACTGTCCCTGAAATCACTAACAGGCAGCAGCTCTCTCCCTACACTATCTCTTCAGCACACACAGGCAGAGTGAAAAAACGCTGCAGGGCTTCGGTTTTTATAGGGAAGGGGAGTGGTCCAGGGGAGAGCTTCCTGATTGGCTGCCATGTACCTGCTGGTCTGGGGTGAGAGGGCAAAAAAAAGCGCCAACAATGGCGAACCCAAAATGGCGAACGTCGCGCGACGTTCGCGAACTTCCGGCGAGCGCGAACACCCGATGTTCGCGCGAACAAGTTCGCCGGCGAACAGTTCGCGACATCTCTACCTGTAATTAAGTTTGGGATACCTACTTTAGAGAACTAGAGACAAAAGAGTAGAGTTTTATGGAGCGTTTATATCATAATTTGACTGTTTTTTTAATAATGTAAAATACAGCATTGTCTTTTTTTTTTTTTTTTTTGCTCATCCGTAACACAATTTCCTATTTTATGACTTGGTCTGGACAAATATAACTATTGAGTATAATATATAAATACATAATAAATTGCTCAGAGAATACAATATGCCACAATAATAGCAACCATTTTAGTGGATGAGTAGGCTTACATTGTGAAATATGCTAATTAATTGGTTACGGTTTTATGAAACGTAATTAAATGGTGCAACTAGTCTTATTTTTACATCTGCAGAAATGTAGGCTGGAAACGTCATTATAGCATTAGTTCAATGTTGTGTTAATATTCCTTTGATAAAATACTATTTTGCTGTTAAGCAAAGAAGAATGCTTTAGATAAAAATGTGAGGCATTAATGACTAAGGTGCAAGATCACTAATGGCCGAAAATTAATCCCTTAGAGCCACATACACTGCTCACATACAACTAGGGACATATTTACTGAAGTGCAAAATTTTCTCCCTTCTCCTTAGCTTTGCCAATTTCACATCATTTGACTCAATCATTTATCAAAATCTGTTTTTTTCAGATTTGTTTAAATAAAAATCCACAATTTGACCTTATTTATTATTAAAAAAAGATTTAATCAGTTCAGGTAAAAACTTGATAAAATCAAGTGAAAACCTGAGTCACAAGTTTTTTTTCCAAATCGTTTTTTTCGGGCTTTTTCCAAAAAATCCCAAATTTTTCCTATTTTTACCTGAAAAGGTCAGATTTCCGGGCTAAATCCAGCATAGATCATAGAAACTTCCAAATAGGATAGGGACCTCTGCCATTGACTTAGGGGCCGATTCATCAAGAGTCGAATATCGAGGGTTAATTAACCCTCGATATTCGACTGGGAACTAAAATCGTTCGACTTCGAATATCGAAGTCGAACGATTTTGCGCAAATCCTGCGATCGATCAATCGAACGAATCGAACGATTCGAAGGATTTTAATCCAACGATCGAAGGAAAATCCTTCGATCAAAAAATCACAGGCAAGCCTATGGGTACCTTCCCCATAGGCTAACATTGACTTCGGTAGGTTTTATCTACCGAAGTAGGTGGTCGAAGTATTTTTTAAAGAGACAGTACTTCGATTATCGAATGGTCGAATAGTCGAACGGTTTTTACTTCGAATCATTCGAATCGTTTGAATTCGAATGAATTTAACCAATTCGATGGTCGAAGTACCCAAAAAATACTTCGAAATTCGAAGTTTTTTACATTCGAATTCTTCACTCGAATTTTGTAAATCTGCCCTTAATGTATATACAACCTCACCAGGTCTGAGATACCGGATTTTCTGCATCAGGCTTTAAGAAATTTGGAAAAATTTGAGTTAATTTTTTTTTTTATAATTCTTATTTTACCCCAAAAAGCCAGACCGGAATTTATTAAATAACCCCAATGATTTGGCATACTGATCCATAGCTATTAGGGCAACAAGCAAGTTGCCAGTTTGAGCCATTTTTTACCTTGCTCCCCCCCCTTTTGTTTACATAAACCCTCTGAAGTGCTTTACTGAAGAGTATTGGAGATACAGTAAGCCATGTGGTAAAAATAATCTTGCTAAAATTTCATATTGCCATTACATATTGTATATAACTACATATACAACTTTAGGAAAAGCAATCATATCCAGTAATTTCACACATAGTTCTAAGCACATCCAGGGAACATTACACTTGACAAACTACATCTAGTACATTCAGAATAGTTTGCCGCTGATTGGCAATTTAGCAAAGATGATGAAATATACTGTAGCACGAGGAAAAATATTTCAGAAAGTGAATATATGTATTTTATACATGTTTTCATAGTGAAAGTAAGAAGATATTAACAATATCTATTTGGGGGTAAGCAATCTTTCTTTGTATTTTTTGAAGAATCAAAATTGCTTTTTTTATTGATTTTTTAATTTCAAAGTACTGTACGTGAACATATGAACATGCTACAGGGAGAGCTTTCATATAGTCTACGTGTGCTCTCGCCATAGCCAGTGTTACTCAGCCTAACTGAAGGTGAAAACCTATTTTTTTGATACCTTACTGGGAGAGGTTTATGGATAGCTATTTTTATTTAAATATTAGTGAAGCAGCAAAGACTATGTGCATGGTAATTAAGCAATGCTCATACTGTTGGAATGCAACTCTTCGGTGGCATAACTAAAACATGTCAGCCCCCCCCCACAAAAAAAGTGAAATAGAAATTGAAATAGAAGTGCCTGGTGCACACAGCATGCCCACCCCCACTAAACCCTCCCACTCCCTGCTCCCCAGCCAGTCACGTGGCTCTAAGTAGGACAGCTGAGTGGGAGTTTTCTAACAACTATAGAAAAAGCAAACCTTGTAGTCCAGGTTTCATTTCGCCCAGGCCCTGTTTTCTCTATAGATATACCAGTGCAAATTCTAGTTATAATGGTTACACTATGCTGGTGTAGCTTTGTAACATCATTACTGTGTTGAAATGAAAATAGACATGTCAGGGCTCTCAAAGTATAGTGTCAGTGCTACTCAGTTCAGATTTTATCAAGGATACTCACCCTTTGCCCCATTTTCATAGACATTTCTCTGGGTTTCTTATACTTTACCCTATTTGTATCCAGCAGTGCCCCAGCAGAATGACTACCCTTCTTCATTAGAGTTTTAATTGTTTCTGTGCAATTATCTGTGCTGCTAACATTTGTACACAAGATAATATGCCATGTAATTGGCCATGTCCTAAAATGAATTTCTCACCACCACTCGAGTTTGTTTTACTTAACTTTGTTCCTAAAAGAGTGACATGGACTCATAACAAACAGCTCCACACAATGCATGAGTTAGAAGATAGAATATTTGCTAACTGTAAGAACTGAAGAGATGTAATGCTGATTTTGGTGGATTCTTTCATACTGTTAATGTTTTATGTGTTATCTTCTGTGACAGCACTCTCCTCTGGCTGGAAAATGACACATTGTGAAAGATCACACAATGTGATGCTTTAATTTTAAGATTACAGATGTACAGACTTACTCCCTATTATTTGCAGGGTTTATTCAGTTATAGCTGAGATCATTGGCTCAGCTTAATATGATCCTGCTAAAACCATAATCTGTGTAGGGATTGGGAAAAAAACAATTGTATGTGTGTGTGTGTGTGTGTGTGTATGCATTTACAGTATATATAAAAATGTCCAGATAGTACCTGCACTCTTTCCGCTGTTATATCCGTGGGTGCTAAGGTCTAATCTGGCACCTTTTTTTGAAAGTTTTTTGTATTTATATGACCACCAGTTCACTTACAATTGATCCTTGATAAAGGCCGAACCGTTGGATACACGAATGATATGAAAATAAAATGAATTTGAAC
Source organism: Xenopus laevis (assembly GCF_017654675.1). Classification (NCBI taxonomy): domain Eukaryota; kingdom Metazoa; phylum Chordata; class Amphibia; order Anura; family Pipidae; genus Xenopus; species Xenopus laevis. Next base: position 49,204,082 of record NC_054382.1, on the reverse strand, counting down.
ACTTGAGAATCTAGTGTGCTGGTCTGTTTTGAAGGCTATATATATATATATATATATATATATATATATATATATATATATATATATATATATATATATATATATATATATATATACTGTATATATATATATATATATATATATATATATATATATATATATATATATATATATATATATATATATATATATATACTGTATATACTGTATATATATATATATATATATATATATATATATATATATATATATATATATATATATATATATATATATATATATATATATATATATATATATATATATATATATATATAAAATCTGGTTTATAAATACTTGGTGCACCTTCACTGGTTGCTTAGTAGCCCTGCAAAACTGGATTATCATTAACAATTTTTGTAGCATTAAGTGCAAATCCAGATCCTTTGCCATTTCATTTCTCTGCATGGACAGGGAGGTAAAAGGATTAACACTGCATGTAGGCAAAAAACCTAAATGCTGGAAGAGGGTTTCTCTCATCATCAACATTAAGAGGTTAAATATAAAAGTTAGCAGAAGCAACTTGATCAGTTTCACTGTTCAATAAATTGTGGTGTGCTGCCTGTATTATCATATCTTGTAATGTGAATATAGAAAAATCTAAATATTTCCAATATGAAAGTTGCATTCTAACTATTTTTTTCCTTTCCCACTTTCCTCAAAAACATAGTGAATCAGTTTGGGCTTGTGAAAGACCTAGACATGATATGAGAACTATATAAGCTTAACTTAGTGGTTGAGGATGCAATTTTTATATTTGTATTTTCTTGCTAGTCAGATGATCTGCACTCACGATTGGATGCACCTAGAAAAGGACAATCAACTGTGATCCTGTAGGCTGCTATATAAGGATCATTTGAAGCACTTGCCAGTCTACTATATAAATTAATTTCTCCCTTTATTTGATCTGTATGGGGAAAGTGAACCAATTTATAAAGGAATACATTTCAGCACTTGAGCAGAAGTTTGCATATCAGTTCAAAATGATATTTTTCTTAATGGTCAATGCAATGAATTTAATATGCTTAAAAAATTAACCCTTAGAACTAAAATTAACACTTAAAGGAAAAGGAAAGTTGTTTACCACTTGGGGGTACCAAATGTTTGGCACTCCCACGTCAATGTATTTACTTACCTGAAACCCAGGACCGGTACTCCTATCAGCAGTAGTGAGCACCACGGAGCAATCATCTTCCGGCTTCTTCTTTCTTCTCACAGCTGCATTAGAGTGAAAAGCCAAACTTTACCTAAAAAGTTGGCTTTTTCATTATACTGCGCATGTGTCTGCCCCGGTAAATTTGAAGAAAGAAGAAGTTGGAAGAGGAGTGCTTTGTGGTGCTCGCTGGAATAACCCCAGGCCGGTGCAGTTTTCTGCTGATAGGGCTTCCAGGTAAGTAAATACATTCACTTGGAGGTGCCTAACATTTGGCACCCCAAAGTGGTAAACGAATTTCCGTCGCCTTTAAAACTAGGATTTATTGCTTGAAGAAAAATACTCATTTATGGCTTAGTTTCCTAATAGGCCAATTGCATTGAAATAAACCATACCAAAAATATACATAATATGGCATGACCTGTTTTGTATCATTACTTATTATAACATTTTTCAGCCAAATACTAGTACTTTAACCAAAATCGAACAAAAATGGCACAGAGATATTTTGGTGTTAGAAAATGAAATGTTGAAAGAGGCCCTAAAGATATTATCTAGTAAGTTAGCAGCCTGCTTGATGGGAGGCTTATAGTATTGGTAGACACAGCATTATTGCTCATGTTCTCAGTATATTTTAGGAAAAGGCCAAGCAGGCTTTAACATAACGAGCCCTTCCTGATTTTCACACAGGTCTATCTCACAGAAATACAACACAGATGGATAGATTCCACTCCATAACACACTGATGCATGAACACAGGTTTAAATTCACATGCAAAACATTGTATGTTCCTCTCTAATTACTTTATTTTTGATGTAACCATGTTACGGGTAGATTATATGACTACTGTTTAGCATGTGAGAAAAACAGCAACAAGCCTAAATAAAGAACATTTTCTATTATGAAAATGGTAAAAAAGAAAAACTCTTGATTACAAAAAACCCCCAAAAGTATATTATGTAATCACTGGAAAAATCTCAATAGCTCAGCTAACCTATATTTAACTAGTGAGGTATATGCACCTAGCATTTTCCATGTAACCGTTAAATGTTCCAGAGCAAGTTTATCAAACTAGGTCACTTTGACCTCAGATCATGCTCTTGCTCCCTGGGTAATATTTTTCTAGTACACAGCTAAAACCTTTATTTATGGCTAGCTTGAAGTTTATGTTGGGGCCTGAAATAGTATCATTGTAATACTTTTTAGCCTGAGGAATTAAACAGGTTAAACTTGTCTCTGCCTCAGGATAGGTTAGGGGATATTTTCACTTTAGTGTTTGCAAAAAAAATTAAAAATAAACTGAAAGTCCATATTTCTTTTATTGTTTCCAGCACTGTTTCAATACATATGTATATTGTATGACATTGCTGCATATTCAAATTAATAATACAGTAATTTATGAAATCAGTGAAAGTCTAATGTATAATAAATCTCTTTAAATGTTCTTGTACACAGTTATATGTGTAACAAAACAAGAGGGTGATTTAATCAATCTCCTGGGACCCGTCACCCAAAAAAATGATTTCAAATCCTATTTTATCATATAAACTTTAATTACACTGTAGAAATGATTTGAATCTTGTTTCCATCAGTCTAGGAACTCTTTTTCTTTTATAGCAAGCAGGCAGGAGCCATTTTGTGGACACTGTTATTAAGCCAAACCTTGCATGGGCGTCCGCAGAAAATTTTCCAGGGGGGGGGGGGCAAGGAAGAAAACATATAACACAAATGACTTGTACACACAAACCTAACAATAGCTTTTCTATAAATATATAAAGTAGTAAGTGTTACACATGTATAGCATCACCATTCTATCAGTGACACAAACACCTTGTTTACCAGGACAGCACATGGTATTTTCTACTTTCTTATCACAAATACTAGCCCACAGTTTGTAGAATGTTATTCCCTCTAATGTCTTAGTTACAGCTGGATACATACAAGCCTCCATTTTACATACCCTCATTTTACGTTTTTCCATGTTATACCATTTTTGTGGTCCCACCAATATTTATAATGCATAATACATTTCCCTGACTTTATACCATTTTGTTTGGTCCTCTGAAAAATGTAAAATGGGGGTTCTATTGTACATAAAGTAGAGTAACAACACCAGGTAGAGGTTGTGCACAACAAAATGTCACTAGTATAAAATCTATGTTTATACATTCTATTTCAGTCTAGGGGATAGCTGCTTTGTTCCCATAGTGGCAGAAGGGTTAAAAGAGTCATCCAAAAAAACCAATGAGGTGGATACAGTACAGGAGCAGGAGAGGGGGGGTGAGGTGCAAACATATATTATAATATTATAGATATTTCTATCTATACAGATATATAGATTGAGACAGAGGGTTATTAGAGACAGAGAGGTGAGTGTGGGGGTAACTCAGCAGAATAAGAAGGAAAGGGTAAAAGAGGACAGTGAATAGAGAAAAGACATGGACAGGTGGGGGATTCAATGGAGCAACAGGGCAAGGAACTGTAGGGGTTAATGTGCTTTATGACAAATGCACTGAGAGAATGGTTATAGGCAAAACCCACACTGTACACACTGATTGAATAATGAATGTAGTTACACAGCTATACACATGTTCATTATAGTCTCTATAACTCACAAACACAGTCAGACCTTCTTACACACAGTTGCCCTTACCCCAGAGTGGCACAGTGGCACCTTTCCTTTCCTCTGCTAGCTTGTGTCTCTGTGCCCTGCCATGAAATCCAACCATATCCTCTAGATCCAGCCAAATGGCCTCTACCAGTGCCCACAAAGCCCTTTATTCACTTACTCCCCACAAAGCTCTCCGGGTCCCCTCCCTGACCACTGTCTTCTCTGACTCTTGTGGCATGGCCGCTTTGCGGCTGGGAGGGGGCCTGTTGCTGCTTCAGAATATTCTGCCAGGGTTACTAGCAGGGCTCTATGGCAAAATATGGGAACCGATGGCTGAAGGGTCAGAAATGAAGCAGCGCACGCCTACCTCACTCCAACTGCCACCACCACAACCATTGCAAGAAATTTTGCTCCTGCCTGGGGGGAGGTTACCATTGGGTCCGCTGGGGGATCCTTGCTGCTGGGCCGGGGCATGGCCATAAACCCTGGCTGCCTCCGGTAGCAATTTTTTTTAAAGGCTATAAGGCAAGTTCCTTAACTATAGATCTAGTGGCTGGGCAGTATCTAGCAGCAGTGCACATAATTACCCAAGGGAGCTGGAAATCCAGACAGCAAATTAATCCTTATTAGCTTTTAAAAACAAAGAGCCCTGCTCCTCTGGGATGATTTTTTTTTTTAGGGAATTTAATTTTCCCAACTGCATTTCCCTTTAAACCTCTGTGACTTCAAAATGATTGGAGAATGAAGTGCAATTTGAAATGTGTGCTCCAAGCATGCAATCCTCCAGCTTTGGATTCCTTACAAAAGCAAGCGCTACTAGCAGAGAAAACTATTGTGAGCAAATATCCTCAGCCTGCCGTGACCACCACAAACTATCGCGTGCTACTACAACATTTTATTTTACACCAAAATATAAACACTTCACTTGTCACTCCATCAATACGGCAACATGCTGTGTCATTGCTCTTATATACAGGTAGAGAGATGCCACATTCTCGCGAGATGAGACTTGTGACTAAGGCGTTCAACAAGAGCAGAAGATTTGGAGCTTCTGGAAGAAGAAGAGGATGACAGAAGTCAACTATTTATTGGGTGACAGCACACTCTTGGCCAGACACACGGGGCAGAGTGACAGCACAATCTAGCCCACATCCAAGTGATCCCCCAGCAGCCCCAATGGTAACCTCCCCCAGGCAGGAGCCAAGACCCTCCCTCCTCAGCCATCCTGTTGCCAGGGGAGACATCCTACAGGAGAGTGATTTCTCCTGACAGCTGACCATAGATGGAGCTTCCGTCTGGGGGGCAGGGGAAGCTCTGGTTTTCTAAATTGTGGCATCCCGCCTGAGGGGAAAGAAATTCCTGAAAAAAAAAAGAAGTAGCGGGATGCCATCCTGCCCAATTCCAGCACTGTTTATATGGCAAGGGAATATCCTTTATTATGAAGTACAAGTCCAAGGGGGTGAGTGCCACCCCTTGCCCCTATCTGTGGATGCCCATGAAGCCTTGCATCATCTCAGAATCTTGTTTGTGCACCAGAATGGGGGACCTGATGTCCATCCCAATGTACTGGCTACATAATTAAATGGTGAAGAGAATGGAGGAATGTGGGAAGAGCAGTGACATCTAGGAAGTGCTAAATGGAAAGTGAAAGTAATTGCTTGCAGGCAGGCAATATTTGATTGACATCTGAGATTTTTAAATGAGTTTACAACAGCTATGAATGCTTTAATAAAAAAAATTTGGATTTCATGTTTAATTTGAAAATGACTTTTATTATACAGCTTTTCATGTCTGGATGACAGGTCCACTTTAAAGCATGATATGAGCTTTATGTGCAAAAGCTTAATTCAGCATGGACAGTGCAAAAAAAAAACAAGACACAGCTCCCCTCATTAATACAGTGTTCAATGTATTAGTCAGTTTTGTATTAGTGAGGGGTAGGCTGAAGCAAGTAGACAATGCCCTCTGGCTCCCATTGCCTTGCACGCCATTCGAGGTGTAAGTTAGAGAGCAGCAGGTGGTCAAGCCAGTATCGATTGTCTTAAAGCAGGCAGTAAGTATAGGGCTCTGCCTCCTGGAGCTGCTCTGCAGTGAGGACCAGCTTTTTGAACCAGTGCTCAGCGCAGGAAGTAGCTGGTTTTTAGCATAGACCAGAAATGACTAAGATTCGCAACCACTACCATCTGCCTTCTTTATTTGAATCTTCTCCTACAGGAATTCCTGATAATTGCTTCTCTTTCTTCTTGTGATCTTGACAGCATTTCCCAAATCACTTATCTCAATAGAGTTTAAAATTGTTAGCAAAATATATTTTTGTACCTCAACCTAATATACTGTCATTTTAATGTTTCATCCTTGGGGAGGAGGATAAATAAAAATTGTTCATTACATGTTCTTTTAAAAGCAGTGGGTGTTTTTGCATCTATTCAGTTATGATAAAGCTATTTTATTAAAGGGCAACTAGAGCTAATATGTAAGCTGTTTCTCTCAGGATCATTGAGGTTCCATGAAAAAGAAAGCTGTAACCGCTCACGCTATTAAAACCAGGACTTGGACTGCAATAATTTTATATGAATATATAAAAATTATAAATTTACTAAAGGGTGAAGTAGCTAATACTAGCTAAAATTCGCCAGCGTGATGTCATTTCCTTACTTCGCCAATTATGAACGGGTGCTGGCGTAAATTTGCTAGCGAAGTGGACCTACTCTAGCGCTACTTTGCACCCTTACGCCAGGCGAAGTTGCGCTATGGGGAAGGGACTTAACTATGCTAATTCACTAACTTGCGGATTTTACTGAACGTTACCTCTTGCGCCAGACTTGCCTTCGCCATCTCAGACCAGACGAAGTGCAATAGAGTACATAGGGTTTGCTTAAAAAAAAGTTGAAATTTTTTCTAAGTCACTTACTTTTTTAAGGGCGATAGGCTGAAAAAGAGCGTCCATTTCTTTGGGGGTACCCTCATTCCCCCCTACATTTCCTAACATATGGCACCTAAACTATACAGTGGGCACATGTATAGGGCAAAATAACAACTCTATTTTATTTTATGAAGCTTTCCCAGGCTTGTGTAGTGTAATGTATTTGCTACTACATATACGTTCATTGTACTTTAACTTGGCGCCGTATGCAAATTAGCCATCACTAGGGTAACTTCGCTTTGCTTGACAAAGTAACGCTAGTGCAACTTTGCTACCTTTCGCCTCCCTGAGCGCAACTTCGGATTTTAGTGAATTAGCGATGCCCTGGCGAAACTTCGCCTTGCTTAGTGAATTTGCCCCAAATATGTGGGCAGTTCTGAAACAAAGGACAGAAGAAGTGTACTAACACTGTACCGTGTGTTATATTGTGTTGCTTTGTATATAACACTATGGGGATATTCCCTTTGAATGAGATTGTTGTGTACAGTGTTGACAAAGTCCTCATAAAGGGAGGATTTTCTTTCTTCTACTATTTTAAATATGAAATTTCAAAGGGAATAAAAAAGGGAACTGACCGAGCAGCCTTACCTGCTTCCCCCCTCATGCGTCACCTGTTGTGACGTCATCGCCAGACACCACTCATTCTAGCTGAGCCCTATGCAACGAGTGCCAGGTAGGGAAACTTGGGGACAGCAGCATCCCATCCACCCCCTTTTTTAATTATGCAAAAAGCTTTTCTTTATGTTACTCTGCTAATGTATTATTATATTACTGTTCTGCAAAGAGATTGTCACAGTGCAAAGTTTTTGATCCTTGCCTTAGCATTATATGGAAAATAATTGTTCTCCCATGCCCATTGCTCTTGCAATGGCTGGCATTGGTGTTCTTTCTTTTGAGCTGAAAATGATGATATAATAAAGGGTTAAGTCAGTTATAGAAATATGTGTTTATAAAGGTGCAAGGTTCATTTAAATAAAACATGATAATAAAGCAGGGACCGACCTTCATCCACAAGTTAGCCTCTGAGTCTTTAATTGGGCAATGCATTATAGGTGGTGGTGGTGGGGGGTGTTTTCTTCCCTGGAGTCCTATGTTGCTGGTCAACATTTTGTTAAAGTGAAATACTACCATAATGTAATGCTATTTGATGACTGGAATACTGTGCAGAACATGGAACATGTTAGTGTGTTGTTTAATTTATGTAATGGCAATCTGCAATTGTAGCATGATGCAACCTGATAGATGACAATATAGAGAAATGTGGACAATATGCATTTCTTATTAAAGAGAATCTGGATGACTGTATTCACTATACAATTTTAATTACAGGTGAAAGATTGTGCTGTCTTACAGACAAGCTTATTTATTGCACTGAATATTCCTCTGTGATATACAGGTATGGAATCCATTATCTGAAACCCCACTCTGAATTACAGGAAGGTCATTTCCAATAGACTTCAATTTATTCAATAATTTAGATTTTTAGAAAAAGATTTCTTTTTTTCTGTAATACTAAAACAGTACAATGTACTTTATTCCAATTAAGGTATTATCTTTATTGAAGGTAAAACAATGCTATTGGGTTTATTTGGAGGCACATTTATTAAAGTTTGAATTTCGACTTTATGTGAGTTTTTTAAACTCTAATAAATTCAGTTATGCTCAAAAATAAAAGTTTTAGGTGGTGAATATTAGAATTTGAATTTTTAAAGGGCCAGAGTTTGATAAATATCAAAATTACTATTTGAATTAAAACACAAATCTAATTTTGATAATTCACAATTCGAATTTGAGAGTTTTGACCACAAAAAAATTCTTACTTTTGTATTTGTTAATTATTTGCCTTTCAGTGTACATAGAAATAGGAAGACCTGTATAATAATTATTGTAAATTAACCAGACCAATTAACAGGGGATGTCAGTTGGGTAACAACTGTATTGCTCAGGAGCCCCAACATTAGCAACCAAGATAATTGTTAAGATGCTAGTGGAGGTACAGTAAGTTGAGTAAGTTGAGTGTATTATATGAAAAGGCAGCATAACCTCGGAACTGCAGAGTTTGACATTGTTATATATTATTTCTGCTAGGGTTGGTTGTTTCCATTTAGCAGCTATCGACAGACTAATGGCCATCAAAAAAAAAAAATACACAGTGATCTACCTAGTAGCAGATTAGGCATGTCTCTTGCAGTTTGTTGGCAATGACTGTTGGCTTTCTAGACACTCCCAGAGGATATGCAATAAAGTGCAATGCATTACACATTTTCTTCAACATATAGGTGAATGGTCTTGAAAAAGCATCCAAGATCTCTTTCCAGACAGTGGGAGATACGGAGTGGTGAAGGACCTCGTCTCATTAATGAACACTGGTGCAATTACATTATTTCCAAAAATGCTCCAACCAAATGATTGTTAATGAGCCCATCCTGTCTCTTTTGATTAATCAGAAGTGACTCAACATTCAGTCTGAAAATGCAACTTGCACCTGATTCACATCAAAAGGCTAGTAGATCAATTTTGATGAATAAAGCACAATTGTGGTGGTCACACATAGTGCAGAGGCAATTATGCATGTATTATGGAGAAAAATATCGCATTGGGGGTAAAAACTATGGCAATATGCAGTCAAAAATGTATAGGACACTTTCAATTAGGGTCTTGTGATAAGGTTACCTTATCAAAGCAGTTATGGCTGCTCCCATTGATGACTAAACACAAATACTGTATGTAGATAATTATGCCACCTTGTTAAAAAAATAACCTTTATCATTAACCTTTATTATATGAGAATAAATGGAATCTGTGCCCTATTTAGTGTAAATTAGTCACCCAAATCAAGCACTAGGTTTAAAGAAACAAGTATGGTTCTAAAAACTGGTTTCTTAAATTAATCTTCAGGACTGCAACACACTTTCATATACTTGCACATTAGCTTGACTGTTTCTCCATGCTGAAAATACATAATGTAAGACTGATTATTTGTTGACTCATTTTGCTTAATATTGTGATGTGCCATAAATGTGATTTTAATGATAACACTAGAGGTCCAGGCTACTTAATTCTGGGGTTTTTTTCATATCAGGTAGCAATCTGAAGGGACCTGCTTAAGTTTGTGCTACTCTGAACCTGTGCTGCAACAAGACTTAAAAAAGTCTGAATATTAACATTTCCTAAGATATATGTAAAACACTAAATTCTCTTATGAACCATTACATATCCATTCCTGCCATGGTAGATATAATAAAAAGTTAAGAGTATCCTTTTATGCAAGTGGAGGCAATAAAAATTAATCACACTGTTATTGTGCTTATGTTTCTCTAATGTATGCATTTATGAGAAGCTAAGTTCTACCTTTGTGATTTGTCATCAAGATCTGCTATTGGAATAGCGTCCCTGGATAGCATCAGTTCAGGCTGTGCTGTACCCTCTATTCACAGGAGGTGAAGAATAGACTGGATTGAATGATAAATGGCTCCTCACTCACAGATGTTGGTTAGAAGATATTGTATTATAAAAAAAACATACTTTATTAGCCTAATTTAATTCTTAATCATAATTTTCTTACAAGCATTAATGCCTCCACAGATAACAATGAGGCAGTAGATCCTGCAAGTGCTGACGAGTACAGAATCTTACAGAACCCAGTGGAGCCCTAACTGAAATTTCAATACATGTTTGTAAAACACGTCATCTTCATACTTTTTTGAGGACCCTAAAATGATTTCGCAATGGAGACAAGTAACTTCTCGGTATATAACTGGATAATTGAATTCTCCCTCTGTCTTTGATAAAAATTTATAAACACACAGAGCAGAGGCTATACAGGTATATGACCTGTTATCCAGAATGCTGAGACTTATCAAGGGTCGAATTTCGAAATGCAAAAAACTTCGAAATTCGACCATCGAATAGGTTACTTCGAAGTCGAAGTATTTTTAACATCGTCTGATTGTACTTCGAATCGAACGATTTAATCGTACGATCGTACGATTTTACTTTGACTTCTAAAAACTTTGCCAAATGTTGGCTATATGTTCTAGGAGGTCCCCATAGGCTAACATAGCAATTCGGCAGGTTTAAGGTGGCGAAGTGTCGAAATCAAAGTTTTTTAAAGAGACAGTACTTCCATTATCGAATGGTCAAATAGTCAAAGTATTTTCACTTTTAATCGAAGTCAAATTTAGGCCTATTCGATGGTCGAAGTACCCAAAAAATAGTTCGAAATTCTAAGTTGTTAACTTCGAAAATTCACTTTGACCCTTAGTAAATCTGCCCCCTAGTGTTTTCTGGATAATTTGGTAATTTGGATCACCATACCTTAAGTGTACTAAAAAAAAGTATTAAAAAATGAAATAAACCCTTGAAGATCGTTTTATCTCCAATAAGGATTAATTATATCTTAGTACAAGGATCAAGTACAAGGTACTGTTTTATTATTAAGTGAAATTGTGCATAAAGATTGTAATTATTTATTTAAAATGGACTCTATAGGAGATGGTGCTTTCTGGATAACAGGTTTAAGGATAAGGGATCCCATACCTGTATATAAATACAGTGATAACAATTAATAATAAAATAAACAAATATTTGCCCATGTCTGTTAATCTATGACAAACAATCAGATGTAACATTCTGCCTGCACCCTCCACTTTTTCATGCCTCCTATCTAAAATTAAAAAGTTTAGGCTCTTATGTTGCTCACATATTCATTGTATTGCAGTTACTGTATTCATCTGTCTATATTTCCTATTTTCGCCAACATAAATTCTTTGTCTGTGCTTCCTTAAAAAGAACTAAAGCTTAACTAAAGAAGTAAGCTAGAAATATTGTTCATTATTGCCCAAGGCAACCACAGCCATTTACTGTATAAGGGAAAATCTGTGTCTCCAAAGATGCCCCAGTAGGTCCCCATCTTCTTTTCTGCGGATTCACTGCACATGCTCAGTGCTGCTGTCACTTACTCAGCTTAGGGACCCACTAATAATATACAGTACACATAGAATATAAATGTCACAATATAAGGCTGATTAGTAATTACTACAGATAATTCCTACATGGCAGCACAGAAACTAGTGCAACTAGCATCAGAATTTAATAAGCAGTATAATCAATTTATATACAGGCCAACCTCATATTTTGATCATTTGTGATGACCCCTAAGCTTAGCTTCTCAACAGCTGCTCAGAGCCCACTGAGCATGTTAGTGTCACACTTTCCAAAATGGTGACCCCCTGTGACAAGTTTGAAGTTCTGGATCATTGTTACTATTGAGTAACTGAAACTTTAGGCTGGTGCAATAAGTTCAGTATGTAAACTATGGAATTTTTAGCCCTATTCATTTTTGGGGTTTAGTTCTCCTTTAATTGTTTTCTCCTACCTCTACAACCTTGGGATTCTGATTTGCAATGAGTGAATTTATTCACCAGGCATGGTCAGCGAAGTGCGGCAAAATTCCGCACTTCGTCCCCATTCTGGAGAAATAGGGGTATAATTTAGAAAATTTGCCCTGAAAAAATCTCTTACCTCCCTCCAGAATTTTTTAATGATTGGGCAATTCCAGAGAGCATGGAACATATCCAAGACCTCTTGTTGCATTTTGGGCATTTGCTATGTTGCCATATTTTTAATTTGTATAATTTGAGAGGGGAGTAATAGGAACAATGTAAATTGTTCATAAACATATCTCTATAAGAAGGCACGGGGAGTGCCTTTATGCAGCTGCACAGTACTTTCGGGATGTCTGCCATTTCTAGGTCAGGTAACCATTGTGTCCATTTCCCTGCTCCCTTATTTCCTTTGGTATAATCATATATTTCAATGTTTCTCTTGTAGTATTGTGATATAGCTCCCTTACTTGTGACCCTCTTTTCCAGGAATCTGGGAGTTATCCCAGTCTAAGACTGATAGATAGTCTGTGTAGCTTTGTAGTTGCATGAATGCAGTATTGTGTGAGTGCACTATTTGGAATTTTTCCCGCAGTTCCTGGAAAGTCAGATCTTTTGAGGTTTTTATCCACTGTCGTTTGGTTTTAGCATAAATAGTAGTGTTTCTAGTGGGTATAACAGTTTTGGGAATGCTATCATTTTAATTAAATTCATATCCTTTCTTAAGGGGAACATTAATTACAATTATACAAAAAGCTGTATATTAGGTATACATATGAATATTGTACAGTTTAATACAGCATTGAATAATCAAAGAAAGTTTATAATCAATTAGCTGAAGCATTGTCTAGAATGATTTTTGAGTAAAAGATTCTGCTGTATACATATGTATGCCTTTCACTGAACACTGACTTCATTCAAACTGTACTATCCTCAGGTAAACATATGGCTTGGCTAATGACAATATTCATGATCTTGACTATTAAAGCATTTCCTCAATGATCTGTTTTAATAAGGACTACTTAATAATTTGGACATAGTACATAGTAATTATGACTGCATGCAAAATTTGCTCATTCTGATTAGCTATGGAAATGTAGCATTCCTAATTATAACAAAGGACCTTTGTTGTTCTGTTACACTAGTCGCTCAGGATGTTTAACTGACTGCCAACAATTATTTTTTCAAAGCTTATTATAAAAATGACATAATATACATTTCATTAAAGAAAAGATATTTTGAATTTTTACATGTTCCACTGTAAAAGAAATAGGAAATCACTGGTAATTCAAAGGTTGAAGAACTACAGCTATGGTATCCCTTTTTAGTTACTGAACTGGTGAAATGAATGCATAAGAAATAACGGTTACAGTTGTGATTTGTGAAAAAAAGTTAATAGAATCTTTAGGACTGCTGGGTTCTTGAGGCTTATTACTCTAACCAGTGTAGTAAGACTGCTATCCCCAACACTATTGTGTGATATGGAATGTTCAGTAGCTATCTATAATAAGAAGTTGTTCCAAAATATCAGTTGGCTTCTTTTTTTTAAATCTATTTTAAAAATGAGTGACTATAAATACCTAATTGATGTTTATACACAAACAGATCTCTTGGATAATGTTTAAAACCCAGTGACATTTCTAACATGCAATTTAGCATGTGGTGTGCAGTAGAACCAAAGAAATCAAATCCAGAAACTATAATTTTCTAGCACTGTACAGTTTTTAATACTGGAAATACTCTAATGGAAATAAATGCACTTTTTGTGTTTTTCCCCTTTCTTTCAGTATTTTAAGTTTTTGTAAATACATAGCACATAATGGACAATGTGGGTTTTAATATCTAGGCTTTTTAAAAGTTCTACAACAAAGGCTGGTTTCTTATACTAATCCAATATGCATTCCATTATTTAATCAATCAAACAGTACCTATCTGTAATTTTTCTTTCATATACAACATGACTTTATTACAGTAGGGTAGAAGGGTCAAACCCTGTCGGTTTAGTAACACAAAGCTAATTCACATTTGCCCATCTCTTGAGTCTTGTAGGATTATAATAAAAACATGACAGAGACCGTTGGAATTTAAATGCTTCCTGCAGAAAATTGATAGCTAAACTTGCCAATTTATCCTTTTTTAAATAACAATGCCTCTTTATAAAACAAAAAATGGAGCATCTAATTTTTAGCTATTTTGACCGAAAAGCCTCAGGAAAGTCAAGTTTTTTCATAATAATGCAATTTTTGGCATGCTGCTTTATTAGTCTTTTCACTGCACACCCAAACACTTGCCACATCTTGTGACTTTGCCCAAATATGACCATATCTCAGTTTAGATAAAGCAAAAACACTTCTTGTCTTGATTAATGCAACCTATTATTCTCAAGTATTTAAACAAGTTGCCTTTCGAAACTCCAATCTGTTCTAAATGCTGCTACTATACTCATTCATCTATCTCACCATTCAACATCAGCTGCTCCCCTATGCATATCCCTTCACTGGCTCCCAATCTCCTCTAGAATCAAATTCAAACTACTCACACTTACATTCAAGGCCTTTAACAATGTACCCCTTCCCTATATTTTATCTCTTATCTCAAAAGACACTAGTACACACAACCTTTGCTCTGCTTCTGACTTTCCCCCTCTCTTCTTCTCTCATAACCTTAGCCCATTCTCATATACAAAACTTCTCTTAGACTTCTGCTTTTCTCTGGAACTCTCTGCCTCAAGTTGTCAGATTGTCTCCTTTCTTTGAAATGCTCCCAAAAGACCCACCTGTTTAGGGAAACTTATTCAACGTATCTTAATTAATCAGTCGTAAATGTACCTGTATTATAAATTGCAAATTTGTTTCTAGAATCTGTATGTCTGTCCTAACCCTTTAGTTTGTAAACTCTTGCGAATATCACCCTCTAATCCTATCATTCTCTGTAAACCCTTTTTATTTTTCATTTGTTCCCTGTTCGTTATAGACTAATGTGAATGTAAAGCACTGCATAACTTGTTGGTGCACTATAAATAAATGATGAGGATTTTTTTAATTGCCCCCAAGTAAATTTCATGCTATGAATTAAAGAGTAGTATCCCTACTACTGTAGGGATACAACATACGTATAGGTACTATTAACTGAAATTCTTGGGACATAGGCTTTTACAGATAAGGGGTATTTCTATCATTTGGATCACAATACCTGAACTCTACTAAAAAATATTTAAACTTAAAATGCACCCAATTGTTTTGTTACAAATATGGCTTCATTCCACTTAATTTCCATCAAGTATAAGGCACAGTTTTATTATGAAAGGCAGAAAAGGAAATACTTTTAACGCATTATAATTATTAAAAGTGAGACCGCATTTCAGAGCTTTCTGGAAAATGGATTTCCGTATAATATATCCCTTGCCTGTAAATATTTTATTAAGGCATCTAAGATGGAAACTGACTGATTATCATACTAACTACATAATCATTTTGAAAAAAAACAAATTAAACAAATATTATTTAATTTATACTCCATGGAACCTCCATGGAATAGCAGAATTATTTTCATTTCTAAACTACTTAAAAATGCATGTGTATGTGAGCCAAGAAACAAAATGACAGTCCTCAGAGAGTGAAAAGAAAACAAGGTTAAACCGTATCAAAAGAGCAATGACTTGTTGTAATCACATTACCCATTCAACAGCTTAAAGCACTCTATCAGTGTTTTCCATGTGGATGTCCTCAAAGGACTGTCAAGTCTATTTCACATCTTCCTCTCTGATCTCTGTATTTAATAGTGACAGTTTACCACTGTCTTATATACATTAACTGTAATGATACGCCAAATTGCTACAAGATGAGACCTTTCTTTTCAGTTACTGAATCATTCTCCCCATGTGATCTGTCACACAAAAACCTGAAATACCGACGACTCCATATTCAACTTTTACCTTCTTTATTCCACATGCTACTTCATTTTTGGCTGCACTGATCACCAACCAATGACTTGTAAGAACCATTGTTAGGCTAATGTCTAATAACCTTTCTGGACTGTCGATATGAGAAAATAGACAAGATATGACAGGAAATACAGCAGGGGTTGGGACTTCCATAAAGGAAAGGTGCTAGATTCAGTCAGAATGGCACCAGTGCCTCAAAGGGCTGTAACAAGATGACTAATTTAACATTTTATATTCTGTAATACATGTCACTAAATGACCAGCATGAAATAAAGTTATACTATGAATACAAGTTAACTTGGAATATCTTACAAGCCCATGACACTTGTATCGTGCACCCCATCATTTGTAAGTAATATAGGGTAATACTCAGCTATCATTCTGCATGTGCGTGGGAAGATGAAGAGTATATTTTCTAGTATTCTACCATGGTTTAGGATAGTTGGTAATAACCCTAATTTGTGAATTGAGTAGAACAGTTGGTTTGAAGCAGAATGCCTGTATTCAGTCTTTAGGGTTAATTTACAACCACAAGTGCAACGTGCAATTTTTGATGCAGTTTCCTTTTTTCTCCCTTCTGTCAGAAGTGTTATAATTGTCGGAGTGTGAATTGCATAATCTCCCACGTTTCACGTTAAATGGAGGGTTGCAGGGTGCCTGATCCTGGTAATAGAAAAAAGAAGGAAAGCAAACCCTAAAAGGTGCACCTCCCCATCGTTGGATCCGATGACTCAAAGAACCAATTAAAACTTAACTTTTATAAATAATTGGATAAAAACCATAAGTCCAGAAAAAATTAAAATGATTGTTAAGATCAGGGGGATAAACGGACTGTAATTGAGTTGCGCGATATATACAAGCCATGAGGTAGAGAATAGACCAATCACAAGGTCTTGGGATAACCACGGGGCATGAATGGGGGTTAATAACCAATTTACTGAAAAACAGTGGGTAACAAGCCCAATCCTCGTAGGTTCCCTTCCTTAATTCACCATCCGCCCCTTCACCCTCAGTTTAACCCTCCCAATTCATTGGAAAGAGAACCGAGTGAATGCTGTGCCAAAAAAATGTATGAACACCAATAAGGGTCACAGACCCCCACACATAGAGTCTCCCTGCTGCACACTTTGCAGCCGTCAATATTTCACCATCAAACGCACCCCCCCCAATTCTATAAGGGAGACAACAAAGTTAGGTGGCATCAAAGGTTGTCCCACTGTGTGTTTAAGCCAATGCGTTATGGTACACGTAAATACTCCCAAATTCTACCCCAGCAAGGTCCGTTGATCACCCTTCCCTTCACCCACAGAGCGTCCCTTCCAGTATCACTGTAGATCAAAGGCCTATAGCAAGCCGTATTGGTTTGTTCCCCCTGCCTAACCAGTCTAAAAAGCACGTGTGAATTGCATAATCTCCCACATTTCACGTTAAATGGAGGGTTGCAGGGTGCCTGATCCTGGTCACTACTGACTGCACGCTTAATACAAGACCTAATTCAAATTAGAGGGTTCATTAACCTTCTTTTCATGTCAGCCACCAATAAAGTGTTAGTTACACACATGCAAAAAAAATTGCTTTTGCGTTTGTAAATTGCGCTATTAACTGCCTCTGTTTTTCTTGCATAATCTAAAGGGTGTGAAAGTAAAAATACTTTCCTTTTTTTTCTAATAATCTTTAAAGCTAAAGTTGATAATCACGGAAGTAAAAAGATACATTAGTGTTATTAATGCAGTAATTATCCTGTCACATTTAAATGTTGTTAATACTTTGTAGAATGAGACATCAATCTTTAGTTTACTTTCTGTCTGCAGTTTTCTTCTGCCCTTGCGATGAATTTGATGAGGGGTTTTAATTTTGTTTAGCACTATCCCTAATAAGTGATGTATCGACTCTGTGCAAAAACAAGTGCTTCAAACATAGTGACTCTCTTTATATATCATATGAATATCAGTTCAAGGCTTATCTTCACTTGATATGACTGGAGGCTGTCCTAATTTGAATACAAAGGAAATCAAGCAGCCAAGTGTGTTAAAGATTGACAGGCAAAACAGCTCTTTTGCTTCTTTAGACTCTGGGTGTTTATATCAAGCAGCATGGCTAAATGATCTGCTGGGCAATATTAGCAGCAGTAGCTGCATAGAAACTGTGTTGTTGCATAAACCTGCATACAAATCCAGAGCTTGTGGTATTGAATTGGGAATGTATTGGGGGGAAAGTACCGTACCATGTGTTTCTATAAAGCTTATTTTTAAAATAGCATGTCAGCCACACATTTGTGTTTACTTTGTACATCCCATCAACATTCAAAGACACTCATTGTATGCGATTTTTAGGGGCAAAAACTGATTAGTAAAATTCTTAATATGTCTTGTTTTCTCTCTCTCTCTCTCTCTCTCTCTCTCTCTCTCTCTCTCTCTCTCTCTCTCTCACACACACTTTGTAAGTAATCCAAGTTTGTTAACATTATTAGAAGCAGGACATGTTAGTGCTAATAGTGCTTAGTATAGCATCATTATACTTTAATAAGATGGGCTTAACTGATTTATGAAGTGTAAATACATTGACATTTTGTCTAGTAGCAGTACAGGCTAACTCAAAATCCCAAATCCGTATTGTATTGCTGATTAATAGGATTACAAAGCCTTGCACTGCACTAGAAAAATCCTCAATTTGATTTCAAACTGGTAATGCATGGATCTGGTCTTGTATTTCATTGTGCAATAAGTTAATCGTCTCCATGTTTTGGGGATGTAGACTAAATAAAAATATAATATAACTTAGTTACTTTCATACTTCTGATGATGGATTATTTTGCAGTGCCAGTCCATTTTTTGGAAATGATAGCTAAAAGAGCAGGTAAAGGCTCCACCAAGTACAGCAGAAATGCTTAATACCTTAGGTGTCACCACCCAAGTGGCTGCATCCAAAGATAGAGAAATCCTATGAGGACTAGACACTTGCTGAGTTCTACTGCTTTAAAAATATTGAATGCTGTGAATGCACTGCATACCATCTTAAAGTAACATCAAAGGGCTAGTTCATAAGAGGTTTTTGTGAAATTCCAACAAATAACAATTATTGTGTTTAAAGAGTCACTGGTGCCAATGCTATATCTATGAAGCCAGTATGAAAGCCCTTCCTCTAATCCTAAACAAAAGAAATTATTGTGTAACACGTGTTCTAATAGCTGTAAGGAGTTGTAACTCACTATAGGCTTGTGAGGGGTTAAACATGTATATGAAAGAACAAATATTACAAGCTGTATATGTAACCCTACCTACCCAATGTTACATTTGGAATTGTAGATTTTGTGTGCAGGTTTTTTCTGTACTTTAAACACAAGGGTTAGTGCCTTGGGGGGGGAGGGGGTTCTATTTGTTAGGCGGTAACCCCCCAATCACTTAGGTTGCAACCTAGGATGGTTCTCCAAGTCCTCTTTAAAAACCATTGGCCTGGCATAGCTTTCTGCAGGGAGGTGTGCCTCCAACTTTCCTCAGCTTCCCAGACATCACCTGTGCAAGTTCAAGGTTCAGGCATGAGCTGTAAATAACTCTTCTGGGAAGTTTGATGCTGTGTATGCATAAAGCTTTATTTTTTAAAGGTGATGCTTGGAACACTGGGGGAAAAGGAGGCTGTCCACCCTGCAGAAAAATTCTCAGATCGGTGTGTTCTTATAAAGAAGAGGAGAGCTTCCTAAAGTAAAAGCTAGGTTATTAGAGTAACAGCTGTCTGACAAATTGGCACTGCACAGAGACTTTCTTTGTCCTTAGTCATTAGTAGTTATTGTCAGATTTGGGAGTTGAGGTTTTTCTCTTGTGACTATGACATTTCATGACTGACTAAGGTCTGGAGAGGAGAGCTTCTGGTGGGGCTTAAAACCTTATACTTACCGATCATCTACCCTTGCTGCAACCTTACCCACAAAATCCCTTCTTTTTATAAAATAAGACAACACCCATTTTTTGTTGGATAATAATGGCCGCAGCTTCTTCTTTATTAATTCTCCTGCCCAAACATTCAAACATCAATAATCATAATAAATATTATTCATATTCAAAAGATATGCAATATTTAACATCAATAACATTACATATTATTTCGTAACCCTAACTATATTTAAACTGTCCTGATGGCTTTGGGCAGATGGTCCTGGGATTAATGTCCTGTGCATTGCACCCCTCATGAATTTTGTTTACCCATCCGCCGTAGTACACCGACTCAATGGTATTAGTCATTTTTCCACCAGGGGACCCCATGCCCGAGCTGGCCAATTATCCTTTTTTCCGGAACTCCTAATAGTCCCTTATTTAACTCTCTGTTTTTTCCCAGGACCACCTCCAAATGCTGCGACAATGCTAAAAACCTACACTTACTCCCTCTACAGTAATTCCCATCCCAGGAACCAGTTACCTATATACTTACCAAAAGCCGCCCCAAAAAACAAGGGAGGGTAGGGTGGGCTTGTGCTACCTGTGGTCCCCAGGTAGGAAAAGGAAGTACCCTCTCCTGCACTTTCTATTTATTACCTCCACCCCAGCCCCATCCCCCTATGCCTAACATCCTTTTCCCCTTTTTTGCCCATACTTCCAGCCAATTCTCTCCCCCCTTTACCTATCAGTCATGCCCTCCTTCTGCCCATACAGGGCTCCCTCGTAACTTTATGTAAGTGTGTGTGATAATATTAGTGTACTATGGGATCAACGTCCCTCATCAACAGCTGCCCCCAAAAGTATTTCATTTGAGTTTTACTGGCATACTAATATGAATTGATGACATTGTAGGATGGACCATCTGTTGTACTTGAATAGTAAATGACCTTGACTGAAAAATATTTAATATTTGGCTAAATTTAATTACTATTTTAACTATATTATTACATTTTATTCCCTTTTATGTTACAGAGAAATGTGACGAGCCTCTGGTAGTGGGATTACCCCATCAGTCTTTCAGAAGTTCTTCAATTAAATCGGGAAGTTATGCTCCAGGCTATGCCAAACTCAACAAGAGAGACGGTATGATATATAAATATTGTGTTAACATCACAAAAATATGATGGAATGGAGTTTTACCCATAATAGATTCAAAGAATGGAGCACCGAGGAGACCAGGTTAAAAATCTTTAAAAATTTCAAAATTTATTCAAAAATTCATTTTAAATCTCCATAATTACAGCAGCAAAACACACACTTAGGCTGCCCGCTTGACGCGTTTCGTGGCTCCCTGCCACTTCATTAGAAGTGGTGCACGTGCAGCACACTGAAGCCAGTTAAAGTCTGGTAAATGCCACTTACCCACTTAAGCTATTTGTAATGGAGTTTTATGAACAGGAAAGATACTGTACATTGCTTCATTTTATTTGCCAGCATTAGTAGGAAGGATTGAACATATATGAATCATATCTGAATCTCCAAAATACAAAACTCAACTCCACTAGAGGAATTAAATAATTATTTCTGTATAGTCATAATTGCATGAAAACATTCATACATAATGTCATGTTAGTTAATCAGTTACCTTTCTGCATACTTACCCCCATGAATTCCCATCTAAATATGCAAGCTGTTTTCAGACCACTTTGTTTTGGCAGTAATGATATATTTACAGTATATAGTACATGAACATTTTTGGACCATTTCTCAAATAATAATAATACATGATCTAATCATTAATGTAAGTGTGTGTCAATTAAATCGCCACGACTAGTGATGGGCGAATTTGGGGCGTTTCGCTGAAAAATTCGCAAATTTCCAGTGAGATTTGGAAAACAGTTAAAAATTCGTGAAACGGTACCGGCATCATGTTTTTTACGCCGGTGCCGTTTTTGACGCCTGCAAAATTTCGCAGCAGTTTTGCGAATGGTGGGAATTTGCTGTGAATTCGCACCTGGCGAATAAATTCGCTCATCACTACCACCGACAAGAAGCCAACAAAATACCATATCAAATATATAAAAAGAGGGGGGAAACAAATCTGATTTATGTGTTTCAGTACATATAAAAAGTTTAAGTCCTCACACACCCTGCCTTCTTGGCTAAACAAAGATGCCTGGTGCTCACCGATGGAGGTCCGGCCACCTTCAAATAGTACTGCAAACAAAGAATTCCAATGGCACACAGGACTAATGTAACGTCTTAATTGTTTATTGAGGAGTGTGGTGCAACATTTTGGGGTGGACCCCTTTGTCAAGCATGAATCGTTGCACCGCACTCCGCAATAAACACTTAAGGTGTTACATTAGTCCTGTGTGCCATTGGAATTTTTTGTTTTCAGTACAAACAAACACACTATGAAGGCACTTTTTAAACTTTATCCTGCAAGATGGAAAGATGTAATGAAATAGTTGATGGTTAATTGTTAAAATGAAATGGATTGGGGTTGTGCAAAAGCCAAGAAAGATATCTTATAACAATATATCTTAGGTAAGATTTCCTAATAGAATATATAAGCATTTTCTCTTCAGTTAGCACCATATGAAGAGAAAATGGTAATTACTGGAATCATTTTGCATTATGTGTGTTTGAAGTATAATTAGTTCATTTATCTTGTGGTGACCCAGCACAGTATACTCTCTTAGTTAATTTGACTAGATCAGGAATTATTTTGGAGGGAGTCCCAAAAGTATAAAGACAAAATATCCTTTCACTGTGAAAAAGGCCTTCTTTTAATTAAAGAATAGACATGTTATTGCACAGGAAAACACTACAAGATCCTGTAGTAAATGTCAGCTAAAATATAGAAGTACATTTATGGGGTTATTTATCATAATTCAAATTTATCTGATTTCATAAAATAAAAATGTCCAACCAAACTAGAATTCATGATTGGACCTTATTTATTATTAAAAAAAGCACAATTTTATCGGATTAGGGAAAAACACGATAAAATTGTATGAAAACCGAATTGTGCATTATTTTGGGGTTTTTTTCGGAATCATTTGTCGGATTTTAGGGCTAATTCCAGCGCAGAGCTCAGAGTGCATATGGATCAAACATAATTAGTACTGGACCCTAGTGGTATTTGTAAGGGAGTTTCTCAGCTAACACTATAATCTTATGGCTGCCCCCATAAAGCATTATTAGGACTTGTGCTTAATTAATGCTGATGCAGGTATTAACATATATTTAGAAATTAGCACTGCTATTATTTATGTACAATCAACAGCACAGATTGCTAAAATAAAGGAATTATGTAATACAAATAGAAAAAAGTAAACACATAATACTTTGAGCACAGTTTAATGACCCACCATTTTTCGTCCATAAGGAACCTTGACACCTGCTGTTTCTTGGAAGGCCAGTATTTGTCCTTTTCCATTGAAACAGTTATGTCTCAGTACAACCCCAGCACCTATTCTGAGATTTGCTTTCATTTTTCTGCCAAATTTAAACTGATCAATGTTACTTGTTGATTGCTTGATTTGGGTAACTAAACTTGGTGAAAATGAACCCGTGTTAGTAAATAAGCCTCATTGCATCTTAAAGGAAAAACATGATACTGAAAGGGATTATCCTAATATACTGTATCACTTTTGATCACTTTTATATATTCGCAGTGTAATTTGCATGTGTTTAATTTACACCTTGGTAAAAGCAAAAAATCACAGAAAATTATTGTTAATATGAAATGTCTGACTAATACTACATACAATATATAGTAAATAGATGCATGTTATTTTTCTAAAATTTCAAGAAAAAGCTGTATGTATTTTGTAACAAGAATTGTGGGGAATTATTTTAGAAATGTTTTTCTGTAAAAAAAACAAGTCTAAATAATTCCTGTTACACAGAAGTTTTCCTAGAGGAAGGTAGCTCTGTGCTTGTTAGTATCTAACAGGGCAAATCCATGCATAGTATTTTAACAAGCAGGTAAATGTGTCATTGCTTCCCTTCAAGATCCCGTACTCCATATGTGTTATACTAGATCTAGGTTTTATATTCACTATAAAGAGTCATGATACATACAGGGGCCGATTCACCAAGGGTCGAATATCGAGGGTTAATTAACCCTCGATATTCGACTGGGAATTAAAATCCTTCTACTTCGAATATTGAAGTCAAAGGATTTAGCGCAGATAGTACGATAGCCCAAAAAACCTTTCTACATTCGAAGTTTTTTTTACTTCGAATCCTTCACTCGAAGTTAGTGAATCGGCCCCACAGTGTGTACATTCACTTCAGTGGGCATGGAATGTTCACAAACTCACAATGGTGTGTATGACTGCTGCCCCATCTTTTCTCCTGAAGTAGGATGGCTTGCTCTCCAAAACTCGTATCTTCAATACATGCTAGGAATTGTAGTTCATGCATCTTTAAAAAAAGGTACATTTATATAAACATATCAGACACATTTATAAAGAGAATGTAGAACGATACTCTGGATTTTTGTTCAATATAAGATTTTTCTATATTTCCTTTTGATATATTTCCTTTTTACTCATCACATTAGGCACATTATTAGCTTAGTGACCTAATAAAATTAAAATTAGATCAGGCTTTATGTAAAATAATGAGAATATATTATTCATTAATTTAATGGGGGTGGTTACCTATTAGTATGATGTATAAAGTGATATTCCGAGATTCAATTTGCAGTTGGCTTCCAGTTTTTATTATTTGAGGTTTTTTTTAGTTATTTAGCTTTTTATTCAGTAGATCTCCAGTTTGCAGTTTCAGCAATCTTGTTGGTGGGGCCCAAATTACTCTAGCTACCATGCATCTGAATGAGGGAATATGAATAGGAGAGGGCTTGAATAGAAAGATGACCCAAATTTGAAGCTAGAAAGAAACTGCAAAAATAGGCAAATAATGAAAAGACCTGCACACATTTACACCTTTTGTTACTTTACCTACATTGTTCCTTTAAATTATTGGTTGCAATGTCTTGCTATCATTGAAGTCAGAATTATATAAGATTATATTTGCCCCTTTTTTTCTGGTAAAACTGGTATCACCAAAACATTTAAGATGGCATTCATTATAGTTATATGACTATGAAAAGAAAATAACATTGTTGGATTTTTCAAAGTTTTTTGTTATTATTCAAAATTATTCAGCCAAAAAGAATTTAAAATACCATCATTAATGGAACATTCAGAAATTGTCATTATGAAATGCTTTTCTTGTAATCCCATAAGAGGTGAAAAAAACAGATAAAGTCAAAGCTATTTTTGTTGAAAAATATCTACTTTCCTGTCCTGGTCTTTGACATGTGTGCTGTTTTAAAATCCATGATTAACAAAAGTGTAGCGAGGGAACAATTATTTAGAAAAGTTTCCTTTTATTTCTTTGAACACATCTCATATTTATTCCTTAGAACACATATGGAGCACAATGGAATATTTTTCAGAAGAGGTGCAAAAAGCTGGAGATAGTTTAATTGTAGAAGTATGTGCAGGCTCATTACTATACCTAATCTTTTTCTTTTTTTTTTATAAATCTATAGCATTCTGCCCATGGAACTGGGAAAACATGAGTTAAAGGACTGTAACACCTAAACATGAAAGTGATTAGAATGAATGACAGTATTATATACTGTTGCCCTGTCCTGATGCAGCTTGTGTATTTGCTTTAGAAACTCTTCTATAGTTTATAAAACAAGCTGCTGTGTAGCCATGGGGGCAGCCATTCAAAGCTGAAAAGGAGAAAAGGCACAGGATACAAAGCAGATAACAAATAAGATCTCTAGTATATGTAACACGGTTTTGGAATATCCAGGCCAACAGGGTTAACATCCAGCTAGTATACTAGAGCATGGGTTACACTGGACTCTATCACTTAAAGGAACAGTAACACCAAAAATGAAAGTGTTTTGAAGTAATGAAAATATCATGTACTGTTGCCCTGCACTGGTAAAACTGATGTGTTTGCTTCAGAAACACAACTATAGTTCATATAAACAAGCTGCTGTGAAGCAATGGCGGAAATTGAAAAACGGCTATATGGCACAGGTTAACTAATGGATGACAGATAACACCATTAGACAGACAGCTTATCTGCTATCTGCTGTGTAACCTGAGCCTTTTCTCCTTTGAATGGCTGCCCCCATTGCTACACAGCAGCTTATTTATATAAACAATAGTAGAGTTTCTGAAGCAAAGACAGCAGTTTTACCAGTGCAGGGCAACACTGCATTATAGTTTCATTGCTTTAAAACACTTTTATTTTTTGACGTTACTGTTCCTTTAAGGCAGGGCCTTTGCAAAACTCCCACAGGCTACTGTGCTTTAAGCAACCATAGAAATGGGCGACAGTAGGTTCTTACAAATCAAACAGAACAAAATAACTTTATTTGCAGAGACAAATGATTCACAGGTAACTTACATCAATAAAGAGGCATTTGCAGAATATATAGGCACTAAGCTCAGACAGTTTATCAGAAGTAGATGCAGGTGCATTCACTGAGGATGTGGTCAAGGCAGTACAACTTCCCTCTAGGTAGAAATTCCTCAAACGTGGTCTGGATCTCAACCAGTGGAGTGGTCAGGGTGGAGAATCTAAAGCCTGACACCTTATCCACTGTGGTCCCTTCAGTGTAGGCAAATCTTAGAGCCTGGAAAGCAACTTCATGCTACACCTCCTTGTTGGAGCACAAAGCTTCTATTTCTCTCTTCCCTCACTGTCTTACTCTCCTAGAGAGTACAATTATATTCCTGCCACTCACTAGCCTCATTCACTGGGCCCTGCTCCCTGATTTCCACACTACAGGTTCAAGTCCCTCTAGGGCAAATTAGCTTTACTGGGTCTTGGTGTACACAGCCTCCATGGAATCATCCAGCTGGATCAGCAACCAGAAGCCAAAGAGGAATATCCACTCCTTCTCACTCACTATACCAAAGTGTGCCAGGATGTGGTCACAGCTCCTCCTGGCCAATAATACAACCTATTCATTGATATTAAAAACACATTTTACAGTTACATTAAGGGACAGCTATATTTTATTCTCTACATGTATTTAATGGAAATTGTATGAGCTGAATGTAAATTTATTTGCACTTGGCTTTATTTTGCTTGGCTTCTATGAAAATTAATATATCAATAATGTAGCATGCGTTAAAGGGATACTGCCATGGGAAAAAATTTTTTTTCAAAATGAATCAGTTAATAGTGCTGCTCCAGCAGAATTCTGCACTGAAATCCATTTCTAAAAAGAGCAAACAGATTTTTTTATATTCAATTTTGAAATCTGACATAGGGCTAGACATTTTGTCAATTTCCCAGCTGCCCCTGGTCATGTGACTTGTGCTCTGATAAACTTCAGTCACTCTTTACTGCTGTACTGCAAGTTGGAGTGATATCACCACCCTCCCTTTTCCCCACCAGCAGCCAAACAAAAGAACAATGGGAAGGTAACCAGATAACAGCTCCCTAACACAAGATAACAGCTGCCTGGTAGATCTAAGAACAACACTCAATAGTAAAAACCCATGTCCCACTGAGACACATTCAGTTACATTGAGAAGGAAAAACAGCAGCCTGCCAGAAAGCATTTCTCTCCTGAAGTGCAGGCACAAGTCACATGACCTGGGGCAGCTGGGAAATTGACAAAATGTCTAGCCCCATGTCAGATTTTAGAATTGAATATAAAAAAATCGGTTTGCTCTTTTGAGAAATGGATTTCAGTGCAGAATTCTGCTGGAGTAGCGCTATTAACTGATGCGTTTTGAAAAAACCATGTTTTCCGATGACAGGATCCCTTTAAGTATCCATTGTCTCTGTGGCAGGCTGGTCTAAAGCTTCTTATCACCTTCCATAATCCTTTTATTGTGTGTGATCCCACAACAGAATGTTATAAGAGGACATGACATTATGACATTGATTTGTGCAAAAACATATATTGCAAGTGGCTTGTCAAAAAAATCAGTGTATCATCTTTATTTGAAAATAAACTGTGAGATGACCAGGCAATGTATAGAAAGTGAGTAAGTGCCTCAGAAAACAACATATAGCCCTCACACATAACCTTTAGTGAGCTTAACTACTAACAGAAATACCTTTGTATGGAACCCAGGCTTCCAGGGTTCAAAAAGCTATGGCACGAGTAGTGTCCCCTGAGGAAGTGTGGCGACACCATATTAAATGTGTTGGGCAAGGTCTATCTTCTTAATTCAATGTACATATTGATTTAAATAATTTAAAGAAGCAGTAACCACAAAAAAAATAAAGTATTTTAAAGGAATGACAAAATAATGTACTTTTGCCCTGCACTGGTAAAACTGATGTGATTGCTTCAGAAACCCTACTATAGTTTATATAAACAAGCTGCTGTGTAGCCATGGAGACAGCTATTCAAGCACAGGATATACAGTACAGTACAGATGAGTGCTGAAGAATCACATTGTATACTACCAAGCTTATCTGTTATCTGCTGTGTATCCTGTGTCTTTTTACTTTTTCAGCTTTGAATGGCTGCCCCATGGCTCATAGTACTTGCTTATATAAACAGAGAATTTCTGAAGCAAATACACCTATTTTACCAGTGCAGCACAAGAGTACATTATATTTTCATTACTTTAATTTCCAATTTAACTGCTAAGGGGGATTTTTAAAGTGAAAAGTTATCTTTGCACTATTGCAATTGTTTATGCTTTGTCTTTGTTGGTGAACTGGAGATAGTTGATAGTTTTTAATCCACTCAGAACCAAGATTCCTTATAAGGGTGTATTTAAACTATAACAAAATTAGGAGAAAAGGAAACCTTCTTAATGCCACTTCACTTTATTTCTCTTTGGTTAACAAAAGACACCTGTCAATATCTCTTTAATTTACTTTTCTTGAATAAATCAGTAAAACGGGGCTGATAACTTTAATAAACACCTTTTAAGGATACCATCTATATGATCTCCATATAGTGATATGATTATATGGGCAGTGGAAGGTCATTTCCTACAATTCAAAGACATTTTTGCATTCTCTGACTTCCATCCTTTCCTATGGTCAGCAAAGCACCCCACCCCCAGAATGCACAAATGATTCTACTCTTGCATGTTCATAGTTTCCAGTGAGTTTTAAGTGAGGTGAATAGTTCCAGTCTTTTGAAGTACATTGATCCATCCAGACTCCCCCCCCCCAAAAAGAATTCTAACAGATTTGAACTCTCTGGACCCTAACAGTCATTCTTTTTAAGTTGCACCCTTAGTCACACCCATATTCATTTTAAGGGGAAATAAAGGTCTTAGGTGTAACCCTTATTGCCTTAATTCATTTAGTGTAGCCCTTTACTACAAAGAATGGAGGGCTCAATTTCACTATCATATCAATTGCACTTGTTTTGCCACAAATTCATAAGATGGACTAACTACTCACAATCACGATTATGCTGGAATTATAGTGGAAAGCTCTACATTGTGCATTGTGAGTAAAAATCATGGCAACCTACTCCTGAAATTGCACTGTGCACAATGCACTTGTAAATGAGCTCTTTAATCTTCATAATAAGGTGTAGTCATTTTAGAACAATTCATCAAAACCCTTTCATTTCATCACTAAAAAGGAGGGGGGTCAATAAAAATATATTAAAAGCATACTCTTAAGGGTCTGGACACACTCGGGGAGATTAGTCGACAGGCGACAAATCTCCTCTTCTTCATGGCGACTAATCTCCTCCGTCTGCCTTCCTCTGCCTTCTGCTGGCTAAAATGAAAATCACCTGGGGCAGTCACTTGGAGCGCTTTGTTTTCGGAAGTCATCCTAGGTTTCCTCGTGAGGCAATTACGGGCGACTTCGGGAAAATGAAGCGCTCCGAGTGCCTGCCACCAGGCAATTTTCATTTTAGCCGGCAGAAGGCAGGGGAAGGCAGATCAGGGAGATTAGTCGCCTGGCAACTAATATCCCCGAATCTGCCGTGTGGCCAGACCCTTAAGAAAAATAAAAAATCTGCAAAATCTGCCAGGTAGTGTTCTATAAATATAATAGCTTGACTGTGTTAAGTTGAAATCAATAATTAATTTTGTAGGGAACCTGAAACTAGCAGAGTGTGAATAATACATATTTTCTGCATACTGTGTTGTTTCATTTGTATAAGTCAACTCATCTAGAATTTTAAGCGGTCACAACTTTAAAACAATAAAGAATACTTTTAGTAGTAAATTACCTTATGTGCTGAATAATAGCAATACGAGTAGTGTGGTTACTTATTAGTAATATTAAATTATAACGTATGCTACATATTTTCTGCAGGAGTGGACCTTCAATTATTGAAATTAAAGGCAATTACAGTTAATAAAAGGGTTATTTAACAAATGTTTCCAGCATTTTTAATATGTAGGTTGGGTTATCCTTGTAGTGCTAGTTCAATGTCATTTGCATTCATTTCATTATTTAAAATGATTCCCTTGTTCACTTTGTAATAAAATTTCTGTTTTTAAAGTAGGTCAAAGAGATGGCAGTTTTTTTTCCTAATCTCTAAGCGCTATATTCAATTGAGATGATGGAAAAACTGTCTGTACTCTATCTTCCACCTCTAACGCAAGTTACATAAAGCCCCCCAAAAGCTGCAACTCTTTACTAACGCCTGAATTATGTAAGGCTTGTGATGGGGGCAGGATAACTTTTTATTCATCTCAGTGGGATTCAGACTCATACTTTATAATAGCTGATTAATACGAAACTGTATTTTCTAAAGGCAAGTTCATGCTTTAAAGATTCAAAGGTTTGGCATTCAAAGACAAATGTGAAACACAAATGCAGAACATATTAGGATACCAGTCACAATGCAGTGCCTTACAATGCAATACATCCCAATGGTAGATGAAAGTTTTACCTCTAAGCTGAGACTTCCTTTGTTGCAATATTTCAAGCCTCAAGAGACTTGGACCTGGCTGGACTGAAAAATTCTATACAATAAGATTCTGTCCATAAGAGTCATTAAACTGCTCTAGGGAAACCAAACCAAAGGGGCGAAACGAAGCATGTGATTAATTGCCTTTTGTACACATTTAACAGACTCTATTAATCAAGTAAGCTATGTGCAAATTATTGGTGGAATTCAAGAATGTCCATTTTATAATCTTCCCTTGCTGTCTCTAACCTTGAATGAAAAACCAAGCATATTAAAATCACATTTTTATGGAAAGATACCGTAAGTACAAATAACACCAGTATCAACAGGATATGAACTAGTTTTGATGGTTTCTAGAGCTTACGATGCATTTTTTGCAGAAAGTGTACCTGACAAATGCTTGGAGTACAATACCATAATATAACTGAAGTCAATGGAAAAGCTGCAAGCAATTCAAAGGGGACTGTGATAGCTAAACATTGCTTGTAGAAAAACAAGTGAGGAAAGTTTCAGTAGATTTAACCTTATCACACCGCTTCTGTCCAACAAAGCGTCATTATTCAGGCGAGAAAAAAATGTGGTGAATGAAAAGCTATAACGCAGAACTTAACTGCAAAATTCAAGTGCTTTAGTTGTAACACGACATGTTTCAAGCTGAGCTCTTTTTCAAGTGATAACACATTGCTTCCTCCACATTACTTTAAATGTTAGACTCCACCCATAATTAGTGGTAATAAACCAATTAGTAAAAAAAACCCAACCCGTGAAAAAAATAGAAAATGGCTACTGCCCCTGAGGTACATTTGAGTGCCTAGCCAAAGCAAATCCACGGGATAATAAGTCCAAAACAGTCCATTCGTAAACAGTCTCCAATGTAGTAGGCCATTGTCTATAAGGGTCCCCAAAAGAGTCCAATTGAAAAAAAAATTTCCCCCAGCACTGCACAAATGCCTGCCCAGAGCTCAAAATTGCTTCACAATTTTATGGGATTGTTTGCAGCTAAAAAAAACTATAAAATTAGAAAGCTCACTAATACAACCTTATATATCACAACACTACACAATTAATATTGTAGACTAATTGTGAAATTCATTTACTAATCAATGTTTTATTGCAATGAACGATCCCGTTTAAGTTTAAAAATGGTAGTTCTTCAAACAAGTGCCTTTCAGAAAGGAATAGCATCCATCCAGCCTTGTGACCTAAACGCTATAAAATTTAGTATGCCCATCGTCACTTACTTTAATATCTACATTATCATCACAAACCAAAGCTTTGGAAGAATTACTGCCAACTCTTTTCTCAGATGGAGTACAGCTCTTCAACAACTTTAAATGTACTTTGAAGTGTTTTCTATTTTGCAGTTTTGCAGCATTGTTAGCCACAGTATATTTGTTCTTAAGCTTTCAAAAGAATTATTATGGTCGGGTGTATTTATGATGAAAAGTGTTTTCTCTCTATTTTAAAGAATGCCCAATACTGTGATCTGCTGTTATACTGTACTGTATATCTTCTCTAAAATGGAATAAAATACAAAACAATCACATTTTCTTCTTCTGGAAATACTCTGCATATGGCTGCTGCTCTCCCAGAATGCATTTTGATTACTCACCCTCTCCCTATGTTTATATACAGGCAGATATGTTTTCAGAATTAAGCAGAATTAAAATTGCAATACAAGCAAAAATAGCAGAATTAAAGGGAAAGTAAAACCTCAGAATTTTTTTCCTTTGCTGATCCTTTTCATAGTTCCTTCACTGAATCACAAAATCAAGATAAAATCAACAAAAAAGGAGAACATAGCACACTATTGTTAACATTCAGTGCAATTACCAATTTGTTACAACACAAATCTGTGTGTCTTATAGAAAGTCTATGCACAGATTTTTCTTGTGCGCTCCAGATACCCTGTAATTGATAGTGATATGCTGTTTTGAAATCAGGAATCTTGTAAATTGTTAATCCCACCAGAAAGTGGGGAAGCTGCATGTACTCGATTGGAGTGGCATTCTCAGTTTATTGTCAGTTTTGTTGCCTACTGCAGTGCTGTCCACCTTCTGTGGT
Source organism: Xenopus laevis (assembly GCF_017654675.1). NCBI lineage: Eukaryota > Metazoa > Chordata > Amphibia > Anura > Pipidae > Xenopus > Xenopus laevis. Next base: position 49,171,190 of record NC_054382.1, on the reverse strand, counting down.
ACCAAGGGCTGGAATTTTACTAGCCTACGTTGTGCAGGGCCAATAATGGAAACCAGTGTTGACCACACCCTGTTTTAAACCACACCCAGAACTTTTAAGACCATGTCCACATTAATGGTGGTAGCACACCTAAAAACCAAATGTTTTGTGCTCACTGCAGGGATATCACTCATATGTGAAAATTGTAAGTCATATAAAAACACCCTTAAATCCATATTCCTGCTCCTCCTCCCCTGTGGATAACACAGCACCCACAGCAAATGATTAAATACCTTAGGGGCCCCCAACAACAATTCCCAAATACTAACAAACCCTACCAGGATCATTCCCATGGGTAGTGTAGGGCAGGAAGAATATGGCACACGGGGGGCATAGGGACAGGCAGCATATGGTACACAAACAGGGTTGTTCCTTCCATGAGGCAAGGTGAGAACTTTGTCTCAGATAGTAGCAAGCGGCCAGTTACAGGGGGCAGCAAAAAGCCACCTCTTTAACTGGGAAATTTGGCACTAGAAATGCGTTGTTACAAGGCGTCGCCACATGTGTGAATGCGACAGGGGAAGGTCAGGGGGCAAACTGGCCATCTAGGCTGCCTAGGGTGCCTGGCCCACCTCTGGTGTGAACAGTACAGGGCTTTAGGTGATGTGAACAACAGAGGTGTTACAGGTGCGAACATTGCCTGGGTGGATTACAGTTGTGAACAATGCAGTAGTAGTGATGGGTGAAATTCTTTCACTTCACTGAAAAATTCGCTAATACGGCAAATCCGTGAAATGGCAAAAAAAATTCACGGTAAAAAAAATGAAAATCGGACATTTATCCGCAAAATCGGAAATTGACCGATCGTGAATTTTCGCAGGAGATTCGCAAATTTATTTGCCGGTGGCAAAATGCGGAAATTCGCGCCAAATTCGTGCCAGGCGAATTTATTCGCTCATCACTATGCAGGAGCTTAAAGCCTCAATTTGAGTTGTAAACAATGTAGGAGCCAGTTGATACTTAATGACTTTTAAAGCTTATACAAGGAAAGCAGTCACAGCAGGCAGGCTTTTATGTGGGAGGCAACACAAGGAGGGTTCACGGGCCGTCAGTTGGACAGCACTGCCCTACTGTATATATGCAGACTTTACACTAAGGAAGCCTACTGTAGGTGCGGACCCACAATTATTTGCCATTCCCAATTGGGGACAGATTTCTACTGTGCACACCATGGGCCTTTCTGGGGGTGACACCCAGATGGTATTGCTTTACTATGTATGGCAGACATATTGCCACGGTAACATGGATACCCTCATAGTGGTCTTTCAACTTATATTGGCAGTTATCTTTAGACCTAGTTAAGTTGCGCACATTATCTCGGGCTGTCACTGTTGAAGGGAAGGTCTTATTTTATTCTTCTACATGTCCTGCTCTGCATCTGTCACTCTACATGTAGCTTGCTCATTCTCATTGTTTCCGGTGTTACAGTTTTGTCTTTTCATATGCTGCATAGGTTAGTCTGAATTGATTACTTCAGAGTAGTCTTTTCTGAAGACTGCATTACCAGGTTCATACATTGTACAGTACTTGTTACTTTGCATGAGTAGGAGGTGGTGGTATAGATGTTTGTTTGTAGACTATGAGGCATATTGATAAATATGTGACCGAAACTTTGATTTTGCACAATAAAAGGATTTTTTTTAAGCAAGTCCTGTGAGTGCTGACTGCTGAGTGATTTATATACATTCATTTTGCTACTGATGCCACCACAGAAGTTGTTTTATAGGAATACTTAAAAAAGTGTGAGATTTTTGGGGTATATATCTGGAGTTCCCTTACACTACACAATTTCTTTTGGAATGTAGAATATAAAAAGATAAAATAAATGAATCAATGTCACTTAACTGAAATGCTGTTAAATGACATGATGTAAGAAGGCCATAAAAGGCAATATCACTATTCTGTCAAACAGCTATCCTTCATACAATATGATATTAATTATGATAATCAGGAAACATTTAACTGAAATTATTGTTGTTATAATAGGCAACCACAATTTAAAATGTAAAAAGTAAATTTAAAGCGGTTACCATCAAATTAATGCTAAATCAATGCGTTCAAATAACATAAGGTAAAAATGTACTTTTATTATTGCTATTAAATTATTAGAATTCATCTGAAGATTAGATTTTAGGTCAGATTAATAAAATACTTCAGATATTTCCAAACAGAGTTGCTCTTTCCATGTTATGCTTAAGAAGATCATTAAACTTTTACAATTAGCCTACAGTAAATTTTAAAATTACTGTACATATTACGTAAATACTTGTTCCCTTTCACAATGTAATTTGTTAAGTAGTTATTCAGTTCTCAATTCAACTCGCCACTGGCTTAGTCTCTTGCAAATTAGAACCATTTCTTAAAACTTCTTTGAACTTTTAATTCTAATTTTTAGAATACTTTTTTTTTTTACTGTTCACATGATATTGTTGAGCATAAAAGGGGACGTGATTTTATTTCTTGATAAAGTTACATTGTATTACAAATTACAATGTATACATTGCAAATAATAAATATAGGTATGAGACCTGTTATCCAGGATGCTCGGGACCTGGAATTTTCCAGATAGCGGATCCAGATAGCGGGACCTGGGATTTTCCAGATAGCGGATCTTTTTCTGTAATTTGGATCTTCATACCTTAAATCTACTAGAAAAGCACATACCGGTAAACATTAATTAAACCCAATACATTGATTCTGCTTCCGATAAGGATTAATTATATATTAGTTTGGATCACATATAAAGTACTGTTTTATAATTACAAAGAAAAAGGAGATCATTTTTTAGTTGTAATATGGGTATGTAGGCAGCCATTATCCAAGTTACAAACGCACACCCTGGCCCTCCTGGAACTCGAATCCCTGGTGCCAAGCAAAATAGGGGATCGGTCAACCCCTCAACAGTACAAAGGAAAGAAATTCACTGGCACTCAGGTAATGCTAGCAGGGTGAAACCCTTGCTTTAAATTTATTTAATGCGGCATGCAACGTTTTGGGGACAACCCCTTTATCAAGCATATTGGAACAGAATGCAAAAAACAATTTAAAGCCTAGGCTGGTAACGTGACCATCAAGTGGGTGTGATCAAATTTACATAATTATCTAATTAACTAGACAAATTTTATAATAATAAAGTGCATACACCGATAAACTAACAGATAAACTAGGCAGCCATCTCAGGCCATTGTGCCTGATCCTGTGCTTTCGGATAAGCTATTGTTTCTCTTACTTAGTGTAACTGGAGACATTATGGTCAGGCTTGGGTGTTTTCTATTCTCATATAAGGTTATCTTCCAATTGTTCTATTGATAGACTGGAAGTGATACCACTTCAACTTGCAGTGCAGGCTTAAATACTGGCTGACATTTATCACAGAACACAGCATATGGCTGGGGGCACTTGGGAAACTAAGAACTTGTCCAAGCCCATGTCACAATTCAAAATAATATATAACAAAATCTGGTTGCTCTTTTGAAAAATGGATTTTAATGCAGAATTTTGCTGGAGCAGCACTATTAACATGTTGCATGTTGGAAAACATGTTTTCCTGTGACAGAATAACTTTAAGAAGCAACATTACATTTTAAACATATTTATCTTGGCCAAATTTTCCCACACAAAAATAATAACCATGTGAATTTTACTGTATTGTATTATACATTTATAATATTTAATTTTATCAAAATAATAACAGTGGCACCATTTCATCAGTTAATACCATTCTCATCCACATTTTACATACAATATCAGAAAAAAATGAGTAGGTTATTGTGCATTGTGAACCATTTCGGCATAAAACAAAGTATGTATACTGTAAATGCATGCCATAGCCTATTTTTATCCCCTACAGTATGCTCTTTCAAGATGATTTCAGTGATGTCAAAACATTAGACATTTCCAGCTGTGAGGAAAATTGAGTATTGATCATAATTCTTATGATATAAAGGAATGCACAGTAATAAATGCTGGATATCTATTAAGACCGGCATTGCTTTTTTGATTTGCATTTCATTTTTTCTCTTTCAACCAAACCCATTTTCTTTGAATGGCAAGCATTTGTGTTCAGCTTGTACAGACAGTTGACAGAAAGTAAAAATGGCACAGTTCCAGAAAGTAAAGTGCTTTCTTTGTTTGGGAAACTTGGTTAGATTTGTGCCAGAAAATGTTTATTTCTAAGTTTAGGAAAATAGCCACCTGCACTATTTAACTTTTTCTCAAGTTTGTCTGCAAAGGATTGTTCATGTCAAAGATTATCCTCACAGAGCTTACAATCTACTTTAAAAGGGAACTATTGCAAAAATAAAAATTTTAAATAGGCTTCAGCATACTGAAATAAGATACTTTCTAAATACAATCAATTAAACAGTTTGTACCATTTTCTGAAATAATCAAGTTTATGTTCACTATCCCTCTCTCAGCATCTATTTCTCTTCATTCTTTCTTCATGCAGGAGTTGGGTGTCATTGACAGTTATATCCAATATATTTTATAGGGGGCTCCTTTTGCCTAGAAAATGTATTAGAGCTCACTCTATTAAAATCCGACCCTGTGAGCAAAATTGGCCTGTTTAATTTCAGCAAAAAAATCCTTCTTGTGCCAAAGGCATTGAAGCCAGTGAGGGTTCCTTTTCATGCCAAATGCAAGTGAGTCCCTTGACATTTTTTCTTGTGTAGTGATGGGCAAATTTATTCGCAAAACAGCCGCGAAAATTTGCCAGCAAAAACGGATGCTGGCGGCGTTTCGCAAATTTTTCGCCGAAGCGAAACGGGTCAAATTCGCCCATCAAAGCTAATTTCACTTCAATTTGAAAAAAAAGTGCCTTCCCTTTACCTTAGATACTGTATGCTGTGTAGGATGAATGAGTGCCGACAGTAGCTGATGGTGGTGGATGTATATTTCCTGGTATGCATTTACATTTTAAAAAAAAGTTGCTCAAAATCATAAGCTTTCAGAAATGTTTGTTTTGCCATTTAATATATCTAAACAAAAAAACTCATTAAGAGAAATAACAATATACAGTAGATGCACAAAATACTACAAGCCCCTTTAATGTTTGGTTTATAAATGCTTCCCTTGCCAGTTGTATATTCCAATACAAACATCAATAATAAAACTAAGGTAACATGGTCCGTATAATTTTTACATCTGTCAGTTAAGATGGAGTATTCTCATTTTCCCATTTTAAATAACAAAGCTATGCTGCGAACAGGCAAATGGTAAATCTTCCACCCTTTGCTGAATATTGTGACGTTAATATGCATACCCATAACAGAGTGAAGAATAATACGGCTGTTGAAATGATTTACTATATTATTTAAATAATAATGCATAAAAAAAGTTTGTTCTAGCATTCATAATGTGTATATATCATAAAGATGGCAAAGAAGACCATTAGAAATTTCACGTACACAAAATTGCTTCAGCACAGGCTGTTTCTACAGTAAATTTATAACTTAGACTGGCTGCTTTGCACAGTAACGTACCTTTCCTCTGTATATTCCTTTCAGAGTATAGTATACATCACAATGTTGTTCACCTAAAATAGATTTTATGCAGCATATCCATAGAATCCATTACAATACTACCTTCACTGCTCTAAGCCCTAAATTAAACAATTGGTGTATGATGGCTATGCTAGTAATGTTATTCTGTGAACAGTGAAAAGGGGCATTTTAGCTAATAAATGGCTGTTAAAGGTAAACAAGCATTTCATAAAACTCTAGCAGTGTGCTCTTGAGGATTTACAGCCCAAACCTTTACTACACGTATATGTGCAATACAAACAGTATGGGAAGAGTCACAGTGAGAATAACAGGCACATCTGATCTGCCATTGGTCCAGTGGCTTAAGTTGGTAATACACTGAAAGTAAAGGGGTAGTTTACCTTTAGGTTAACTTTTAGTATGTCATAGAATTGCCAATTATAAGAAACCTTTTCATTGGTCATCATTAAATACTTTTTTTTATAGTTTTTTAATGAATTGCCCTTTTCTTCTAACTCTTTCCAACTTTCAAATGGGGTCATTTACCCCATCTAAAAATCAAATCCTCTGTATAGTCACAAATGTATTGTTATTGCTTTTTATTACTCATCTTTTATTCATGCCTCTCCTATTCCTATTCCAGTCTCTTATTCAAACCAATGCATGGTTGCTAGGGTATTTCACTTACCAGATAAATGAAAGTGCAAACTGGAGAGTTGCTGAATAAAAGCTAAATAAATTAAAAAAAAACAAATAATTAAATGTAAATTGTCTCAGAATATCACTCTCTACATCATACTAAAAGTTAATTCAGAGGTTAACAACCCCTTTAAGATGATATGGAAAATGCAAAAAACATGTGTTTGTAAAACCTTATTTTTATGCCAAGTCTTTCCTGGCATGCTGTAGCATATCCGTTGATATTAAGTCTGTCAGAATTGTTTTGTAAAATACATTAATTTCTATTTTTAGTGTTTTTTTGACTGTTTTAGACTGATAATACAAATATTTTGGCTCAACAGCTCTCTCTGAAATTTACTGTATCAGTGATCCAAACTGCCTGCAAAGACATTGATACAGATTTTCCGTAATCATCTTGTTTGTGTAATTATATATTACATATATAGTCCATTTGACGTACAACTTTACCTTGCTTTAAGTAACTAAAAGGACCACTTCTAAGTTTTGTCACAAGTTATGAAACTGACCTTTTAAGAGATGGTGAATCCCTGTATTGTTACAAAGGGAACCATAAATCCTGCCCAGGCAATAACAATTTTTTTGTTCTGCTTCTCAAGGTTCCACTGTTTTTACTTATACTTGGGGTAGAATAATTCCACTCATTAAAAATCCTACTTCATCCTAAGGTCAGGTTAGAAGTGATGGTTCATGATCACTTTTCCTTGTACATGTTATCTTTAAGGAGACTAAACCCTAAAGATGAATATGGCTAGAAATAAGGGTTCAGCATCCCTGTAGTAGTAAGGACTCAGGCTTTTAAAGTTGTTACATGAGTTTCCCATGTTGACTTTTGTTCTTTTGTTAGGAGTGTCTGTGACAAGCTCATGCTCGGTGTTCTTTGAGCAGCTGTTGAGAAGCTAAAAGTAAGGATTGTTATAAATTATCAAGCAGAAAATGAGGGTTACCTGTCATATAAACCTATGCTTAAGAGCTGAATAATAAATTCTGAAGCTAATTGTGCTGGTTTCTGAGCTGCCCCAATAATCTGAATGATTTACTATATTCAGTTTTATACTGTGACATTTATATTACAGGTATGGAATCCGTTATCCAGAAACCGTTATTCAGAAAGCTCAGGCCATCCCCCATAGACTTCATTTTATCCAAATATTCGACATAATTTGTATATTGTGCATCGGTCCCTAAGCTCAGTGAATGACAGAAGCAGAGAATTCTCAGTGAATCAGCAGAAGAGAAGTTGGGGAGCTACAGGGGCAACTTTGGAGGCACAGATCATTACTGCTAAAGGTCTGTGCTTGTATATAAACCTAAAACATAATGTTCAAAATTTTTGCTCAACTTCTATAGTTAAAGGGGTTGTTCACCTTTCGAGATAACTTTTAGCATGATCTAGGGAGTGATATTTCGAGACAATTTACAACTGGTTTTCATTTTGTATTATTTGTGTTTTTTTAGTTATTTAGTTTTTACTCAGCAGCTCTCCAGTTTGTAATTTCAGCTAGGGTCCCAATTACCCTAGGAAGCATGAACTGATTTTAATAAGCGACTGGAATGTGAATAGAAGAGGACCTGAATGGAAAGATGAATAATAAATGTAGCTACAATAACAACAAGCATTTGTTTTTTATTTATAAAATAAATAATGAAGACCAATTCAAAAGCTGCTTAGAATTAGACATTCTATAACTTACTAAAAGTTTATGTAAAAGTGAACCACCCCTTTAAGCTTTACTTCTCCTATAAAGTAATACCAATGTCTCTGTCTAAGAGGGGTCCAGTAAAACTCCACAACAACATGTAGGGTTGCTGACTGACTTTCAAATGGACAGAAGCAGGTGAGACAAACTTGACATTAGCAGTCTAAAACTCCTAATATCTCAGAAACCACTATATACAGTATATAGAAATGAGTGAACATTTAAAACATGCTCATAGGAGCACTAGTGCTCATCAGTTAGTTTTCTGGGGAGTTTTAATGTCCTAATATAGCCTGCATACCACAGATTAAGAATGGTGGAATGTTGTGATTTATTTACATGCATACCGTGGCATTGCAAATATCATTGCTTTTTATAAAGAAGTGTGCAGTGCAGTTACCATAGGACTCAGATACTGAAAAGTGCAAAACAGTACAATTATAAGTGCATTCTACCATAGCATTTTTGTCAGTTTACTACCAGCTGCAAAATTTAAAGCAAATGTTTCTCTTATTTTACTAAAGGAACAGTAACACCAAAAAATGAAAGTGGTTGGAAGTAATGGAAATATAATGTACTGTTGTGCTTCACTAGTACAGCTAGTGTGTTTGCTTCAGAACTCTACTATCCTTAATAGAATCAAACTGCTGTGTAGCTATGGGGGCAGCCATTCAAAGCTGCAAAAGGAGAAAAGTCACAGGATACACAGCAGATAACAGATAAAGTTCTGTAGTATACAATGGGATTCTTCAGAACTTATCTGTTAACTACTGTGTATCCTGTGCTTGATTGGCTGCCCCCATGGCTACACAGCAGCTTGTTTATATAAATGTAAGTTATATTTCTATAGCAAACACACCCGTTTTACAAGTGGAGGGCAACAGTACAATATATTTTCATTCCGTTAAAACACTTTAATTTTTTGATGTCACTGTTTTCTTTTAAATCAGCCCCTTAGTCTGAAAATAATCCTGCTAAGAGCAGCAGCAGCTGTGTTCCATAAACTCTCATTTGTTGACAAAGTCTACTGGCAGCTGTTTCTAGTGTGGAAACCTACTGCCGATAATACAGTACAGCACACATAGCATATGATGTGTTCGATTTAGTTCTCACTGTCTGATGATGTCAGGTAATCAGTGATTGGCTGATCATCATGCCAGTTACTTCAATGTTCTGTCCAGATTTCCCAATTTAGAAGAAATCGAGCTGTCCGGTTCCCAGACAGGGGGCAACCCTACGGGACACACTTGCTAGTAGTTGCAGATGAAGGCAGTTTATGACTTTCTTGGAGTCATCTAATAATGTCTGTGCTGTCAGATCCTGTATGTGTATCTCCTCGAAATATGCAACCCACCATAGCAGTACACACACTCAATGAGGTTAGTATCACATGGGACTGTTAAAGCGGTGGTTCACCTTTTCTCAGTGCTACCCAGAAAATAGATTATGTTCCCCTGAGTATGATAATACATGTTATGAAAAGATTGTGTACTTATGTGGCTGAAAACACTGTTTAAAACTTACTGCAATAGATCTCACAGAGGTATCAGAGAAAGTTTTCAGGGGGAGGAGCATTTCTCCTCTCTGCAGTGTGAGTCACATGGGATGTGCTGACATCATCGGCAATACTTTTCCCTTCCTATTCACTCATTGGCTAGCAGAAGAAATGCTTTAATTGGCTGTGCGCTTCTGATTTTTTAGCTAGAGTTAATAGCTCCTGCTTGTCTGAGAAGCCCATCCCCATTGAGTATAACTCAATATATTACTCTGCCTAGTGCAGAGATAGTTGTTAATTTGTGTTTGTATGATGTCCCCACCACTCCCCTGTCTAGGGTTGCCACCTGTCCGGTTTTGACCCGGACAGTCCGGTATTTTGAGGGGCTGCCCGAGTCTATACTTCCTGCCTGGTTTTCCAAATAAGGAAAACCGGGCGGGATTCCGTTGATTGCCTCATCATAGCCCCGCCCACATATGCCACGGGTCCGCCCACTGATGTCACGGGTCCGCCCACTGACAGCACTGGTCCACCCACTGATGTCACAGACACGCCCACTGACGTCACGGACCCCCCCGCCCGGTCTCAGCCAGACATAAAGGTGGCAACCCTACCCCTGTCCCATATAACAGGCTATGCCTAGTGCAGTAAAGCAGCTGTATTATTTAGAATGTTTGCTTATACTTCCCCCTCCCTCTCACACAATCTGTAGCAGGAGAATTTACTATGCAATGTTTCTTTATCAGATCGTTTCCATTCCACTGTTTGCAGAAAAACAAAAACTCTGCGACTTGCTTGCCCACTACTCCCCACTACTCCTACAGCCAGTACTCAGAGTTACGCAGAGCTATTACGTACTGACACAGGCCAATCTTTTGCCAATTCCTGCCCTGTGAAGCCGAAGGGGCAAATTCACTAAGATTCGTAGTTGCGCCAGGTGTAACTTCGCCACACTTCGCCAGGCGTAATTTCACCAGCGCTCTGCAAATTCACTAAAATCCGAAGTTGCGCTCAGGGGTAGCGTAAGGTTGCGAAGTTGCGCTAGCATTGATTCGCTAAGCGAAGCGAAGTTACGCTAGCGATGGTTAATTTGCACACGGCGCCAAATTCAAATTTCAATGGAGGAATACGTACAATCACTACAAATGCCTGGGAAACCTTCAAAACATCAAATAAAAATTTTTTTTTTGCCCTACACATGTGCCCACTGTATAGTTAAGTTGCCATAAGTTAGGAAATGTAGGGGGGAAGGAGGGAAGCCCCAAAAATGTTTTCGATCTTTTTCAGCCTATCACCCATAATATAGAAAAAACGCCAGCGTTTTTTGGGACTTAGAAAAAATTTGAACTTTTTTTGAAGCAATCCCTATCTACTCGCATGGTCTGAGGTGGCGAAGGAAGTCTAGCGTAAAAGGTAGCGTTCAGTAAATTTGCATAGTTACGTCCGTTGCGAAAATTCGCCAGGCGTAAGGGTGCGAAGTAAGACTAGCGAATTTACGCCAGCGATCGTTAGTGAATTTGCGAAGTAACGAAAATGACCAACGCTAGCGAATTGACGCTAACGTTAGGTGCTTCGGCGCTTAGTGAATTTGCCCCAAAGGGTTCTCTTCAAGGTAATTGTAGAAAGAAAGAACTTACACTCGCACACCCTGGCCGTCCAGAAAAACATGAATCCCAGGTGCTCGATGATAGAGGAATTTGGCAACCTCAGAAGCAACGTAGAAACAGAACACACCGGCACAACATGGGTACTACTAGCAGGTATAACCTTGCTCGTTTATTGCGGATTCAACGTTTCGGGGCGTGACCCCTTTCTCAAGCGTGATGCTTGAAAAAAGGGGTCACGTCCCGAAACGTTGCATCCGCAATAAACGAGCAAGGTTATACCTGCTAGTAGTACCCATGTTGTGCCGGTGTGTTCTGTTTCTCTTCAAGGTAAACCTGGGATGACACATGTTGGTGGCATTACTCCTATACCCCAAGAGAACTCTCACAGGATTCTTGCCACTAAAACATTCGTCGGCCCTGCCTCCCCAGATTCCAGGGCTGCCTGGAATTTCATGGACACTCTTTTTGCCATATATACGGGTTACACAGGCCTGGTCTTAGGCCGATTGGGCCGATTGAGGGCAATTGGGCCCCGCGCCATAAACACACCCCGCACCCATCGTCCGGCCGAGCGTGATGTCGCTGGCGCAACAGCGCCAGCACAATGTGACGCGACTTCGCCAGAGCGTCATGATGCAATTTCATGGGACCGTTGCCACCACCTGTAATTCTACAGTCTTCCTGCCCGCAGTGCCAGTCAGTGCGCAAACTGCACGAACAGAACAGCTCCGAGTGAGTCTCTGAACAGGTGTCAGACTCAGCTCCTCCTGGAGCTGAATTGAACTCCCTCGAATCCAATTTGAAAGGCAAGCCAACAATTTTAAGGGGTCACATGCACAGATTGCCTACTACTGCCCTGTAGCCTATATGTGTGTGTGTGTGTGTGTGTGTGTGTGTATGTATGTATGTATGTGTATATATATATATATATATATATATATATATATATATATATATATATATATATATATATATATATATATATATATATATATGATGAATATTTACAGTCAATGTGGCAAAGCAAACCATTCCCTAATCCACTCATGTCTCCCTTCTCCATAGAAAACCCCAAGCTAAGCACAGCTCCGAGTGAGTCTCTGAACAGGTGTCAGACTCAGCTCCTCCTGGAGCTGAATTGAACTCTCTCGAATCCAATTTGAAAGGCAAGCCAACAATTTTAAGGGGTCACATGCACAGATTGCCTACTACTGCCCTGTAGCCTATATATATGTGTGTGTGTATATATATATATATATATATATATATATATATATATATATATATATATATATATATATATATGATGAATATTTACAGTCAATGTGGCAAAGCAAACCATTCCCTAATCCACTCATATCTCCCTTCTCCATAGAAAACCCCAAGCTAAGCACCAGGAAAGGCTGTGGCCATTAAGGGCCACATAAAGTACACTATAAAGCAGAGATTTTTTAAATTTAAACGCACACAAAATTAGATATGCAAAAGAAAATATGGCAGTAATATAGTTCCAGAGCCATTATCCCACTGTTACTATAGGCACCATCTCTCCCTACTATACCTGCTATCCCACAGCCACACTCCCTTCCCAGAGACTATTACCCACTGTTACTATAGGCACCATCTCTCCCTAATAAAATATTCAGAAGGCTTGGGACCTGTGGTTTTCTAGATAACAGATCTTTCTGTAATTTGGATCATCATACATAAAGTCTACTAGAAAATGTAACTGGCTCTTTAAATTTGGGGGCCCGCAAAGTTGCCCCAATTGGGCCTCGCAGTTGGTAAGACCGGCCCTGGGGTTACAGCAATTGACGACAGACTGCTAACGTCTGAGATAATCTTCATGACAACAGGGGAATTGCCTGTGCAGGTTGGGACTTTACATAAAGAGAAATTATCATTCCTGATTATTTCCTGCCCCTCCATTCCGTTTGTTTTGGGATTACCCTGGCCTTGCCTACATAATCCCTCCATTGATTGGTCCTCCAGTCAGATCTCTCGTTGGAGTCCTTATTGCCAAGAACATTGTTTACCTACTTCTCCTTTCCAAAGTGTGACCATCTCTTTAACAGAGCTTCAGTCCCTGCCGACAGTTAACAGGGAGTTCACCAATGTCTTTTGTAAAAAGTCTGCGGAATTCCTTCCTCCTCATCGTCACTATAATTGCCCTGTCAATCTTCTTCCTGGAACCATGCCCCCAAGAGGTCGCACTTATCCCCTGTCTCTTGCAGAAACCTCTGCCATGAAGGAGTATATCCAGGAGAACCTCCAGCAGGGTTTTATTTGTCCCGCCGCCTCTCCGGCAGGGGCAGGCTTCTTTTTCGTGGAGACGATGGACGGTAGTTTGCGTCCCTGCATTGACTACCATGGACTTAACAAGTTACAGTTAAAAATCTATACCCCTTGCCACTTACCACTGAACTGTTTGACCAACTGAAAGGGGCTAAGATTTTCACCAAGTTGGATCTACATGGGGCATGCAATCTTATTCGCATATGCGAAGGAGATGAATGGAAGATGGCATTCAACACTGAGATTGGCATTATGAATACCTCGCGGTGCACTTCAGTCTATGCAATGCCATCTTCCAGGAGTTCGTGAACGACATCTCCTGGGACCATTTGGGGAAATCCGTGTCTGTGTACCGACATAACATCTTAATCGTCTCCAAAGACTTGGAAAGTCATCGCTCCCGGGTAAAGGAAGTACTCTCTCGTCTGAGGAAGAACACTATCTTTGCCAAGTTGGAGAAATGCGCCTTTGAGGTGTCCAAGATCCCCTTTCTCGGTTACATCCTCTCCCCAGAAGGTTTTGAGATAGACCCCGCCAAAGTCTCTGCAATCCAAAAGTGGCCCCTTCCATTGAGCACCAAGGCCATACAAAGATTCATCGGGTTTGCAAACTACTACCGGCAGTTCATCAAGGCGTTCTCCACCCGCATTGCCCACATGCTTGCTCTCATCCAAAAAGGGGGTAAACCTAACTCATGGCCTCCTCCAGCTATAGAAGCCTTCCGATCCCTGAAGGATACTTTCACCTCTGCTTCAGTCCTCAGACATTCTGATCCTCTGTTACCCTTCTTCATTGAGTTGGACGCTTCCGATGTTGGGGCTGGTGCTATTCTTTCCCAAAGATATTCGGCTGATATGAATTAGCAAACTGCAAAATGACGTTTAATGTTGATAAATGCAAGGTTATGCACTTTGGCAAAAAATATATAAATGCAAGTTACACACTAAGGGGCAGATTCACTAAGGGTCGAATTTCGAAGTTAAAAATACTTCGAAATTCGACCCTCGAATTGAAATCCTTCGACTTCGAATATCGAAGTCGAAGGATTTAGCGCTAATCCTTCGATCGAACGATCGAAGGATTTTTCGTTCGATCGAACGATTAAATCGTTCGAATCGAACGATTCGAACGATTTTAATTCAACGATCGAAGGAAAATCCTTCGATCAAAAAAAGATTAGCAAACCTATGGGGACCTTCCCCATAGGCTAACATTGACTTCGGTAGGTTTTACCTGCCGAAGTAGGGGGTCGAAGTTTTTTTTAAAGGGCAAGTACTTCGACTATCGAATGGTCGAATAGTCGAACGATTTTTCGTTCGATTCGTTCGATTTCGTTCGAATTCGAACGAATTTAACCAATTCGATGGTCGAAGTACCAAAAAAATACTTCGAAATTCGAAGTATTTTTCATTCGAATCCTTCACTCGAGCTTAGTGAATCAGCCCCTAAATGTTAGTGTGTTGAGAGTTTCCTTAAATGAGAAGGATCTAGGGGTTTTTGTAGATAACAAGTTGTCTAATTCTGGGCAGTGTCATTCTGTGGCTACTAAAGCAAATAAAGTTCGGTCTTGCATAAAAAAGGGCATCAAATCAAGGGATGAAAACATAATTATGCCTCTTTATAGGTCCCTGGTGAGGCCTCATCTGGAGTATGCAGTGCAGTTTTGGACTTCAGTCCTTAAGAGGGATATACATGAGCTGGAGAGAGTGCAGAGACTTGCAACTAAATTGGTTAGAGGGATGGAAGACTTAAATTATGAGGGTAAACTGTCAAGGTTGGGGTTGTTTTCTCTGGAAAAAAGGCGCTTGCGAGGGGACATGATTACACTTTACAAGTACATTAGAGGACATTATAGACAAATAGCAGGGGACCTTTTTAACCATAAAGTGGATCACCGTACCAGAGGCCACCCCTTTAGACTAGAAGAAAATAACTTTCATTTGAAGCAATGTAGGGGGTTCTTGAAAAGAACTTTCATTTGAAGCAACGTAGGGGGTTCTTCACAGTCAGGACAGTAAGGTTGTGGAATGCACTGCCGGTTGATGTTGTGATGGCTGATTCAATTAATGCCTTTAAGAATGGCTTGGATGATTTTTTGGACAGACATAATATCAAAGGCTATTGTGATACTAAGCTCTATAGTTAGTATAGGTATGGGTATATAGAATTTATGTAAAAGTAGGGAGGGGTGTGTGTATGGATTCTGGGTTTTCATTTGGAGGGGTTGAACTTGATGGACTTTGTCTTTTTTCAACCCAATTTAACTATGTAACTATGTAACATCCACGTGCATACTTTTCCAAGAAATTCTCTCCTGCGGAGCAGAACTATGATTTTGGGAACTGTGAACTCCTGGCAGTAAAGCTCACCCTTGAGGAGTGGCACCACCTTTTAGAGGGAAACTCAAACCAGGTCACTATCTATACTGATCATATAAACCTAGAATTCATATAATCTTTTAAGAGACTGAATCCCCGACATGCATGATGAGCCCTCTTCTTTTCCCGCTTTAACTTCATCTTGACCTATCGCCCTGGCTCCAAGAATCGGAAAGTGGATGCACTCGACGCTTCACTCCAGTGGATTGTCTTCCTGAAAGGCAAGATCCTATTATTGCTCCCGCCAGAATTATTGCATCTCATTTTCCTCAATTTGCTGAGCAAATCCTGGCTGGTCAGTCCTCCACTCCTGTTGATACACCTATTGGAATGGCGTTTGTACCCTCTGAGCTTCACCTGTAGTGATGGGCGAATTTGCCTTCGCCGAAAAATTTGCGAAATTCGCAAAACGGCGAAAAATTCGCAAAACGGCTCCGGCGTCCATTTTTTTGGAAAAAATTTTTTGACGCCGGCGAATTTTCACGGGCATTTTGCGAATTTATTCGCTGGCAGCGAATCGCGCAAATTCGCCGCAAATTCGCGCCTGGCGAATAAATTCGCCCATCACTATTCACCTGCCCATCTTTCAACAGACTCATTGTTCTAAGCAGGCTGGATATCCCAGTCCTGAAAAGACTCTTGAGCTTCTAGGACGCCTAGTCTGGTGGCCGACTATCCGCAAAGACGTCAAAGACTTTGTCGCTGCCTGTACTATTTGTGCCACTTCCAAGGCTTGTCATACTCATCCCAGCAGTATTTTACAACCTCTACCCACTTCCTCTCGTCCTTCGACTCACCTAGCAATGGACTTCATTGTAGAACTATCACCCTCTAAAGGGAACACTGTCATCTGGGTAGTTATAGACCGCTACAGTAAGATGGCACACTTCATTCCTCTGCGAAAACTTCCCTCAGCAGTGGAACTGTCCCAGCTATTCGTCCAATTTATCTTTCGGCTGCACGGCTTCCTGGTGGAGATAGTCTCTGACATAGGATCTCAATTCACAGCTAGGTTCTGGCGATCCTTATGTAAAGATTTGGGTATCACTCTTCAGTTCTCAACTGCCTACCATCCCCAAACCAATGGGGAAGTGGAGCGGATGAATCAAGAGTTAGAACAATTCTTGAGGAATCATATTTCTCTCTGTCAGGACGATTGGTCCTATCTCCTCCCGTCGGCAGAATTCACTCATAACAATGCATGTCACTCTTTTACTGGGAGATCTCCTTTTATGTGCATTTACAGTCAACATCCTCAAGCCTTCCCTCAAGACTTCTTCTTGTCTGATGTTCCTGCCGCAGGTGATCACAGAGCCCATATGTCTGTTATTTGGGCTGCGACCAAAGCAAATTTGGAAAAGAGTGCCCTGGTGCATAAGACTTTTGCTGATCACAGACAGAGATCCTCCCCTTTGTACAAAGTTGGAGACAAGGTGTGGCTGTCCACTAGGAACATTCATATAAAGGTTCCTTCTCCCAAATTGGGCCCAAGGTTTGTCGGCCCTTTCTCCTTTTCAGAGATTAGTAGTCCTGTGGCAGTCTGACTATATCTTCCCCCTGAGATGCGAATTCCTAATGTGTTTCATGTCTCTCTGGTTAAACCAGCAATTTCCAATCGCTTCTCTTCAGATCAGTCTCCTCCTTCATCTATCCCAGTGGACAGGAAACAGAAGTACAAGGTGGAGAAGATCTTGGATTCCAGACTCTCCAGGGGTTCTCTCCAGTTCCTCATTAAATGGAAGGGCTTTGGTCCTGAAGAATGCTCTTTAGAGAAACACTCTGATGTTAAATGCCCCTTGATTGGTAAGGGAATTCTACAATCATTTTCCCCGGAAGCCAAGGCTTGGTGGTCCAGAGGCCTGTCACGGAGGGGAGGTACTGTCACGAACGCCCGTCAGTGCAGCTGTCCTCTTCAGCGCTGAAGATGGGGGTGCCCATAGCTACCATGTGGGTAGCAGTGACACTGGCGTTGTGACACTGGCGTCAGGACGCCGGCTTGATGACGTCATGCAAACCGGCTCCAAATTCAAAATAAAAGGATGCCCAGGATGCCAGTTCAATGCCCGACCGGAGGAATTGTTTGTTGCATTCCTGGGTGATTTATAATTCAAGCTATATTGATTACTGAACTTTTGACCCTGCCTGAACCTTGACCTTGCTTCTATTCTGCCTGCCTTTTGGACATTTGCCTGGATTTGGACTATGATTTAGCCTGACCCTTATTTGTAACATAAACTTGGACTTTGACCCCTGGACTTCTTCCTTGGTCCTGACTTCTCCTGCTGGGAGCTGATAAGCCCCCTGACAGCAACACACTAAAGCAGCAACTGGTTCACCCAAAAGACCCAACCCCACAGCACAAAAAGAGTAACATTGTGTATGCAGTGCAGTGAGGAGTGTTCTGAGCTGTATGTGGGAGAAACCAAACAACAGTTACACCAGCGTATGGCGCAGCACAGAAAAGCCATCTCCTCCACTCATGACTCACATGTGTACCTACATCTAAAAGAAAAAGGACACACGTTTGAAGACTGCCAAGTCTAGTTTCTAGACTGGGAGAACGACTGGTTTAAAAGAGGTGTTAAAGAAGCCATATATGTAAAAACTGAAAAACCAAGTATAAATAGAGGCGGGGGGTGTGTGACATCTATTGTCTGCCACATACAATGCTGTTTTGGTACCTCTCCCTGGAAAGTTTAATAACACCTCAAAGCTCCAATCATGCTAATACAATCAGCACATAACTTCTGGACACCCCTGCTGATTATGATAAACAGATTATGGGATTGGAGCAACATTCCACGGTATTTATTCCAGAAAGATTAAATTTACAAGTCATTCTGAATTGAGACAGCCAGTTGGATGACTGGTGAAACATCTTCAAGAAAAGCACAGCAAGTCCAGTTGATTTGATTTGTTTCTACAGATAATTAATAGAATTTCAATTAAAACTGAATCAGAACATTTTATCATCAACATTGTATTGTCAGGAAAATATAAAAAAAAATGTACCCAAAATAATTTGTCTTTAGAAAATCCATAACTAATACGTCATCCTTAAATAAACGACATCTAAATACTCTTATGCCAAATATATAATGTTCAGAGTTCCATGTGGAAATTAAAAACCCTAATTAACATGCTTCAATATCATATATATATATATATATATATATATATATATATATATATATATATACCGTATATACTCGAGTATAAGCCGAGTTTTTCAGCCCCCAAAATATGCTGAAAAACTCTACCTCGGCTTATACTCAGGTCAAGCGCAAAAACGGTCGCCGGCGTCTAAGAATAGTCGCCGGCATCTAAGAATAGTCGCCGGCATCTAAGAATAGTCGCCGGCACCTAAGAATAGTCACCAGCGTCCAAGAATAGTCGCCAGCGTCCAAGAATAGTCTTCAAGAATATTTGCCGGCGTCCAAGAATGGTCGCCGGCATCCAAAAACGAGACGCCGGCTGCATTTCTCACCCTAGGTTTATACTCAAGTCAATAAGCTTTCCCAGTTTTTGGAGGTAAAATTAGGTACCTCGGCTTATACTCAGGACGGCTTAAACTCGAGTATATACGGTATATATATATATATATATATATATATATATATATATATATATATATATATATATATATATATATATATATATATATATATATATATATATATATATATATATATAAAAAGTAGTGTAGAGGCCAGCACAACTCGTCAGACGGTCATAGTTGCCTGGGTGCAATAAGCCCAAAAAATTAAGTAGAGTAATGAAGAAGCTCGCACTCACAGGACTTATCAAAATCAAAAATGTGTTTATTTGGATCAAAAAACAACTGTTTTTTTTAACAACCTTGACATTTTTAGGAGGTAAAATGCTTTTAAAATGTTTTTACTGAATGATTACATATGTTGAGAAGGGATGGATAATATAACTGAAGATGAATATTGTGTAAAAATGAGAAATATTGCACTGGCCTACTCCCAGGTCCCAAGCACGTTAGGTTACTGTTTTTAATATCTTTTACTATTTTTTACTTCAGCTTCATGCTGTATATGTGTGTGTATATATATATATATATATATATATATATATATATATATATATATATATATATATATATATATATATATATATATATATATATATATATATAAAAAGTAGTGTAGAGGCCAGCACAACTCGTCAGACGGTCATAGTTGCCTGGGTGCAATAAGCCCAAAAAATTAAGTAGAGTAATGAAGAAGCTCGCACTCACAGGACTTATCAAAATCAAAAATGTGTTTATTTGGATCAAAAAACAACTAAGTTGTTAAAAAAAACAGTTGTTTTTTGATCCAAATAAACACATTTTTGATTTTGATAAGTCCTGTGAGTGCAACTTCTTCATTACTCTACTTAATTTTTTGGGCTTATTGCACCCAGGCAACTATGACCGTCTGACGAGTTGTGCTGGCCTCTACACTACTTTTTTTATATATATATATATATATATATATATATATATATATATATATATATATATATATATATATATATATATATATATATATATATATATATATATATATATATATATATATATATATACACATATACAGCATGAAGCTGAAGTAAAAAATAGTAAAAGATATTAAAAACAGTAACCTAACGTGCTTGGGACCTGGGAGTAGGCCAGTGCAATATTTCTCATTTTTACACAATATTCATCTTCAGTTATATTATCCATCCCTTCTCAACATATGTAATCATTCAGTAAAAACATTTTAAAAGCATTTTACCTCCTAAAAATGTCAAACGTCAATTTATCAGAGCTGAAGAAGACTGAAATGGGGTGGGAGTGTCGGTTCATTCCCACAGGAAGTGGTCAGGGCACTGACTGACAGGCTCAACATTGCAGGAGGAGGGAAACCCCTCCCACATTCCTGCCTGTATCTCTCTGTTCCAGTCTGCACATAACAGCATCTCTCTTATGCTGTTGATTGTGTAACATTGCTAGGCAAAATGAATGGGAAATTATCACATGACATTTTTCACACGTGTATTATAAGGTATTGCTTATATAAATAAAGTACGGTTGCCACCTGTCTGGTTTTGACCCGGACAGCCTGTTTTTTTGAAGGGCCAGGTCAAAATTTGGAAAACTGGGCAGGATTTTTTCAAGATTGAAGTGGCGATCAGCCATTCGCATATTGCCATATCATATAAACAAGCCCCCCTATGGCAAGTCATGTCCCCTCTACATCATGGCCCAGTCTCTGCTACATCACAGTCCCACCTCCCTGCCCAGAGTTAGTTGGAAGGAAAGTTTCAAACCCTACGTGTGATATCACGGGGCAGAATATGTGATGTTGTGGGCAGAGCTATGATGTGGAGATCTGAGATTGGCCGAATGTTGCGTGAATAAACCAAATCCTGCACAGTTTTCCTAATTTGGAAAAATTGGCAGCCTTTTTGAAAAATGGGTCAAAACTGGACATGTGGCAACCCTGTAACTCCCTGTATCCAATGAAATACTGTTTATGTGCATTTATATTCATTGTATTACAAAATAGGATTAGAATAAATATGAATGTGCAGAAACAACCAAAAAAAACAAAACAGTAACACTTGTTAGCAACTTTATTTAGAAAAAGCAACTTGGGAAATTCTTGTGCATTGCTCCTGCAAATTTCCAAGGATGTTCCATAAACTGCACAGTTTAAGTAACAGCGCTGCTACTTTTGTTCCTTATGAGTATATTCTGAGTGTCCCATGAGGCATCTGCCCTCAAGGCTTGCCAGACTCTTTACATTATTCTAGTTTAAACAATGGCTTTCTCAAAATAAGCCTAAAGCGATCATACATTTAAACAGAAAAATCCTAGAAGTAAAAATAGCCTGCTTTGGCATCATTAAATTTAGACAGCTCTGAAGAAATCATCCAGATATGCTCAGTATTATGAAAAAAATAAGGGTTAAAAGTCAATGTCTTACACATTTCTTGCCAAGCAAAAGAGTTTGTTAATTACAGCAGGTTACTTTAAAGACAACTTTAAAGAATGCAAATTCCCGCAATTCGCCACCGGTAAATAAATTTCCGAAACCGCATCGAAAATTCGCCTGGCATTTGTTTTGGACGCCCGCACGTTTTCGTCCGCAAATTTGCGCAGCGCTTTTGCGAATTTATTCGCCGTCAAAAATGAGATGCCAGCACCATTTCACAATTTTTTTGCCATTTTGCAGGAAATTCGCAAATTTTTCGGCGAAGCGAAATGCCCCAAATTCGCCCATCATTACTAATAGGGTTGCGATCTTATGTGGCCTAAAATGCCTGTGGGGGCAATGTAATATTGTAACGGGATGGGCTGATGACACAGATGGGTGGTGTTGTGAAGAGGGTGGTTGTGCAGGGACAACAATGGAGAGTTTAAATAGGAACTGGTGCAGAAGGAGACCATTACACATTTGTAATACCAGCCCCAGGCATGTCTGCTATTTTTCCAGCTAGGCCAGTGAAATACTAGCTGAATGGCAACCCTAATGCCTTCACAAGCTGCCCAACGTCTGTGGTACTATGGGCTGGAATTTTTCTGGCCTTTTTGGTGGAGGAAAACTAATGGAAAACAGTGTTGCCCACTCCCTTTATAAAACCACACCCACTTTAAACCACACCCATATTATCACAAGAAATGTTAAGACTATGCCCACATGTCTGTTTTCTCACTAGAGCTCCTGAGCTAAGGGTAGGTGCACAATGGTTTTACTACACAATTGTCTTACTACTCAGTGTAGTACTAACACCTCGTTTGTTGTAATAATTATTTTTAAAGGCAATCCGTGTGCTGGCAATTTTTCTCTTTCTCTCTGTGTACAAATATTGGCTATTTATCGTTTATAGCAGCTGGTCAACTCTAGATTAGTAATCCAGATTGTGGGTTAGACCAAGCAATGGCACAAGGGTGCTTCTAGCAGCAGGTCAATGCCACAGCATGGGTTAGACCTAGTACTGGCGATTTTTTCTGTGTTTCGAGCACTTTTATAAGGTTGTTAAATCATGCAATTTTTCTTAATATGGGCTGCACACTTAAAAAATACAAACTTGGTGATATTAAATTTGTAGTTTTCTTGCAGATTTCTTTATAAAGAGAGTTGTCTATGTAATACCACTTAGTTTGTAATTTTTAAGTGTGCAGCCTATCATAAGTAAAATTCTATACACTGAACATTCAAATTTCAATTTAGATACAAAGCAAATGTAACCCCTTCGACACCCCTTCTGTCAGTGTTAAACTCCATGTGACAAACTTGAGCCACTCTGCAGTTGTATGCGGAGAGACTGGGTACCTGGTGCTTCTTAGCGCAGTGCCTCCACCTAGTGGGATCTCTAGTTTGCGACGTTCAAGATAAAGGAATGGAATAACATACAATATTTATGTTAAAAACTGTGTGGAAGAAACAGTAATGAATGACACTATAATGTACTATTGTCCTGCACTGGTAAAACTGATGTGTTTGCTTCAGAAACACCACTAAAGTTGATACAACCAAGCTGCTGTTTAGCCATGGGGGCAGCCATCCAAGCACAGTATACACAGTAGATAACAGAGAAGAACTGAAGAATCCCATTGTATATTACAGAGCTCATCTGTTATCTGCTGTGTATCCTGTGCCTTTTTTCCTTTTTCAGCTTTGTATAGCTGCCTCCACAGTTACACAACAGCTTGTTTTTATAAACTATAGTTGTACCAATGCAGGGCAACAGTACAATATATTTTCATAACTTTCAAAACATTTAAATTTTTTGGTGTTACTGTTCCTTTAAGTTTAACTTAAAATAATCACATTTAAAGCAACATCTTTAGAAATGCTCAGGTACCCTTTGTTGGTGTAAACTGCACGTGTAAGTGTTTTGGGTACACGTATAAGTTAAATGTTTAGTAATATGGCTGAATTGAAAATTTTACACTATAATGGCTACAGCAAGACCTATTGAAGAATGTAGGAACAAGGTCTAATACTTTTATATGGTCATGGACCTCCTCAGTGACTTATAATATCCTTATATTTTACAATAGTGGTACTTTATTCACTGTATGATATTGTGTCTTTTGTCCCTGCATCACAATGTAGCTTGGTAAATAAGCCATTGGTTTAAATTTTCAATACATATTCCTTAACATTAAACAATTTGTTATGAAGCATTGGTAAATGACAGTGTACGGAGCTTCTGCCTGCAGCAAAATGCTGTTTTTGAATGAAACATAAAAACCAAGTTATAGAGGAAAAAAATAAAAGACAGGGGGAAATGTTCTTCATTTCATTTAAAGCAGGCAGAAGCTATCATAATTAATGGGTTGAAAAATCTCTGCTGTACAGATTGAATTAGTGATTTGATGTAAAATGAAAAAGTACCCAATATCTGAATGATAGGCTATTTACAAGGAAAATAAACTTGAATGAATAATGAATAATAATGTTTAATATTTAAAAAACATCATCTGATAGGCCGAATGTAGGCAAAGACATAAAGAGCATGTAACATTCTTGCCATACTTTAGCATCCAAAAATAAAACTATAGTGTCAGTGTAAGATTCACAGTAAACGATGTAATCTCCCAATAGTCTTCTAACAATATTTAGAAGAGCTTCCAAGAGTTTTTATGGGAACAATCACATATTTTTCAAGCTTAATGAATATGTCACTGCCATTAATTCATCCAATGTTTTAGTGAAGTTAAGTTAAACTACTTTACCAGAGAATCTAAAAGCCATTATTAATCAATTTAGCATTTTCTCATATATTTGTTATCCCTTAGCTTCTTATCTTTCAAAAAGTACTGTGGAATATTAACCGGTTTAAACAGACGTTGTGTTCAAAAAGTCCCCCTACCTTTAATTTAGTTTCACTTTGATTTACAGGTAGAAAAACTGTTATCCAGAATGCTCTGGACCTGGGGTTTTCCGGATAACAGATCTTTCCATAATTTGGATCTTAATACCTTAAGTCTACTAGAAAATCATGTAAATATAATAAACCAAATTGGCTGGTTCTGCTTCCATTAAGGATGAATTTCAATATATATTAGTTTGGATCAAGTACAAGGTACAGGTATAGGATCCCTTATCCGGAAACCCGATATCCAGAAAGCTCAAAATTGCGGAATGGCTGTCTCCCATAGACTCCATTTTATCCAAAAAATTCCAAATTTTAAAAAATGATTTCCTTTTTCTCTGTAATTAGTGATGGGCGAATTTATTCGCCAGGCGCGAATTCGCGGCAGCGAATAAATTCGCGAAACGCCCGCGAAGATTCGCGGCAAAAATTCGCCAGCGCCAAAAATTTTTTTCGCCATTTCGCGAATTTTTCGCCGTTTCGCGAATTTTGCGCGAAATTCGCATATTTTTCGGCAAAGTGAAACGGCGCAAATTCGCCCATCACTATCTGTAATCATAAAACAGTAGCTTGTACTTGATCCCAACTAAGATATAATTAATCCTTATTGGAAGCAAAACCAGCCTATTGGGTTTATTTGATGTTTAATCGGAAAAACCCAGGTCCCGAGCTTTCTGGATAACAGGTCCCATACCTGTACTGTTTTTTTACTACAGAGATAAAGGAAATGATTTTTACTAAATTTGGGTAGTTTTATAAAATGGAGTTTATGGGAGACAGCTTTTCTGTAAACTGGAGCTTTCTGGATAATGGGTTTCCGGATAACAGATCCCATACCTGTAGTATGATATTTTGTTTTGTTCAGCTTTTTTGTAAATAATGTATTATTTTTTATTTAAGGCTGGTATAGGTGTCATTGTTCTTAGTATGCCTGGTCTCTGTCTTATCATTATATTTTATTTTTGCTTGCTTGCAAAAAGCAATCAGAGCACATTGTCCTGCATTAATGTAGGACTGGTCTGACACCATTGGAAAACATCAATGGTAATAGACATGTAAATAGGTATAGCCTGAAGAATGATAATTCCAAAAATCTTCTACAAGAGAGTTAGATGATAAACTAGTAATTATCTCAAGTATGTTTATTCAGCTAGGCTTATCTTCCTTATTTATTTGTTATTGACATATTTAAATTGAAAAAGAGGGCTTATATTATTTTCTAATCAGATGGGCTTCATATATTCTGTGTGGCCCATGTGATATATAAGAAGAGTACTCACTATGAGGTACCAGGTCCCAAATTTGAGCAATACTAATGATACTATACTATAGTGTTTTTTTAATTCAAAGCATTTGAATTAAAAACAAATGAGAGAGAAAGAAAATAAACAAAAGTCGAAAGTAGAGCCAGCAACTTAAAGCAAGATACTTCAAAAGTATTGATAAAGTGGTAATACCAGATTACAGAGATACAAAAGAGAGTCCTATGGATACAAAAGGAACTGGCAATGGTTCCATAGTCGTAAAACTCCATGTTGAGGTGGGTGCATTCTGTTGTTTAGTTGGGAGCCCTACTGATAAAGGCATATATGGTGGTTCCCCTAGTGTTATAAAAGTGAGAAGAGTAGCCACTATATTTGAAATGGGTGCATGGATGTCCAGAGCCTTTTGTGAAGAGGTTTTTGTTTTTTAGAGAATTCAAGTGTGTCATCAGAGGGTACAGGAGAATCTCTTAATAGTTCACTGTGGAGTGGTTTTGGTTCCCATTTGTATTTGTCAAATAGAAATTTCTAGTTTGTTTAGAAATCAGCTTGTATAGAAGAATTTTTTTATAGTAGAGCTCTCCAGGCACGATTTTTTTCAAACACTTTATGGTAATATGGGCTTTATCACTTATCTTTATTAATTAAGATAATACTACTCTAGGGGGCAGATTTATTAATTTGAATTCAAATTCAAATTTTACATTTTTTTTATGGTCAAAACTCTCAAATTCGAATTATGAATTATCCAAACTCGATTCAAGTTTTAATTTGAATTTTGAGATTTATCTGAACTAAAATTAGACTATTTGCCACCTAAAACATGCTGAGTTCATGTATAAGTCAATGGAGGAGGTACAGTGTCAAATTTGTAAGTAGCCATCCTGACGGAGAAAAAACTCGAATCAAGTTTGGTCGAATTTGATCCAAATTCAATTAGCATTTTTGAGTCGGTAAAATCTGTGCCAGTTTAAGACATTCGATTTTTTTATTGAATAATCCCCACCTTTAAAATCTGCCTCCCCGTGTGCGCTTCCTTTTGCATTCTATTTTAGATTTCCTGTCTCGTTTATGGGTGCATGTTCTGATGATCTGTAAAATGTAAAATCTTTTAATGGTTACACTGGAATAAGCTATAAGCAAGAATGGTTTATTATAAGCTTGATTACAAAAAGTAACTATTTTCACTTATGATTTATCATCAAAGCTAGCTATAGACTCTGCAAAATTTTGCTTATATTCTGTTTTATATTCCTTGAATGTGCTGTAATGTTCAAATCATACTAGAATCTTGGTTATCTCGCTAGAGACACTGATATAGCTCTTCTCTGATTTGCTTTGATCTTTTGCCTCTTGACTACATGACAAGAGTGTTTCTTTATGACTGTTTTTTATGTCTTAAAAGCAATACTGGAGCAGAAGCTGGTTATGACATTGGTGGGCAGAGTTCAATGTGCTGATTGCTCAGTTGGGGTTGGAAAAAATAAAGCCTACTTTTGGTGAATATAAATTGTATGTGGGGGTGTTGTTCTACTAAATGCTGAAATAACATTATACATAGGTGACTTTTTTCTAGCAGTAAGAAACATAGAAGAATCCATTAATGCATTTTCTGCAATTAGTTAGTACTTACTTTTAAAAATGTTTACATTTTAGTGAAGCCCAATGATATTTTTTATGTTTCACGTTAAACATGAATACACATAAAAACAACATCACCAAATCATAAAGTGCATGAGTGGCAAGTTGTAGTTCAACATGATCAGCAAGGAGATTCAGCACTCACAGAATTTGTGATTAAACACAAAAGCATATTTCTTGTTGAGATTAACATTTTGGTTTAACACACAGACCTTTATCAAGATATATTTCCACCACAGACCAAACATTAAGGGGGTTATTTATCAAGGTCCGAATTTATCTCAATATTGACTGCTACAAACTCCAATCTAGGCCGCTTAGGTTTTTAACGCTTATTTATTATTACATTTTCCTGAAAATTACCTTTGCGGGAAAAGATCAGATTTTCACGATTTTTCGTGAATTTTCCCTGAAAACTCAGAGTATTCGCCCTATAGCTCTGAAAACATTGTGAAATTGCCCAAAACCCCCGACACAACCAAAAATCAATGGGACTGTTCCCATTGACTTTTATGCAACCTCGACTGCTTTCCGAAAATTTTGCAATTTTTTTTAAAAACCTATTATAACACAAAAAATCGGGTATTTGGACCTTAGTAAATAACTCCCTTAATATCCGCCAAAACAAAGTCACTGTGATGTCACTGTGATGTCTCATTCACAGTATGAGAAATTCATGTAAACGGTTTCTCTGCTTATATGGCCAGGCAAAACCAGTATTGTTTCAGATTTATTGTGCACCTTGCATGATTTCCATATGTAACAGTAAATAGTAAATCTTCTTTTGCTATAGAAAGATATTAGGATCAGGACTTACTGATGTACCTTCCAACAATGTTCAAGTGTTTTGTTTTTATCATACAGGGATGTTTTAAACATGTTTTCTCGTGGAATTTGGAAATTAAAGTTAAAAAATTATCGGAAGCAATTTTAAAATAAGTTCCATCTGTAATACCTAGGGGGTTATTTACTGAATCCAAATATTTTTCATTATTTTATTAAAACCAATTCGACCAAACTCCCATCCACAAATTGTGTTTTCCCCTTTTAAAGCGACAACCAAAAAAAATGTAGACTTTAGTAAATAATCCACCTGTGTTATATCTTGTAAACTATTTCTTATTTAATGGGACATTGCATAATATTCTAATTTGCAGTGTTATCTTCTCATAAAGGTAGTGTTGTGTCTTCTGTTCTTAAAGAGTTTAAATGGGCAGTATACCACCTGGTCCACATGAGTTCAATTTTATTAATATGTGCAAAATATGTGCAAAATTATTGGAAACATTTGCCTATCACAAGAAAAACTGCAGTGCCATTAGTAAGCATTTTATCTCAATAGTTTTTTTCCTGCAGTCATAATTTCTACCTTGATTTTTTTAATACTTGTGCTCATAATAGTAGTATTGTTTTATAAAACATATTGCTATGATCCTTCAGGAATGTTCTTTCTCCAGAGCAACAAGTCTCTATGTAAATTCCTCTCCTAAAATCATAGTCAGAAAATGCTTTTAAAATTAAAAATGGTTTCTATGACTGTTGTAGATTAATAAAATAATTCTAGTTATCTGATGATTTGTGAAACAACCTTTCTGTTCAATCATTGGCATCACAGTATCCTGCAGAGACAATTACAAGATGACACACAAAAAATGTTTACTTTCATCTCTAAAGATATTGGTTTCTTAAAATAAAGATTTGTCTAGGTACAAGAACTGTTCCATGGAGTCTTTCACGTCAACCTTCTTGATCAGTCATTAATGACTTCACTGGTGCCCTGTGGAGTTATATACATGAATTAAGCTAGAAAAAAGAAAATCACTTGTCTCAAAAAGGATTTTTTAGAAATTGCATAATACATATGTAAGTAGTTAATCTTCTTAATGCAAATTGGGTTGTCCATGCATTATTGTAAGCCAAATATTTAGCTAAACCCAGATCAGTTTATTTAGGAACTGATAAGGAAGTTAATAGAGAAGAAGGCTTTAAGGCAGCAATACACAGAGCTGATACTAGTACAGGTAGGGGACCTGTTATCCATAATGCTCAGGACCTGGAGGTTTCCACATAAGGGGGCATTTTGTAAATTGAATCTACATATACCTACAGTACAAGTACCTGAAATATAAAAATACTTTGAACATTAAATAAACCCAATAGGATTGGTTTGCCTCCAATAAGTATTAATTATATCTTAGCTGGGATCAAGTACTAGGTACTGTTTTATTATTACAGTAAAAGTAAAATATATTACTAGGTAGTACAATAAAATAAATAATTTTAATACATAATAAAGAGAGAGCTAGTGACGGTTTTTATAAATAATAACAAGTGCAAAAAAAGTGAGTGTAATTTATTTTTGGAATTATACTGTCTCAATGTGATATATGATGTAGATACTTTAGAGATATTGTTAAACCTAAAATACTATTTGAATTTACAAACAGTGACACATGCAAAAGAATACAAACACCCCACACAGGCAATTATGGGATTAAATTAACAAAGTAGGGTTAATCCCTCACCGTTTTTGATTGGTTTTAAAGAAAATGGGAGGGATTAATAGGGTATAAATCCCGCAGAGGACATGCTGTTTACAGATACACCTATGACTAAGCGCCGGAGGGTGCGAAACGTGTAAGGTGGGCCTGGTGGGGTCAGTTTGTATCTGAGTTTTAATGCTAATTTAAATAAAATGACATTTTTTTACTGAAAAAAGCCTTGGGACAATTATCTTTGGATAAAGGAATTTTTTTTAATTATATTTTAGCTGGGATCAAGTACTAGGTACTGTTTTATTATTACAGTAAAAGTAAAATATATTACTAGGTAGTACAATAAAAATAAATAATTTTAATACATTTTAATTATTTGATTAAAATAAAGTCTATGGGAGATGGCATTCCCACAATTCAGTTCTTTCTCAATAAAGGGTTTCTGTATAACAGATACCATATCTGCATTGTCTTATATAAAAATCAAAAATGTATTTTATTTTGTAGTTCTAGAATGCAGTGCTTGCGTATACCATTACTTGCAGTTAAGGTTGCTCAGTACCTTAAAGGCCTATGTGCCACATATTGACCAAAACTGGCAGGCAAAAGAGCAGACACACAACAAAGTGTTTTTGAACCTGGGGCCAATTTCCCAATATGTCTGGTAAATCTGGTGGTCGCTACCACCAGAGCTCCACTGCTGTCTCCCAACATGGCACCTCTTTCTCCACAACTCACGTGGTCTATGGCAACCCAGCAGTCCAAACTCCTGCTCTTTCTGGATAACGGCAGTCCAAACTCCTGTGCTTTCTTGATAACGGGTTTCTGTATAATGGATCCCATACCTGAACTAGAGATTCTAGATTGGGGGGTGCAGAAGGACAGTTTTACATACAGTAGGTTTGAGATTCCCTTTAAGACCTTACTGCTCTCCAATATCTTTCAGTTTACTAATTGGAGCAGCCTAAGGTATAAAATTTATTTTAATCATGATATTTTTAAATTAGCCTTAGTTAACATGCTATGTAGATGATTATGGCATAATTGTATAACATTGTATTGTCATTTTCAAAAATATATGCCATTTTCCCAGCCTATGTTTGTGTTAGCAGATTTTCTGTTAGATACCATAATGCTAATTAATCATTAGTTAAAAACGGATCTTGTTGATGTTGTTCCCAATTTATTAAAATAAACAAGTAAAAAAACAAATGACAGTTCCATAAAATAAAATCACTAGTGAGCCATTTTGCAGCCTAATTTCTGACATTTGCAGAGATCTCAGATCAGTCAAAACAGAAACACACACACACACATATATATATATATATATATATATAAGAACTACTGTTTTTTTAGCAGTACTCTCCATTCTTTTGCAGTGGTCCATTGTTATGCAACCTTTATCCAACCACTTTTACATATACAAATGTAGGAAACTTTGAAAATAAGGACATCCCTGCATGCATACATGCACTCTTGTATCCAGCACATCAACTGCAATTAGTGATGGGTGAATTTCTCCCGTTTCGCTTTGCAGAATTTTGATGCCGGTTTCCATATATTTTTGACGCCAGCGACAATTCTGATGGCCATTAAATTCAATGGGAGCCTAGAATTGTTGCCGGCGTCTTAATTGTCGCTGGCATCAAAAATACATATTTGGATGCCGGCAATTTTTTGCGTCAATTTCACAAATGTATTCACCGGCTTCGAAATGCGGAAATACGCTGCTAATTCGCAATGGTCGAATAAATTTGCCCATCACTAACTGCAATCTCTGAAATAAAATATACACAATTCAGACAAGAACAACAAAAAAATATATACAAAAAGTGTATGGACACCTGTCTGTGCAACATTTTGTTCTGATAGTAATGGTATCCAACAGATGTTGGAGCATCATTGGTTGAATTTTCTTTTCTTTATCCATAAGAGCAATAGTGAGGTTGAACAGTGATATCTAGCTCTCAATGTGAATTACCAAGTGTTTTGGTATGCAAATTTGCTGGTTTGTGTATCCAGCATTAGCGGGGTCATATATAAAGAAGAAGGCATAGTAGAGCAGCATTCATTTCAACCCATGTAATTTCTAGTTTTAATTGGGGCACATCTTCACAAACTATTTCTAACTTGGCCCAGGATTGGCTAGTTTTAACACAAAATAGTACAGTGAAAACAGAGATTTAATCTTAAACTTTTTTTGGGGGGGGGGTGAAAATGCTGTGTTTCGGATTAAGACATAGGGAGTTCTTTAACATTTATTTAATTATTAATCAATTTTAACAAATAAAATATGTTCTAACTCCAGCAGCAAGTCAACAGTACTGCCCCTTCCTAGCAATGTAATTGAACTGAACTGTGAAATATGGTATATTTCTCTCATCAGATTAAATCATGTAGAAGCAAAGTTTAAACCAAAAACTCTGAATAGCATTTTCCTATTTGCCATCAGCCAATTGCCTGAGTTTGTCTTAAACCACAAATCTTCTGAGCTTGTTTAAAAAGCTCTTAACAGATTGTTATGAAAAGCCATGTATTAGGGGTCTGTAGTTTGCTAAATACAATTTTGGGATGAAAATATGTAACTAAAATTGAATTATAGATAAGGATAAACAAAGAACATAATCCACATGTATGTATTACATCTTATGCTTCACAACAGTGGAAAAACTCCTCACATCTTGTTTGTCCATCACCTCAACAAAATGCAGCCTACGGTTAAACATAGTGGTTTCAAGGGGGCTTTGAGCCTAATGCATCAAAATTACCACAATTGAGCTTGCACTTGTTCTAAAAGTCTGGTTGGCACTGTTTATTGTTTTCAGTGTGAGGGTGAAGTGTGCACCTGATTCTTTAGGTGCACGTGCTTTGTGCCATTGAGGGTACCCTGGAGTGAACACCTGATTTGGAAGTGCAATTACTCTTAATTTGGAACAAGAGCAAGAATGACTGAATGGCACAGACCACAACTATATGAAACTATACTATCTATACAAAAGAGTTAATTTTGATGTGCAACTGACCACTGGGAAATTTGCAAAACCACACTGTGGTGACCCTCAACAGATACAGTATAACACACATACATTGATCATAGGCAGTTTCTTAAAACATGTTAAGGGGGGGTCCTAAAATCACATTGTTGCAGGGCCCAGACCATTAAGAACAATTCAACCCAACTAATGTTGGGTAACGTTTAAACAAATCCCTATTTCCCAAACCATTGCAAGCAAAGAACAAATTAGCAGTGCTACTCGAAGAAGTTATTACTTTCTGCACTGAGCAGAAGAATACTATTTATATGAATAAATTGCAATGTTTCCTTTAATGTCAGAGATTAGGAACTATCACTTGTATCGGAATGCAATTTTAACTTTTTTATTTTGACAGATGCTATTTGATTCAACATATTTTTTTTAAATGCCTGTAAAAAGGAAAAAAAATAGGAATACTTAATTTATGGAACAGAAGAAATTATGAAATATAAGAAAACAACAGGAGGAACAAAAAGATTTGCGAATGTCTATAAAAAGCAGTGTGTTAAATTTGCAGTGCTCATCTCTTGAAATAGTTTTTAAGAGATTTTTGTCAATCGTGCTTGTTTACCATGCTGTTTTGTGTTACTTTCAAGCTGCATTATACAGAGTATCTTTTATTAGCACAGAATGTGGCGGACTATTTCACAGTGATTCATATAATTTCACTCTGTACTTTTAATGGCTCTTGAAGCTCTTATGATGTGAGCTGGTAAAATAAAAAAGCATTTAAATGTACTTTTCAACATTTCCAGACAATGTGGAATGCAAACTATAGCGCAGCAACACTAATGTCTCGCATATTGCTTGTGCTTTATATGAAGGATAGCAACACTTTCATAGCACCAATTTCATGTAAATTATAATGGTGTGTAAATATTATATTGGTACAGATTTTTTTTGTTTGGTTTTACATCATACAGATTTTTTTAGTAGCAGCATAGGAACTAAGCAATTCAGTAGAAATAACTAAGCATGGAAGAATAGAGGGGAAAGAATGAATCTGTGTCTAATACATAAACTTACAACAATACAGTAATGGCAATGGGCATATAACTTGGGGACACCTGTGTTGTGACTTCAGAGTATAATGATAAGTATAATCTATAATAAGTGTTTAATAAGTGATAATAATTTTCCCACCAAGTTGTGCATATAAACAAATATATATATATTATTATTTATTGTAGTTTTTACTAATCACATTATCATTAGATTAATAAATTGTGCAAACAGGTAAATCTTAATCCTTCAAAAGGCTTTGGTCTAATAAGGGGATTTATACTTACGATAAATACTTTTCTAGTAGGCCCGAACTGTCAGTGCAGACGTATGGGTTATGTCCAGGTTTACCTCTGGAGGCAGGACAGAAGAATTGGTCTCTTGGCCCCTCCCTCAATATATATAGGCTTGCTCCACCTCTGTTCCCCAGTTCTGTTGTAAAGATTGGTGAGGTGATTTAGGAGACAGCAAGATACGAAGGAAGGTCAAGAGACAATATTTAGAGATAGATACACAGAGAGGAGTCCTTGCACCCATATTAAAATCAACCTGGGTGGGACTTACTGCACTGACAGTTCGGGCCTACTAGAAAAGTATTTATCGTAAGTATAAATCCCCTTTTCTCTAGTCGGCCCTCCTGTCAGTGCAGACATATGGGACGTTCCAAAGCTGTCCCTTAATAATTTTGGGGGGGGTATTGTCTGATTTTAACCCACAATTAAATTTAGATACGCCTTTCTGCAACTGCAGCTTGCAAAACTTTACGACCAAACATGGCCGGTGTAGAAGCAAAAACATGTAATCGGTAAAACTTAATAAAGGTATTTGGTGAAGCCCATGTGGCTGCTCTACAAATTTGTTTTGGCGTAGCCAAATTTTGGAGAGCCCAAGAGGTACTTCGTGCCCTTGTAGAGTGAGCTTCCACTCTGAATGGTTTCTGTTTGTGGCTGAGAATGTAGGCTTGGTTGAGTTGGAGAGGATGAAACCATCAGCGAGTCCGATCGGCGTATAATAGCCGTTCATTCTTTGTAAATCTTAATTGCCCTCCCAACGTCCAGCTTGTGTAATTGTCTTTCCTTGTCATTGTTCGGATTGGGACAGAAAGTTGGAAGAACAATATCCTGATTGATATGAAAGGCAGACACTACTTTTGGAAGGAAACCAGGAACTGTTCTAAGGACTACTTTGTTGTTATGAATAACAAGCCAAGGTTCGGTATGGGGCAATGCTGCTATCTCAGACACTCTTTTGGCAGAAGGCAACCTTAAGGGTCAACCACTTTAGTTCACAGGTATGAAGAGGTTCAAATGGTTCTTTTTGTAAGGCAGATAATACTAATGTTAAATTCCAAGAAAGTGTAGGGTTCCTAAAGGGAGGACTGACTCTTAAATCACCTTGCAAGAATTGCTGAATATCTGGTTGTTCTGCCCATTTAAACTGGAATAGTACAGATAAGGCCGATATTTGTGTTTTGAGAGTGCTAGGTGCCAATCCTTTCGTAAAGCCCTAAGCAAGAAAGTCAATGACAATCTGCGATGTGCTATTTTCCGATGACTGTTGTCTCTGGGAGCACCAATCAATTAAGGTTTTCCATACCTTATAGTAGGCTTTTGCTGTAGACTGTTTACGTGCTCATAGAAGAATATCTATTGCCGATGGGGAGAACCCCCACTTGGACCACAGCTGGGTCTCAAGTGCCAGGCCATTAAACGCAGCATGGACAGGTTGGGGTGTCGAGCTGGTCCCTGCATCAGGAGGTCAGACTGCATGGGCAATCTCTATGGTCTGGAAATGGACATGCTGATCAGATCTGAGTACCACAGTCTGTTGGCCCAATCTGGGGCAATTAGTATAGTGGTCATCCTTTCCTGTTTGATCTTGGCAATGATTCTTGGTTGAATTTTTAGTGGTGGGAAGGCATAAAACTTGCGAAAGTTCCAAGGTATCACCAGAGCGTCTGTGAATGCTGCTCCTGGATCTTTGGTTCTGGAGCAGTAACATGGAACTTTGAAATTGTGTCTCAATGCTAGAATGTCTATGTCTGGTATACCCGATTTGCTGGTTATTTGTGCAAATATCTTGTGATGCAAACTCCCATTCCCCTTGGTCCAGCATTTGCCTGCTGGGGAAGTCCGCTTCCCAATTGAGCACTCCAGGAATGAACACAGCCGAGATGGTTGGAACATGTACTTCGTCCCATTTCAAGACTTTTGCAGCCTGCAGCATAGCCTGCTTGCTTTCGGGTTCCCCCTTGCTTGTTGACGTAGGCTACCGCCGTGGCCTTGTCTGACTGAATCCCGAATGGGTGCGCTGAAGGAGGCTGGACCAGCCCTGAAGGGCCAACACAATTGCTCGCCATTCCAGTACATTGATTGGTAGTCGGGATTCCTGTTGGTCCCAGCAACCTTGTAGCATGTGATTGCGGTACACTGCACCCCAGCCGATTAGGCTGGCATCGGTTGTTACCACTTCCCATGTGACTGGGGTACAACTTCGGCCCAGTTGTAGGTGTTTTCGGTTTGTCCACCAAAAGAGACTGCTCCTGACTTGTGGAGAGATGGGAATGGTTTGTTGGAGATCCTGATGATCTTTGTTCCAGAATTGTAGGAAATTGCATTGGAGAGGACGCAGATGTAATCTGACGAATGGAACGGCTTCTAGAGCCAAAACCATGTTCCCTAAGAGTTGAAGGCAGTCGCCGGCCGACACTGTGGTTTGCTTGAGGAACTTTGTAGTGTTGCTGACAAGGTTGTTTATCTTGTCCTCTGAAATTTGTACTGTTTGGGTCCTGGAGTTGAATTGTAGACCCAAAAATGTTATCCATTGGGCAGGGAAAAGTGAGCTTTTGCGGTGGTTTATAAGCCAACCGTGTTGTGTCAGGGTTAGTAAGGTGATTTTTGTGTCCCTGACTGATTGCTCCCGAGTTACTGCTTTGAGGAGTAGATCGTCCAGGTATGGTAACACATGAATTCCCTTTGTCCTCAAGTGAGCTATCAGTGGTGCTAGCACTTTGGTGAACACTCTTGGAGCAGTGCAGAGTCCAAAGGGAAGAGCTGCAAATTGGAATTGTTGGTCTCCGTCTGCAAATCGGAGGAAGGGTTGAGAGCTGGGATGTATAGGAACATGAAGGTATGCATCCTAGAGGTTGATTAGTGTCTGGAATTTGGGTTCCATGAAGGCTATGGCTGATCTGATCGACTCCATTTTGAATTTTTGGTTGTTAATCAAAAGATTCAACCTTTTGAGGTTCAGCACTGGTCGAATGGATCCTTCTTTTTTTGTGACAAGGAAAAGGTTTATATAGAATATTTTGAATCTTTGAAGTTAAGGTACTGGTGTGATGACTCCTGATTGCTGTAGGTCTAGTATTGCTTGGTTTAAGGCCTGTTGCCTGTGCGGTGACACCATTGATGGAACAAAACTTCTTGGTGGTAATTTGTCTAAATGTATTCTGTAGCCATTTTGGATAATTTGCAGAACCCAATTGTCCACAACATGTGTTTCCCAGCAGGATAGTAATTTGGAAAGTCTACCTCCTACTTTGGATGATGGGTTTTGGTTAGGGTAGTCAGGTAGAGGTGGGCTTTGTGGTAGCAGGCTTCCTGTGTCTACCTAGTTGTTGCCACTGTGGTTTATTGTGTCTTGAACCTTGATGTTACGAAAGGTAGGGGAGCGAAAGGAACCAAAATTGTGATTAGGAGTGGTTCATGTTCGCTTAGTGGTGGATTTATTGGGTAGCTCCATGCGCCCCCCTTTTTCCTGGTGGGAAGAAGGTAATTTTACCTCCCGTGACCTCTGTGATGATCTGCTTGAGGTCTGGTCCAAACAGGGACTCACCCGTATAACGTAGGTTCAAGAGCTTGTTTTTGGAATCAGTGGCGTAGCCAGAGTGCCCGTCTGGCCATCACAGAATTGGCCGAAGATTTTGCTGGTAGCCGGATGACCTCCAATGCCGAATCGGCTAAAAAGGAAAGAGCTGTGTTAAGTCTATTAATGTTTCCTGCTAACTCCTGAGCTGAGGTAGGTGGATTTTGGGCAATTTGTTGTGCCCAATGTCTAGCTGTGCGGGCAAGGCCTGCTGCTGCTGGTCTGAGGAATGCCGTTGTCTGAGTGCAAGCTCGTTTTAGTGAGGATTCTAAATTTCTATCCATGGGATCTTTGAATGCTGCCTCTTCAGTTGGTAGGGTAGTCTGTTTGGAAAGTCTGGAAATGGCTGAATCTACCCTAAGAGGCTTATTCCAGACTTTACGCTGTTCTTCTGGAACAGGATAGGTATCATAAAAACGTTTAGACAAGGTAAATCGTCGGTCTGGTAGAGACCATTCTGCATCAATGGTTTTAGTGATTGAGTTAAATATAGGAAATGCACGTGTTTTCTTTTGATGAACACCCAGTACCCTATATGCTTTTGAGACCGCCACAGTCTCATCTTTTATCCAATGTCTCCATCATCTCCCTCACTAGTTTTTTAGAGATGTCTGGTTTGGCAAAGGTGGGCTGCTCAGTGTCTGAGTCACTATGTGAGTCTGAACTTGCCTCCTCCGATTCGTGTGCCAGTGACTCCTGAAGGGACATGGCATCTATGAGGGAGGAAGGACCTTCCTCACAGTCTGAAGTATCAGGTGGAGAGTCAAGTGCTTTGCGCTTAGTGCGCTGTTGTTGGGAAGTGTGTGGCTGAAGAGCAGTTTTCATCCATTCTAAAAATTCCCCTATTTGAGGAGGAATCTGTGGTGCTGCATTGCCTGATGTGGGTGTATGAAGTAAAGAATCCCCATTACACTGTAAATCCAATATAGGTGAATTGGTTTCAATGGGATGCTGCTGAGGGGACAGGGTGGGTGGTTCAGTGGGCTTGTAGTCAATATGGTATGTGGATTCAGATTTCCTAAGTGTATGTTTACACTTTCTGCATTTAATTGCTTTTACAGGCTTTCTAGCTGACTTTTTTTTTTACAGATTTTACAGCCTGAATGTCCTCTCTCAATTCTTTTAGAGAATCTGATCTCTTCATTGTATAGGAAGGTAAAAGTTACCAGGTACAGGGTTGTTTCTACCCTGAAGTTGTAGTGCCTGATTGGAACAGATGAGGAGCTGTGTCCAGGCTCATGCGTGTGAGACTCTTGGCAAGATTTGCCAGAGGCAGCGGCGCGTGTACATGCGCTCCTGAATCCAAAATGGCGGCAATGACGTCATCACGCCGCGCCATTACGACCTGACGGACGCGCGAGAATAAGGTGCGCAAGCACTAATGCGCGAGAACAAGTGCCCGAGAACAAGTGCGCACCAAAGGTGCCACGGTGCTTCCAATGAAGCTATTACTCGTGTCAGCAGGTAATCCCTCACTGCTGTGATCGCTATCAGTATAGCCCAGTTAGAATAGCTGCGCACATAATGGATTACCTGGGCAAAACCCTTGAGACGCATGTAACATGGCAGAGAGGGTTTTGATCGGTATGTCAGTATACCTAGTCAGGGTACTGACTGTAAACTGTCAGCAATGAGGCATATCTGCTGGGAGACCGCTCTGCAAGACTCCCTTGTATCTGGCCTTATAGGTCCACTTGCTGCAATATGCCAGCAAGGAGGGACAGTCACAGTGAAATTCCATGGAATAGGCAATCATATCCTCCGCTTGCTGCATCATGCCAGCAAGGAGGGAACAGGTAACAGTGTTGGGATACAGCCGTGTAAGTATCCAAGGATATGTGATCAATGTTCCACTTGCTGCAATATGCCAGCAAGGAGGGAACAAATATCGATGTTGGGAGACAGCACTGCATGCCTCCATAAACTGTGTATGCTGTAAAAAAAAAATTCTATCCTTCAGAGATTTCTATCCCTCACCTCCAAAGCAGGACAAAAGAACTGGGGAACAGAGGTGGAGCCAGCCTATATATATTGAGGGAGGGGCCAAGAGACCAATTCTTCTGTCCTGCCTCCAGAGGTGAACTTGGATATAACTCATACGTCTGCACTGACAGGAGGGCCGCCTAGAGAAATATAA
Source organism: Xenopus laevis (assembly GCF_017654675.1). NCBI lineage: Eukaryota > Metazoa > Chordata > Amphibia > Anura > Pipidae > Xenopus > Xenopus laevis. The sequence continues at coordinate 49,131,172 of NC_054382.1, read as the reverse complement.
TATAACTTTGTATGCCTTTCACTGTTTAGTTACAGTCTTCTGTACTCACTTCCTTCACTATGCCTTAGAAGTCCAACCACTTTTTCGAGTAGGAGTTTTTGACACCAAAATCCAAAAAAGTGGCAAAACTGCAACTAAATATTGATTTCAACAGCTGATCGGCTGAAATGAGTTACGGAATTTGAAGCAAACTTCTGTAATTCTATGCAATGTTACATGTGCTGTATAAATGCTATATAGCTCCTTCCTACATTGTTTTTACTCCCATCCACATCAACCTACACTAGCATGTATTTACTTCATTATCATTTGTTGCAGCCTGATAATGAATGTGCAGTCCTGCAGTGCTTTCACAACCACTTAATCCATTTAGGAGAATTTAAACTAGTCTGGAGTCCATTGCTTGTTCAATGACTTGGATAAGAAAAGCTGTTTTCTGAATCAGAACAGGAAGATCATGCAGATCTTACAGCGCTATTTAAACTCAAACACATTTAAAACTTGTTTGTTGTTATAATCTTGTCCGCTCTGCAAATAACAATGCCGGCTGGTTTATCAAGCCTTTTTTGTTGTGTGCCAAATTACTTTTGCCAAGCAATGACCCATAAACACAACAACTGGTGCTTAAACTGAGATTGATGGAGCTAATGTTTTCCTTCTGCATTTGAATTCATGTCCCTATACCCAGCTGTCCTCTTCTCTATGCTAAATTCCTTACATGAACCCACCCACCCACCCACCCACCAAATACCCGAAATGCAGGATATCAGGATATCACAGAGAAGATCAAATTGTTTAAAATACATGTAAATGGCAATTGCAAACCTAGGAGTTAGTTAGATGTCAGATACAGTCACCTGGTTTTCATGTATCTTGGTTTGCTAACAGCAGAGACAGCAAGATTTTGAGTTACTGAAGTTTATAATATGTAACAAAAAGTCCAAAAAACTCTGCAATGGACACACACGGATTTTCGTTGTGTGTGTCGAGGCCTGGTTTTTAAAAAGCTGACTGCAGCATAAATATGATAGCGTAATTTGCCTAAGATTGAAACCACTAGTGTGTTTACGAAGCAGTTGGCTTTTAAAAAAAAAAATCGTGCCACGGACCACTCTGAAAATGCTGCATGTGTGTCCATAGCCGAAGTGCAAGTTAACAGTTGCCCTGGGGCAGCTTTCACATTGTAGAGGTTATTTGGCAACATATATTAAATGGTTTATTGGGGATAGATACAGTAAGTAGTGATGGGTCGAATTTGAGCGAAAAATTTGCGAATTTCCCACGAAATTTGCGAAACGGCGAAAAATTCGTGAAATGGCGCCGGCGTCAAAAAAAGTCAATTTTTGACCATTTTTGCTAGCGAATTTCGCAAATTTATTTGCTGGCCGCGAATCGCGCAAATTTGCCGCGAATTAGCGCCTGGTGAATAAATTCGCCCATCACTAACAGTAAGGCTTTGTCCATTTTATACCATTTAGTAAAGAGGCTTATTATTGATACAATGAGATAATTATTCTCTTTTTTTTTAAATATTTTTTTTGCTTACCTTATTGTAGTCTCTGTAGAGAGCATGGCCTCATTTAACAAGGGCTATTCAAGTGCAGGAATTTCACTCAAGGGCTTATTTCCTAAAACTCGACTTTTTCTCACTCTGTTTTAAATAAATAATTTACCAATCATTTTTCTAGAAAAAATTGGTCTGAAAAAACTTTGCAACAAAATCAAGTGTCAATTCTAAAAACTTGACTTTTTCGAGTTGTCGGATGAAAAACTCTAAGAATTTGGATTATCAAATAAAACTCAGAGCAAACAACCAAAACGATTGAGAATCCTGAATGTAAACAACTTTTACCAATTGTTAAAGGGACCATCCATTGACCTCTACAGGATTTCGACAGGTTTTAGCTGGAGTTTTTTCAGATTCAGGCACCTTTTTTGCATCTGAAAGTTTTGTACAAAAGGCAGGCATTATAAAAACCTTGCAGCTTATGCCTTGTTTTCTCTGTTTTTAGAACAGTTACAAGGAACAGAATATTTATCATTAAGGTATGACTCACAAGGGAAAACACAGACACCTCCCAATTAGCTCCCTGGCAATTCCATATTTATCAAGCAGACTAATTTGTCTGATAAATACCACTGGGATTTCTTTACTGCACTGAAGGCACTGTGTCTTGAAAACAGGAAATTATACTTGTAAATGCCCCACAGTGTATACTGTGAACATCAGCCTTGGTATTGCTTGTGAATTTAATGTAATTATGTAAAGTATCTTTGATGGAGAATAGATTGAGAAATCGCAGCTCTGTACACACATAAACGTAGATTGAGTAGACTCGTTTAGAAGTCTGAGCATCATTGAACACATTATTTAATACTTTCTAATGAGAACAGAAGAATGGCAGGTATTGACTTGACCACTGAGAGGAATCTTAAGTGAACAATATGTATGTGCACATTTATTAGACACGCGCATATTGAGAATAAACACTTGAATAATGTAAACTGATAAAGGAATGTAGTCTTACAACTAGAGATGTAAAGGTTCTGCATACAAAATGCTTAACCTTAAAATAGTGTTTCTGGTTAACCCTCTCAAGACATGCCAAGCTGGGCAGAACATGAGGTTACACAGGAGCCATTCATTTTGGAAAGATGTTTTTGCAAATGGAGAAAATAGTAGCTGAAATAGCCAGAAGAATTGTTGAGGATAAGCACAGTTGCTCCATGGCATTGGCGATCTGGCGCAGGGCTCCTATTCTTTCAGAGCCAGATTACCCTTAATGCAATATGGATACTTGTTCCCCTGACCCCTCACTTGCTGTCTATCCAACTCAATGACATTTGGCAATGGCCTTTGATGCTGCATTACTCTTCCGTTAGAGCCTATGCAACAGATTATCTACCCTCTGGAACTAGCTACTGAATACCTCTTGCTTAACTGGTATACATTACCATTGAAGTTTTCTGCTTCTTGCCTTTCCCTTAGATTCTGTGCAACCCAACAACAGTTAAGGAAGTCACTACTGAATAACCCTTTACTATGGACTACCCATGTGTAATAATTCTTAAGCAAGTGTTGTTGCACTTACTTACGTCTATTAGCCTTCCTTCAGAACATGTGCAACCGTAAACACCTCCCTCAAAAACTGTGACTAATTACCTAATTACCTTCCCTGTGGGCTGTTCTGCTCTAGTATCCATCTCGATAATGAAATCATCCTGAGGAACTTTGCTATCCTATTCCAATGGTTTCAGGTGATGGGATGAGATAATAACAATATAAATCTATTGTTTGAGATGGTTAGAGGTATGGTATGGTACAAGATGGCTATTATTCAGAAGGTTTGGTGCCTGGGGTTTTCCGGATAATGGATATTTCCGTAATTTCATACCGTTAAGTATACTAGAAAATCATGTAAACATTAAATAAACCCAATAAGCTTGTGCTGCCTCCAATAATGATTAAATATACTTTAGTTTGGATCAAGTACAAGGTACTGTTTAATTATTACAGAGAAAATGGAAATCATTTTTAAAAATCTGGATAATTTCATTATAATGCTATCTAATCCGTAAAGCAGAGCTTTTTGGATAATGGGTTTCCAGATAACAGATCCCATACCTGTACCTTCAATGTATTTACTTTTTAAATCCGCAAACTTTGGTTTTGCAAATTTTATGTTTAAAATTGTTTGTCTGAACGATTGTGTACCAAAAAGCTGTATCGAACGGTAACTGAAAAAAATGAAGCCAGTATTTTGGAGAAAATTGTGTGTACCAATAATCAACAAAATACAGATTGACTGTGCTTATTATGGAAGTTTACTGTACTTTATGTAATTATTTAGTTATTTCAAATGTACAAGAGGTTTAACAAGAACAGGGCCGTGGCTAGTTTTTGGTACAGTTTTTTTGAATTAAAGTAACTTTGCTTAAAGCTCATTGGAAATCACAAAGGTTATGGGATGCTGGAAACACTCCTTTATTATTAATAAACATGTTATATATTTTTATTATATGAGTCCCCAACCATAAAAATATATCTTCTAAGCGTATGCATTGTTTTGATGTTAGCTGATCATTTGTAAAGCAATATTTTGCTCTGGGAACTCTTCTAGGCCCACCATAAATTGTATATTATGGGTTTATGCAAATATAGTAAGCTGTCCATGCTTTATCTTTGAAACACTTTGTTTTTTTTATATTCAGAAGATTAGGACCCCCTACTGTGCAGTAAGAAAGTTGGTTTATGGATCAGCAGGATGCTTGGGGAAAAATCTTAGTTAGGAATGTCATCTAAGAACAAAAAGCAAAACACAGAGGAAACATTTACAGTATTTAATTTTCTCTATTATGGATGTTATTGAATGATGCTATTTGTAGGAGGGCTTCCCTTTTTTAAAGGGAACAGTATCCACCGGCAACAACCTCTTCAATATCCTGCCAGGATATGTTATTCTGGCTATGCCCTCCTATCAAGTGGCCTCACTTGGGCGGTGCACCTCCTTTTATACCCCTATCTGTCTCCAGCCCTCTGGTTGCTTGGGTAAAAACTACACTCCAAATTATATAAAATAACTCTGCCCTCTAATGGTGATTCACACAAATTACAGCCAACACAAGTAAACATATATTCATTTCGCATACATCATTTCTCATACATCATTTTGAATGTCACACAAAAAGATTACAAAATTCCCGCAAACAACACTCTTCATCACTTTCCACCCCCTTACATATTGAATAAATATAAAAAGGCAATTTACAGTTGAAATTATGAAATCTTTCCAACTTTTTTTTCCTATAATTTGGCATGACATAAAATTACACACACCTTGATAAACTCGCCATTCATTTTTACACAGCTTTTAAACGTTTTGTTTTAGAACACAGAAGCTTACTTGGGCAAGAAGGATTGGGTGAGAGAGCAATTTAAAGGGCAAGGAAACAATCAGCTAGCCATGATTGACAAGGAGATGATGCAATAGAAACACCCTAATTAAATGTATGCAAACAAAACACAGTGGGCACACGCTGATGACATCATCACATTTGTTACAACATTACGCAATGTCCTGGCACGAACGAAGGGCTGCACATGTGCGATGGAGTCCCCTTCCCCACACCCGACGGTCAAGGCGCTTAGAGGCATTCCTGAAGTATTATAGAAATTAATTTAGTTATTACAATAATGCCTACCTATGCACAACTACCTATCTATGCATGGCTGAAGACAGAACACTGTTCAGGATAACTATCAATAGATTTGCTACAAGTTGGCATTGGCTCAAGAGCACTTGCTCTTGCATAAAATCTCAATTCATGAAAATTCCTATAACAAACTTATTGTTAGTGAAATGGACTTTAAGGGGTTTTTTTTAAGTTTTTTTTTCACAAGTAGACCTTTAAAGCCAGAGTGTGATAGCCCAATGGTGTGGATTACATTTTATAGGTTGAAAGGAAGTACAATATTATAAAATATTATGATATCTTACACTTCAGCTGTACTTTAACTGGCATAGTTTTAAATTAAAGTGAAAAGTTCATCTTATAATTTATATTTGCTCTTTAGTACCATTGATGTGTTTAGCCCCAGCATTGGCTCTGTTATTGAATCTTTATTTCCATTTTGTTAACTATCATTCAAGGAGGAGGAGAAAAAGTTCTCTACCATTGAGCTCCACTATTGAGCTCCACCATTCAAGAGGTTGTATGATTTCACTGTAATGTATGGAAAGTCTTCAAGCCTTTCTTCAGTTGCAGGGCAGCTGTTAGAAATCATAATACATTACAAAACTCATATACAATGCTACATAATTTCCATGTGAGAGTCAAAAAGCTGAATAGGATCAAACATTGGATTAAAACACTAATACTACAAAATTCTAGATTAGGCTTTCTGCATGTTACTGGTCTTTTCTTTAATTAGAAGGAGAATGCCTAACTCATTGGCTGCAGAGCAGAACTGGAATAAAATCAAGCTAGGCAGAATGTAGAGCAGCTTTATAATAATGTATTATTAGAAACCACAGACACCCTCTCATCTAAAATAAAAATCATTCTCTCAAATCAATACAATTACTGTATTTTGCCTGTATAATTTCACATTTATTCCACCTGTCCCTATTGACTGTCCAACTATTAATTGTAGATAATTGAGTTTTACTGTGGACAGAAATCACAACACTGTATTATTAGCCCATTTCATCACCATAATTTGGGTCTTTTGCTAATCACAATTTTGCACAATTTTTGGAACGTGCATGATGAGTCTAATCGGAATTTGGAAGGAAAACATGGCTTCTTGTGTTGTATATACTTTAGAACTAGCTGTTTAGAAAAGAAAAGGCAATAAACAAAATAGAGAAGAGGAGGTAGGAGTTGAAACAGAAGGGGGTGAGGGTGAAAATTATTTTGGGCTGAAATAGCATTTCCTTTAATACTTTTAATACTTTCATAGAAAAAATAAATTATTTTAAATAAATGTAAAATAAAATAGTAGTAATCTGCATCAGTTTGTAGCAGAGCCAACAATTTGCTGTGTTTGGAACCCAGTGATGCACTCGCTACACACTGGCTCTTGCTCCTTTACAAATTTACCACTGTTTTTTCATGCAAAACTCTAAAAATGCTATATGGCTTAGTTATCATTCACTCTGAAATGAAGCTTGACCCCTTCTAGAATTGTCAGGTGCAACTCCTTGTGCCTTTTAAATGGAATACAGAGAGTTCTTCTTGCAGTAGACAACTTCTTGTGCCTGCCATTTATAAGGCATACATCTGTCAGGCCAATGGGTATCCAATCTAACTTAAGGGAGAACAACAGTTAACTAAACTAAAGAAGATGTTTAGTTTTAACAAATCATTTTTCTTGTATATATCCTTATATATTAACAAATGTAATAATGTGTTCTTTATTTATTTTAAAGCTGCAACCAACCAATCCATTCTGTGAGTCATTAATAGATTTAACTGTCTGATTGTTGCAAGAGTAAAAATAAAGCAATGCACTGCTAATACACAGTATTAGTGAGATGTTTGCTTTAGGAAAATAACATTAGGCTGAGAATATCTCTAGAACAAGCTGTAACAAAAATAATTTGTAAACTTCACTACAGGGAAGTGATTTATTTATTATAATAGTAGTTCTCCTTTTGTAAGTATAAGTATAACAGAAAACTTAGAATCCCAACAAGTAATTTTTAGAACCGATTATACAGTTACCACCATTATATATTTATATATCATGTATTTAAGTTTTTTCATGTTTTTACAACAATTAAAAGGCATACAATATCCTATTGCAGCAGTACAATATCTGCCAACCACCTTTATCATTTGCGTCTTCTAGTGTGTGCTCTTTAGTTACAAATTCATCTTAGGAAATAAACTAAAATTATTCTGTCATCCCACAGAGGCTGGTGGTTGGTCACCTTTGGACAGTGATCATTATCAATGGCTACAGGTGGATTTTGGAAATCGGAAACAAATTTGCTCAGTTGCTACACAAGGACGATACAGTAGCTCTGATTGGGTGTCTCAGTACCGCATGCTATACAGTGACACAGGTAGAAACTGGAAACCTTATCACCAGGATGGGAATATTTGGGTAAGTGATTTTATACAGACATCTCTTTTAACTCTCTTGTATTTTCTTAAACACCATTTACAGAACATGTGGATAAATACATTTAAGCAAAGATATCTATAATGGACATTTCAAGGGTATGTGTCCACAATGAGGGGCAAGGGCGGGGAACAGGCTGGACTTATATCCTTGTATGCTACCTATCCTACTGCAGTTCTGTTTTATTTTTTCCCCTAAGTAAGAAGCGTCCTGCTCCTTCTCTGTGTGAAAAGAAGAAAATCAGAGCAGAGTATTCCCATCTGATAAGCCAGCTTATTTCTCTGAGCATATGAGTGTGATTATTTTCGCATTAATAAATCTTAAATGTACAGGTTGGGTGTTAGTTTGCCTAAAACCATTTTCTCAAGGACATTTGCCTGAAAGCAGATTGACCCCTTCTGTTCCTTGTCCCACTGTCTCATTAAATTCTTCTAACTCTATTCACTTATCATTTGTTATTGACATTTGTACCCTTTTCCTTATCACTCTACTGATTTACTCCACAGTCACCTCTCAATTTCTAATACACATATGCCTCTTCACTCATCTATATATGTTTATAGATATAAATATCTGATATTATATTTATAATATAAATATATCTATATAGTTGTACCTGAGTCCCTCTCCTGCTCCTGTCCTCTTTCTGCATTTTTGATATTAGCTCCCCTTTGCCTATTCCTCCCCATAATGTAAGTACAGTCTGACCATGCTTTCCATTTGGATAACTCTTATCTTTAAACCCTTTGCCTTTTAAGCCACCATGACACTCCTAGAAAGTAGATTGCTCACAGCCAAAGCAAAGGTGTCAAAAAAAAGTTGCTTTTTGTCCACTCTCATTTCACATGCATATTTTTATTTCTCTTTTATGCAAGGCACTGCTTTGTTCAGGGCCAGAACTAGGGGTAAACAAAAGAGGTAGCTGCCGAGGTTGCAATGATAGGAGGGGACTGGGCACCTACCTCTAAAATTGTCTTCTACCTACCCCTAGTCCAGGTTTGCACTCCTCAGTCTTACTCCCTTTCCTTCCCTCTGTCACCCACCCCTCTGTTGTTTTTCCCTCCCTCCTGTCACCCACCCTGTCATCACTCTCCCTCCCCTACGTCGCTCTTCCCACATCATCATGGTTGGGCGCGCTGGGGGGGGGTTTGGCCGGCCGGGTTGCCTAGGGCCCGGCCCTGGCTTTGGTTATGCACAGACTAGCAAACTGGCCACTTTGTCTGATGGACTGACTCTCCTTGCTAAATGTATATGCCCAAGGTACTGATTTGGCTTATTAATTTTGCTTCATTAGCACAGAATAAAGTATAATGCTGGTCGTTGTTTTTGTGAAAGAGCAAAAAGTCAAAATGTAAATCCAGAGAGCAGACACCCTTGAAAAGAAAGATGATAATCTAAATAGAGCTGAACGCATGGCATTGAAACAATTTGGAAATCATCATTAAAATTTGGATATCATCATTAAAGATTCTGGCAAAGGAGGTTCAATAGTAATAATGAATAGACTGGATTATTTTAAGGAATGTTCTTGACAATTAGATGATAATGAAACTTATGAACCCCTACAATATAACCCTACCAATGACTACCAATCTTTGTTGAAACAAATTTTTCATGATGGTATAATAGCAAAAGTCTTTATTGCAGATCAATTTAACGATATAGTGGTTAACACCCCCAAGATACCCATCTTTCATTTATTACCAAAGGTCCACAAAGGGCTAGAGAATATAAAAGGGAGACCAATTATTTCGGGTATAGTTGGACTTAATGAAAAATTGTCTTATATAATTGATAATATGTTACAACCCATTGTTAAAGCACTACCTTCATACCTGAGAGACACAGGACATTATTTACATATAGCACAAAATGTCAAATGGAAAGAGAGTTAGAGTTGGTTAACGTTAGATGTAACCTCATTATACACCAGTATTGAACATGTTGTAGGACTGCGAGTTGTGGAATTTTGGTTACGGTACTCTGAACTATATGATGACTTCACACGGGAGTTTATTTTATTAAGCATTGAACGCACAATGTTTTCATGTTTGATGGGCTGTTCTACCTCCAGAGATGTGGCACCACTATGGTACACTATGGTATCCATATACACATATGCCAACCTAGGCATGGGTTGGTGGGAGCGGTGCCACGTCTATGGATGTGGAAATCCTTACAGGGACAAAATTATAACCTATCGCCGATTTATAGATGATCTAATATTCATCTGGGGTGGTACCCAAGATGAGACTGTTACATTTTTGGAGTATTGTAACCAAAATGAGTGCAATTTACGCTTCACCCATACAGCCCACAACAAAAGGATAGATTTTTTAGACATCACGTTAGAATGGAACAGATGTCGGTGAAATTCGATGTGATCTTTATGTAAAACCAATTGCCAGGAATGCACTATTGACAGCAGATAGTTGCCATCCCCGTCCTGCACTGGGGGGCACCCCAGTGGGGCAATTTCTGCAGCTCAGACGCATATGCACCAAGTAGGATGCCTTCCAGAACCAGGCGATGATAATATGGTTGAGAGAAAATATGATGTTACTGTGATAAAAAAAAACATATGAAAGAGCGGTGAGTACCTCCAGACAAGAGTTGCTATACCCACTGGAGAGTAGAGATAATAAGAGGAGTAAATTGAACAAAAACGCAAACAAAAAACGAGATGGACCCAATATATACAAATCATTAACAAAAGATTAGATATTTTGAGGATAGATCCTTTGTTGGATAGTGGAATGTTGGGAAATTTGAAGTATGTATTCAGAAGGGGTAGGACCATCTCTAATGACGTGTCACCCAGCATTTAACAACCTAAAAACAGACAATTAGAAGCAAAGAAAAATTGATCAGCAAAGCAAGGATCATTTAAATGTGGGAAAAATAGATGTAAAGTGTGCAAACATATACTAGTTCAAGATTTTTTCAAGAGTACAACATCAGGAGAGACTTTTCCTATAAAAAGTTACATAAAATGTGACTCAAGGGGTATTATCTACCTAGCAACCTGCAATTGTGGTGTACAGTATGCATGTAGAACATACAGATCACTCAAAGAGAGGGCAAGAGAGCACCTCACACCTATAGATTTGGATAAAATAGAAGAATAAAACTTTTCCAATAAAAGAACATCGGTCATTGGTAAACATATCATTCGTAGACATGGGGGTGACTTTAACCAAATTAAATTAGAAAGTGTGTAATTGAGACCACGTGGAGGCGATATTAAGAGAATAATTGATCAAAGAGAAATCTATTAGATATTCACTTTAAAGACACGGCATCCACTTGTTCTCAATAATGACTGGGACGTAACATGTTTCTTCCAGCCATAATGTATGTATAATACCCAATAAGTGAAAAATAATGGACATCTTTTTCAAGCGTGTACGGATTAATATCTTTAAAGTATGATAACTGTTGTGACTGATATGACTTGTAATAAGCAAAAATATGTTTTTTGCTTTTTTATTGAGATTATTTTAATGAACACAGGTATAAAAGGCACAGGATTTCCTGTAACCTCACCTCTGATGAAGTGCCAGAAAGAGGCATGAAACGCATCAGGTGACCAAACATGTCATAGGGTAGGAGAACATCTGTAATGGATGCCTGTTTGCTGTTTTAATCACCCCAATAAAGCTGGATATTTAGATTTTATTTTACACATGTGGAATGGTTTTCTCAACCACTATACCCCCTATTTTCTGTGAATGCACAACTGAATACAGTTAAGATGGCCATACACTGCAACATCCACTCACTTGGAGAGGTCACTAAATGAGCATATCAAAGCCTGATTATGCTACCCACATGCTTGGCCAAATTGGAATGATCTAATTGATGGTAACATTTCAGTAACAGAATGAGAATGCTATACATATGCAATTTTTAGATTCTGATACCAAAATATTAGTACAGTAATCTGTGCAATTCCTTTGCCTCCTTTCCTTCCCTGGAAATTTTCTGCAGACACCCATGATTCTAAAACCTTAAAAAGCTGTTTTTTGAATAAATGAGAAACGTTGTTGTCACACACAAACAGATAGACAGAGAGATAAAAAAAAGATTGAGCTACAGAGATCCAAATTATATATTTTCTTGTAATAAAGAAAGGACAATTTACTTTAAGAAAATGAACTGTTGTTAAATACATTTTTATGAATTAGCACTAACTAAGCCAAAAAATTGCTAAATGAGAGAGACATACTTTAGGAGGAAGTGCATTATTAATACATTTTACCATTTTGAATAAAGATAAATTAGATACACATTCAGCTTTTTTTTCCCAACAGATTTATTATCAGTTCAATGGGTTGCTGATTGTTGCAAGTACAATCAATTGCTGTACAATTCATTTACAAACATTATGTCAGATAAATATACTGCATTTTTACAGACTTTTTACCTCTTACAATAGTTATTTCTTAGTACAATTAATTAATTTTCACTACCAACGTTTCTGTGGTTGAAATTCACAACCACTGTATTCCCTGACTGCAATAAAGTAGTCCTTAGCAACTAATTACCAATTAGATCTGGTCAGTATACTGCAGGTAGAATAACGATAACAAATAGGTTGGGACTATTGCACTTGCACAAGTATCGACTTATGCTAATGGTATAGGCAGTATTTTTTCATGTTATATTAGTATCTGCCCTTTAATGGGACTTAATAGCATACTGTATATCTGTCACCATGTCTTTAATGTAGCATTTCTTGTAGTGGAAAAAAAAAGTTTGGAAATGGAATTGCAATGGAAAACATGCATATATAATTTCTTGTTAGAATACAAAAATCAAATCAAAGTTATATTTTATGGGGGTCACACACCTAATAATCTTATGTCCTGTGAGCTGCTCTTGGATGCCCAGGGAAAACTGTATGTTAATGAAAATGTTTTCATACGGTAATGGCCTCTATCAAGACTGGGACCTCCCCCCTTGTTTCATTTGGCTTCTTAAAAGGCATTCACAAATTCCATAAATGTTACCATTTCTCTTCCTACCTTTCAGAGGTCAACAGACAAAAATGTATTAATGGATATAAGTTGATTCACTAGTAAATCTGGAAAGCCTGAAAGTATTTAAGTTCCTGTTATTTGCTGATTTGTTTGACACTGGTGATGTTAAAACATCTTCCTTCTGTAGTGTACTAAAAAGGGACCTTTCTCCTGTTTGATTAAAGTGGCAGCAAGTCAAAACTGTGCTATAAATTCCTATGTTAAATAGCAGCAGGGGGATTGATATAACACTGGCAGGCAAGATTCTTAATGAAAGATCTTTTATCATCTGTAATTAAGATATGGACTGCTGATCCTGTGAAACAAACTGGTAGAACTTGATGGATGGACTGCATTCCTATTGCCTCTATTTAAACAGTAGAACAATTTCCGGAAGAAACATAATAAGATTTACTTAACAATGTTTACTATTAATCCTACAATGCACAGCGATTTCTTTTCTTGCTTCAAGTAGTATCACATACCTGGGTAGTAGATTCCAATCAGAAGTTTTTAAGCCACACCTTCAGATTCCATAATGCTAATCCCTGGAGTGAGAACAAGGGGAGAATAGTGTAAATAGGCAGGAGTGCCAATGATAATAAGGTGCTAATTCAAATAACCAATTCAAGGTCAAGAGATGGACCGGGATCAGGTCGGGCGGCATTGATTCGTGGTCAGAGATAGGGCCGAAGTCAGGTCAGGCAGCTAGGATTTGTGGTCAAGGACTGGCTGAGGTCAGGTCAGGCAACAGGATGCGAGATGTCAGTAAAGATGGGGTTACAACAAAAAAATAAAATTATCAAACAGGAACAAGGCTTAGTGTCCAAAGAAGCAAGAAGATCATTTAGCAATTTGCTAAACATTGGTTAAATAGGATAAGTACATGCACTGAAATTGTCATGAGACAAACCTGACGCACACCATCACGAGACACGGATTCACAAAGCATGAAGCCGAACCAGATGCACGCCTCTGAAGTGGCGCAAGACTGCGTACCGCTAGAGGATCAGGATGTGCTGTCACTAAAGTATCTTTACAAGTAGCAACCCAATAAATTAACTAGCAAACAAATTAGAGTTATTATTTTAAAGAGGTTTACAATGCACCATATGCATTTCATCTGTGATCTCCATAGTTGAAATTTTGCTAACATTTTTAAAGAATAATGACATATGTAATTTCCTCATAGGAAATTGTTGACCATCTACCTTTTTTATGCAATGCTGGAAACCAGTATATTTATAAACATTATAGTAGATATATATTCACAATTCAAGGAAATTACTTGAAACTGACAAGTGTTTAGTGACATACATTTATTTTTTATAGCTTTAAGAAGACATTCACATCAAGACTAATTAAAATGGTAATTTTATTTAGAAGATTGTGTAAAGGTTTACTTTTAGCTTACTCCTAATAATACACAGTAAGATCAAATCCCAGATAAAATGTTTTCAGTGCCTTTTACTGCATTTCATCTTCTGTGGTTTTAAACTATTACATTTACATTGATGGGCAAGGTATATACCATATTATAAAAATATAATTTAAAAAAAGATGGGTTGCGACCTAGGAAGCTAGTTGTAAATAGCAAAATAGATAGACATATTTGATGGAGAAAAAAGTAGATTTCTCTAGGGATAGCCTGTTTGTGGTGTAATATACTTTATTTTTTAAGATATCTGCAAAGAAGTAGAGACTTAAATGTGGAATATCAGTGTTAAGGATTGTATTTGTTACTGTTCATGACTATACTATAGATAACTTTGAAAAAGGACAAAATGAGGAGGATGGCAAAGACATGTAAGCAGGGCCCTCATTACTTACTGGATGTTTGTGTCTGGATGTCAGTATAGTGCTCTGGAATAAGTTGGCACCACATTGTATGAGTCAATAGAAGATTACACAGCTGAATTAGATATATTAATAGGTGATAAGAATCTCAGAGTAAAATGAGAGAGGAGAGACTGAAGCTGAGAAAGTTAGGCCAGCAAATGCTGTCAGTCTGTAAATAATTGTCACCCATGTAGAGAGAGAGGCAGGAACAGTTGAACTGGTTGAACTTCCCAAAAATTAATTGAGTTGGAAGATGGTTTGGGAATGGGTTTTAAACTATAGCAATAAAGTAAATGCATACAATCCCACCCCAATCAATGGGATGAGGGGTATGAGAGAAAGTGTGGCCACCATGAGAACGTGTAGCCTCAATGGCTCTGTGATTATAGGGGTGCAAGATTTTATTTAGAGACAAATCTGGGGGTGGGGGATTGCTCCCCTTGGTGCATATTCAAAAAAACACAGCACTCTTCCTTCAGTGCTGTTCTGTATTTTAAATCTGGCTTTAGGTGGACAGTGCAGCACCAGGGTGTCTCCACATGGCAGGAAGTAAGTACAAGGCTCCATCACAGCTGGCTTCCTCTTTTGATCACTAACTTGCATGCACAAGGACATAGTTATAGTACATAGTTAAATCAGGTTGAAAAAAGACAAAGTCCATCAAGTTCAACCCCTCCAAATGAAACCCAGAATCCATACACACACCCCTCCATACCCTCACATAAATTATATAATTTAAGTCTTCCATCCCTCTGATCAGTGCAACTAAACTGGTTGGAGGGATGGAAGACTTATAAGGGTAGACTGTCAAGGTTGGGGTTGTTTTCTCTGGACATAAAGATTGTGAGTGGACATGATTATACTTTACAAGTATATTTGAGGACATTATAGACAAATAGTAGGGGATCTTTTCACTGCACCAGAGGCCACCCCTTTAGAATAGAAGAAAATAACTTTCATTTGAAGCAACGTAGGTGGTTCTTCACATTGAGGACAGTGAAGTTGTGGTATGCACTGCCAGGTGATGATGTGATGGCTGATTTTGTTAATGCTTTTAAGAGTGGCTTGGATGATTTATTGGACAGACATAATATCAAAGGTTATTGTGATACTAAACTCTATAGTTAATATAGATATGGGTATATATAATGTATGTGAATATATGAAGAGGGGTGTGTATGGATGCTGGGTTTTCATTTGAATGGATCATTTGGACTTTGTTTTTTTTCAACCCGATTTAACTATGTAACTATAACTATGTAACTAGATACCCATATCTATACTAACTATAGAATTTAGTATCACAATAGCCTTTGATATCATGTCTGTCCAAAAATCGTCCAAACTATTCTTAAAAGCATTAACAGAATCAGCCATCACAACATCACCCGGCAGGGCATTCCACAACCTCACTGTCACTGTGAAGAACCAGCTATGTTGCTTCAAATTAAAGTTCTTTTCCTCTAGTCTAGTGAAGGGGTGGCCTCTGGTGTGGTGATCCTCTTTATGAGTAAAAAGGTCCCCTGCCATTTTTCTATAATGTCCTCTAATACTTGTAAAGTGTAATTGTGTGCCCTCACAAGCATCTTTTTTCCAAAGCAAACAACCCCAACCTTGACATTCTAGAAGCATAATTTAAATCTTACATCCCTCCAACCAGTTTGGTTGCATGTCTCTGCACTCTCTCCAACTCATTTACTGTATATCCCTCTTAAGGACTGGAGCCCAAAACTGCACTGCATACTCCAGATGAGGCATTACAAGGGGCCTACTGTATAAAGAGGCAGAATTATGTTTTCATACCTTGAGTTTATGCCCTTTTTTATGCAAGTAAGTATTTTATTTGCTTTAGTATCCACAGAATGACACTGCCTGGAATTAGACAAATGTTATCTACAAATACCCCTAGATCTTTCTCATTTTATAACTTGCATTTCAATGATTTTTGCCAAAGTGCATGACCTTGCATTTATCAACATTGAATTTCTTTTTCCAGATTTCTACCTAGTTTTCCAACTTAATCAAATCACTCTGCAAAGTGGCAGCATCCTGCATAGAACCTATAGTTCTGCACAATTTTGTAGCAAATTTGTAGCAAACCTAGAAACAGTACTGTCAATGCTATCCTCCAGGTCATTCATAAAAAGTTGAAAAGCAAAGGACCAAGTAAAGAGCCCCTTGAAACTATGCTAGCAACACTTGTCCAATTAGAAAATGTTCCATTTACCACCACTCTTCGTAATCTTTCATCCAGTTCTCTATCCAGGTACAAATACTATATTCCAAGCCAACATTCCTTAATTTAACCAGTAACCTTCTGTGTTGCACTATATCAAATGCTTTAGCAAAGTCTAAGTAGATCACATCCACTGCCATCCTAGAATCATAAAAAGAAATTAATTTAGTCTGGCAAGGTCTATTACACATAAAACCATACTTAAATACAGATAATTAATCCTCTAAAACGAATGGTCTTTCCCCAGTCCAGCAGTCAAAGAGGGATCTCCTCCAGCCTTAAAAAAACACTTTTCAAGATAGAATTGCTGTATACTGTCATCGCTCTTTGGAAGAAGCCAGACGTATAAACATGTCAGCGGTGAAATAGGAGTGTGGAAGCAGCAACCGGAGACCCAAGAGAGACGCTAACAGACTCGGATCACCAGAAGGATGCACTGCATTGTTCTTAAAGCAATTTTAGAAATGTTTGTGAGTGTAAATTTTACTATTTATTAAAACTGTTTAAACGCTTCCACACATGTTGCTTCTTTTTACCCGCTAAGGACACCTACCAATCTTAAAGCCTTTCTTTACCTTACTTCTTGTAAGTATGATCACCTGCTAAACTCACTAGTAAATCAGATTGTGGGCTCTTGTGGAACTACATCTAGACACCACAGGTGCAATTTCTACTTTTCAATACCCTTTGCTTATAGGGGATTGCATTTCACAGAATGCATATGTATTAAAGTGGCATACAGCACAAAAAAATTTGGGTGTGAACAACTTTTAGAGTATATGTGGACATTTTACTCATAAGTACTACACTATATTATTTGTCTTTTACCTTTGAGGTATACAGCACACATAAAACCATGCTGGCACAAAATCATAGTATGATGAAAGTATCTTATCCTAGGATAAGATGAAAGAATCTTATCCTTTATTAACCCTTCGAAAAGCTTTCCTACCACTGATGTCAGACTAACTGGTCTATAGTTTTAAGGCTGAGGGATCCCTTTTTGAACAGTGGCAGCACATTAGCAATTTGCCAGTCTCTCTGCATCATGCCAGACCTCAATGAATCCTGAACAATTAAGTAAAGAGGTTTGGCAATCACAGAGCTATATTTGCTTAGTACCCTGGAATTAATACTATCCATGATCAGGGAACAGGGCTGTAGTAATGGGTAACACACAGGTCGCTGTGCTCCAAAATGAAATGTGCAGTGCATGGAGCAAACATTTAACATGAGGGTTTGCACATATATTTTGTGCACACTGTCCTGTGTTCTGTAAATAACCACTAAAATCATTTGATTGAAACAAGTCAAAAATAAAATAATTATTCACAAAACTGAGAAAGACATATGCAAAAGTAATGGCAACATTTTTTTTTTATCAGTTACGTTTTCTTAAATACTTCACACTGACCCATGCTACAAAATGCACTCTGTTAATGGATGAGGTTACAGATTAACAACACGTATATTAAAAATGTGTATAGGAAAAATAGTTTGCATAAAGAATAATTGTTCTACTGTGCATATTTTTACATTAGCCGTTTTATGGCCAGTTATGTATGTGTGGGAACAAAGATGAATAGAAAGTAAATAAAGATTTGAACAGAACAAGTGAAAGTGGAGGTTTAGAGAAAGAAACTACCTTGGGAAACAGTGACCCGGAAAACAGAAGAACTATAAAGAAAATTAAAATGCATTATCATTGTGTTGGAACTGCTAGCTACTCATTGCTGGTTTCTTTGTGGACCTCCTTGTTGCTTTCCTTCTTAAATTATTGTCACAAGTACTATAGAAATAATAGCAGAGTGTCTGAAAAAATTTGTTTAAAGAGGAATTTAAAGGTGACTCATAAAATGTTGTGGTCACCAGAAAGCATGAAAGATTGTGACATATTAGAGTGCAACAAAATGAACAAATTCAATGTGAAAATTCATACTGCAGGACGGAAGGATAAATGATAAATAATAATGCAGCTCAATTACCTGTAAATAAACAGAAGCTGTTAGCTCATAAATGCCTGCTAGACTCCTTATTATGAACGATTTACCTGCTGCTGCTTTCGCCAAAAGTACTGGGACCTGCCAGGTCTACGTAAATTTCTATGTGTTAGTTATAAATATATTGTTCTGGTCATCCTATGCTTAAGGCTGTTCATGACCCCAGTGCCAGCCTCAAAGTTAATGGTGCTCTTGCACAAAATAAGTGCTCTGACAAAGACTGTGTGGATAATGGCAAATAGAGATATTTAAAAGTAGTAAACCTCTAGTAAGCATCTTTTTAATGATTGATTGTCCTCAATATGTAGTACTAAACAGCAGCATTAATTTTGTACAAAACCTTTTTTGTTTTAATTAAATTTGCGTGTGATTCAGACATATAGCGGGCGCTGTCTTGAAAAAGTTTCACACCTCCTTCTTCTCAAGATGTATACACCTGCACATGTCTGAAAAATCATTTCTGTTGACACTGGGTGCTTCATCCTTGAGAGAGCTATTACAGAACCCATCATTCTGTAGTAAACCAGAAGCTGAGTTCCCTTTTGGTCTTTGATAATCACAGATGACACACAAGTACTTATTTTACCCATATAGCATCACTAAATACTTATTAAGAGCACATAGGTGTATTATAAACAACTTCAGGGGAAAATGACATGTGCCTGTTAATAGCCTCAGGTCAGTGGGAGAATAAAATGAGAGTATACTGTATATGTGGAGTAAAGCACTGAATAGAAGAACATAGGCAAAGTGGTGGAATGCATTAAGTGCTTTAGAGGCAATGCACTGAGAATAAAAGGCAAGGTTGAATTTTAAATGTCCTTCTATTTTCAATAAACATACTTTTAAGACCTATGAGTGCTGTATGTTTTGCTACTTTGTTCGCAACCTTTCTACTGTATATACACTGTATATACTTTATACAGAATAAATTATATATATATATATATATATATATATATATATATATATATATATATATATATATATATATATATATAGTATATCACATCCAATATATAAAATGACTTTGAAAAAAATCATATTTCAAACTTTGTCAACATAATGCAAAATGCTTCAGTAGTTTTACTTATTGTAATCAATATTGTCCTTCGGTAAATTACCCAAGAGATGTAGTTATATGAACACTTTATTGGTTACAGTCCTTGCATATGACTTTTTGTGTTTGAATTACAGTAGTATTTTAGACACATAGGTTAATGAAATCTGAAACTGGTTCACTGCAGCCAGCTCAATAAAAAATCTTTTTGCAAAGAAACACTTGTAAAGCGGCCAGAAACAAATACTTTAAAATGTCCCTGTATTCAGTATCCAGGAACCTTTAGGGCAAGCAAATCTTTATCTTTGGATCCATAAAATTGTCCCCAAGCTATATTTTACTTTTTAGTTTAATTTTAAATCTCCGTGGACCTTTCCTAATTCTAGTCTAGTATGGAACTGAAAATGGTTACACACTGTAAAACAATGTAACAAAGAAGGATACATACAGTACATTGTGCTGGCTTTACATTTTAAATGTTATGAAATGTGATGGTTAGACAGTTAATCATATTTGTTGTGAATACAAGAAACATATGACATAAGCATATGTTTACATAAACACTAGTGGGGGGTTGCTAAATACATTTGTTCAAAAATTATATTACATTTATGCAAAATTGTTCATTGAACATATTTTTTTCATTTAAAACCCTTCAATACATTTCCCCACTATAACTTTGTCTGAAACTGTAAGTGACCCAAAATGCCAGATTAGATGGGAAAGGGAAGTGCTAATTTTATCAAAAATTTTTAATACCACAAGGAGTAGATAAAAAATTGAATTGCTTGGGCAATATGTAATCCCAGTGCATTTTTTTTTCAACATTTTTTATTTCCAGATGTTTTAAACATAGGAGGGGGGATAGGGTACAAAGGCAAGGGGGGGGGATTTACATAACTTGTAGCATCATAATGAGTTGACATGTCTTAACAGCAGATATATTTCTGAATAATTAATACTGTAAAAGAAACACTTAGGGGCCGATTCACTAAGGGTCGAATTTCGAAGTTAAAAATACTTCGAAATTCGACCCTCGGATTGAAATCCTTCGACTTCGAATATCGAAGTCGAAGGATTTAGCGCTAATCCTGCGATCGATCGATCGAAGGATTTTCCGTTCGATCGAACGATTAAATCCTTCGAATCGAACGATTCGAAGGATTTTAATCCAACGATCAAAGGAAAATCCTTCGATCAAAAAATCACAGGCAAGCCTATGGGGACCTTCCCCATAGGCTAACATTGACTTCGGTAGCTTTTAGCTGCCGAAGTAGGGGGTCGAAGTTTTTTTTAAAGGGGAAGTACTTTGACTATCGAATGGTCGAATAGTCGAACGATTTTTCGTTCGATTCGTTCGATTTCGTTCGAATTCGAACGAATTTAACCAATTCGATGGTCGAAGTACCCAAAAAATACTTCGAAATTCGAAGTATTTTTCATTCGAATCCTTCACTCGAGCTTAGTGAATCAGCCCCATAGTGTAAATAAGATAGTCACATTGTTTATAGCCTAACTGCTAACAGATACACCTTTTATTTTGTCCGTTAAAAATCTGTCTACCCTGTAATGGGGGGGGGGGTTAGGAAAGAAAGAGAGCCAAGGTTCCCATATTTTCCAGTATCTATCGAACCAGAGTACATTTAATCTTTAAGTTTTTTTTCCCCTTTAGACTTGCTCCTGTAAAGAAAGTAAGAGTAAAGAGACATTTGACTCATATGAGCTGACACAAGTCTAAGGAGTTGACTTATTAAAAGTACATGTTAAGTGATTTGAGTAAAAAAAGTGAAATAAAGTGTTGCCAAAACAGATTGCAACTACAGTATATATCGGTTCAAATTTTAAAAGTTGGTTTTATTAAAGAAAAACAAATTTAATGAAAAACTAAAAGCTACCTAGTTTCTCTAGAAGTCCGTTGTGTCTGTCAAGAATGTTTTTCATTCAAGTTCGTTAAAGCATTCAGGAATGTACAGCCACATTAAAAATGAATGGAACAACTGTTGGTTTACAAGCTGTGACTAAAACCATACAGTATGAGATTATTCCATTTGAGTTTTTTCTTTAAAATACTAATGCTTGAGAAAAAAAAAAGTGATCACAAAGTTGTTTGCATTTTCTAGAGACTTTTTTTATCTGATTGCTATGGATTTTTTTTACTTGAAACTGGTAAATTTGCCATTTTTTTAAAAAAAACTTGAAAACTGGCAAATTAGGGATTATTGGGAAAGACAGTTAAATTGTCGATGTGTCACATCACTAGAAAGTACCCCACGCTGGTGCATTTGTTTTTCAGAATAGGGGAAAAACTTTTGGATTCACTTTTGTACCTCCATAGGGAATTAGACTTTACTCGTCCTTAATGGTGATGGTACATGGTATGTTTTGTCAGCTGGCCCTTTTATCCTCCAATGCTATTAACAAAGCATAAGTGAGAAGTGACTCTGTCCCGTTTTGAGTCACCAATAAATTGGCGAAATGTTTAAAAATTTTGCAAAATGCATTTGTCAATGGGCATCAAAGTAATTTTGACGTGCAACAATTTTGACACAAGCGTCAATTTTTATATGCACGACTTTTAATGCATTAAAGTCAATGGGCATCCGAATAATTTTTATTCACGCAACGTTTTTGTCCAAATGCATTAAAACCAATTGGTGTCGCAGCGAATTTTCTTCTGGCAAATTATCACCACAGAAAATTCGGAAATTCGCTTGCCAGATAATTTTGCCCATCACTACAAAGTATCCATAAGTAAAGCTGCCAGTAAAATATTTCAGTTGTGTAACTGGCTTTCTCCTGCATTTTTCAATAGTTATACAGATGAAACGATTTACTGCCAGTGATCCACACTGACACCAATGAAAAGGTAGCTTGGGGCGATTTGTTGCTTGTGCTGAAAGCGGTTAAGCATGGGCGACAATACATACTCTATGCCATAAAGCCTCAGGGACAGAAAAAAACAAAAGGTGACAGAAAACATACATTAAAACTGGCAGGACAATTAGAGAAATACAACCTTCATTCAAACATGTAGATTATACTCTATGGGGCAAATTCACTAAGATTCGTAGTTGCGCCAGGCGTAACTTCGCCGCACTTCGCCACACTTCGCCAGGCGTAGTTTCGCCAGCGCTTCGCAAATTCACTAAAATCCGAAGTTGCGCTCAGGGGTAGCGTAAGGTTGCGAAGTTTCGCTAGCGTTGATTCGCTAAGTGAAGCGAAGTTACGCTAGCGAAGGCTAATTTGCATACTGCGCCAAATTCAAATTTCAATGGAGGAATACGTATCAGCACTACAAATGCCTAGAAAACCTTCAAAACATCAAATAAAAATTTTATTTTGCCCTACAGATGTGCCCACTGTATAGGTAAGTTGCCATGAGTCAGGAAATGTAGGGGGGAAGGAGGGGAGCCCCAAAAATTTTTTCAATCTTTTTCAGCCTATCACCCATAATGTAGAAAACACGCCAGCGTTTTTTGGGACTTAGAAAAATTTTTGACTTTTTTTGAAGCAATCCCTATCTACTCTATTGCGCTTCGCCTGGTCTGAGGTGGCGAAGGAAGTCTAGCGTAAAAGGTAGCGTTCAGTACACTGCGCGCGTTAGTGAATTTGCGTAGTTACGTCCGTACCGAAACTTCGCCAGGCGTAAGGGTGCGAAGTAACACTAGCGAATCTACGCCAGCGTTCGTTAGTGAATTTGCGCAGTAACGAAAATGCCAAACGCTAGCGAAGTAACGCTAGCGTTCGGCGCTTCGGCGCTTAGTGAATTTTCCCCTATGTGAATTAGAGTTTGTTGCTATGACAATTTTTAAAATGGAGCTAGAGTGTGATATATTCTCCTTTTAATGTATACGGTACCAATGACATTTTACAAGCAAACTGCAGGAACACCATCTGGTGAAGATTTCTTAATGATTAACTAGAATTATATATTCTGTCACATACACTGAAGGAGAACAACTCCCCCCTCAAATTTTTTACTTTCTGCTTTATTCAACAGAATAGATTTTACAAGTGTACAGTACATATATTGTGTCAAATAAACCTGGAGATATTGTCTGGTTTGACCAGGTCCGAACCTTATAGTGCTGATCGGTACAACTATGATTTACTGCTTTTGCTTAGGACCAGGCAATTTTCGTTCACAGATCCCATTTTATTATCCCTTATGAGCAAGTGTCTAAATGAAGGACAACAAGCCAAGACAAGTACAGATATAAACGTATATAAAAGGTCTCATTCAGCCATTATAAATGGTCGGGTTTTAAGTAATCAAGGGACACAGCAGAGCAGTGAACTAACTGGAATGACCTCATGTGAAGAGAGTTCAAAATGAAATATTATGCAGTGATTTCTAGAGAGCAAATGTCAACTTTTATGTGCTTTTTGTCTTTTGAGAGTTATAGAGGGATTTTGTATTGTATGTGCCCATGTTGGTAATTTAGTGTTTTCATGGACTTGATTCAGCTCTATGACAAAGAAAATGACTACAGCAGTTAAAATAAAAAGTAATACAAATTGTGTTGCATCATCCTTACAGTATAAATGGCTTAGGGAATTATAACTTTGCTAAAAGTAGGTATTGTATATGCTTCAGTT
The DNA here is from genome assembly GCF_017654675.1 of Xenopus laevis. Lineage (NCBI taxonomy): Eukaryota > Metazoa > Chordata > Amphibia > Anura > Pipidae > Xenopus > Xenopus laevis. The sequence continues at coordinate 49,106,787 of NC_054382.1, read as the reverse complement.
AAGCCCTTTCTTAATTATTATAATTTTCCCCAAAATGCATCTAATGTGGTTAAAACGAATACTACATGGCATCTCCTAATGCACTGAAAAGTATATGTCTTGTTGACAAAGGTTGACTGAAGTAATGGCAGTGAGAATAACATTCATAGTAAAGTTTATTTTCTTATATAATCTTTTTGCATGTTTCCTACAGGAACACATGATCATGTTTAGCTGATTCTACTCTTAGTGTGTTTTTCACTTATTGTCACATGATGTACCCAATAAGTTACTTTAATTCTCATGCCTAGCTCATGATTAAACAGTTACCTAACATCAATAGACATATAAGTGCTTACCTTAATGATTCATGCCTTCAAAGTATTTTGTTTTTGTTGCTGCAGAGAGTAGCCATTCCTAGCTACACTGCAAATTAGTAGTGCTCCGTATAGTATATTACACCTACTTCATTCAACTCTGTCGCAGTTATAAATGTTAGATACAACAATAAGGCTATAGTGAATGCAGCAGCACCATTACTGTAACGTTTAGCTTCACTCTATCATTGCTCCAGATGAGACCTATAATTCTCTGGGGTAAGCGCTCGCAACAGTGTACAATATAACTGTAATCATCCAAAGAATGGGTGCCAGTGTCTCCTGGAACATTAACCAGAATGCATCTCTTTAGAACAAATCCACAAAGAAGAATATGATAACTATACAAGGCATAGTCATTTAGTAGTCATTGCATACTCATAGTCAAGACTATTAGCAGAAAAATCCCTCCAATGGAGCTTGAAAAATAGTTCACCCAGAGCTTCTCTTCTTCCTCAGGAGACACCTCTTAAGTGTAACCTAGGTGGGAATCTATATAAACCATACAACCTGCATGCTGGTTCCCTGACTAGCCCACAATGCCGATGGAAATCTAATCCCTTCTAATACTCTTTGGTGGAGCAAAAAGCTGCTTGTCTAGGTAGCACTAAACCTAGCTATCACTCCTAAATAGACCTGTGACAGGTGGTTAACTAATATTCACTGAAACCTATGCTCAAATGAGGGTCCCACTTCTTCTCTTTTCCCTTAGGGAAGCTGCTGGCTAAAATTTCTTAGAGCCACATGGCTTACTTTCTTATATTACAGCCCACTGCCACCTAGTGGTCAAGCTTGGGAAAGCTAGGGGTCATGCTTTGACCCAGGAACAAGGAGAATTACTCCCTCCACAGGCGAAGGGTCTCTTTAGTGATCAAACCTTAAGGGAATGCACAATAAATGAGGGCACATTTATCAGTCCTCTACACAACTATAAATCGAGATGTCCACTGGATGTGTTCTCAGTCTTGTTTCCTTAACTGTCGGTTCTTAGATGCTAGTGGTCTACAAAACCCATTAGTCTTGTATTTCAACATCATCTTTTTTTAAGAAACAAATCCCTTCTGGTATGGACCACCCCCACTATCTCACTGTCTGCATCCAATCAAAAAGCTAATTGACAAGAAACTTGCTGATTCTGCAACTTACTAAATTGCTGCTAAGTCCACAGGGATATTGTGAGCACAGTTATAGACAATCTGGGGAATGTATATCATTACCCTAGTTAATGTTCCCTGATAGACGGTTTTACTGTAGTATCTGCCAAGATAAAGAATCAAATTAGTTTTTATAAAATAACACATTTAGAATAAATGGTAGCACATAAGTTCATACTCGAAAGGTTGTGCATAGTATTTCACACCTAAAGAAAATTATTATAATTAAAGTGGTTTTATTGTAGCTTTACTATTCAGGAACTAATGAAAAATGAGCAGCACAGTAGGTAACCCCCCCCCCCCCATTGCATTTTACAGAGCAGTTAATGGGTCACTTACCAAATGAAAATACAGTTCTTACTAAAATGCTTTAAAAAAAAAAAAAAACTGAGCTAAAAGCATAACCTGGGATTAACAGTGAATTCAAAGCGTGGAGTTGCATACTGTGTATTATAAAATCCATGTTCTGTTTCAAATACTAGTCATTTACAGTATTTGATATTTTATCAGCCCTGATTCATCTGCCATTATGGTGTCACTAAGCAAGGAAATTAAATATACAGGTGATTTTGTCACTTAACAATAGCTATAAAAGCACTCAGGGAATTAATGGCATTTAGAACTTGATGAGCACTGAAGCCACAATGACCTCCTTGTAATTGTTTCCTAGGAGATGCATACTTTAATTGAATTATTTAGATCATTATAAAGCTTTAAATGTTGATGTTCATGTTGAACATTATGTTGCAGGCCCTCCATTATCCTATAGAGCAAGCGTAAAACTGGGAAACACAAAAGTATCAGCACAGGTCTGCAAGTGGTTTTGGTGTTAAAATACTTAGGAAAAGAGTTCAGCTTTTTATTTTGTCAACAGTTACACTACTTACTGTTTCCCAAATAAGGATTTCTTTGCACTACTAGGGTGTAGAAAGTATTTTTCTGATTTGACAAGCACATCCCGTAATACATTCACAGAGGCATAACAGAGCAGTAGTGATGGGCAAATTTGCGTCGTTTTGCTTCGCCGAAACTGTTCACGGAACAGTGAAAAATTTGCGAAATGGCGCCGGCATCTAGTTTTTGACGCCGGCGTCCGTTTTTGAAACCGGCTTCCGTTTTTTTTTGACCAGAGAATTTCGCGCCCGTTTCGCAAATTTGCCTCTAATTCGCACCTGGCGAATAAATTCGTCCATCACTACAGAGCAGCATATATTGCAGACAGCACAAACATACAAACATCCATCCTAACTTCAATCCTACTTACAGACACTGTGGTAGAGTGACCAAAACAATGTGGGAAAATGTGTGTTTTACCTTTAAGTTCTCCTTAGTGGGAGAGGTAGGCACCAGGAAGTGTGTTCATAAAGAGAGAATAGGTTCTCTCATTAAAGGTTTTGGCAGCCAGATTCTGGAAAGAACAGGCAAGCCAGGTACTCCGATCCAGAAGTCCAGCTCATGGATTAGAGCTCACCTTTCACAGGAAGGCTGTCCTGTGGAAAGGTATTTAGGTCTAGTGAGGCTGTTAGGAAACTCTCTCAGAGCAGGACACAGAGCAGGAAGGACACCTGCCTGTGTAATGAACTCCCAGAGGGGCTGGGGGTGCCATTTGCTACTGCAGGGTGCAGAGAGAGGAGACCAAGTGACAGAGGGTCTGTCTGTCTGACTGAGGAAAGCCAGGAGGCTGAGCAATCCCCCAGAAGATTCGTGAGTACAGGGGTGACCCCTACTTATGTGTTTGCTTACTGGTAGTCCACAAGGGGCCCAGTTTAGTAAGGGAACCCTTCAGGTGTGAAGGTAGCGCCCAGTGGGCAGGATTTATTTTTATTATTTGTTTTGTATCCTGAAATGGTCACCCCTGTGTGTAAATAAACTGCCTTAAAGAGAAGAGAAGTGTCTGTCGTGGATCCCGCAGCTTACAACACATTCTTTCATCCACTTTCTGTTTCTACTGTTATCAGTCTCTCCCAACTGCCCTTTCATTGCCATCTGTCCACAAAATAATTTTTGTGCAACCAACATACATGCTTTTGTTAAAATTTTATCCCTGCTTTTTTCTTTCTGCCTATAATGGATCTTTGGTAATAGGTGCTTCTTATCAGAAAGGGAACCCTTGTTGGTGCTATGATGATCAAAAAATGCTTGGTTTGGGGCATGTAAATCCAAAGGGAGTTCCTATCAAAAAGCTGCCTCCACAAAATCATGCATCAAACAAGTAGCTTGTCTGTGTAAAGTCGCTTGTGGATGACAGATCATATACAATCCATTGTAAAATATTTATTTTCTCTCTAAATAAACCTACTGTATCAATCTTTTGAAAGGGGCACATTTACTTAACCACACTAGTTTTGGAAAACATAAGCTTGCAGCCTAAAAACTGAAGCGTTGTTATTTATTTATTTTTAAAACCAAAAAGCAGAGCCTTGTAATTATACTCAAAAGTATCATACGAAGCCGACAAACTATTTTTTCAATTTGATTATTTTGCAGGTATAAGTTCTATAATATGCCCAGCTGGAGTTGGGTTATTTTCCCCCAAAACCCCTTCACTCATTCAGTTAAAACTTGTACAAAAGTTTGTTTACATTTCATAGATAAAAAAAGACTATTTAAATGTGACCATCTTGATATCTTATCACTAAAGAAGGAGAGGACCTGAGACCACTTGAGGTGAAAAGATAGTTTATTTGACCTGAGCTCTGTGGATTCTGAACTCAAAACTTGTGTATGACATAAGTACTTAGAGGCATAAAAGGGCGTTACCACTGTGAGAGCATAGAGATATCACTTCACAGCACAGAATAAGAAAGAACTGCCCAAATAACCAATTACATTGTTCCTCCTCAAGGTCAAGGTGATAGATGACCAGCATGAGAACAGAATCTTTCCAAGTCAGGGGGGCTCCCAGGGGAATCTGCATACACAGAATTTTATACTTTCTCAGTCCTCCCACTTGTTCCTAAAGAACATACATATAACATACCATACTATACCAAGAAGTACAAAAATATAAAAATCACAAGGTGTGACATTATTAAAACAGGCAGTTGATACAAAGAACAGCTTTGACTATTTTTTATTCTACTGGTGCTTCTACTTTATAAACCTTCTTGGCTAGCAGTGATGGGCAGATTTATTAAGGGTCGAATTGAAAATTCTAATTTTCTATTTTTTTTAATAGTCAAAACTCTCTAATTTGAACTGTGAATTATCCAAACTTGATTCGAGTTTTAATTCATAATTTGAATAACAAGATTCACACTCTGGCCCTTTAAAAACTCGAATTAGACTATTCGCCAACCAACACCTGCCAAGTTCATGTATAGGTCAAAGGATCAGGTCCAGTGACCAGTTTGGACATGTTAGTAGCCTTACTGACATTTGAGTTTAGTCAAACTCAATTCAATTTGGGTTTTCAATTCGGTAAAATTTGTGCGAGTTTTAGATATTCGATTTTTTTTATTAAATAACCCCACCAGTTAAAAAAACTCACATGAATTTGAAATTCAACCTTTAATAAATGTGCCTCCCGTCATGCTGCATAAGTTCTTTTTTGCATTGCTAAAGTTCATGTCCAAAGTGTCTTTATACTCATTGATATTGTTGTTAAGCAACATTGAAAGATCTGATATAAGGCTAAAGGACTTCCTAATGCAACACCTATGAACTTATGTTAAAAAGAGCTTTAGTGCGACATTTTTTAGATCTGATGTTATTCCAGGTAGCAGTGATCGATCTCAGGATTTTACACATACCTTGAGAATCCATAGGCTCTTTTCCCCATACATAACAGAGAAAATGGAGCAATACAGTTTCCCTTCCTATTTTTCTTGCATTTGCACACAATGCTTTTAATCAAATAATATTACTTCCTATAAAAAATTGGCATCTGATATAACTTTTTTCACCACATTATGCTATACATTAGCAGACAATGTCATTATTTAAAGCAGCATGTTCAAAAGGATATACAGAAAGAATTTGAGAATGACTGGATTGAGCAGAGGAGGGTGAGAGATAGATAGAGAGCGAACAGTTTTGATTATCAGTTTTTCATTGGCACATTTAACACATTTAACCATTAGGTTACTTTTTTTAAAGAGACAGTACTCCGACTATCGAATGGTCGAATATTCGAACGATTTTTAGTTTGAATCGTTTGATTCAAAGTCGAAGTCGTAGTTGAAGGTCGAAGTAGCCAATTCGATGGTCGAAGTAGCCAAAAAAAACATTCGAAACTCAAAGTTTTTTTTATTCTATTCCTTCACCCGAGCAAAGTAAATGTGCCCCTAAGAGTTATACCGTATATACTCGAGTATAAGCCGAGTTTTTCAGCACTGAAAAAGTCTACCTCGGCTTATACTCGAGTCTCAGTACTTTAATAACTCCATTTCACTAAAAGCTGCTCTTCTTCTGCAGCTCCCCCCTCCCTCCCAGACAAGCAAGTGGAAACGAAGCTCCGAAAAATGTTCCCCCCCCTGCAAGCAGCCTCGGTAGTTTCAGGTCTCCCGTGCACGTTTCTTCATACATTCCTTTCCCTCTGTAACACCGCCTCCCACACAGACAGGCACGGGAAATAAAGGGAGACTGGCTGTGTATTTGCTCCTTGCCGAACATTCCTTTCTATGCGCTGAGCACTGACACATAAGCAGCATAATTCACCTGAAACAGCACCTTCTATACTTGCGTGTGTCAGTGCTCAGCGCATGGAAAGTAATGTTCGGCAAGGAGCAAATACACAGCCAGTCTCCCTTTATTTCCCGTGCCTGTCTGTGTGGGAGACGGTGTTACAGAGGGAAAGGAATGTATGAAGAAACGGGCACGGGAGACCTGAAACTACAGAGGCTGCTTGCAGGGGGGAGCTTTTTTCGGAGCTTTCTTTCCACTTGCTTGTCTGGGAGGGAGGGGGGAGCTGCAGAAGGAGAGCAGCTTTTAGTAAAATGGAATTATTAAAGTTATTAAAGTACTGAGACTGGCAAGGGGGTGTCTGGCTGCAGGGAAGAAAGGATAAATGCAGCACAGTGCGAATAACAGAGACTTTGACTGACCGACCCTGGCTTTCCACAACTTATGAGGACAGAACTGTTATGCAAAGAAACCCAACCCCGACCTCAGAGCTGGCCAGAGGCAGGTAGAGAGAAGCTCCTTAAACTTCAGAATCCTCCCTGCATGCCTGTCCTGAAATCCGGTTAGAAGGAGAAGTGGGCGGGTAGCTGTGCCGGGAAAGGAAAATGTGACCCTGCAGGCAAAAGTGTAGTATAGGCTTATACTCGAGTCAATACAGGTTCCCAGTTTTCCTAGGTAAAATTAGGTACTTCGGCTTATACTCGGGTCGGCTTATACTCGAGTATATACGGTAATTGAACTTGACTCTGGGAAGAGTTTGTTATGATATGGTTAAGTAAAAGGGTACTTATTTCTGAAAATTATACAGTCCTGTATATTACAAATCTTTACATGCATGCATAAGGTGCCAGTACTTCACGATTTTGGAAATTAACCCCTGCATGCGGGCAATGGAGCATTCATAGTTTGCAGCTTGGTTGAGTTTGTGTTTTATTGATTGTATTGACGGATTGTCCTGAGATTGCGATTACCTTGCTATCGCCATTCTGGTTGCAAATAAGATATGGTACACTATGTAGAGCTGTGCTTTGCTATAGAGTAGTGTTGGAATTGGATTTTTTTATGCCTAGTAGAGCTATAGCTGGATCCAACGGAATTGTTATTTTGGTAGTCTTCTGAATTAAAGTTTCCACTTGTTTCCATAGTGCCAGACATGTCCACCAGATGTGCAAAAAACTACCTGAGCCACCACAGTTCCTCCAGCGCCTGTTTGGTGAGCCGTATATTCTTTGCAGTTTCTGTGGTGTTAGATTCCATTGGTATAGTAGTTTCCTCACGTTTTTGAGGTGGTTAACACACTTGGAGTATAGAAGTGGCGATTTAAAAGCTTGGTTCCATTCTTGCATTGTGAATATTTGTTGCAGGTCTTTTTCCCATTTTTACATGAATCCGTATTTAGCGGGACTGTCCGGTATTAGTAGAAGCTTATACACTGTTGTGGTTCCTTCATTCTTGTGAGTCAGGTTTTGGAAATATATTTCCCACATTGTTGTTGGATCCATTGATGTGAATAGTGACAGATCTTTAGGTATTTGTAAAATTCGGTCCACGGAATACAAAATTCCTTCTGTAAGAAGGTGAATGTTTTAGTGTTTGGGTTTCATGAGGTTACTTTTAACTCTCATGAATTCAGATTTGTAGCACATATTTTTCTCTCAGCACATCTATGGTGTTCATTAAAGGAGAACTAAACCCTAAAAATGAATATGGCTAAAAATTTTATATTTTTTATACTGAACTTATTACACCGGAGTAAAGTTTCAGCTTCTCAATAGCAGCAATGACCCAGGACTTCAAACTTGTCACAGGGGATCACCATCTTGTAAATTGTCCACATACTCAGTGGTCTCTGAGAAGCTGTTGCGAAGCTAAGCTTAAGGGTTGTAGCAAATTATCAAGCAGAAAATGAGGTCTGCTTCATGTTTGTCATATAAACTGATGATACAAGGCTCATTATTAAATTCTGATGCTAGTTGCGTTGGTTTCTGTGCTGCCATGTAGTAATTATCTGTATTAAGTACTAATCATCCTTAAATTCATGTACTGTATATTTTGAGTTGGTCCCTAAGCTCAGTAACTGGGAACAGCACAGAGCATGTGCAGTGAATCAGTAGAAAAGAAGATGGAAAGCTACTGGGGCATCTTTGGAGACAAAGATCTTCACTGCTAAAGGGCTGTGGTTGCCTTGGGCACTTACACAAATCCAAAAAACAATGAGCAACATTTCTAGCCTTTAGTTAAGATTTAGATCTCATTTAACATGTTATCTGCTGCTTTTACTACTTTCCCGTATTAAAATTTCAGAAGGATTCTCGTTAAGCAATTTCCACTTTAGAATGTATCCTCAGCCATCACCTCTATAGGTTAACAGACTGGCAAAGGTCTTGGGCTGGAGGTTCTAGTTCTGCCTAGAGTCTTACTCCACAAATACTGTAGGCTACTTGTCTTAGTGCCCATTTTCTCAAGTCCTAGACTGTCTTGTGGTATCCATTGGTACCTTATGGGATTAGTTATTACAGATGTTAAAAAAGAAGCATTAAACAATCTGCCAGTCCATTGCATGACTATGGGAGAGGTTTTCTCACCTTGAGTGGTGCCATTTCAAGAGCATAGCGATATTGCTTCACAGCACAAAAGAACAAATAACTGTTCATATTAGCAATTAGATGGTTCTTCCTCAAGGTCAAAGTGATAATGACCATGCTAGCTTGAGAACAGAATCCATCCAAGTCAGGGGGTCTCCCAGGGGAATCTGCATACACAGAATGTTAACCTTTCTCAAGGTAAATATTGTTGCAACATAATATATTTAATCTTGAGGTTTTATAGTTCTTTCTTTCTGTCTCTCTTTCTCTCTCACGCTCTCTCCTTTTCTATCCCAGCACCTACCCATTAAGATAACGATATTGATGTTTGGAGAGAAACGTGTTCTAACGTATTGCAGAAATTCATCTTAAAGAAATTTGAGTATCCTGTGATTATCTAGAACATCTGCATTGTAACTTATAATTTATAGAAACTTTTAATCATTGTGGCAAATTAAGCCGTATATAAGCAGCAGTGTTCTTTCAAGTGCCCTGCAATTACAGATTAAACCTGGACAAATAGGAAGTATGTGAATTACTGGCTCTACAGACATATACTTTAGTTGATTTACTCTGGACATAAACTAATCAAATAGAACTTTTCCCCTATCTGTTAGAGAAGTAAAAGGAGAAAATGCATACCCTGTCCAGCCGAGACTGCTAATATTTAGTTGGTGGTAAGTTTTTATTTCACTGTATACAAGTGAAAGCAAATATTTTCTTAAATGCACGAAAATAAAAATCTAAGACTACATTAGTGGATTGGCAATTTGGATTTATTTAAAAATACTGGTACATTTGTATAAAAAAAAATTCTGAAGAAAAAGATACCCATTTACGCAATTCTCACCAGTAATACCGTTCTGTAATACAAGGCTTGTTACACAGCTAAAATTTGGGTAAAATACTATGGGCATTATGTAATAAAAGGCACAAAGTTTGCCCAGGAGCAGTAGCCCATAGCAACCAATAGGATGTTTGCTTTTAAATGGGTGACCAGTAAATGCTACCTGCTGATTGGTTGCTATAGGTTACTGTTCCTGTGCAAACTTAATTCCATTTATTACATAATTCCCTATAGTTTGACTACAGTTTGTTTATCCCTGTATCATTGCAAACATGCTTCATCCTATATACTGTAAGAGATGGCAAGTAATTATTTCCTTAGTTCCATGGAAATTCAGGTATCTTTGCATAATAGACACACATTAATAGTTTTCCTTGCACGGTTAGTCATGGATTTTTTTCCATAGTAACTGGCTTCATCCCTAACAAGAAGAGAAAACTGGCACAAATTGTTTCCCTTAGGCTACACACAATTATAGTGCTGTATAGATCTAATAGGAAATATGAGTTGTGGTGCCTTATGGGAGAGTATTGCAAAAACTTAACCTGCCTAGCCAGTGGCAAGTTTCACGTAATAATCATATAGGGTTAATCAATCAGGACCTGGCTAGTCCTTGTACTACAACCTACTCTGCACAAATTAATTTGCCTTTCTTCTTGGCACTGTATATATCAATTGTATCAATTTTATTCTTCTGTATGTAGATTGCTCCTACCCGGGGGGCCTTATTTAGCAAAATCCAAATTTTTCTGACTATTTAAATAAAAAAAAGTCCTACCAAACTAGAATCCACTATTATTTATTATTAAAAAAGCACAATATAATCAGATCGTGGAAAACCTTAATAAAAAAAAATCAGAATTTTTTTTTAAAGCTATTTCCCGAAAAGTCAGAATTTTTCTGATTTTTCCCAGAAAAGCCAGAAATAGTCGCATTTCCGGGCTAAATCCAGCGAAGACCACAGAAACTTCCAAACAGTATAGGGACCTCTTCCATTCACTTATATAGAACCTCAGTAGGTCTGCGATGGAGGATTTTCGGATTCTGACTTTTTGTTTGGGGTATAATAAATCTCAAAAACTTTTTTTCCACTAAAAATGTTGAGTTTTTTGCATTTTGACTTTCATAGATAACCCCCCAAGAGCTGAATGATGATAAAACTAATAATAGCATGTCAAATTACAGATAAAATACTAATTTTCTCAATAGTGAGTCATCTATTCCTTATAGTCTTAATCATGTTTAAAGCAGAGGCTTCTCAACATCTGGAGAACTGCATAGACTCCAATGGGCGAAAAAAATGTTGCACGTCAAAAACAATTGTGGCACGGCACAAAAGTTGAGTTTTTTTTCAGTGGAAAACGTGATTTGAATTTGATTGGAAACTTTACCTTCCATAGACTCCATTATAATCAAAAAATCTAAATATGTAAAAATTATTTTGTTTTTCTCTGTTATAATAAAACAATTATTGAGGTTGTGGAATGCCCTGCCGGGTGATGTTGTGATGGCGTTAATGTTGTGATTCAGTTAATGCCTTTAAGAATGGCTTGGATGATTTTTTGGACAGACATACGGTAATATCAAAGGCTATTGTGATACTAAACTCTATAGTTAGTATAGGTTTGTATAATTTATGTGAAAGTATGGAGGGTGTGTATTGATGCTGGGTTTTCATTTAGATGGGTTGAACTTGATGGACTTTGTCTTTTTTCAACCCGATTTAACTATGTAACTATTTAACTATGTAACATGCTTGTACCTAATTCAAACTAAAATATAACCCTTATTGGAAGCAAAACCATCCTATTGGGTTTATTTAATGTTTACATAATATTCTAGTGGACTTAGCATATGAAGATCCAAATTAAGGAAAGATCTGTTATCCAGCAATACCCAGGTCCAGATCATTCTGGATAACAGGTTCTATACCTGTTGGATTGGCAAAAATGTTCTCTAACTTTTGAAACTTGGCACATATATGAATATGGAGTCAAGCATTTTTTGACTTCACATTTTTCACATGGGATGAATAAAGTGATTCCACATTAACTAAATGTGAAGTTGCAATTTTAACCACAGGAACCATTTTTTCAGCCTATTGTAATGATCATTTGTAAATGATGTAGTGGTTGCAGAAGCAAACAATTCAATGACCCAGTCTAGACATAAACTATAAAGACATCTCACAATTGACCCATATGAGGTTATAAATAAAAAGTACTTCTATTTCCCACTGAGCTTTTCTGCCCGTGGCTATAGAGAATTAGTCTGCGGAAGCAAGCAGTATAGCAGTTCCTTTTTATATACTTACAGTGAGTGCTATTGTATTGCTAAGGCTTTATGTAAAAAGTGCAAACGGCACTCTCATTTTACCCTTTTTTTAAAAAAAATTAAATGGATAATTAACACTATAATTTAAAGGCATAAATAAAAAAGGGACAAAATAGCTCATCATTCAATTCATCTACATCATCTTTATTTATATAGAAGCAAATTATATAGTTTGCCTGTTTCTGAAACCATACAATATAGAGTATATAGTGTTAAGACAATATACATCAAAGTTTCTTTCATGGAAAAATTCACTCCTTACTTTTTATGAAATTAAAGAACCAGTGACTCCAGTAAAGAAAATGCCTTAAAGACATTTACACATAACAGGGATAATGCACTAACTATGACACCATTGAACATATTAGATTTGTTGGAACTTTGTTTAGATAATAGATCAAAAATGGATGAACACTGAAGAATTGAGGGGCACAGTGAAATAAAAAAAATACCATTGCTACAAAGAAAGCAGGTTCCACAAACAGAATTGCAATAACTTTAATGTCTGCTCACATGAATGATTTATATTTGAAAGTGCTGTTTTTTTCTTTTACCATAATCAAGGATATGGTAATACAGCATATTTTCTCCCATAATGGTAAATAATTTCTTTCTAATTGGATGCCATGCTTCCATGACTAGCTCTGTTGAACAAGCATGTTTTCTGTTACACAGAATGCTTGGGGTCTGGAGTCTTACATACAGTAAGTAGGAGCTCCATGCTACTAAAATAAAAAAACTAAACATAAAAAATGGCAGGAAAGGGTCATCAATTTTAGTCATTAGGGTTGCCTAATAAATAAGTATCCACTAGTTTCTTCACCTTTTGATTTCCTTTAGACCCCTATAAAAATTAGTCAATTGAAATAAGAAAATAAAAACAACACTATGATTATATTCTGTAATAAAATTTAAAATTATGCCAATTCTCTCTGTATGACTATTTCAAACACTTCTTCACAATCTTACACCTACCCAGGTTCTCATTCAATATGCTGTAAACTTTATTGTAACCTTTACTACACAATCATTTGCAAAGATAGTCTATCTGAATTATACCTTTAGGGGCAGATTTATCAAGGGTCGAATTTCGAAGTGGAAAATTCTTTGAAATTCGACCATCGAATACAATCCTCCGACATTCAAAGTCGGAGGACTTTGTACAATCGTTTTCCGATCGTAGTACAATCGTATGATCGTACTCCGAATCGTACGATTTGAACGATTTTATCGTACGATCGTACAATTTTCCTTCGAATACAAAAAACTTAGAAAATTGTTCTGGAAGGTCCCCATAGGCTAACAAAAAAGAGACAGTACTTTGATTATTGAATGGTCGAATAGTCGAACGATTTTTACTTTGAATCGAAGCCTAATTAAATTCGAAGTCGTAGTATCCTATTCGATGGTCAAAGTATTCAAAAAATTACTTTGAATTTCGAAAAATTTTTACTTCGAAAATTCCCTTGAATTCACTTCGACTCTTGATAAATCTGCCCCTTAGTGATTATTGAATAATGGAGTGTTTTTTTTTTGTTTGTTTTTTAGTATTAGTTCCCATGCCCTTTTTCCTGTTCCTTTTTAAGACTATAAAAATTAGTTTATATAAGAAATATCCATAATCATAGCTACGTGAATTACATCTTCAGTTGCTTTCAAAATATCAGATGTAAAATGGTATATATTTTAGCAGTTCTTGTTATTAGGAAATTCTATATGCACATTATGTATCATGCTTAGATGGGCCTTAGATTACTACCATTAATAAGTAGTGTGCATCATTAAGCAGCTTGCATTGTTAAGCATATCTTCTTCTAGCAAAACAGATAAGTGGGCAGAAGAGGGTTTCTCTTTCAGGAGTTTGACTCATTTTCAAATGTGCTCAAACCTAGTAAATTAGAATTTGTAACTGAAAAAACACTCTGGTGAAAAAGTTAACTATTAAGGTATTTGCTTTTAGCCATTCAGCAACCTAACCCATTTAGTGGTAACATTTACATCTACAAAATTATTTAATTCTTAAAGAAAGTGAACCTGTTATTGTCTCTCTAGATAAACAATTTTTGCTTATTGGTGTAGCTCTCCCACACCCTGTCACATAGTATGACTATGTGTTAAAAAGCTGCATTCATCCAAAAACACTTTAGCCACAGCAAAAGCAAACAAAGACCTTGTCTAAGGGATGTTAAATTTATAAATTATACATTTAATTGTATATGCTTTAATATACTGTATATCTCCTTTTCTAACATGTTCCAGAACAGTATGTCTTAAGTAGTATAATTCTATGTGAATATATATGGTGTCTGAATTGGTGCAATGAGCATATAGTTTATGGGGCAGATTTATCAAGGGTCGAATTTCGAAGTGAAAGAAACTTCGACCATCGAACAGGGTAGTCCGACATTCGAAGTCGAAGGATTTTTAAGATCATACAATCATATTTTGAATCATACGATTTAATCGTACGATCGTACGATTTTACAAAAAAATCCTTCGACTTCTCAAATACTGGCTATGGGTTCTAGGAGGTTCCCATAGGCTAACATAGCAATTCGCCAGGTTTAAGGTGGCGAAATGTTCGAAGGCTAAGTTTTTTTTAAAGAGACAGTACTTTGATTTTCGAATGGTCGAATTTGTTATTCTTTTACATGTTGTATATTTCTAAAAAAGAAAAAAAGGAAAAATAAAGAATATATAAAAAAGAAAAAAATTTAGTATATAGTATAAAAGTTATTATACTATAATGTACTGGTGGCCTGCATTGATAAAAGGTATGTGTTTGCTTCAGAAAGACTACTATAGTTTATATAAATAGGCTAGCCTTGGGGGCAGCCATTCAAGCTGAAAAAGGAGAAAAGGCACAGGTTGCTTAGCAGATAACAGATAAGCTCTCTCAAAGAATTACAAAACAATGATTTTCTACAGAGTGCATGTTATCTTCTATGTAACCTGTTCCTTGAATGGCTGCCCTATGGCTACACAGCAGCTTGTTTATATAAACTATATTACTGTTTCTAAAGTCAACACATAACTTTTACCAATCCAGGCCAACCGTACATTATATTATTATCACTTTGAGTTTTATTTTTTAGTGTTACTGTTCCTTTAATGTTTTTTGCACAATAATCTCATAACATGACATGGCAACTGCCCAGCATACCCAGCAGGCACAAATTAATCGCACTGAGCCCAGGAGCCAGGATCAGCTGGCTCGAGCTGTACCAAGCAGCTTTACTCACCCAAGGTAGTCTAACATATGTTGCCAAGGCATAACAATACAAAAACAGATATGATTTAAAAGCAGCTAAGAAATTAATTCATAGATTACTTTTATTCATTTTCTCCTCAACTATGGTATTATATTATGCCATCCTTATAAATCTGCTTGCAGACCTCCTTGTCATCTATTCTTCCAGACACTTGACTACTGCTAAGGTCAGTTGCAAGAGCATACAAATTTTAAATGTTTCTCCTCTGTCCCCCTTAATTCTCTTTTTATACTTCAGTAAAATTCATGAAGCATTCTCTTGCCATGTGTCTCCCTGTCTCCAAAAATCAGCAAAAATGTAAGTCAGATAAATTAAGCTGATCATCCATGGAGCATAACTGTGTAAGCAGCAGGTTACCCATTTGCCTGCCAAGATCTGTTAGACCCCTTTGTGGGCATCTTATTGTAAGGAAGGAATATAGGAAGCACATTGCTTTATCCTCCCTTCAGGAATAAAAAGTTATGTAAATTAATAAGTAACAAAGACTTCTTGGCAACCAAATTTTTTTTAATATTTAATTAATACTATAGGGTATTAAAGAAATGCAATTAAAGATAAATAATAATAAACAGAATATGTTTTAACATGGTTAGCACTATAAACACTCACCCTCATCATGGCATGAAAAGATTTACTAGTGTAACATCACAAATAATTAATACCAATTACTAAAAACTTCACATATTGCATTACATATTGCATTACACATCATTTACATCATATATATATAAATTACATCATATATAATAATTTGATATTAAAAATGTGGTCATAATGCAATTTCGATAAATCAGAGTTGCCACCTGTCCGGTAACATTTTTATCAATGTTAATAATAATAAGGTAAAATATAGAAGGACAGTATTTTTTTCTAGAAAAGGTGGCAACCCTAGATATAAAACTTGCAGCATAGCAAAGACATTCACATCATATCTTCACTACATTACTTGAGTAGCTACCACATAATTTCTGTGCAGGCTAGAGCAACTGTCAACCAATAATTAGGGGCAGATTTATCAAGGGTCGAATTTTGAAGTACAAAAAACTTCTAAATTCGACCATCGAATTATAAAACTTTGAATTCGAATATCGAATTCAAAATTTTTTCAACAAATTTGGCAATCCTGCGGTCGAATAAAAATCGTTCGATCGAACGATTAAAAGGATTTTATCGATCGATCAAAGGATTTTTATTTGATGTGTAAAGACTTAGAAAAATTTTGTAGAAGCCCATAGGCTAACATAGCACTTTGGCAGGTTTCATTTGGCGAAGTATTGAAGTCGAAGTTTTTTAAAGAGACAGTATTCAAATTATTTTTACTTTGAATCGAAGTCGAAGTAAATTCGAAGTCGTAGTATTCTATTCGATGGCCGAAGTATCCAAAAAATTACTTTTTGAATTCACTTCGACCCTTAGTAAATCTGCCCCTAAATGTTGGGAAATGGCTCCTAGAGCAGGTCATGATGGCTAATGCTTGAATCCTTTTTTTGAGGGATAAAAATCATTAAACAATGAATGAATGCAAATATAGGGTAAGAGAGAATATTAAATGCACCCAATAATTTATATCCTCATAAATAATTCTTTGGGACATACATGTAAAATAGATCTCAGTTTAGATATATTATAGTTTTTCTTAAGGTTTTATTTTGTTAGAGGGATTGCTAATTATAGTACATAGAAAAAAGACTGTATGTTTAAACTATGACCCCTTAGTTGCTGTTTCTCTGCAATAGCCTTTACGTAGGATGCTAGTACATGTGATTCCAAAACAGCTGTATTGCAACAGGCTAAACATTCTAAAAGTGTTAGATATAAATATTAGTTGCTATATCAATGCATTATTTAATGATATTGAGGATATTTTCTTACTATGGTGCCTTATTGAGGCAGTAAATCAATTAAACTTATCTAATTTGTGACTTTTGAATTTTGCTGAAAATTTCTGACAAGTACATTTGCCATTGTTGGAAAGAGAACTTGGGCTCTTACAAGTCCACTTGTTCTTTGTTGAGCCTGGCATGACAATGTGCAATGAAATAATTCATAACACAGAGCTAAAATATATATCTATGAAAAAAGTGTGGCAATCCTTTCTCTTTTTATAATTTAACTATATAAGTGTAACTTGGATGTTATGTTGTACACATTTCTGTTTAGTTCAAGAAGAAGGAATTTAAAATGTTTAAATGATTATCCTTAATAAATAATATAATTTCTCATCAGAAAATACATGGTTGAAGCATCTATTTTGTGTTTTTAAAACCTTAAAATAGCTATATGAATATCATTATTTTAATGGTTTAGCCCCGGCACATCATGTGACATACTATTGCATATATGTATGACTCTTTTGTAAAGAATTGTTTTAAGATCGTAATTTCTCCTTCTAACTTTATATTATATGCTTTAGTTCTAGTCATCTTCTTCTGAAAATTGCTATGTTTCTGAACTCCCATGATATATTTGAAGTTTATCATACCAGCTCTTTCATTTCTTTTCTTATAAATTATACATGTTGGTCCTGAATTCATTCTTGACATAGTTTTTTTCATTTGGTTTAAGCAATTTGCTTGAACATTACTTGACTACTGACTAAGTCCCTATCCTTCTTCTTGATGACAGTATATTGCTATTCAATTCAATAAAATATATCAAAATCAAAGTACCCCTGTCTGATTCAATATCTTAGGTGGAACTGAAAGCAAAATGTTTCTTAAAATAACGATGGAAAACAGTTATGCTGATTTTTGTTAAAGCGAGATGTGACTTCTCAATATGAAGTAATTATGTAAGGCAAGATCTCTATGTTGAAGTCAGCGATGACAGCTTACATCAAAGATTTACCTATTTCTCTTTCTGCATTTACCATAAATGTTAATCTAACACTGGCATTACCATAAGGGATTACCATAAAACATCTGTCAAGTGTTGAAAACCATTGTTTTGCACAAAGCATTGCAAATATGTGTCTTAGTCAAAGGTTTTTTTTGGTCGAATAGGTCCATTTTCGATAGAATAGGTCCATATTCGGCAGAATTCGAATCAAAGTAATCGCTCATTCGATCGAATTCGATTCAAAGTTATTCACAAAAAGAACTTTGATTTTTCAAAGTCCACCAATTATCTCCAAATAGGTTCTAGGAGGTCACCCATAGGCTAAAACAGCAATCTGGCAGGTTATAGATGGCAAATGGACGAAGTTATCAGTACATGATACATTTTTATATTTACTTTTTTGAATTTTTTTCAAATTTGAATAGAATTTGGACTGTTCCCTAGTCGAAGTACACAAAAATATCAAAATTCTAATTTTTTCCATTCGGAAATTCACTTCGACCTTTGATAAATCTGCCCCTAAAAATCTGATTGTTGCTACCAATAGATATTTGGATGACAAAATTATTTCATCAGATATATTTATGAAGCATGGGTAGCATATTTTTATATTTTAAAGTTTTCTGGATAATCTTACAAAGTTCAATGCCTTCACAAAATATTACTTATATTTAGCAACATTTTCTGCCAGGCATGATCACAAACATTTTCTAAAAAAAAAAAAAAAAAAAGAGCAAGAAAAAACACGGAACTCTGCAAAAAAAACAGCAATTAACTTAATAAAAATTGCAGCAAAAAAAAAAACATTGACATGAATGTGTTTTGCATATCTTCTTCAATTCACAAAGTTTCCAAAGTTTGCAAATTTTTCATCAAACTAAACAGGGCAGATTCTGTTATCACTATATTTATTTCATGTCTGGTACTGTCTGCAGCTTCACTTTGTCCAAATACTCATAGTGCTGTTTCAGAGCTGGGTTACGAATCAAAGTACAAGGGAATTATTATGACTGTCTTTAATCTTTTTAATTATAATTAATATAATTGTGTTTATTTATTAATATATTCTTATGATTTTTCAGTGCAATGCAAAAGTTTTTTATCTCAAGGAACAAGAAAACGTTTCTCTTACATGCCACATTTTTTCTATATTTCTGTTATTTTTGTATATTTTCACTGTATATTTTTCGTGTATATTTCGGGAGCTCAAACCTCAAAAAATCTTTTTATATTTGCTGTTCAATACAAGTCAATATTACCCGAACTTTGAATGCAAGAAAGACAGGTTATTCACAATCATGTTTGTCTCAAGATAAGGAAGGCAATTCTGTTTTTGAGGAAGAAAGCCCAAAAAGGTACATACTAACATTTTAAATATGCACATTCCATAATTTGTTATGCCATCTCTGTTGATCAGAGTAAACAAGACACAACCTCCCATTCTTTAAAGTGTGTTGCATTATAAATCTTGAAAATTGTGGAATTCAGGGATCTTGAAAACTAAGATCACCTTTATGCTGATGACATCCAGATATACATTATTTAGACATCCATTCGATCATCAGACTGAGATCGCAAACTGCCTTCTAGGTATCTCCTCCTGGAAGAACCAATCCTACCTCAAGCTGAACCTGCCTAAATACAAGCTCATTGTATTCCTGCCTAAACCTATCCCCCTCTTCTTTCACCATTACTAACTGACTAGTCTCTCTCCTTCTTTAATCATATTAGTACTACAGCCAAATCCTGCTGTTTTATCCCCCACAATATTGTCAAGATACACTTTTTCTTTCATATATAACTGCCAAAACACTAATCCATGCCCTTATCCTATCTCCTGCAGTCAATATAAAACTCTGCAAGTAGGATTGTATGGTATCCCAAACAGGACTGGACTGGGATTCAAAATAAGCCCTGCCATTCCTAGTACACAGAAGCCCAAACAGACCCCAACAGCCCACTTAACAGTCACTTTCTACAGCATCTTACAGCAGCCCCTCTGGCATTTGCCAGAACCCACAGATTGCCAGTCTGGGGCTGATCCCAAACCCAGAACAAACCCCAAGGGTGTGGCCTTAGTTCACAATTCCACCTATAACAGCCACCTTTCACTTCAGGAGGAGCCCTCTGCCACTCGGATGCCACCCAGTCTTAAAGTGAGAGGACCAGGGAGAGAGTTCTGGGCAGGCAAGGGAACCAAATGCTGGGTGAATACCAATCAGGCAGCACAAAATCAGGAGACAGAAGAGTAGTCAAGGTCACAGGCCAGGTCAAACACAAACAGTAGCACAGGGCATCACAATGAAATATTCTTCATTAGGCTTTTATTGCACATTGCAAAACTTTAACACCTGCTCTGTAGTTTCGTTAAACATTTTGTTGCAAGAAATGGTTCTGACTGTCATGTGAGGGGCAAAGTGTCCGTTAAGGCAAAATTTTTTACTTTGCCAACATTATTTGTATTGTGAATGAATTGCAAATGAGTTTGTGCTAGCAACCAATATTACATTACCCCCTAAGAATTAGCTGTACTCACTTCAATGCACTTCACACTGAAACTGTTAAACTAAAGGCCATGGGGCAAATAAAAAATAAATATGTGTGTGTTGCAAAACATAGTGTTGCACTGCATTGGTAAAATGGTCTGCTTGCTACAGAAACACTACTATATTTTTATATAAACAAGCTGCTGTGTAGCCACAGGGCGGGCAGCCATTCAAGCTGGAAAAAGGAAAAGACACAGAATACACAGCAGATATAGGTATGGGACCTGTTATCCAGAATGCGTGGGTTGTTAGTTTTCTGGATAATGGATCTTTCTGTAATTTGAATCTTCATATCTTAAGTATAAAATTCACAATTGCTATCTGACTGCTGTGTGAGGGGAAATACGTTCACAAAATGTTAGCAAAGGCAAAATTTTCACAATGTGAACATTTATTCGCATTTTGAACAAATTTGCTGTTCGTGACCTATATTACATTCCCCATTAGACTTTTCAGTGCCTATGACGGATTGTCAGACAGTAACAAATAAAAATAACAAATTAGCCTTTCCTCCCTGAATAGGTTTACTTTACAAAAGAGTACTGGCATGGGTTATGTAACATTAATGGGCACAAAATTGTATCCCTTAGAGCCAAAATACTAAATAGATGTTCCAGATTCAACTGTTGGGGGAGGGGACAAGAAGACCCACTCTGTTTGCTGAACTTAGTAGGGGGTGTTGACAGATATGGCGCTACCCCCCTTATACTGCTGCCTCTTTGTACCACCCTCTCATCACCCCCACACCTTCTCTATGCTCTGACTGGGGAGAGGGTGGGCAGCAATTGTACTCTAAGAACAGAATTTCTGGCTTATAAATGGGGGAACCTCTTTGAGTTCCCTAAGAACTTGTCACAAACTGCCACCTTAGGCAAGAGTTGGGTTGGAAAGTAAACATAAATAGCACTGCAATTTTATTGTTGTACTTAGTAACTACATTTTGAAGCAGATTAAAAATGTCTTATGTTCAAAGTCTTAACTGTGTGCAAACAAAAAGTCAATTCAGCTTCTTTCCATCCAACAAAGAAACGGTAGCTATACTAGCCACTTCTGAAAATGTGCACTTGATCAGAAGTGTTCCTCTACAAGCACATTTCTTGATGAATTGCTTGTGCATATCTCAATCTATTTAATAGTCTTTCAGAGAATAGGATTAGGTTGTCTGGAGACAAGGCTCTTGATAAATTGTGTGGTAGCTGAAAGTTTAAAACTCCTGGATAAAAATAAAAACAGCAGTTTGATGGATTAAAGCCAAACGTTTTATCTTTAGATGTTAATAATTCAGTTCTAGGTAATAACTTTGAGAAGGTGCATCAGCTGATACCAACCTCTTACTATAACTATAGCACAGGAAAAAAATGCTTGCATCTATAAGATACAGTATAAATAGCAACTGACTCACTACAAATTTAGATTTTGCAGCATGTAAGAAGATGGATCATCTAATATTTTGTGACAAAACAAGATTTTGAGCTGATGACATTAGGAGTAAAACTGAATGGCATTGATCCACTTAAACATCTAGTAACAAGAGAAAATATGTTATTGCTATTACCCTTAGGCTATATTTAACCTTTAATAAATATGTTTTGAGTACAGCAAGTAGGTATTAAAATGGGTCTGTCAGGATTTTTATGGTATAGCTTTTATTTCTAAAATACACTTTACATTACAAATAATACCATATAAAATTATATTCCTGAACTAACAAAAGTATTTTTAAAGCTGTGATATTGTTGTGTAGGCAGCCAACTCATTGTGCCTGATACTGTGCTTTTAGATACAG
Source organism: Xenopus laevis (assembly GCF_017654675.1). Classification (NCBI taxonomy): domain Eukaryota; kingdom Metazoa; phylum Chordata; class Amphibia; order Anura; family Pipidae; genus Xenopus; species Xenopus laevis. The sequence goes on along the minus strand of NC_054382.1, from coordinate 49,084,446 downwards.
CCAGAACTGCACAATAGCACTGCTTTCAGATAAATTATTTCTTCTACTACTCACTGTGAGTCACAGTGGGACTTGGATTTCTCATACATATCTACACCTAGCAATGTAGGAGTTATTGAGCTCTTATCCTGTTACCTTAGGCCACTAAGGCCACTTGTTGTACCGACAGTGTAGTTTGTAATATTTTTAAGCAAACATTTCTTATAGAGTTTTATTTAGTAAATATCAACATTAAAATTTCTGAAGAAAGCTATATTGTTTACCACTTTTTAATGCCATACAATCCTGCAATACAAATGAAACATTCCAAAGGCTGTGGAATTTTACTCAGAAAGTATTCAGAATATAACTTTAGATTTGTGTTATTTTAGTATAAACTTTACTTGCTCGTATTGCCATAGAATGGAAGATTCTTCTTTATCTAGTATCTTCTTGCAAAGTTTTAAAATAGTAGATATTTATATGATTGCTGCATTGGGTTATTTTTCATGGAAAATATTTAAGTAACAGTTAAATACAAAAATTGAGCTTCCAGTGCATGTTAGTACTGTAGTTATTTGTTAAAGAACTCAGTCCATAGAAGGCTGATTCCCAGAAAACTCATCATTTTTACTCTGAAATTTCAGTTCCTCAGTCAAGCAATAAAACCTGATGGAGCAGGCATTTGCAGTTGTGACATGCCTTACTGGTCATTGTATTGCTGGCAAATTGTTATTTTACAATGAGTTAACCATTAGAGACAACTAAAAGTGCTGTTGAATGCAATGACTTGACATATAACCAATAGTAAATCAAACATGATTTATTACATCAGTATATTTCTGACGTATAGACCTGATAAATCAATGGAAATCCTGAGCACTTTTACCTTTAAACCGGGCAAACAGTTAGTAATAACATTAAACAGGACAAAAACAGGACTGCATATTTAAAACATTTTTATATATCAAATTCACTTATGTAGGTGTATGTTCTTATAATATTGTCAAAAATATCAAAATATAAAGTAAAAGTTTTAAAATTGGAATGATAATACTATTTTATATCCAATTAGGATTCAGCATATTACAATCCTCTCGCATACTAAAAGGGTAAAATACCCACTGAAATGTATTAAAATGAGGGAGTGCCCAATAGTATAAAAACGTCTTTTATTAAATAGTAAATACAATTATATTGCACTTACAAAGAGTTCATGTTAAAGAAGGCACTCCTTAAAATACCAGTTCTGCTATCGTCATTCAGAGTTCCTCTTTAACACAAGTACCTTTCCCTGGACTTTAGTGATGACATCATGCCTGACACGTTTCTCCAAACATGCATCATCAGAGGTGTCCCATATAGACTAACTATTGGAGTGATCTTATCTTTGTTGGCACTCCCCCTCTTCCCTATTAGGAACAGAAGTATCATAGATTATACACACGCCTATCCGTTTCCAGACAGGTGTGCAAATAACATAAATACTGCACAATAGTGATGGGCGAATTTGCTCCGTTTCGCTTTGCCGAAAAAATTTTGCCGCAAATTTTCGTGGGCGTTTTGCGAATTTATTCGCTGGCGGCGAATCGCGCAAATTCGCCGCAAATTCGCGCCTGGCGAATAAATTCGCCCATCACTATTGCACAATATTTATCCTTATCATCATTGTAAAGCTAAAAAAAAAGCTTGGATTTACCCTTTTAATATATTGAGTATATGCTTTGTTTTGTTGAGAATTATTGTATATTCTAAAAATTACCACTTCTAGTAACCTCAAGCAGATAATTAATAGCTAGCATTTACTTGTCTGTTGTTTGAAAACCAGTATACAGTATGATTGGTTGCTGTAGCAAAATTTGCTACTGTTGTTATTTTGCTATCTATACTTCAAAGTACATAAAGTAAATTACAATTAATTATAATGTCTCTCAACTAAAATAAATGCCATTAGATGCATGATATGTAACATGACAAAATAGGAAGGCATGCAAAGTCCATAGTCCTAACAATCTCTATTATGTCACAGCATTATTTACCTGGAGACATGTTCTTTAGTGGGAAAGAGAGAGAGAGGGTGGATTTGAGAATAAGCTCAAGATCAGAGAAGGGGAGAAAATATATCCTGTAAACAGAGTTACAGAAATGCTCAAATCTTGTAAGCTATTCTGATCTTCCTTGTTAAAATGTCAGAATGGTTCAGTTTAGATTGCCTTACAAGAAAACTTCTAGAAAACAGATTGTACCAAATCCTGAAGACTAAACTACAAAAACATTGTTTCTGAACAAGTCATTTTATGATTCCATTTTTTTTAAGAAATAGTCAAGGTCTGGAGTCTCACTGTCTTTTACAGAAAGTTAATACTGTGTTGTATTGCAGTCAAAAAAAGTTCAAGCAGACATTAAATGGTATGAAATGTAATACTGGAATACATGTTTTTGACAATCTAGCATGTTTGATTACTATTTGAGAGTCTGCTCCTTCCCTCGAGATAATTCATACTCATAATATTCTGCCATTTTTATTTGCCATATTTAGATGTGGATTCCTAGAGGCACAAACTCCACATTATGGTCACCTATTCTGTTATCGCCATAAGCAATTTTCACTTACAGACAATCTATATGAATTTGTCACATGTGTGGTAGAATGTGGCTGATAGGGTATTAAATTGGGAACAAGAATTGCCTGGTCTCTAACCTATAGCATGAAATCTTATTCGGTTAATGTACAATTGGTGCATTATCTTATACTGAGCCAAGCAGTCTCTGGCAGATAAAAAATTGTCAGTTGCTCCCTCACAGTCCTTCAGTCATTTGAGGGATGTCGAAGAGCCAGCGGACTTTGGCTGTCTCAAATGGCTTAGGGCCTGTAGAGAGAACCGCACAATACAATCATGTGACTTGTTTGGCGTGTGTAGAGTATGGTCTACTTCTTCTCTCTGTTTAAAGGATAATTAAGCTTTTATTTTAAAATTACTCTAAGCAGCACACAAAATAACATAACTTTATCCCTGCATTCAGATTTATTTTATTTCTTTATCAAAAGCAGATTAACTTCAGCTCTTTTAGTTACTTTTTGTCTAGCAAGAAGCTCCACCCCTTTTCTTTTCTAAACTCTCTTTCTCTCTCTGACTGTGAATACCTCATGGGCATGTTCATTGCCTCTGCTTCAATGGAAATCAATCAGGGATGCACAGTCAGAGAGACTGCTCAGACAGGAAAAGGGGTGGAACTTCAGACTAGACAAAGAAGTAGCTACAAGGTCTGCAGTTGAATTGCCTGTAATAGACATACAAAATAAACCTGTGAGAGTGTGAGAAAGGTAGGATAGTTTGGAGACTGTTTATAGTAATTTTAGAGATAGAAAAAAGGTTTACTCTTTATTTAAAGAGACTGGAATAATATGTAAATTTACAACTAGTTGATAACATTTTCCCCATCCACGATTATTCACAAAGTATGAAATAGTAAACTCCCAGGTGGTTTTATCTCACATTTTCATAATTATTGTATTTAGCATAAAAGGTCAATATACCGTTTTTAAAAAAAATAAAGTTATTAAACATGAGCTGGAGAGCGTGCAGAGAAGTGCAACTAAACTAGGAATGAAAGATTTAAATTATGAGGGTAGATTGTCAAAGTTGTGGTTGTTCTCTTTGGAGAAAATACACTTGGAAGGGGAAATGATTACTCTTTAGAAGTACATTGGAGGGCATTATGGACAGCATGCTCGAGACCTATTTATAACATGGATCATTGGACCAGAGGCCACCATTTAAAGGGGAAAGAAACCTAGTCGGCGCAAACCCCCCACCCCCCCTCCCGTTTGTTGCCCACCCTCCCTCCTCCCCCCTGGCCTACCCGTCCCGCTGGGCAAATGCCCCTAACTTGTTACTTACCCTTCTGCGCAGGTCCAGTCCAGGGAGTTCACAGACGACATCTTCTTCAACGCGATCTTCTTCCTGCTTTGAACGGCGTTTTGGCGCATGCGCAGTAGGATCATTTCGCCGGTACGGATCTACTGCGCATGCACCAAAAGTTACGCACATGCGCAGTAGATCGTACCGGCAAAATGATCCTACTGCGCATGCGCCGTTCAAAGCAGGAAGAAGATCGCGTGGAAGAAGATGTTATCTGTGAACTCCCTGGACTGGACCTGCGCAGAAGGGTAAGTAACAAGTTAGGGGCATTTGCCCAGCGGGACAGGTAGGCCAGGGGGCAGGAGCGAGGGTGGGCAACAAACGGGAGGGGGGTGAAGCAACGTAGGTGGTTCTTTACGGTGTCTGCAGTGAGGTTGTGGAATGCACTTCCTGATGATGTTGTGATGGCTCATTCTGTTAATGCCTTTAAAGTGGACCTGTCACCCAGACATAACAAGCTGTATAATAAAAGCATTCTTGGAGTCTGGTAAGTTAATATCAATGTATCGGCTTTATTTTGCGCTTTTTAAAATTACAAAGGAGGGGATTTTTTAAAAAGCGCAAAATAAAGCCGATACATTGATATTAACTTACCAGACTCCAAGAATGCTTTGATCAGCGCTCTGCAACGGTAACAGAGGTATGATGTAGTAGCCGGTCAGAAGGAGCCGATACATCGCGAGAGCTGCGGCTTAGCAGGAGCTGGCGTGCATGGGAAGCGCTCCGTCATTGCCACATCGCCTTTTCTTTGTATAATAAAAGACCCTTTCAAATGAATAAAAAAATAATTTGGATTTCATGTGTTCATAGCTGTTGTAAACTCATTTAAAAATCTCAGCTGTCAATCAGATATTGGCTGCCCCTCCTCTATGCCTTAGGCATAGAGGCGGGGCAAGCAATTACTTTCACTTTCCATTCAGCACTTTCTAGATGTCACTGCTGTCCCCCCCATTCCCCCAGTTCTCTTAACAATTTATTTGTGTAGCCAGTGCATGGGGATGGACATCAGGTCCCCCATTCTGGTGCACAAATAAGATTCTGATGTGATGCAAGGTTTGCCTTAATAACAGTATCCACAAAATGGCTTCTGCCTGCTTGCTAACAAGATTCAAATAATTTATACAGTGTAATTAAAGTTAATTTTGCTTGACTAACATGATAAAATAGGATTTGGAATTTTTTTTTGGTTGACGGGTCTCCTTTAAGAGTAGCTTGGATGATTTCCAAGCATAATATCCAAGGCTATAGTGATTTCAAAATTTACAATTAATATAGATATTGGTACAGTATATATAGTTAACTTAAAAACACAAGATTCATTTGTCAGCTGCATCATAAATCCCTTGTAGAGGTAAATAGCCATTTCAAAGAAGTGTGATTTTCATTAGTTAGGAGCTTCAAGTAGATGCTTCTTCTGCAAAGCAAAATCTATAATAAAACAAACAAGATGTCAATTTGCTGAACATGTCAGAGTGAAATTTTAAAAGTGCTAGTAAATAAAAATAATGATACAGTTCATGAATGGTTTAGACTATAATGTATAATCAAATAAGTATAACTTGTTTGCAATACCACAGTTGAAATAACAGATTTATAATAAAGTGTCTGTACTATATTTTTTATTTGTTTTGACGTGTATTGTTTAGAGAATATGATAACACAGTAAGCAAGTCCCTTTAAAACAATATTCAAGCAGAGACAATTACTATATAAACATTAGTCCCAGATTTATAGTAACAGATTACACATTTCAGTGATGTTTTGCATTATTTTTTTTGGCAAATGTTTATTTTTGCTCATTCAAAATGTGATTTTATTATATCTGTGGTTGTGCTGAAAACCAGAATTCTGAACCCCTATCTTGTCTAATGAAAATGTGTACATAAAATTTACTTGGTACTTCTCCCTAATGAATTCCTATTTAGTTCTGTCTTTTATTTATTTATTTTTTAAATTTAAGATCACCTACTGTGGCCTTTCTAAAGCTAGCCATACATTATAAGAACTGCTCATTTAAAACAAGTGGAAATTTTCCCAATATGCTCACCTATGATGGAGATACAGGCTGTTGGGCCAAATACTACATCAACAAGTCAATGAGGCAGATTTACTAAAGGGCAAAGTGGCAGAGATCTAAATGAACTCAAAAGTTATTTCAGAAACATTATTTTTTAACATTTAACAACTACTAGCCACTTTTGCATTTTCGAAACAGCTAGAGATCTATGGGGATGTGATTGCGTCTCTGACTAGTCATGATGCATGAGCACTGCAGACAACTCCATCCACCAAGCTTCACTGATTTGTTTATTGTGAACAAATCTTATAAATCACATCAGACAGCAACGGATTTACTGAACTGATTTGGCAGAAAGATAGTCAAAGCCTTACTTTTGGTACAGCTTGGTGCTGCTCTTTTGTCTGTTGATTTGTCTTGTAGAATATCACTGTAACACCTATTTGGGCTGCATAGCACACAAATAGTTAAACTGTCCAGCTAGCAGTAGAAGCATGGGTTACACTGCGACTCACACAACAGGGTCAGGGCCTTCGCCATGTGGAAGTGTTCCCTCTATGGTGTAGTGCAACTACATCCCCCAGGCTACTGTGCATACAACAAAAGATGGGTGCCAGGAGGTTCTTGCAGTAAAACAGAAACGGTTTATTTAACTATGCACAAGGCAAGTGACCACAGGTTTAGTACTCACACAAGAGCTGAGGCAATAGCACATTTCTCACACAGAGCTGCAGGCATTAGGCATTTCTCACAGAGGAAAGGTCTCCATTGGGCATTTGCAGAATACACACTCATTCCCTCCTGGAAGTTGTCAGGAAAGCAGCTTCTACCCTACAGTCCCTCTTCACTGAGGTCCCTGACTGGAGGCAACACATAAAGCCTCTGGGAAGCTACTCCCTTACTGCAAATCCTTGTTGGAGCTTCAGCTGCTCTTTCTCTCTAACCTCTCTGCCTTTCTCTCCTAGAGAGACTATTACAAGTCTGCCCTAGTGTAACTATTCCTCATTCACGGGGTTACCTGGTCCCCGACTTCTTCTCCAAAGCACATGGGCCTTTCTGGGCCTAGCTGTACCCAGGCTTCCCTGAGCACACCCAGCTGGATCACCATCCACAGGCCAAAGAGGAAGTGGCCACTCCCTACACACACACTATATAGCAGTGTAGCAGGGGAGTGTCATTCTCTCCTGGCAGATCACTCTAAGAAAAAGGTGGGGGCCTTAAAGCTGCAGGGCAGATTAACCCATAGGGGCCCCTACATCACTCATTGGATAACAAATAAAAAAAAATCTAATAAGGCTTTGTTTTATTCTCATGAATTTGGCAAATATATATTCAAGGTTGAATTATAGATAATATTATTCCAAGGAAAAAAAAACTAACGGAAGACAGAACAATGGATTTCAGTTACAATAAAATAGAAACAGGCACAGCTTAAATCCATTTAATCTGTAATATATGGTTAATAAGTCTGTTTTATGAATATGTTTAGCTATTTATTAAATAGCTTTTTATATTTAAATGATTACTGAGCTCTATTCTACTACAAGCAGCTCAGTCATTCTGGGTGGCAGTTGGACATTGAATGTTACTTATTTACCCCTGGTACAAGCAGCTGCTCTTGCGATCATACAGAGGCTTCAAAGGAAACACTTTGGGTTGGAGAACAAATGAAAAATCTAAAAAAAACAGTAGTTTTTGGTGAAACCTATACATTAAACATAGGCTATAGTGTGGGATAACGCTGGAATTATTTTTACTTTCTTGAAGCACATTATTGCATACAGAATGGCAAATGTTACTATATTATCATGTCTTTATTTTTGGAACACGTAATTACATGTCTGTAAAGCAGTATATACTATGAAATAAACAGATGAGAGGGGTTTTTTTAAGTTTTTTTTTTGCTGTACAAAAGCCATGTTATATATGCAGGCATACTGTGTTACCATTATAATATGAGTCAGCCATGTCATAATTTAGCTGTTTGCTTTTGTGAAGGCTGTTGTTTCTCGACTACCACAGCTGTATCTGTGATTGATTTATGATCCTAACCTATGTTATTATATTTTTTTTACCTGTTGTGAATCTTGCATATTAGCATTTGTGAGACTGGAGATGAAGTGTGCCTGTTGTATTAAGTAGATTTTAAAAGTCTCTGTTGAGCTGATAAAAGGCAGGAGTTATAGGAGTGTGTAGGAAATGAATATGCTTTTCGGTGTTGCCTGTGAGAAGAATGACAAATAATGCTAAGCAGAATCCATAGAGTGAAATCCAATACACACTTAGATCAATATTGCATTTAGATTCTTCTTTGCTCTGATTAGTAGCTAGTGGAAGCTGTCGTATCCAGCTGCAATGCACTTGAACTGTCACTTTCAGTATTGTAAATGATTGCATTTATTCAAAAAGTCATTGGATCTACCTGGATTTTTTTTTTTTTTTAATGTTTGTTTGTTTTCATGCATTTTACAACCTAACTGCTCATGATTGGTACATTACCTTGTTAGCTGGCTGAATAAATGGTCCAGTGAATGATTATACATAATGCATCTGTGGTCATAAGTAACACATTTCTATTAGGGGAATGTAATACTGTATGCTTTGCTAGGATTGTTTGCATCCTTTTTGACACCTCAACACAAAGTCTGTGAACATGCGTAGTGTATGTAATAAAATTTCGCAATGGCAAATATTTTTTGCAACAAAATATTTAACGAAACTCCAGAGCAGGCGTTAATGCTAACCTTTGCTTAGCAATAATGAGCAATGTAATATTTGGCAGCAAATAATTTTACATTGCAAGCAGTGCTAGACTAAAAAAATGCCACTTTAAACAATGCTTGCAATTTTAATTACACCCCCCCCCCCCTTAAACATCTACAGGGCTTCCATTGCAGTAGAGATTCTTTTGGTAACACACAGGAAAATCTTTAAAATATCATGAGCAAGGGGGCGTGGCCTAAGCACGCAATGCAGTAGCAGCTCTTTCACAGCACCTCCCAGGACAGCTTTTCAAACAATCGATCCAGACTCTTCAAATGGAGTTAAATACCACATAATTCACTACCAGTGGTACTGGATTGACTTCCAGCATGGGCAGATTTAAAAAGAAGGTGTAACTGGAGTTAGCCACACACTGAGAAGTGGGTATGGTGGAAACCCAGGGGGATACCCATAAACAATAGGAGAAGGTATAGTGATATTGCAGGTTTAATGGCAACAAAAGAAACAGGAATAGGCCAAAAATCAAATACAAGGTCTAGACAAAGTCATTACCAGTAAATCAGGAGGGCAAGGAATGCTGGAACAAGAACACCGGAACAAGGATTTCAGGAATACAGGAACAAGGAACGCAGATCATGCAGGTACAAACAAAATACATTCAATGACTCAGCCCTGAGCAAGGCTCAGGGCTGGGTTTATAAAGGAATGGTGATTAGGAATGGGAGACTCGTGAAGGAAACGAGGTGTGTGGAGAACAGGGAGGAGACATACTGGAAACAGGCAGATATACAGGAATAAAAATGACAAGGTCAGGAACAGTCCCAAAAGCCTCCAGTGGCTCACTCTGTAAATGCAAGAGTCCTGGACAGTGTAAACCAGAGTTCGAGTCCCAGCTGATCCTTACATTACCCCCCCCCTTGAGGATCGACCACCGGGCAATCCCAAAGTCGAATGCCCCCCCATCCTTTTTAGTCCAATTACTGGGGCCTGGAATGGGGGCATCAACAGGAACAGAAGTCAGGAACCACCTCACCAGGATCAGGGACTAGAGCAGAAACATTGTCAGGATCGCAAACCAGGACAGGAGCCAGAGCAGAAACATCACATCAGACACCCGTTATGGGTTGCTGACCAGGATCACAGGAGGCACCCATTACAGGTGGCGGACCAGGAGCACAGGAGGCACCCATTACAGGTGGCGGACCAGGAGCACAGGAGGCACCCATTACAGGTGGCGGACCAGGAGCACAGGAGGCACCCATTACAGGCCAGGGCAGACAGGTCCTCAGGCCCAGAGGCCAGGGCAGACAGGTCCTCAGGCCCAGAGGCCAGGGCAGACAGGTCCTCAGGCCCAGAGGCCAGGGCAGACAGGCCCGGAGGCCAGGGCAGACAGGCCCGGAGGCCAGGGCAGACAGGCCCGGAGGCCAGGGCAGACAGGCCCGGAGGCCAGGGCAGGTCCAAAGGCCAGGGCAGAAAGGTCCGAAGGCCAGGGCAGAAAAGTCCGAAGGCCAGGGCAGAAAGGTCAGAAGGCCCGAAGGCCAGGGCAGAAAGGTCCGAAGGCCAGGGCAGAAAGTGGCTGGGAAGCCGGCACGGGAACAGACACTGGCTGGGAAGCCAGCACGGGAACAGACACTTGCTGGGAAGCCGGCAACGAGGCAGGAGACTGGAGAGTTGGCACAAAGACAGGAACTGCAGCAGAGTTTTGCTGAACTGCATCTAGAGTGTTGGAGAGCGAATGCAGACTTTGAAGGATGTAGTCCTGCTTCCCCTCACGTACCTCTAGGCAATGAAGGAGGGTGGAGATTAGCATCTCATTGGTCAGAGGAACAGCAGTAACGTGACCTTCAGCCTCCTCCTCCCCACCCCAAGGGAGTTGTAGTTCAACAACGGAAACAGAAGGCATGGAAGGCTTTCCCAAAAGCATCCTGCAGTTTGGCTGAGTCATTCTGTAACGCTCACAGTGGGGAGCTACTGTAACTGGAGTTAGCCAGACACTGAGAAGTGGGTATGGTGGAAACCCAGGGGGATACCCATAAACAATTGGAGAAGGCATAGTGGTATTGCAGGTTTAATGGTAACAAAAGAAAACAGGAACAGGCCAAAAATCAAATACAAGGGCAAGACAAAGTCATTACCAGTAAATCAGGAGGGCAAGGAATGCTGGAACAAGAACACTGGAACAAGGAACACAGATCATCCAGGCACAAACAAAATACATTCAATGACTCAGGGTGGGTTTAAAAAGGGATGGCGATTAAAAATGGGAGACACATGAAGGAAACGAGGTGGGTGGAGAACAGGGAGGAGACATACTGGGAACAGGCAGATATACAGGAACAACAATGACAAGGTCAGAACCAGCCCCAAGAGCCTCCAGTGGCTCACTCTGTAAATGCAAGAGTCCTGGACAGTGTAAACCAGAGTTCAAGTCCTGGCTAATCCTGACAATATAAAAGAATCAGCTAAAGTTCTAAAGTTGGAAAAGAGACTAAACATAACTTTAACCCATGCAGAGTGGATACAAATATTCTCCATTCCTACTAAAGTCTCCAAATGTATCACCCACCTAAAGACCCCAAGGAAAATCCTGTACGATTGGTATATGACTCCAAATAAACTACTTCGCATTTGGAGAGGCTGTCATCAGAAAGGAGATATGCTACATATATGGTGGGAGTGTCCCAAACTTCACCAATTTTGGATACAACTGGAGTCTTAAAAATCTAAAAATAGATGGAAAAAAAATCTAAAAATAGATGGAACCTACAAATCCAATTTACCTCTGAAGTAATAATAATGGGTCTTATTCAACCGAACATTCCAAAAGAGTTCCATACAATCATATAATGCATCATTTTTGCAGCTAGACAACAAGGAAATGGAAGTCTGCAGAAATTCCTTCAGTTCAACAAATTGTCAAGGAATTGGACTTACATTACCAATATGAAAAATAGCAGCATTGGCTACTAATAATGTAGGGACATTTTACAAGAATTGAGATTATTGGTCTAATATAAGACACACAAATGTGATATAAGAGCTATGTTCTGAATGTATCCTAGGAACACATAACCCCTTCCCCCTCTATAATTTTATTTTGTATCCTCTCTATTATTTTCATTATTGTTATTATTTGTTGTGAGCAATAGCTCTACTGTTTAACATGTCATGAAACTCAATAAAGAAATACATTGACAAAAAAAATATCATGAGCAAAAGTCATTTTTACTTCATTTCTTTCATAGCGATATATGATACATAATGCAGTCCCTTGATTTGACATTTTCTCTGATTTAAAAATGTTTTCTGGACCCCTTAAAATGTAAAATGGGGGCTCTGCTGTATTTGTAAATGTAATTTCATTGAAAATCAGAAAACACCATTTTGTCGTAGTCAAGATTTATTAAACCCAGATGCTGCTAAAAGTATGATTAAAAAAATTACTCCATCTCAAACCTGTAGAAGTCAATGGCAGATATCCGTTTTACAATTGGAAGATATGATCTGCACTGGATTTTGTACTATAATCAGAATAATTTGTGGGAGATTTTTTTTTGAGTCAATTTATTGATAAAAGGGTAATAATGTGGCTGGGATTTTGGTCAAAATGGGTTTAATAAAATAATGAGAACATTTTGGATTTTAGCAAATAACCCATAGAATTTTGCCATGCATTTTGTTTAGCTGGAAAAGCTTTTTCTCAGGAGAAAAAAATTGAAAAAATACCCATTGATTCCAATGCATTTTGTGCAAGAAGAAAACACACATTGATATCAATGCATTTCAAGTGAGAAAAAGCACCAATTGACTCCAGTGCATTTAGCACAAAAAAATATAATTGACTCCAATATTACGTTTCGCCATTTTGTGAATTTCTCACTATTTTGTGAATTTTTGGGCAAAGATAAAGTGTCAGTTTTACTCAATACTAGGGTGCAAACTGCAAAAAAATATGACTGCAATGTTTCCTGTACCTTTTTGTTCATTCCTGCACTTTTCTGGATTGTTTCAGGTGTTTTCACTCTAAAATTGAGCACAGAGCCATTTGCGTGACCCATGATTACAAAGCTGCAGTGCTGCAGCATTAAGGGACAGGCTAGGTTTAAAATGCCATTATATCACTCTAACATACGGTTTTAATCCAATGTCCTTCAGCTTTTAAGACAAATTTTGTCAGAGTAAACTCATAGGAATGAAATTGGTAAAATGGGTATTATTTGAAAAGAATTTTACTGGATATAAGTGGGAACATTGTATCTGAATCACATATTCTCCTGACATGGGAATTGACATGATTAGCTCATGATTTTCTTGAAGCTGTCAACATGAATGCAGGGTTGTTCTGCTTATACAGATGAGCACTGAAGGATATTTGAAGGACAAACACATTTTTACCTCAAAGTACAAAATCAATGATAATTGAAATAAGAGAAATAATTGTTTTCCTACTATAAAATAACACATACGTCAGTTTCTATTCACATGTAGGGTCTGCAAATATGCTTTTAGTTGACAGGAGATACACTGTATTTGTACAGCCCTTTTACAAATTCCAATATACCCAGATATTTTTCAACGATAAGCAGTGATGCATCACTAAAATGTAAGCTCCCATGCCTCATTGAGAACAGGGGTTCACACCAGCTCCCATGATGACAGTAGGTACTTAATAGGTTACATATCTAGTTTGTTAAACTTGTCATCTCGACTGTTCACACACGACTATTTCCTAATGTAGGATGCTTTTTGTTAGTGCTACTTTTCTTTCACCCTCCACCCTCCACTTGTCAAAAACAAGCTTCAAGTTAGTTTTGTCAAGGTCATCAGTTACAACATTTTTATGGTTCTAAAAACAGGACAGTGCAGAAGATGAATTTCCACATCAGTTTGGAATGATTTAATCATTAATTTCCTAGCTAAAGTTAGGCTGAGCTCTAAATGTTAAAACAATCAACAATCGTATTATTCTTTTCAGATAAGATGTATTAATGTGTTTTTAAGTTAAAGGAGAACTAAAGCTTAACTAAAGAAATAGCTAGGAATGTTGTACATTATATTTTGGGCTTCTGTACCAGCCCAAGGCAACCACTGCCCTTTAGTAGTAAAGATGTGTCTCCAAATATGCCCCAGTATCTTCCCATCTTCTTTTCTGCTGATTCACTGCACATGCTGCTGTTACTTACTGAGCTTAGGGACCCACTCACATTATATAGTACACATATAATAGAAATGTCCCAATATAAGGCTGATAAGTAAATAATACAGATAATTACTACATGGCAGCACAGAAACCAGTGCAATTAGCATCAGAATGTATTAATCAGCCCTGTTGCATCAGCTTATATTACAGGCCAACCTAATTTTCTGCTTGATAATTTGTGATGACCCCTTAGCTTAACTTCTCAACAGCTGCTCAGAGCCCACTGAGCATGTGAGTGTCACAGACACTTTCCAAGATGGTGACCCCCTGTGCGAAGTTTGAAGTCCTGAATCATTGCTGCAATTGAGAAGCTGAAACGTTAGGCTGGTGCAAAAAATTCAGTATATCAAATATGCACTTTTTAGCCATATTCATTGTTAGAGTTTACTTCTCCTTTAAGTCTGACTCAGTATCTGCCCATCCATAGTATGCTATAAATGTGCCTTTATGCATGAAAAAGCTGATATAGTGTATTATTAAGACTATATTCTGTGTATTTCTCTGTAATTGATGGGTGGACTGAATAAATGTCAAACCGATTTTTTATACTACTGCATACACGTTTTCTCATAATTCTCCTACTGGAGAACTTAAAAAACATGTACCAATATTTTTTTTTTTGTACGAAATGAGAAATCTTTTATACCACTCCATATTTGGGTGTTTAGCGAATACAGGCAGTAGTGATTGTTATCTGTACACAGATTGCCTCTTCTATTTAGCCTGTCACTCTCCACAGGAGGATCGTGCTCAAGGGAAAAGTAATATCACAACACAAGGTCATTTTAAAGGGCAATCTAAAGCCATATTCTCATATAAAAATAAGTATCGGTGAAGGATTATCAAAAATATCTTGGCTTAAATTAGAACGTATAGTAGTAATAGCTTTGAGATTCACTGGTAAAGAAGTTTTAACTTAATTTCACTAATTGGATGAATTAATGGCAGTGACATATTCATTAAGCTTGTAAAATATGTGCCTGTTCCCATAAAAACTTTGTCCGACATTATAGCATTATTATTGGATGCTAAAGTAAAAATAACTCATTGGAATAACAAGGGTGTTTATGGGCAAATATGCGAGTTGTGTTGAGAATGGTGGTGGTTGTGGGTTATACTTCCACTTTGGGTTGTTATCTAACCCACTTAAACAAGATGCATATTGATTACATATTCATCAAGATTGATCACCATTTAATTATAATGCATAATTTAGACTACTCATTCAAAACCAAAGGACCGCTCAAAGCTCACCTTCCCTAAGGCTGTTCCATATGTTCCCTGTCGGGTGCTCTGTCCGCAGCACCCGAAGACAGAGCACCCGACAGGAAACCAAAAAATTGGAGGACACTGCAGGAGTATGCAATTAACCTGCTTTCCATTTGATCAGAGTGCTGTCCAATTATTTGGTTTTTTATGTGGATGATGCTGCAGACAGAGCACCCGACAGGGAACATATGGGCTATGCTGTGCAGCCATGCAGGATGCATCTAAATGAAATGCGAATAGGTAATGTGGCATGTGATGTGGCTGTACATTGCTGTTAATTAACCCCATGTCATTAGGGTCATAATAATAATCGAGTCTTAGATTTTTTTGAAATGTATTGATCACCCTAAATGGTGATATAAAATAAAAGGGGCATAAAGCATAGTCTGAAACGGACTCACACCACAATGTTCTTACATTTTTGTATTATGCACCACAAGTAGCACTACAGCGTTAGGTCTATGTGCTTCATTATGGCTTCCCCATGAATACAGTTCTGTCTGGATTCCCAGCACTGTATTCATTAAGGTCGGGGAGGGGTAGGCATATAGGCTTCCCTGATCCTGCCCTTACCTACCCCTAACTTGTATGTCATTCAAGTGCTGGGCTCTGCCATTCAATGTCGCTCAAGAATCTGCAAATGGTCCAGAATTTATCACCTGTATAAGGTGCAAGTTAGGGAACAAGTGGTGGTGGGGTAGGAGACACCTACAGGCCTCTCCCACCCTGCCCTTAATGAACACATAAATGAACACATATATATCCTGGATGCAAGTGCTGAAATATTGATGCTTTGATCCCCAAAAGTAAAATTTTCTTTAGGGCTCTTACTCACGAGCGGTTGTAGCTGCGCTCCCCTGCGTTCCGTTTTTCTGCGTTCAGCCGCAGGGGAGCGCAGGACTAGACGCATTACTTTTTCCAATGGGGCTGTACTCAGGCACGTGTAGGCGTCGGACGCAGGTTGAGACGCAACATGCTGCATTTTTCCTGCTTTCGACGCCTACACGTGCCTGTGTGAGTACAACCCCATTGGAAAAAATTTAATGCGTCTATTCATGCGCTCCCCTGCGGCTGAACGCAGAAAAACGGAATGCAGGGGAGCGCAGCTACAACCGCTCGTGAGTAAGAGCCTTTACTCTGGGCTTAATAAGCAGCAACATTGTGCATTTTCTTGGTGTTTTCAAAGTAAATCAGTGATGGTATCCTGAATGCCTTTCCTTGTAAATCTTGCTGCTTTAACGGCTCAAAGGTAAATTCATGTGAATGCATTTGTGTATTCCTAGCCTACACAAAGGCAATTATTTCCTAGCAAGAATGAATAAATAAAAGTAAACAAAATAGATTGAACAAGCAGGGGGAAAATGATGAAAACATATCCATGTAAATGTAAAAATGACAAAATAATCCTCTGAAATATGTCAACAGAGAAGTGCAAATATTCATAAAAATACTCTCTAGAGGAAAAATGTGTTAATCGGTTAATATGTATTAATTCACACTGATGGATGGCTTTGACTACATATGTGGTGTTAAATGCAATCAGACCTCTTCTGCAAGCAATTTATTCAGAACAAATTAGCTTTCCTGTGCTTTAGTCAAACTAATTATACACTTAACATGACAAGATTTAAAAACATGGCATGCAAAGGAAAAGGGGAAAAAATAAAATCCAGTTGTAAATAAATACGTTTTAACTGTTGGGGTACGGTCACATGCCAGGAAAACAATTTATTATCCACACTAAAAGGGCCTGAACAGCTACTGGAAAAAATCTGAATATCCTCATCAGGGGTGCTTCGCCAATGAGGCGAGTTGAGGCTGTCGCCTCAGGCAGCAGCGCCCCACTAGGTACCAGGGGCGGCAAAAATGCTGCTTCTGGTACTTTAAGAGCAAATTTCTGAGGGAGGGGGGGCAGCAGAAATTGCTGCTGCCTCAGGCGGCGGAGGGGCCAGGATAGCCCCTGATCTGGATAACAGATCTTTATGTAATTTGGATCTTCATATCTTAAGTCTTCTAGAAAATCATGTGAAAATTAAATAAACCCAATAACCTGGATTTGCTTTCAATAAGGATTAATTATATCTTAGTTTGCATCAAGTACAAGGTACTGTTTTCTTATTACAGAGAAAAAAGAAATTTAAAATGTGGAGTATTTGATTACAATGGAGTCTATGGGAGACAGCCTTTCCGTAATTCTGAGCTTCTGGATAATGGGTTTCTGGATAACAGAACCCATAACTGTACTATATATCATTGTATAGAATATATATAAAATATATTAAAGGTAGGGGCTCAGCAAAGGTACACAATACTAAGGGGCACATTTACTATTGGTCGAATATCAAGGCTTAATTAACCCTCGATAGTCGACCCTCGAAGTAAAATCCTTCGACTTTGAATAATAATAATAATAATTATATATAGAGAGTTTTTTAGAAAGATGTGAAATTATTAAACTTGGAAGATTACTATAAGTGTTGCATAGAGTATGGTTTTTTAGGTAGGGGCTCAGCAAAGGTACACAATACTAAGGGGCACACTTACTATTGGTCGAATATTAATTAACCCTCGATATTCAACCCTCGAAGTAAAATCCTTCGACTTCGAATATCGAAGTCGAAGGATTTACCGCAAATGCTTCGAGCGAACGATCAAAGGAAAAATCGTTCGATCGAATGATAAAATCCTTCGAATCTGAGGATTCTCATTTTTTAGTTTGAATCGTTCGATTCGAAGTCGTAGTCGAAGTAGCCAATTCGATGGTCGAAGTAGCCAAAAAAAACTTCGAAATTCCAAGTATTTTTCATTCTAAT
This sequence comes from Xenopus laevis, assembly GCF_017654675.1. Classification (NCBI taxonomy): domain Eukaryota; kingdom Metazoa; phylum Chordata; class Amphibia; order Anura; family Pipidae; genus Xenopus; species Xenopus laevis. The sequence goes on along the minus strand of NC_054382.1, from coordinate 49,066,521 downwards.
CCTTCACTCGAGCTAAGTAAATGTGCCCCTAATTGTTATACTGAATTTCAGCCTGAAGAAGAATGTCTTAGTGCTAAGGATCCACAGATTAATTACAGATTCAGTAGAACTCATGAGAATATTATCTGCCAGGGCTACAGTATGACAGCCATTCTGCTCTAAGACCATAGTCACATGTGGCATAGGGTTGACTTCTCTCTGCCTGGGTTTTGTAGGCAGGCAGAGAGAAGCAATTCCATACTCATCTGCAGCTTCCTCTAGCTACAATGGCAGGCACAGTGATGGCCTGAATGTGGCTACATGGAGTGGAAACAACCCCATATAGGCAGAGAGAAGCGTGTAGCTGCCCGCCCAAGCCAATCTAACATTTGAACTGCATAATTCATTGTGACTGTTAATATAAGAGATGTCTATAGCAACTTAGCGCTAGTTTGCAGTACAGAACAATATATACCTCTATACGCTCTGTTGTATGGCAAGCAGAAAAGTTATTTCTGCTGTTAAAGTTCATTTGTGTGTAGAGTAACAGCCAGCAGCTATAATATAGCCAGCTAAGCACAAGACATTACAGGGTTAATTTGAGTACTCCAGCCACCTGACAGTGTAGTCCAATCAGAACCCAGCCTCACTCTGAGATCTTCTAGAATCTAGCCAGACATGCCAGCAGCCATCTTAGAGACAGAATCTTCAGAGAGCATGCCAGAGTAGAGAAACTGCCCTTAAGATCCTATGAGGTGAAAATAGGTGAGCTATCTTTGTTTATGTGTACTGATTAATGCTGCTAATGACAATGTTAGTGATTATATGTTAGAATATATACTAAATACTCCTTTTGTATGTTTGCCCCTAGTTCTACCACATTCTACGCGTACTTACTGCACTTATATCGCACCAATATTGCTAAAATTCATCATCTTTGTTCCTGATTCTCTATCCTGATGATGTTACCAATAAAGAAAGTTATTTTGGTTCCTTTGTGTTTTACTGATATTTAACTCTTTCAAGTCAAAATGTCTGTTTATAGTGATTCAATGCCATTGTTAGTGGGTGAAGCTTTAATTAGTGAGAGATATTCCCTACAACAGAAGGTATTAGAGTTGAGGGAAACCTTAAAGTCAGAGACAGATCCTGAAGAGATAGAAAGGATAAATCGTGACATAAAAAAGTACCTGTCTAAGATAGAGAATTTAGAAGCTGAGCTTAGGGAGTCTCAAGCAGTCTCAGAACAGATAAGCCAGTCATCTCGTGAGAGAAGACCTACCCCAAAAATGCTAGAATATATGCAACAAGAGGCTGCACAAAGAGAAAGGAAATTCAACCAAATGTAAATAAAATGGAAAACGCATACCAATGAGGTTCGCATGAAGCTAAAACAAGAGTGTGCAGAGGATGAATTATCCAACATGATGGATGCTGTAGAGAAGCATGAGTTAGATATGAAGACAATATATGATGAGCTAAGGTCATACACAGCACCCTCCCAGGACATTAAGAGGAAGATCGACACATGCACTGCAATAACAGCAGATTTATTAGGGCTTATGAGAATACGATCAATTGAAACCGACTTTGATGTAGAGACAGAGAGGACAAGGCTACTAGAGCTTTATAAAAGGGATTATGCAAAGTCTGTATATGGATCTACAGTTTCAAGAGTAGCATCTTCTAGCAAACATTCTAGCCACTCATCTAAGTGCACAAGCGAGCGATAAAGTTAATGCGCAGAATCACCAAAGCACAAGCAACACAATCGCTCAGCAGAGGGGCTTAATGCTATCCTGCCTCTCCCATCCACGCCCCCTCCTCTGCTGCCTTCTCTCTGCACACACGCCCCTGGGAGCCGACAAAAAGGAAGATGTGGGTGGTACAGAGTGCAACGGGGTTGTTCACCTTTGTTATGTGCTACACATAATACTCTAGAAAGCATCCCCCCCCACCAGTTTGATAAAGCAACTTTGGGTATGATTTTAGACACAAGTAGCTGCATGTGAAAACATACCTGAATCTGCAAACTTTTCAAGAAGGCACCGCTGGAAGATTTGGAGTAGGTGGAGCATCATTCCCTAGGCAGTGTGGGGAGCGTGATGACATCAGTACTGGCATTCTCTTTACCCTACTCTCATTGGACATACGCAGACCTTTTCTATTACGTGAATACATCCAGCTTCACTTGCTATCATACTGCTAATAATGTGTGAATGCAAATTCTACCGCAAGATTAAACTAAAATTAAAAGCCCGACAGCTCTGCTTACTTACACACTTATCTGGATGTGCCCCCTCCCTCTTTCCCCACAGCATATATACACGGGCCAAAGAATGTGTCTGCTTAGCGCCTGCTCTTTAATGATGGATCGCTTTGTCAAGAAATTTACGACTCCTTTTTCTCAGCTATTTGCCTCACCCAGCATGTATCGCTGAAAACACCAGAATGCACAGTTCACGAACATTACAAACTCTTGTTAAGACAGAGAATAAATTGTATGAGAGATATGATAATAGCATAACAGCAGTGTTATCTATAGCACCAGTGACAGCATGCAGACTATAGGTAGTAAGCGATGTGAACCAATGGGAAGAAGGTCATGCAAATTAGCTGACATGCGCAGAAAATGTTGAAGCTTTTACTGCCTGGTTCTCAGCTCTGTGTAGTGTTTCTGCACGATGACGTAGTTCTGTCTAAAAAGGGAACGGCGACACCCTGCCCCAGGTGCCTATGCTAAGAGTTGCCATAGAGAGAAACTGAAAATTCTCAGGTAATTATCTGAACAATGCTGAAGAATTTTTAATGAACATACATTGGTCTTTTGCTTAAAATGACTTAGTCTACTGGCATATGCACATTTATGTGAAGGTGAACAGCCTCTTTAAGATGGTAGGGTGGGAGTAGGAATGCACACTAGCAGGTGTGTGCAGTATAAAGTGGTCTGTTGCAGTAGCATTCCGTGCAGAACATTAGATCATTGATCTACCTGGAATAGGTAGATCTAGCCCAGAGAGGCACAATTTAGGAAAACTTACCAGGAGCTGCTGCATTTCTCACCCTAGGCTTATACTCGAGTCAATAAGTTTTCCCAGTTTTTGTAGGTAAAATTAGGTACCTCGGCTTATACTCGGGTCGGCTTATACTCGAGTATATACGGTACCTCAGCCAAAAGAGTAGAAGCATCAGCACAACTTGCCGCTAAAAGAGCTGAGATTGAGATGGAAGCTGTTATCGAAGCACAACATCAACAATTAAAAAAGTTAAAAAACCAAAGAGACATCGAGGTCATGGAAGCTAAACTTAGAGTATATGCTGAAGAGGAAATAAAAGAAAATGGTGATAGATCCAGAGCAGTACTCCCGAGAGAACAGATCCCTGTCCTTCTATCCTCACTGAGGAAAACAAAGGGAAATCTAAGTCAGTGTGTAGTGAGAGAACAGATCCCTGTCCTTCTATCCCCACTAGTCATCATAGTGACCAAGGAAATGTTGCAGCTATTGCCCAAGCAATACATGAGACAATGGTTCTTACAAGACTTCCAACTCCTGAACCAACTGTATTCTCAGGAGACCCATTGAAGTTCATAGAGTGGAGTACAAGCTTTGAAGCACTTATTGCACGTCGCTGCTCCAATCCAGCAGACAAGTTGTTCTACCTACAGAAGTATGTTAGTGGAGATGCAAAGAGGACTCTTGAAGGTAGCTTCTACAGGAAGGATGAAGAAGCCTACAAACAAGCATGGGAGAAGCTAAATGCACGGTATGGTCATCCCTTTGTAGTACAGCGAGCCTTTAGAGAAAGACTTAACAGTTGGCCAAAGATAAGCTCTAAAGAGTATGTTAGGCTTAGAGAGTATGGTGACTTCCTGCAAGCATGTAGCAACGCCATTCCTCACATAAAGGGTTTGCAAGTACTGAATGACTGTGAAAAGAAAATCAGAAAATGTTACTTAAGCTGCCTGATTGGGTGACCTCAAGATGGAATCGTCATGTAACTAAACAGTTAGACTAAGGCAAGGAGTATCCCAGTTTTGAAGAGTTATCTTCATTTGTCAATTCAGAAGCACGTATAGCATGCAATCCAGTGTCATCCCTTCACATTCTGAAACCTTTGGAAGGAAAGCCAACGAGAGAGATAAAACGTGCAAAGGCAACTTCATTTGCAGTCGATACAATGACTAAAGACCATGATAACAATGAGAGTAAGCCTAAGGTCATTGATGTACCGAATAGAGAGAAAGTACAGACAGAGAGTCACACACCTCTTCAATGCATGTTCTGTGGAGAGAATCAATACATCTACAAATGTCAACAAATGAAGGAAAGGTCTGTAGAGGAGAAGAAAAGATTCATACTGGATAACCAACTCTGTTTTGGTTGCCTAAGAAAGGGACACAGTGCCAAGGACTGTAAAAGAAGAGCCACCTGTAGCATTTGTAAAGGACGTCACCCAACCCCATTACATGAAGATCGCCCAAAAAGGGATAAACCTTCAACACTCTCAGTACTCTCATTGAGGGAGAAATCATATCCACACTATCTTGCTGTATGGTTAAAAGTGAGAGTAAGAATACCTCAATGATCATCCCAGTGTGTATCTCATCTCCAGGATCAGAAAGCAAGGAGGTACTTGCCTATGCATTACTAGACACACAAAGCAGTAACACATTTATCGATCAAGAAGTCTGTGAGAAATTGCAAGTGGCAATGGAGCCAGTGAAGCTTAAGCTCTCAACGAATATGGGAAAAGACTCATTGGAAGATAGTCAAAGAGTCACAGGACTAAAAGTCAAGGGACTTTGCTCAGATGTCACCATAGATCTACCTCCGGTCTATACAAGAGACTTCATACCCCTTGATCGTGAACACATACCTACCTGTGAAACAGCCCAAAAGTGGAAGCACCTATCAGTCATCTCTCATAAAATACCCCCTCTGAAGGAGTACCGTGTGGGGCTCCTGATAGGTTATGACTGTTCTAAAGCACTGATGCCACGACAAATAATAACAGGAGGTGATGATGAACCATATGCCATCAAAACTGATTTAGGATGGAGCATTGTTGGAGGACCACAACAGGCTGCAATCTCAAGACAAGTAACCGGGTTATGTCATCGCATATCTGTCAAGATGTCACTAACCCCAAGTCCTGCTACAGTGATCAAGATTCTTGAGTACGACTTTGCAGACACCAGCTCAAAGGAAAAGAGCATATCTCAAGAAGATATAACATTCCTACACATCTTGGAAGGAGGCATTCAGCTAAACAAACAAGGCCATCTAGAGATGCCCTTACCTTTCAAAAAACGCCCTGACCTTCCATACAATAAGAATCTTGCCTTAGTACGACTAAGATGTTTAGAGAGGAAGCTGGGCAGAGAGCCAAAGTTCAAAAGCGACTATTTCAAGTTTATGGAAGGCATCATACAAGACGGAGATGCAGAAAGAGTTGACCATCAACCAGACCTGGGGAAGGTTTGGTACATTCCACATCAAGGTGTCTATCACTCGAAGAAACCAGACAAGATAAGAGTGGTGTTTGATTGCTCAGCAAGGTATGATGGTGTTGCATTGAACGATTATCTGTTAACGGGACCAGACCTCATGAATATGCTATCTGGAGTTCTCTGTAGATTTTGGAAGTACCCCATTGCTGTCATGTGTAACATTGAAAAGATGTTCCACAGGTTTCATGTGAAAGAGGAAGATAGAGATTTCCTGAGGTTCCTATGGTGGGAGAATGGAAACACTAATACAGAGCCTAATACACTAATACAGAGCCTGTGGAATATTGCATGAAAGTTCATCTGTTTGGAGCAGCATCATCCCCAGGTTGTGCCAATTACAGTATGAAACACCTTGCCAATCAAAACTAAAGAAATTATCCATCTGCAGCAAACTTCATTAAAAAAAACTATTATGTTGACGATGGACTTGTAAGCCTGCAATCTGCTGACTCAGCAATCAAATTAGTGAAAGAAACGCAAAGGGAAATCTGCGCCTTCACAAGTTCATCTCAAACAACAGAGTGTTGGAATCCATTTGTGAATCTGAACGTGCATCATCAATGGAAAATGTAGACCTCAACTATGATGATCTTCCAGTCCAGAATGCACTTGGCCTGAGATGGGATGTGGAAAATGATGAGTTCTTCTTTAAGGTCTCTATTGAAGAGAAACCAGCAACAAGACGCAATATTCTCTCCACGGTAGCTTCTGTGTATGATCCATTGGGATTCTTAGCCCCAGTGATCCTCAGAGGAAAGGGAATACTCCAAGGACAGAAGCTAGGCTGGGATGACTCTATACCAGAAGAACTGAGGCCAAGGTGGGAGAGTTGGATTAAGGATTTACAAGATCTGCAAGGAGTCAGAATACTAAGGTGCTTTGCACCCTACAACTTTGGAAAGTATGAGAGAATCGAACTGCATCACTTCTCAGACGCTAGTTGTTACGGTTATGGCCAATGTTCCTACATCAGGGTGATAAGAGATGAAAAGGTACATTGCTCCCTTGTCATGGCAAAGACCAGAGTTGCACCTACCAATGTTCTCAGAATAGCAAGACTGGAACTAGCAGCTGCTGTAGTTTCTGCTTCAGTGAGCAAGTTCCTGAGAGACGAATTAGAGTTCAAGGTAGATGAATAGTACTTTTGGACAGACTCACAGGTGGCTCTAGGCTACATAAATAATGAAGCTCGAAGATTTCATATCTTTGTGGCAAACAGAGTTCAAAGAATTAGAGAAATTACTAATCCAGACCAGTGGTACTACATTGAGTCAGAAAGGAATCCAGCTGATCATGCTTCAAGAGGTCTTAAAGTTTCAGAAATGAAGGACTCAAATTGGTTTACAGGCCCAAAGTTCCTATGGGAAAGGGAAACAGTACCCAACAAAGATTGCCTAGAGCTATCAATGTGCGATCCTGAAGTGAAGGTCATTCAAGCCTTAACTCTCAGACAAAAATGGCATACTCCTAGGAGAAATGTTCAAATAAACGACATAGTGATCGTCAAAGAAGAGGACATACCCAGAAATCAATGGAGAATCGCTAAAGTTCTTGAAGTCCAGAAAGACAATGATGGATTGGTGAGAAGAGTGAAATTACAGATGGGAGATTCCAAATTAAGTAAGAGAGGAGAACGTCTCACCACTCCACTCATTCTAGAACGTCCTATCCAAAAATTGGTTGTTCTTATCGAAAATAATAAAGAACATTCTCAAATGCATAACAAGAAGGAAGAAGTAAAATCCCCTCATTTATGCAACCCAACTTAACAATGAATGCATAAATTAAAGGTAATTTGGTGGGAGTGTAGCTGCCCGCCCAAGCCAATCTAACATTTGAACTGCATAATTCATTGTGACTGTTAATATAAGAGAAGTTTATAGCAACATAGCGCTAGTTTGCAGTACAGAACAATATATACCTCTATACGCTCTGTTGTATGGCAAGCAGAAAAGTTATTCCTGCTGTTAAAGTTCATTTGTGTGTAGAGTAACAGCCAGCAGCTATAATATAGCCAGCTAAGCACAAGACAGTACAGGGTTAATTTGAGTACTCCAGCCACCTGACAGTCTAGTCCAATCAGAACCCAGCCTCACTCTGAGATCTTCTAGAATCTAGCCAGACATGCCAGCAGCCATCTTAGAGACAGAATCTTCAGAGAGCATGCCAGAGTAGAGAAACTGCCCTTAAGATCCTATGAGGTGAAAATAGGTGAGCTATCTTTGTTTATGTGTACTGATTAATGCTGCTGATGACAATGTTAGTGATTATATGTTAGAATATATACTAAATACTCCTTTTGTATGTTTGCCCCTAGTTCTACCACATTCTACGCGTACTTACTGCACTTATATCACACCAATATTGCTAAAATTCATCATTTTTGTTCCTGATTCTCTATCCTGATGATGTTACCAATAAAGAAAGTTATTTTTGTACCAGTGGTATGTTCTTAAAGTCTTTCAAGGATCCGAGGACAGTTACAAAGCGGACCATAAACCACATGTGACTGTGACCTAAGGTTGCTTTGTATTTTTTATCATGCAAACTCTAATCAAGCAGTAAAATTATTGAGAGTTCTGTTTTAAGGAAATTGATAAACCAATTCGTTGCTGAATGATGGACAAACAGAAAATGCAGGGTACCCATTAAGAAAACATTTTCATCTACCCCAAAGAGTGTGAAATAGACATGGAAAAATTGTATCTAGCCCCAATTCACTGGCCTTCATCACCCCCACTCCTGCAGAAACCTTTAAAGTATCTGACCCATAGATGAACAGAAGAGTTCACAGGTGCAATTTTCTGTATCTTTTGGTTTTCTTCTTGCTGGTACATTATGGGGCAGATTTATCAAAGGTCGAGGTGAATTTTTAAATGAAATAAATTTGAATTTGGAACTATTTTTTGTGTACTTCGACTATGGAAAAGTCCAAATTAGATTCGAATTTGAAAAAAAATGTAAAATTCAAATATCGAAATTTATCATGTACTGTCTCTTTAAAACTTCAACCATTTGCCATCTAAAATCTGCCGAATTGCTGTTTTAGCCTATGGGGGACCTTCTACAACCTATTTAGACCAATTGGTGGACTCTGAAAAATCTAATTTGATTGAATGCACTATTCCTTTGATTCATACAATTTGAATTCGGCCTAATACGGTTTAATTTTGGTTGGTCTTTTTGTATTCGAATTTGAAGTTTTTTCAATTCGAAATTCGACCCTTGATACTGTAAATATGCCCCTAACAGTTAAATATAACCCTGGAGGATCATCAACTGCTTATGCTCCATAAAATTTTGTGTTGGGGAACTGATCCAAAGAACCAACTGGCAAAAGGGACCACCATAGGCACAGGTCAATACACAGGAATCAATACAGAATTGTACACAGGAACAATTATATAGGTAATATTACATTTTCATTTTAAAAACATATAGCAGGTAATACTTTGTATAGAATGACTTGTTTTCAGGCTAAATTGCCATGTAAGTACAGTGTAGGATATACTGCAAGCAATCCAGTGGCCTTATGATCTTCTTGTGTATCCAGTTCTTGACCAGAGTTCAGCAACAAGAAGAAATCTGCAGTCTTTGCATCCTAACCAGTCACTATTACAATATTGTAAAACAAATAATAGATATTTTACATACTGTTTTAGTAGATGTATACAGTTTAGTGGGAGAACTAATTGTAGTGAGAAATATAATGACCGACTGATTGTTTACACTTATTTGGCTAATTTGCTTTTTCTCTTTGCCTTCCATTTAAAGTACATTTTTAGTACAGTTACAGCATGTCCAAAATATAGGCAACAGTTGCATAAGATGTGCCAGGTGTCAGGCCACATTTCTAAATGGGAATGCACTACAACTACCCAAAGTGCTCCTTAGGCAGATGGGTTTGTATCTTATAGCTGTTAAAGATAAAATAAAATTCGTTAGAATAAGACCTTGTATATAACATAAGTCAGTGGACACAGCTTATGGTTCCTATATTCTACTCCTAAACATGACCTCCAGACAGGAACAACTGTTTAATAAATTACCAATGGGAACATCTGAGCATCTAGTCCTCCATCCCACCATGCATATCTATACATATGAATAAAAAGACATCACAACTTGACTAAACCCTGGGGTTTAGAGATACTGAAATTTGCACTCCCATAACAATCCAAAATCTGTGTATGTGTTAAACCTTACAAGTCAGAATAGCTGCACTGAATTTAATTTGTTCCATTTAACACAGGGAAGTGAAGCAACCATATGTTTATAGTTGGTGTGTATACAGTATGTAATGTTCCAAATTTAAAACTACTGTGTGACCTCATATAGATACATTTTGATTAACTAATAAGCAAAGGGTTATTATGGTCTGGGGAGCCGGGCCCAAGCTTCTTAGGATACTTACATTCTTCTGTTATTCAGAATATTGTACTTCAACTAGGACTTTTGCTGCAGACACCCAATAACTAAATAAATAAAGTAGAACCCAATAACTATAAAAGTATAAATTTCTTTAAGAAAAATGACTTTGGCTATAAAATGGATTGCTTTTTATCTAATCCTCGAGTGTAACAAAAAAAAAAAAGAAGAATCTTGGACAAATTATGGATAATCAGTGTTATTGGTTATACCTTCAAAGTAGCTTTAAAGCTTTCTGATAAAGTGCCAAGAACTTTTAAGTGTCTTGTTAATGTAATATATTGAAATCCTTTATCTTCTTTCCAGTGTGTTAGCTGGCAGGCTGTATAAAAACTCTAATTTGCAAAACCCCTTATAGACTGCATGATGTTATGTCAATCTTAAATTACAGTGGTTAATCTTGTTGTTGTACAATGAATTAAAAACCCTTAAAAGTATTTTCTTGGTTGTCAAACTTAACTTTCAAAGCAAAAATTGATCAGTTCCAGGTCCCAGGATAGTGGTTTTATGGTTTCCTGCTGCTACTTGCCCACCTATTGCTTTCGGCAGGTGGCTGGCATGGCAGGTAGCCCAGTTGGTGGTGTCTTCCTGTGGGTAAGCATTCCATTTGGGATGTACAGTATATTGTTCATGTATATTAGAAAATACATTGTTTGTCATTAATGTTTGTCAGCCTACCCGCTTGATGATGCAACAGGTCTAGGTTCGAGGACTAGGAAGAGAAACCTTTTTGAACAATTAGCTGGGCTGCGTCCATTTTGACTAATCAGTGCAGCGACCAGGGTGGAGTTTTTTTTTTAACAGATTTAATTTAGGAAGACATTTTATTTCATTTTTGAAGGATTCCTGTAGATAATTATACTTTAGTATACTACTGATTGCTCTCCTATGATGTGCATCAGAGAGTTCTGAAAAGGCCATAATAAATTACCATAAAACATTTCCCTTGACGCCTTCAGTTCATATGATCTGCTGTCACTGATTATTTGTAAAACCATCAAAACAGAATACTAGTACAAAGAAGCTTTCACTCTCACATTTGAAACATGCTGTTCAAGGTCATAAAGTCTGGCATTTGTAAAGCATTTACTGTACAGTATATTAGTCAAAAGAGCCATTAATGATTAATAGACATAAAAAAAGAATACTGATGTTAATATGCAGTTAACTTATTTATCTGAATTAAAAACAGTTTTATTTATCTGAATTAAAAACAGTGTTTTTATGAAACCAATTTCATGTTGGTTTCAGGCTTTTCAGATAAGTTTGATGACCTCCCCTATGCTTCTCACTGGGGCTTAGAACCTGAATTGGGAACAGTTTGAGACCAGATAAGAATAACAGGAGTGCCAGGTATAACAGTTCAAAGGCTCCTGAATAGTAGCATGAGTCGAAATCAAAACTAAAGTCAGACTGAATGTCAGCACCAGAAAAGTCATTCAACAAGGGAAATCCAGAGAAAGAGCCAACGATCAAATTGGTAGTCAAAGTCACAAAGAATGCTTAGAGTCTATCTGAAGAAATGTTCAACTCTCATTGAGCTCTGTGTAAATTTACACACAGTGTGGGTCATTTATAACATTTGCACAGCATGTATTTATTCGCAAATGGTTTTATTGCCATGCTTCTTCCTGAACCTTAAAATACTGCACTGCTGTGGCCATCTTTCCGTTTTTTGCGATATTGCATGGACCATAGATTTTCACAAATGGCGTGCAAATGAGATGGGTGTTTCCGTGAGTGTGCCCATTGTGTCAGATTGTTGTGTGCAAAAATAGCATTGACAGTAAATTAAATTTGAAATTTGCAAAACTGTTTTGTGAATATTTTCTACACCACCAAAGTTGTGGCTTAAAAAGTAGCCTCACCCAGCTGTCTGAGATGTGGTGCTCCTGTAGCTACTTTCATACATTTAATGTGGGATTGCCCAGTGATACTCAGATTTTGGAGGGCAATTTTGAACTTCATGGCTACCGAACTGGAACTTCCCCAGATACTTAACCCTGCTACTTGTCTTCTGGGTCTCCTTGACTCCGTGATACCTAGAGTAAACACTAGATGCCTGATGAGGTTGCTCCTCTTTTACACAAAGAAGTTCGTTGCCCTGCACTGGATGGGCCCATCGCCACCATCTCTGAGTAGATGGATTGGACTGGTTAATTCACAACTGGAACTGTACAAGCTCACGTACTTAGCACGTGGATGCCCACAGAAGTTTGAGAATATTTGGAACCCTTGGCTCGAGTCGCCAGCCACCTCGGCCAACTATTGATGGATACTTTTTCAGCCGTCTGCCCTTCTCCCCACTTTCCCCTTCTTTTCTTTCCTTTCTAACTTGCTTTTCTTCCTTCTAATTTTCTGTTGTTAAAATTCAATAAAAATTAACCTTTAAAAAAAAGTTGTGGCTTAATTCAAATGCAGAGTGTACGCATAAATATTCACAATTTGTGAATTTTGCCATATTTAAAAAGCTCTTTTGGACATTCGCAGTGCAAAAGAAAATTCTGTTTGCACTCTTTTTCGGCTTTTGGGCAAATATATTTTCTGCAGGAAGTTTATAAATGAGCCCCTTCGTGCATGCCAAAGTACGTATGCAAACAGGCACTTTGAGAGAGTAAGACAAAACGTCATCCGGGTACCTCCGCATGTGCTGAGAGTGACTTACAGGCCAAACTGCCTTATAGTTGGCAAACTTGGAGCACAACCTGCAATTCTAGAAAAGACTTTCAAATACTTACACACCATAAGCAACTAAAGAAAAACCGTGGAAGTTCTCTATCACTTGATAATTCTTAATTTTGTATATTTTATGTAATGCTAACTTTGTATTGGTTGCATGACACCAATTGATACCTGAACATTTCCATAGCTGCACAGACTTTATGAGTGTGATGTTCAGCTTGTAGGAAGCTTTGATAGGATGTCCCAGAGCGTATGCCCACTAGGGCTTGATATTTAAATGTTAAAGCCCACTAATTCCTCCATGGCCTAGCCTGAATTTTTGAGTCATTGTCTGAATGTTGGATTTGTGCTTAAGGAACACTTTTTGTGCTTAGCCTTGGACATCTCTCTGCCTTGCCTTGTTATGGAAGGAGAATGACAGTATAAATGTTTGTAATCCAGTGATTGTAATGACTTATCTGATACCCCAGAGGGGTGCTCATGTTAGCAGAAAACTGCACCAGCCCGGAGTTCTTCTTAGCTTGCACCATGGAACTATCTTCTGCCTGCATGTACAGTAGAACTTTAACAGAAAAATGGCTTTTTCGTTCTATTGTGCATGTGTCTGCCCCAGGCATTAATAAAAGAAGAAGCAGGAAAAGGATCCATGGTGCTTGCTGAAAATATCCCCATGCCAGTGCAGTTTTCTGCAACAGGAGAATGGGTACACTTTCTAATTTTTTAATACTTAGAATTACAAATCAGAGATGTGCAAACTAATATATTAATTCACAAGGCAGTAAAAAAATTAAGATTTTATAGATATCCCTAGATGGTAAATGGCATTAAAGGAAAATGTGTGCAATGTGTACAATTAAATTGCATACAATTAAAATATACTTTGTGACTGCATTGCAGCTCAACTGACAACCACAAAAAAAGAATTGCGCAATTTGATTTGTGTGAAAGTGTGCAGTGTATGTAATTAAAAAATGCATCTGTGCAATAAATATTATTGAATTGTGGAATATGGATTTTTATTCTTATTTTGCCCATGATATCAAAAATATTAATTCTAAGGTCGGCTACATTTAAATCCTAGCTAATATAGGGCAGTTACAGCAAAGGTGTTGAGTTTATTCATTGATTCTCATTGCCAGATCAAAAATATAATTGCACAAGCATAGCAGCAGTTTTTTTTTTTTTTTTATATACAAACAAACCTTAGATCCTTGTTGCTTGCTATTACCAATGTATCAAAGAACTTTAAGACTTTTGTACTTAAATGTTTGTTTTCTGTACTAATTCAACACCAGTCAAAGAGTTCTCTGTTTATATCCTAATTAATAATTCCATCACAGCTTTTGCTATGGGTATGCTATCTGTATAATGTAATAGCAAATATGAGTTGTAGTGTTGTAGCAAAGATGTGTTTCCACTAAACTGAGCGATCGTGCGTACAAACAACATTTTTCATCAGTTTAGCCATGAAGAAATTTGCAGGAATATTGATTGTAGGACTACTGTTTTAAGTCAAGGTGTAAATAAGTGCATATGCACATCTTTCAATTAAACAGATGACCCTCTAAACGTCTCACTATGTTATGTGGAAACCCGTGGAAACCCGTTATCCATAAAGATCAGAATTACTGAAAGGCCATCTCCCATAGACTCCATTTTATCCAAATCTCTAAAAATGATTTCCTTTTTCTCTGTAATAATAAAACAGTACCTTGTACTTGATCCGAACTAAGATATAATAAATCCTTATTGGAACCAAAGCCAGCCTATTGGGTTTTAATGTTTACATGATTTTATAGTAGACTTAAGGTATAAAGATCGAAATTACAGAAAGATCCCTTTTTATAAACTCCCATAGACTCTAAATTTTTATATTTGTGTCACTAGGATGTGTGTAGCACGTATTCCACAGTTAGAAGAAAAGAGTAATTGCGTATTATAATACCGTCTGTTGATATTTTAGATAACTGTACTGTGTGCAATTTTTCCCTGTTTGTGTAAAGAAAAATCTTTAAATCTTGTTAAATCAACAGTTCTGATAGATATAAACTAGAAGATGTTAATTGCTGCAGACTGCTTAATATGTTGTAATGACAGTTGCGCTATGGAATTATACACACCATGCTTGAATGATGACAGCCAAGTAGCTGTCAGTGCCAGGCAGCATAAATCTGAGAAAGTAATTTGTTTCTGCAAATTTTAGCTCTTATTGGAAACCAAAACTCTGTGCATTTTATGGTAGCCTGACATATACTGCTGCACACTAATAGGTGTCCAAAAGTCTATACCACATTCATAGATAGAGTATAAAATAATTATTTGTATTTGCCTTTGATATAGTGATGCTTCTCCCAGACCATCACTGTTCAAGTCATGGATTTCCTCCTGATTTAAGGAGATTTCCTAATTTAATGTGTGAACACCAATAAACATGAATTCACCCTCTTGTATACTTTCTCATTTTATTGTGTTACAATATTATTGGGTTATTCAACATACTTAAAAGATATTCATGTGAAGTGTCAGCTACTTTACAATTTGTTTTACAAAGTGTTGACAGGTATCACTATTTAAGAAATAGGTATACTAATACTGATATTTTCATACCATTGAAAACACAGCTAGAGGTTTTAGATTGTTGGAATTGAAATTAACAGTGATGAACATCCCATAGGAATATGATGATTTGTGTAATTCAAATGCATAGTATATATATGGGTCTTGTCCAGTACTTGAATTGAGGTAAAACAAATAGAGGGTAGTTATGTGCATCTCACATAGCGTATTGTGCAAAACATGGGCCATGGCCCAATAAATGTAAGCCATATCCACTGTTGTAATGAGTCTCGCCCATCAATATTTTCTAGTTTGCTCACTTTAAAGCAAAGCCAGCACACATTACATTAATTAATAACAAACAGGGGTCTTACAATAATTTAACAAACAATTGTTATAGAGTAAAAATAGGATCACAGGGCTCTGTTCACCAGAGCTGATGACAACTTCATGTTTAATGCCATTGCATACCTAGCAGTATAAATGCAGTGTCAATATCATGCTTGATGCTTGAACACTTAACAATATAAATGCAGTGCTCACATCTTTTAAATTGTAAGCTTTTGGTACCAGATAGTATCTGCACAAGTGTGACAGCTATAAAACAAAATTTTAGCTATGAAGCCTGCCAGGAAAGAATTGCTGTTTACAGTGGGTGTCAATTAGGGATTTATACTAAAGGTATGGTATCTGTTATCCAGAATGCTCTGGACTTGGGGGTTTCCAGATAAGTGGTCTTTATGTAATTTGAATCTTCATACCTTAAGTCTACTAAAAAATCATATAAACATTAGATAAACATAATAGGCTGGTTTTTCTTCTAATAAAGATTTATATCTTATTATATCTTAGTTTGTATCAAGTACATTCTATTGTTTTATTATTACAGAAAAAACGTTTGGATTATTTGATTATAATGGAGTCTATAGGAGACAACTTTTCCGTAATTCAGAGCTTTCTGGATAACAGGTTTCCATATAAGAGATCCCATACCTGTACTGTGACAGAATGTGCTGTTATTAAGAGCATTATATATACAGGTTAATTTTGTTAATTAAAACATAATCTGGAAGTCCCTTCGCATCTTCCCTAATTGAAACATGATTCCAATCACAAGCACTTGTAACCCCCATATTACCAATCTTTTCTTCAGTGATTCTTCTTTTTATCTGACCTCAGTTCATATTTCTGTCTGGGTTTCCCTGTTTCCGTCTTCACAATTCTCTCTCGACTGTTCTGTTGAAACACTCTCTACCGGAAGTACTTAAAGCTGACCCTTCCGTCAAAAAGTAGTAAAGATTAAGTGCAAAAATGTACAGTATGGTTCACTGACCAGAGATACTAGAATAGAGCAGTTTATTATATGGAAGTAGATGTGTTACAAAATAAACAAACTGTGCACTGCAGCAAACCCATCGGAAAGAACATGTTTGTAAATTCAAAGCTGTAAAACTGAATTCCCTTATAGAGGTGCAGTACATTCCTGAACTATAACAGAAAGTATTCTTGCTTTATCCTTCATTATAATCTGTCCTTGAAGCTCAGCCTAGCACCTGCTTTCCCCCCTGCTATTCTCTCCAGGACTGGCCAACTTGGAATTTTAAAAGCCATAGGTTTTTAAAAAAGTTACTGACATTTGTCTAGCATTAGCAGAGGCATGAATAGGTGGTCCCTAGACCTAGGAGGTCCTAGGAGCTATTCCAACAAAATCAGACAAGTGACAGGCCTCTCTTCACTAAGGTCTGGAATCAGCCACGTGTAAAGGGGTCACAGCCTGTGATGTTCTGCTCCAAGCCCTGGCTGATAAGAGCCATTCCAAATCGGGGTAACTTAAAATTCACAGCAAGGCCCCTCACAGTTGAAGTGAATGTCACACTATAACCTATACTCAAACATATTTATCAGCCCAACATCCATACCTGTTGTACCAACACTATAAGAAACTGGTTATGTATTCAATGCCACATTACTAGCTTGGGCACTTGCTTTATCAGATGGGTATATCTGGGCAGGGGCAGGTCACACAGTATTGATAATTTGTATGGACCCAGTAGGAAGAAATGACCACTACCTGTTATATAATTTCTCTACAGTGTTCTTGTAAGGAGTTATGGTTATTGCATGTTTGGTTCAGTTCCTACTCACAGGAGGTCATAAAAAACTCAATCTGTGTCCTGCTAGGCCACTCCCCTTTGCATTCCTGAGTGAGGGCTTGTCCAGTTACCTGATACCCTGAACGAATTGATTAATAGTCAGCTCTTCTGGGGGCGTGGCTAGCGCGTGCATGTGACCACACGCGTTCCTTAACAGCTCCTGATCCGGTGCCGTTCTAAGCTGGACAAAAAGCAGTCCCAGGGCGCTCAGAAGCGCAAAAAGCAGCCAGGGAATACCGCAGGCATGTCTAGGCGCAGAACCAAGCAAGCTCCGCTGCAACTTATGGCTTTCTATGGGACTCAGCCGAAATCTTCGCTCCGTGAAGACAGCCAAGATGGCGTCCGCTCCTCGTCTGGCGCATCTTCGCCAGCGCACGCTGATGCTGGTTCAGCGCAACATACAGCTAAGTATGTGGAGGGAGTGCAAGGCATTACGGAGGCCAACCTAAAAGTTATGCTGTCACAACTGAGGGGAGATATTTGCACTGACACTACGCGGGCTGTACAGGATTTAAAGGTTGAGCTACAGGCCATAGCTGAGCGCACAGACCACCTGGAGTCCAAAATGGCTGACCTGGTGGAAGTACATAATAATATGGCGGACATGGTGAATAATCATGACCTGGAAATTGAGCGCCTGCAAAATAAAATAGCTGACATGGAAGATCGTTCCAGAAGGAACAATGTCAGGCTCAGGGGTATACCAGAAGAGATATTGCAGCCTCAGGTCTGTCAATATGCGCAAGACCTTATTTTACATGCTCTTCCTGAGACCCCTGCTGATCAGCTTATTATTGACCGCATACACAGAATCCCTAAGCCTAAAAGTGCGCCGGCCTCAGCACCTAGGGATGTAATTCTTCGGATACACTTTTATCACGTCAAAGATGACCTGATGCGCTTCACCAGGCAACATACTACTATCCCACAGCCGTATGATAAAATACAAGTTTTCGCAGACCTGTCGGCAGCGACCATGGCGAAAAGGCGTGAGCTTGCACCCATCACGCAAGTTCTTCGCCAAAAGGAAATACCCTACAAATGGGGGTACCCCACCAAGCTGATTGTACAGTGGCAAAATTCTACTAAAATCATCATGTCGGCAGCAGAAGGGAAGGCGGCATTGACTCAGTGGAACATTCCGGTGGCACTACAACAGGACTCCCGCCAAATCCAAGGCAACTTACACGTGGAAGGCGAATGGAACAAAGTCAAGACCTGATTTGTAAGTTCCACATGGTTCTATAACCCTTAGTCCTGGGTCTCGTTCATTTGATGTCCTCCTAGGCACTGGAGCAGGACTGTGCTCTTACCATCAGATCCGACTCACCCCCCCCCCCCCCCGAGTTCTTATTCTCGTATTGCTGGACTGTTGGCCGGAAGGCATGATTGCAAACCGAGATTGGTCCACTATTGTGGCCAAACTGTATATATATGTTATAATTTTGACTCCCCTTTCTCTTTCATTCTAACCTTCCCTGCCCCCTTTTCCCTTCTGGAGACTGGCTCGTTCTATGCACTACTGTGGGCGATAATTGCTAGAGGTTCAGCCAAATGTACGCACTGTAGCAGATCACGTTGTGTAAAATGGGGCTAAAATGTATTAGTATTAATGCGAAGGGTCTCAATACCCCCAGGAAGCGCTTACTAGCCTTAGCAGAGTGTAGAAAACAAAATGCGGACCTTATTTGGATCCAAGAGACGCATTTTCGGTCAAAAGACCAATGCTCCATAGAAAATAAGCAATACAAAATGATTGCTGCAGCGACCTCCTCTACGAAAAAACGGGGAGTAGCAATTCTGGCCAGACGTGCCCTATCTGTTTCTAGTGTACAACATTTGGCTGACCCTCAGGGCAGATGTTTGATTGTGATTTGCTTTATTCATCAGCAACAGTACACACTGGTGAATGTATACTCCCCTAATACGGACCAAAATGTCTTTTTGAATCAAGTTTTAACACAAGTCAGCCTCTTAGAACAGGGCACGGTCATTATAGGTGGGGATTTTCATAATGTACTTGATCCAGACATGGACAGAACCCCACGGGCAGCTTTATTACCCCCGCACTACCGTAATATTGTTAACAAAAAATCCATGAGCTTTACCAAACTACTTGCAAAACACAACCTTTATGATATCTGGAGAGTCCACAACCCCACGTTGAAAGACTTTACCTACTACTCATCCCACCATAACTCTTCTACTAGAATAGATTTATTTTTGACACACCCGACTACGCTACAACACACTTCCGGCAGTTCCATCCATACTACCACATGGACAGATCACTCAGTCCTTGCATTCACATTGCAGGAAAAATTCCAGTTCGAGACGAGACCGCCCTGGAGATTGAATGACACACTCCTTTCTGACAAGACGATAGCTGACCAAATAGGTACAACTATTGCGGAGTTTTTCACTCTGAATGACAATTCCGCGACTACGGACGTCAATCTCTGGTGTACTCATAAAGCGGTACTGAGGGGACGCTTGATTAGCATTGCCGCTCACAAAATCAAATAAACTAGATTGAAACAAAATCAGCTCTTACGGCAAATACATGACTTAGAACAACAGCAGCGCATTAAGCCCACTTCCGAGATTAAGGCCCAACTAAATCAACTTAAAGAAGAGGTCAATCTATATATTTTGAGTAAGTGTCAGAATCAGCTAATTAGACTAAAGAGCATGCATTATGTAATGGGTAATAGAGCTACTTCCATTCTTAAGAATCGCTTAGTACAGCAAACGTTATACCATAGAATAGAGAAAATTCAGACAGACTCTCGTGAAGTTCGAATTAACCCCAAAGACATAGCAGATACATTTGCCAAATTCTATACTGCTCTATATAACCTGAGGGACGATCCAGCTGTACATATCCCCACAGAAGCGGACATCCGCGCATTCCTTGATCGTATGCACCTGCCGGTTGTCTCGAGCTTGGCATTGTCCACGTTAGACAGGCGTATAGAGTCCGAAGAAGTTAGGAAAGTGATTGTCAGTATGCCCCAGTCTAAGGCACCTGGCCCAGACGGATTCACAAACAGATATTATAAATCCTACTCTGCACTCCTGATTCCGTATCTCACTAGAGCCTTTAATGATGCAGTCAGCACCGGGAAATTTCCGCAGGAAATGCTGAAGTTGTACATTTCCACCATCCCTAAGCCAGGGAAGGATGATACAAAATGCCCCAATTACCACCCAATCTCACTATTAAACGGTGACTTAAAAATATATGCCTCTGTCCTAGCAAACAGAATTCAAGCAGTACTGCCTCAGTTGATTAGCACCGACCAGACAGGGTTTGTTAAAGGACGTCAGCTACATGACAATACCAGACGACTTATTACTATAATTCATCAATTGCGTAGACTCAACAAGCCATCTCTTATATTAGCTCTAGACGCCGAAAAGGCATTTGACAGAGTGAATTGGTTGTATCTCAAACTGGTTCTCGAAAAGTTTAATTTTCCTCCATTTCTGATATCTGCTATTATGGCCCTCTATTCCAGTCCGACGGCTCAGGTCAATATTCACGGTTTTCTGTCAAATCCCTTCTCCTTATCCAATGGTACCAGGCAAGGGTGCCCCCTTTCACCATTGATATACATCCTGAGCATTGAACCTTTGGCCCAGCTAATAAAGAGCTCACAACAGATCAGAGGGTTGTCACTGGGGCCCCAGGAACACAAAATACTACTGTTTGCTGATGATATAGCCTTAACGATCACTAACCCCGTCATTGCTTTACAGGAACTGTTTGACTTGATAGAAAAATTTGGTGATTTATCCCACTACAAATTGAACATTGCTAAAACTCAAGCTTTGCCGATATGTATGCCTATTATTGTTATAGACATGTTGAGACGCAAATATAGCCTTGATTGGCAAGACATGGCCATTACTTACCTGGGGACAAAAATTACAGCAGATCCCAATCAACTGTACCAGCAGAACTTTGCCCCATTGCTCACAGATACTCAAACTACCCTACAAACATGGAAGACCACGTATGTGTCGTGGCTCGGCAGAATTAATGCAGTGAAAATGCTTGTTGTACCGCAAATTCTGTATAAGTTTAGGGCATTGCCAATCCCTCTTTACAATCCCTTTTTCCAGCAACTCCAACGGATCTTAAACATGTTCATCTGGAATTACAAAAGGCCGAGGCTTTCACAAAAAGTGATGCAAGCACCAAAACGGAAAGCCGGCCTGGCCTGCCCTAATGTCCTCACGTACTATAGAGCTATTATTCTGGATCAACTAGCCGATTGGCACCTACCCTCAGGAACGAAACAAT
Source organism: Xenopus laevis (assembly GCF_017654675.1). Classification (NCBI taxonomy): domain Eukaryota; kingdom Metazoa; phylum Chordata; class Amphibia; order Anura; family Pipidae; genus Xenopus; species Xenopus laevis. Next base: position 49,044,902 of record NC_054382.1, on the reverse strand, counting down.
GGGTTGACATGGAGAATTGGATATATAAACAAGACTTTGGACATACTGGGCTGTCACACATTTGGACTATGGGAAGGCATCATCGCTCAGCAATGGAGCATCTGCCGCTGTCGATCACAGCGACTCTTCTCGCCTGGTATGCTGCTAGACCCAATCGGAACTTGACTATCCCACTGAGCAGTCTTGTGCCGATTAACATCTTGGCAGAGTCGATCCAAGACTTAAATCTCGGACATTGGCAAGAAATGGGCATCACGAAAGTGGGTGACCTATATGATTGTGATGGTTTCCTAACCTTTTCTAAGCTCCAAAATGCTTATGGTCTCTTATATGTACAATTATACACATATCTACGCATACGACACTATTTACAGGCGAATCAATGGTTGGGGAAACACCGGCCCACCCAGTTTGAGTCCAAATGTTGGACGCCTATATACAAAAACAAAGGCACCTCTATTACATACAACTTATTGATACAGCACCGTGTGGATGAGGCCCCTGCCGCCCTTGAAAAGTGGCAATCGGATTTACAAATACCCTTGGAATCAGCTTTTCCAGCAAACCTCTAAGTTTTCGAAAGCACTTAACCACCATGAACTAACATTTAAGATTATGTATAGATGGTATATGACCCCGGATAGGATACAGCGAGCTTTTCCTCATTCATCCAACTTATGCTGGAGATGCCACAGTGTTGTGGAGACAATGTTAAGGTGGCCATACACGGATAGATCCGCTCGTTTGGCGATGTCGCCAAACGAGCGGATCTCCCTCCGATATGCCCACCTTGAGGTGGGCAATATCGGGCAGATCCGATCGTGGGCCCTAGGGCCCAACGATCGGATCCTAGCATTCGGTAAACGGGCGGTCGGATCGCGGGACCGCATCAACGAACAGATGCGGCCGCGATCCGACGGGATTTTCTGTCCCATCCGATCGAGATCTGGCCGACTTTCGGCCAGATCTCGATCGGGGAAGCCCGTCGGGGGCCCCCATACACGGGCCAATAAGCTGCCGACACAGTCTGTCGGCAGCTTTTATCGGCCCGTGTATGGCCACCTTTACATGTTTGGTGGGCCTGCCCACTGGCGCAAACCTACTGGTACGCCGTCCGGGACTATATCCACCAGTATACGGGCATACTCACCCCGTTTCAACCTGCACTGTTCTTATTGGGCCTGGGAATTCCCACGGTGGACCGGAAGACCAAAAAATGGATTATCCTAGCACTCCTAGCAAGCAGGAGCCTTTTAGCACGATATTGGAAACAATCTGCCCTGCCTTCCACCCGCGAAATATCCAAGGAGGTTGAGCGCATCCAACTATATGAGCGAGTATTCTGTTTTTGCCACCAAAAGTCATTCTGATGTTGATCCACGGAGAACTGTAACTACCCCCTATGAGTCTTGCTCTATGCTGAGATAGTATTGTAGTCATGAAGCTCTGTTGGAACATCTTTATGGTGTTTATGGGGTCCTCAACTGCATTTTCTTATATGACTTACTGTACTTTTGTGTGGCAGCCAGATCTCCTTCCCTCCCCCCCCTTCTTCCTTCTCTTTCTCTCTCCTTTACCCCCCCCTTTTACTACTCTTTGAAAAATTGGTTGTATGACTGATCAAAAAGTGTTAATAAAAAAAAAAAAATAGTCAGCTCTTCTGACTAGACTCTTGGATTTACTTAGGAGGACCTATTTCCGTGGGGGAATTATCCTGTATGTTTCCCTTTGCCTCCAGGACCGGGAAATTCTATATCTTGAGCTATGTATAGGTTTTATGTTTGTATCTGTTTTATTTTATAAACTTTTTGTTATATTTTACTGTGTGTCTTTTTGTATCATCGTTTTGTTTAAATGCACAGTTGTACTTTTTATAGTATTAAATATAAAAATTGAATAAGTTTGCCTTTGATGCGCTAAACGAACCTAGCCTGAAGGTGTGTAACTGTGAGCCTTAACCCTCTGCATGCTGAATGGAAACAGAAGTCAATGTGTGTGTATATGTATGCTGATTAACCCTTTGTGTTCTTGTTAAATGAGTAGGAACTAACCCTGACTATAGTGAGAGAGAGTGTTTAATGCATTGTTGTATTGGAGTTATTACGTGTTAGAGAGAGCAGGGGAATAGCCGCATTAGGTGTCTATCGTTGGTTAATGATAGATAGTTGCAGCAAATTCATTTTCTGGGTGATGGTTGGTGTTTGAGGTGCTGGTTTGTTGATCTAACGGTATCTGTGTGCCAGGTGTGTGAAAGACTGAGTTACTGACCTCCTGATAGCCACACCTAATGTCATGCGGAGATGGAAATACTGTAATCATGACCCATCATATATTGAATACAGTAATCAACAAATCCAAAGCATGTCAGTCCCTACTGATATATGGGATGAATTACATTATATTATATGATGCACTTCAAATCTCTACTCCTTGTGTGCTCTACAATATACATGTTAGAAACTATTGTCTTATTAAATAATTTGTATAAGTTCTATGGTCGATAAACACAACTCACCAAGGTGATATTTAAATATATTTAATGTGTAGAAAATGTGTTACAGAAAATACATACAAATTAACAAATACCTAGCCAGTCAAATGCTCTATTGACAGCCTACCAAAATAATATGTATGTATCAATATGTTGTATAAAAGTTTTGTATATGTCTGTATTATGTGAGAGTCAGTGTGTGTCTGTGTGTGTGTCTGTGTCCAGTGTGTGAGCGAACTTCTCTTTGTTCAGGAATTTATTCAAAATCTGTGAGATACACCTCCCCCAGCCTACCCATAAGACATTCCATACATTTCCTGTAACCTAATCCATTTGACTTAGGGAATAAATAGAGTATGGTAACCAATGTGTGAAGGATGTGTGAATGACAAGTCATGAGTGCACAAATGAAACATATTCAAACTTAATCAATACTGGAATATAACCATTTTTCCAATACCCAATATTTAACAAATCCCCCTTTGCACATTTGACTTGCCAAGAACATATTATCCCATAGTCCTTCAAACTACATCCCAAAAGACATCCAGAAATGTTTTCATATTTCCAAAGTCTGATGCAAATAACATAACATAATTGATTTAATATCATGTAATGAGATGGTAAGTAGTGATAGTTCACCAGAATTAAAAATATCCTATCTATATTCTAAAGTTGGTTCCATCTTCTAGTTATTCAATCATGTCCTCCTGATGTGGATTTAAAAATCTTTCATTACAGCCTTTACTCACAGCACTGTGTTTAGTTGCAGTTGACATTGAATTCTTTATCACACCTTTCACGATCTTGCAATAAAATGTATCCATAAACATCAAAAATGGAAAATTAAGAGCCAAGTACTCTGTTCTGGGAGTCACTTTCACAAAGTTACAGTCATTTCATTTCTTTTGCAACACAATATATGGCAAACATTCCTCCTGTGATTGATGACAGATGTGTGTGTCCTTTGCCTATGCACAGGCTTCCTACGACCCTTTGGTCCAGTTGGGTCTGGCAGATGTAAGCCTTGACTTCCATAGTTGATCAATCATGAATCATCTGTATAGAATCAGGGAATTGCACCAGTACATGTATTATCAATGCCATTTTTTAAGGCCCCTGGTCACTTTGCAGTTACCCTGATACAGAACAATCATATTTTAGTCCATACAGTGTGAAACGAAGGTGTGACTTGAATAAGCAATAAACACCACAGTCGTTGGCAGGCTCTTGGAAAACTGCAGACTTTCAGTAATGGAACCAAACAAAAGCAAATTTAAAAAGATTGAGACACTTTGTAAAAAGTTCTTATAGTTCAGAATGAAAATAATTTTTCATGAAATTATTGATATCCTTCAGTTAAGTCATCCTTAATCACAGTCCGTATTACAAACAACTTTACTTCTGGAACTTGCATTTCTCCTTGAACGATGGTGCTCCTCTTCCATTGTCGATTGTCTCTTCCATAGTCTCACAGAATTTCATCCATCTCGATCTATAGCTAGTGCAAAAGCTGCACTTATTTATTTAATCTAAACTACTATCACTGTCTTACCATGCCATTCTCATGAATATGATATTACACTGTATATTAAATACATCTCACATTCAAATAATGTCCTCCACAGTGAAATCACTTAAACCTTTTGTGAATACCAAAAAAACAAAATATTAACAAACATAAACTATGTATTCACATTCCCAATGGATAAAATAAAACATTCATATGAGTCCATATAAAAAGTAGTTGTCCATTTTAACCTTTCCTTAAAAATGTTGTAAACAATATCTAAATCCTGGTTTCAGTATAATTACATGTGAAGGGAAACTTTATTAATATGTGTATTTAATTAATTCCTAGCTTTAATTTTACTTTGCACAGCAGATATATTAGACATGGAAACAAACAGTTCTCCTATTTTTGCAAATAGTGGTGAGAATATACATTGTCCTATAAATATCATGTTTGTAAGAAGCAAAGTTAATTGTTTTCTCTGATGAAAGAAAGCACTTTACGGTTATCTTGAGTTCTTCTTGTTTTCCTTAATGTTTATAAGAATGGAGTCAAAACTAATTCGGAACACGTATCATAAAAAAAAAACATATGTCCCACAGTTCTCATGAGCTTTAATTACCAAAGGTCAACTATGTGACCTCATGTCATTTGATCCCAAAACCCATATGTTCAAGACATTCTTAAAACCAAAGGTATCCAACCAATAAATCAGATATCGGTTATTAAAGCAAATAAGTGTACATAGTCAAAATAAGTGTATTCCATTTTGTAGACCACCTTAAACATTAGTCACAGTTAAATGTACCCTCAAGAACACTAAAATGAAATCCATGTATGATATAGGAGTTGTATGTTCAAATAAAATGCTATTCCCAGCATTTGCCCCATGCTTTAATAAATTCTGTCTGCATAAAAGTTGACCGTTGTTCAAATAACACATCTTAAAAATATACCTTAAGGATGACATTTCTATAAAACTATCTTTCTAGATACATTTCGTACTTAAATGATCTAATCCCTTGCTGAACTACTCATCTCTGTAGGAAACCAGTTCAAGGTTTTGACTACAATGATATTGATACTATAGTAGTATGGTATTATAGGTTAGATTTCTGACAATTTCAGAACAAAGGCTCATGGACATTACTTTTTCCCTGTTATGAATAAAAAACAATTCTGAGCTTGAATTCATATTGTATATCACAACAATAGGATTAACCAAACCTAAACTTATATATTTACAGTTCATAATCTTTCAAAGAAAAAGTTATTATTAATAATATAATTATTAATAATATAATGGATCCATATTCATCACTTCCATGGTTATTAAACATATACATCTTATAATATATCTGACAGTTTCAAATATTTTATCACATGACTGGCCAGGTCATATAATAATCCAAACTATCAAAGGTTTATAAGATATATATAGAGTACTCTTTAAATTCCTTTTCCTTAACCTGATCATATCAATACGTACGTTATTATGTATGTTCAAAAAGAAAAAAATTTCCAATTCATTGACCTGCGCAGGATTTCCATATGTGCACCTAAAAAAAAAAAATAAAAGTTATGCATAGTGTAGTCAACTAAGACCAAATTAGTTAATGTGAAGGTTTATTACATTACTACCATGCAAACATGCTCATGTTAGTCTTTACATTTTCCAATGTAAAAATTATTTTCACAGAAATCTACATATCATGCATGCTTTCCCCCTTTATGTACTACAAGAAAGCTTCTCCTTTATATCCTCTTTATCCATGATGCTTTAATGTGGAAAAGGAAGCCATATCCTACAATAATCATAAACAAGTTAGAGCACATTTCATTTAACAAACAAAAAGTTACTGGTCTCAAAATTCTTTAGTCCTTCATGAAATGTATCTTTCCAACATTTACATATCCTGTTACAAATCACTCAGGGTCTAAGCTTTAGCCTTTATTTTCTCGTGAATCCCACTAGCAAATGCTTTTGTTCCAATGCTTCCTGCCTCACACTTAAATTTATCTTTTTCTGTTAAAACATGTGAACCCAAAAATTTGGGTTTTACTAATCTCATTATATACTAGGATGTATTTTATCTTTTAGCTCTGTACTTATTCAGCAAAGGTAAGTGAAATAATTGCATCATTGGCAAATATACCAAAAATTCACTGTAATTAGTGTCCCTAAATTTATTACCAATTTACATGGAAATATAATGCAGTATTTAGGAAATAAGATTTGTCTATCTGCCCCCCTTTTATACTGTAGACATATGTTCATTACATAAACACCATGTTCTGGTTGAACAGTTATGTAAATTACTCAGTGGTGTAACCTGAGTATTACTAGTATGCTCTTTAGAGCCAAATCTTACGAGTTAGAATATTCAATGTATAGATTTATAATTTGGGAAAAACCAAGTCAACATCTAAACATTTGTGAATCTGATTTGATCATAAAACATCAACATCAGTCCCACTTGAAGTTCTATGGATATTACTATTTAAAATATTTAGATCAGTGGAAGCAAAATATCCTCTTTGTTCTGGTTAAAAAAAAAACATAACATGACACCCAAGGATGGGGGTGGGTAGATTGGAATCCAGACATGAAAACAGTGCTGGTGCCAAGATGCACCAAATTGTTTTGAAACTTACAAAAAATCATTCTCAACTTGCTCACTGGATTTCCTTTAAATCTTCCCAGTCTTTCTTATAACCAATACAACATTTGGTTATAAATTATAAAAAGTTACCTTCTAACGTTTAGGCTATATACAAACTATAGCTCTACAGAACCCATCCTGCATATAGATACACTTTACAATTTATATTAGAACTAAAACAAGATATAATTCTTCTGATATTTATAATTCCACTGACAAAATAGCTATTTAATAATCTTAACCTGGCATTTGTCTAAATAGGGAGTTGAAGATATTCTACAGTATAAAACAGTTAATACATATTAAACTTCACCTTTCCTGCTATATAGTAAAACACATTACGATCATTACTGCATATTTCCATGTAAATATTACTTTCTTAAAAATTGTATCCAATCATATTTATTTACTCACACTTTCTCCAACCTTTAAAGAATAAGTACTAACATTTCTCTAGCCCTATTCAGTAATTATTCCTTGTTTTCATTAACAAAGAGTAACTCCTTTTGTCTTCAGCCCTAGGTCTTTTGTAAGGACAGATTGGTCTGTCTATGGGACATTGGGAGTGGCCATTCTGTGCATCTAGTTGCTTCGCCTGAACTTTCTCATTTATCAGCCCGGAATTTTTATCAGTATGATATATTTTCCGTTTTAAACGTTTCATTCTATAACATCGTTTTTCATAATGCCCAAGACGATGACAGAAATTACAAGTAGAATATTTATAATTCTGTGTTTTGGCTTTACGTAACTGGCATATTTCTTTGATCACATGTTTGTTTGTGGGGTCTGAGCTCTGCAGTACAAGATGTCTCCTATACTTATCAATGTAAGTGGCTGCCTCTGTAAGAGTGTTAAACATTGAAGCACGGACAACAGCTCCTGTATCTAAGTATTGAAACTTCTTTACAAAAACTCTCACCATTTCTTCAGGAACTTGATCTTCTTTAATACCCATAACCAGCCTGTATGCTTGCTCAAATATACCCATAAACACAAATGGGTCATCGTCTATGGAGGTCTTCAGATCATTAAGCAGTGCAGTGTTAAAAAACTCTTCTCCATTAATTATATAATTAAGCTGCAAAAGCCTCTCCCTTCTAGAGCCATATATTAGATTCCCATCTATATCAATCCCTGGCTCAGTCACTGGTATTGATAACCTATGGCAAATCTGTATTGGCACCCAAAGTTTAAAAACTTTGTTCTTCTGTTCCTCACTTAAATCATATTTCTCTATATGAGACTCAAATAAGTCAGAAATCATGAGGACATTTAACTTGGGGTTGAAATGTGGAATCTCTTTCACAATTTTAAATAACTGTTTATTAATTTTTAATTGCAGTTTCGCCCTGTCATAGTCTAATTCTGGATTATTGAGATCCGGAACAAACATGGATCTCTGTTCCTTTGTAATAACCGAAACCTGGTTATTCCTTTGCAAAACTGACTCTATTTCTGACAGTCATGCTTAGAAATTTCCTTAGCCAGACAGTCATTGCTAACTCTGTCACATTCTACTTCTACTTCTCTCTTATCTGGAGCAGTAATCTTTCCTACATCATTTTCCTTCCTCTCTGAGCACATTAAAGTATTAAACGTTTTCACTAATAGCATTACATTCTGGATTTTATGTTTCAATCTGGAAAATGAAATATCTTTTCTCTCTACCAACACATTAGCATTCATACATTGAGTATACAGATCTGACCATATCTCTGCATCAGACATAACACTATGAGGGATATCAAACTTGAATTTGCTCTTATTAGCCAAATTATCAAGAAAATCCATACTCACCGGAAAGCAGAATCTTTCTCACTGCGTCCGCAATTATGTCAATGCCTGTAATACTTACACAAAATACTTCTAGGTTCTTTTACTCATATAGACATCTGGAAGCTTTAGTTCAGCTACACCCTCCTGTCCCCCTTTGAAGCTGACAGAATGTGTATATGTGTAGTGTCCAGGTCTATAATCTGACTAGGCTCGCCATCTGTTAGAAACTATTGTCTTATTAAATAATTTGTATAAGTTCTATGGTCGATAAACACAACTCACCAAGGTGATATTTAAATATATTTAATGTGTAGAAAATGTGTTACAGAAAATACATACAAATTAACAAATACCTAGCCAGTCAAATGCTCTATTGACAGCCTACCAAAATAATATGTATGTATCAATATGTTGTATAAAAGTTTTGTATATGTCTGTATTATGTGAGAGTCAGTGTGTGTCTGTGTGTGTGTCTGTGTCCAGTGTGTGAGCGAACTTCTCTTTGTTCAGGAATTTATTCAAAATCTGTGAGATACACCTCCCCCAGCCTACCCATAAGACATTCCATACATTTCCTGTAACCTAATCCATTTGACTTAGGGAATAAATAGAGTATGGTAACCAATGTGTGAAGGATGTGTGAATGACAAGTCATGAGTGCACAAATGAAACATATTCAAACTTAATCAATACTGGAATATAACCATTTTTCCAATACCCAATATTTAACAATACAATCGCTCAAAGCTCCTGTTTTCAGCATATGCTAATTTTTATGCCCAGCCTAAAGGTTTAGCAATCCCGCATGATAACATTGTGAATATAATGTACAATATATAACTAATCAAGCATATCAAGCAAACATTTTTATTTATATTATTTGTTGTTGTTCAAGTTACCATATTTCAGTCTTCCTCCTTCCAGTCACTGGATTGTAAGTAAAGGTAGGGGACCTGTTATCAAGAATGCTTGGGGCCTAGGGTTTTCCAGATAAGGGGTCTTTCTGAATTTTGGATCTCCCTACCTTAAATCTGCTAAATAATGAAACCAAATATGATTGTTTTGCCTCAGATAAGCATTAATAATATCTTAGTTAAGATGAAGTGTTATGTACTGTTTTATTATTAAAGAGACAACAAAATATTTTTTAAATATTTGGATTATTTGATTAAAAATTGTGAAGAAATTGGAAACAATTAGGTATGATCTCTGGATTTTAACTAAACCACTAATCACAACTTTAAAGCTAAAAATCATTAGGATGCTGGGTTGTGATATACTTTATATGAACTATTTTTCGAAACAAATCATAGGTAAGCTTATGTTTTAAGTACAGCCACAGGTGTGCAATTGACATATAGGAACTTATATGCTTGGTAGCCAAAGTACACGTTACTTACTTGATAAAGACTGAAAACCATGTTCTGGTGAATGCAAATGATTTAATGAAGAGACAAGTGACAAAAAGCAGATTAAGAATGCAAAAGTGTTAGAAAAGTTATAATAACAGGTCAGTGGTAACGGCAGACTGAAAGTCTAAAATCCAAGGAAAAGGTCTGGGCAGCAGCAAACAAGCAGTTTTCAAGATCAGGGCAGGCAGCAGGCAGAAACAATGTCCAGTATATAGGCTAAGGTCAGTACTAGGAAATCAGACAGGAATTAGGCAAGGAACAGGGACTAGGACACAAACAAAGCACGGTCTCAGGAACTAGGCACCAGCAGGAATCACAGAGGGCTGATTCTCAGCTAGGAAGCTACTTACTGTAGCAAGAGGCAGGTTTTTATAAGCCCTTTATTGCCAGATTGCTGACATATTGTGTAAATAGGGTTGCCATCTGGCTGGCATTTTACCGGCCTAGCAATGTACTTGCTGGTAAATTTGTAATCCCTGTCCTGTCCCGGAACTCCATTCTGTGCTTCCATCTACAGTATGCTCCAAACCACTGCTTACTCACCAAATCAAACCTGCTTCATCCATTTATGGGCCAGCGTCCCACCCCCTGCACTACCATGACTCCACCCCTTTAATGTCATTACTATGCCCCACCCCAGCTCCCTGCACCATCATGACTCCACCCCTGTAATGTCATTACCATGCCCCAGCCCCCTGCACCATCACGACTCCATCCCTGTAATGTCATTACTATGCCCCACCCCAGCCCCCTGCACCATCATGACTCCACCACTGTAGTGTCATTAATATGCCCCATCCCAGCCCCTTATGTCATTGTTATGTTTTGGTAGCGGAGGATGAGTAGAGTATAACAGTGATTTATTAGCAGACTCATGCAGCCATTACACAACTAACTCTATCACTTTTTAAGATGTCCATGAAGTATGCACATTATAAGTCTTGAGCACAATGACATCTACAGGCCATTTGTATAAACACCATAGTCAATAATCGGAATGGCCAAGAAGAAAAGATGGCAACCCTAGGTAAACAAGGTAGGAGAAAGAAACAATGCAAAAGAGAAAGACAGTGGATGTCTGTTAGGGTAATTGACTAGCATCGTACCTACAATCCTACAGTGGCTCGGCAGCATTTCAGCATACCGTCTAAGGTTTGAATCTGACAGTATCCTGACATTAATGCCTTCATTGAGGAATGTCATTTAGGCAATCTCAGTATCAGGTAGAACAAAAACGTGTGCTTGGTCACCTGAAATACACATATGAAAGGCTGGATGAATACTGAAAGTCATTTTACTATGAATATAAATGATTTTATCAAGAGACAAGTGACAAAAAGCAGATTGAGAATAAAATGCAAACTGTGAGACAAGTCTAAATAAATGACCAGTGGTGGCACTTATATGAGCCAGGGAGTATGCAAGCAGTGTCAGTAACTTTTTTAGAATTAAATAAAATCTACATCCTATTCTCAAACACTTGAGATTTTTGGATTTACTAAAATTCAAAACATTCTCATTATTTTAGTAAAACCACTTTGACCAAACTCCCATCAATTATACCATAGTTAGAATCAAATGCAAGGTACTGTTTTATTACTACAGGGAAAAATGAAATAATTTTTAACATTTTAAATTATTTGATTAAAATGGAGCCTAGTGGAGATGGCCTTCTTGTAATTTTGAGCATTTTGGATATCAGATTTCCAGATAGCAGATCCCACACCTAAGCATTTATATAACAGGTATGGCTGGTCAGGGGCATGTCCTAAAACATGTTATTCCATCTGGGAATACTGAGAATTTTGCTTATTTTTTCTCAAAAACCATTGCAAAGACAGATGAGAAAACTCTTTTTAAATGTTATTCATGAATATCAAACTTTCATGCTTCTTGTACCTATCATCAATATTTTATTGTGTAAAATGCTAAAAATATATAGTACGCATGCATATAATTTGTGGTTGCTATATAATCTTGTTATTTGTTTGAAACTTTATAAATAATCCATCTATACAGTGGCAGGGGTGCAATGCAGATAAAATCTGGTTTGACCGTGGACTATATTTATGATATTACTTATACAAGTTTGTTATTATTTTTATCTGGAGCTTCAGTTAATTTAACATTTTAGAGCAGCGATTTAACAGGGTTCAACAATCAGTGAGGTGAGTATGGAATTCAGGCTTCTGAAGACACAGCTGGAGGCTTTTAATTGTTAGCGTCAGGATTTAAAAAAAAAATCTATCTAGATCTGTTTTTCTAAACTTTTGAAGTGAAAGTAAATGTAATAAACAAATCAAACCCTGTAAAAGTCCTCATTTATACTGTGTACTTTGAAAGGTTTCTGTTCATTGTGGTTTCATGTCTCTGCGTCCACAAATAATATTTTATTACTTAAGTGAAGATATAGGTACATTAAAATGGGGCCAATTTATAGACTGTGTTTAGTTTGGCATTGAGGAATCACATGTTTATCTCAAAGAAACAAACAGATTACTACTTTAGAAGTACACAAAAAGGGGATTCAAAGGAAATTAGATAATTCACTGATGCACTACCCTGAGCCTTTGGCTAAGTGAGTGGATCCATTAATAAAGTAGCTGAGCAGACACTAAAAAGAACGTATGAAGTATGTTGATGTTTATTTTTTTTGTACAGACAAGGCAACCTTGCACATTTTGTGTTCAAAACACTGTGGGGGGTTATTTATCAAAATCAGAAAATTTCTCAGAATTCCTCTGAGAATTTCCTGAAAGCTACTCTGGCAAAATTCACACAGATTTTTTCCCCTTATTTAGCAATACATTTTCCTGAAAATTATTGTGGGGAGGGAAAAAACTCGGAAAAATCGAATCATATGAATTTTTTGGATTTGTCAACGAAAACTGTGACTTTTTCAGATTTGACGCCCGAAAACCATGAAAATTACGAAACCTTGCACAAAACCCAGCACAGATCTGGATATCTTCAGAACATCTTCCATTGAATTCTACATGAAGTCTGAGTTGGAATGCTTTTTTATTTGTACTTTTAACACCCTCAGGGTTTAAGAAATCCCACAAAATTCAAGGTTTTTTTCCACAATTTTTTTTCGCTCTTTAAAAGGCCAATTAAAAATAAAAATTGGACTTTAATAAATAACCCCCTTAATCATATGCCTATGAGTCTATAGGCCTATGATGAACCTAAGATTACATTTTTGTGAACACTAAATATGCTATGCAACAAAGGGTCTATTAAATTGTATTGATTCTTCGTGGTTAAGTGCAAAAAAATTGCGTATTCATTACATTTATCCTTGATCCAAACTAAGGTATAATTAATCCTTATTGGAGGCAAACCAGTCCTATTGGGTTTATTTAATGTTTGCATAACTTTAAATATAACATGTTTTACTGGCTTTTTTTAAAGACACATTTATTTCATAAATTTTATTTGCTTAATTGTGCCTAAAACAAAAGAGAATGCATATTTATTCATATATTTAATTCTTGATTACATTTTTATAGGTGTGAATATGTCTGAACTAGATAGCTAATATAGATAGGGATAGATATATAGATAGATGATGATAGATAGATAGATAGATAGATCCATCACTTGGTGGATCATTTGGAAATGTATTAGAGGGGTAATCTTAAAGGGGATGTATTGTCTAAAATTAAAATCCTCCTTTGCCTTTGGGGAACGGATATAAGCCTTTTTCTAATTGCAATCCATTATTTTTTATCAGCCATTTTTCATTGCGCTTCAGTTTAAAGTTGAGTGAAATCCGTTCCCCCACATACCTGCTCTTTCAGCTCCGAGCAAAACCTTCACGGCCTGCGGCCGCATCTGATGTTCGACCTGCCCATCTCTTCTGCTGTTCCCGCACTCCTACCAATGAAAAACGAGTAGGCAGTCAAGCAAAGGTGGGAGTAATGGTCTGCAAAGGCACTCTATATGGGTGGTTAAAGTGTAAATATACCAAAGTGTATTGGCAATAGGAAGAAACTTACTACAACAGAAAATATTTTGATTTATACAATTAGTACTGCTGCGTTATATGAGAATAAATCACTTATTTGAATTTATTTAGGCACTGATACTTTCAGTTGCCTTTTTGTCATGCTGGATCTGTTTGTTTAGCACCTTTCCCCGTCACCCCTTTTTCAATGTAATATTTTATAATGGAATGGACTAATAAACATTAAATAGTCAAGGATATAATATAACTATATGCAGAGCAACCCCTGCCCGCCCTCTTGTGCCACCCACTTGCTCTCATGCAGAAGTGCAAAGGTGGGATCTCTATATAACTATAGGGTGACCAGCCATGTGGTTTGCTTACTCTATAGTTACCTTATATGATGGCTTCTGTGATGTTACATTAACTGCTACCTTTGTTTATTTGAAATTATGCTCCTTTATGACATTTGAATACACTAAGAAATATATTATATATGTATATATGAAGTGCATATAAAAAAATAGGGGTGATGGTTGTAACACATTTTTGGGCTCAATAACAGCCTTCCCGAACAAGTACCAGTAGAACACCAGTTACACTGGACACTCTCGTCCAGACTGGGCCTTCGCACAGTGGAAGAGGAAGGTAATGGTGTTGTGCAACTACACCTCTTAAGCTGCTATGCAGAAAAATAAAGACAGAGGGCGCCAGAAGTTCTTGGAAATAACAGAACAAAAAGGGTTTATTGAACATCTTCAGAGCTTACTTACATCACAGTGGTTCAGAGACAAGTGGTACAGGCACATCACATGCAGATTGTAACACAGTCTGACACTTCCCTGGGACAGTTCCTCAGATGGAAGGCCAGAAGGTAGTGCCACTCCTTTCCCAGCACTATACCAAAATGAGGCAGGAAGTGTTCACCCTACATGGTAGCCAATAGCATCTATATGCAAATGAAATGACACTGATACATGGGCTTTTGGGAAAAGGAGGAAGGGTAGGGAATTAAAGTGATAAGGACACATTTAACCCTAGGAGTAGGGTTATTAAAAATTAAATGTTTGCATGTTATCTTACAACTTCTGCAATGCAGCATACTTATTCTGTAATATTACATGTTCAGTAATCACAATCATTAGATGTAGATTATTAGCATCTCAAACTCTATATTTTACCAACAGGCATTCCCTGGAAATGTTAATTCAGACACTGTTGTTCGTCACGACTTGCAGCACCCAGTAATTGCTCGTTATGTACGCATTGTTCCTTTGGACTGGAATGAAGAAGGACAAATTGGGCTGCGAACAGAACTTTATGGGTGTCCATACTGTAAGTTGACAGAATCTTATTTCCATAAATAGCTCTGGAACTGATGTTTTTCTGCGTTTTCAAATATAATTTATCAAAAATGTTGACGCCCATAGACTTTAATGCATTTTGGGGAAGTTTCACAGTTTTGCAAATTTTCGGCAAATCGCAATGGATCAGATTTACCCATCACTAATCATAAGTGCTGTATTTTTGCATTAGTCACAAAACTGTACAAATCTGTACGGCCCACCAGCGCAAGTGATTTTAACACCTAAAATAAATATTCAGCATTATGCACTATTATTAATTTATTATTAACTTTTTTTACAATTAGAAACAGTTTTTATAGCAAAATCAATTTATATAACAGGGTCAAGTACAGGAATTGTAGAACTTAATACTTAGGTCTAAAGTCTTATTTTGCTTATAATTTGCTGAAATAAAGAAATGTAGTTGGAGTAAGGTAAATCTCCAGCATATACGGAATGTTTTGTTTTATTTGTTTCAATATTTTTTATTGAAAGTATTTTTTTGGTTTACATCTTATAACATATTTCAATTTTAAATTTGTATAATTCCACATATCATCAGTTATATGCATCAAATGTAACAGTTGTATTATATGTTTGTCCAGGAAAGTGGATCTATTAAGATGCAATAATCTCACATAACATAATGTACATACCATTATAACATGTGGTATGATGGGTAAGGGGGTTGCAGTGTTAAATAAAATGAAATTTGAAAGATGAAAAGAAAAAGAAAAAAAATTAAAAACAAAGCAAGGAAAGAGAATTGAATAAAAACCTTCTAGTAACAGCACTTTGTGTAGTTTGATCAACATAGTATTAATTCAGCATGGGAAATACTGAATCCAGTCCCATCTTAAGCCTTTTAATATGTTATGGATAACAATATTGGATCCATGAGTCCCAAACCTTTGTGAATTACTTTTGTTTGTCAAGAACTATACTAGTTAATTTCTCCATAATAAATACTCTATTCTATTTTTGGCTTCCAGGAAAGCCAATTGTGGGGTTAGCCAAGCTTTTGCAAAAACTTGTTTAGTCACAGTAAAAAAAAAATGTAATTAATGTGTGTTGTGCCTTAGTAAGTACATCTATAGTTATTTAATAAAGCCTCTTCCGGATGTTTGGCTATGTTTACTTGTAGCACAGTATAAATTAGTTGGTAGACCCTGATCCATAGACGCTGTACTTTGCTACATTGCCAAAATATATGAAGCATTGTTCCTAATGTAAAACATTCTCTAAAACAATTAGGGCTAACTCCAGGGTTCCATTTAGCTATGGGGCTGGGTACCAGATACCATCTACTCAAAACATTATATGATGTTTCCCGTTCTAGTGTATTAGTGGAAATGTGGATTGTATTTGAGAAAATTGTTTGCCAGTCCTGCTCATCTAAAGCAATTGACAGTTCTGTGGTCCAATTTCTTATGTATTTCATGGTTTCTATAGGTTGGATATTAGTACATTGGCTACATAAATAAGTAAGAGATCCTTTCATTTGAGGGCGATGTAAACTCATTGTTTTGAAAAAGGTTGGAGTGGTAAAAGGAGATTTCTTCTGTAATGTAGTTAGGAAGTGCCATATTTGATTATGTCTATTGAGTTCTCGATTTGGGATATTATGTCTTTCAATACTGTCCAGCTAATCATTTTGTTATGTAATAAATAAAAGTGAATATGTGCAAGTCCTTTTATGTCCACCAACTGAATTGTTTAGGTTACATTCCTGGTGGAAATAAAGGCGCTAAAGGTTTATTTTGCGATAACCAATTTGTGTTAGTAACTATAGTTACTAATATATACTATAGTTACCATATAGCGAAAGTATGCTTTATCGTTGGGAAAGTTGTAGTTTTAGTTTTATGTGTCCTTTTGGATCCACAGAAGGTCCCCAAGGTAATCACACTGGCAAATTACTTCCCCTGCATTCCTGCAAATTACATTTCAGAGAGGAGGGTGCACATTGGCATTGTTATTTCCGTATTGCTGTGCTGCAAGTTAAGTGCTGCGAGCAGGTGTAGCAATGCGCAGCAGACTGACTGTGGTTTACGGCAGACCTGGGTGCTACCATCCTTGCTCGCAGCACATACAGCAATAAATCTTGCTGCATTAAAACACAAGGGGAGAGAAAATCCTTTCTAAAGCTGCAGCAACTGGCTTCTGGTTTGAGGAGGCGATGACGGGAGCTGCCGTGGAGCGTGCACTTAGGTGTCTGGCACAACTGAAGTCGCCCTATAGCCTTTTTAGAGAACAGGAAGCAACTTTTTAATGGTAATTGTACATAAAGCACTTGAAATACAAAACATTGTGCAGGCTAGATGCATTGTTAAAGGGGTATAGAATAAATTTTGTTACTGGTTCTTCAAAAAGGTTTAGCAGGGAGATCATTGGTCTCAAAATGGTGAGTAATAAATCATAAGAGTATAAACAACATTTATATTGTTGGTGTGCTATCATTATACCACTTATATTAACATGATGTAGTATCAGTGTTGACAGATATTCCATTGTCATTACAAACAAAACTGGCGGCAAGGGGCAACCCTGTCTTGTACCTCGTTCTATTGTAATTGGAGTCATGATTAGTCCATGGTATTTTATTTGAGCAGTAGGAAATCATATAAGACCTTAATATGCGACAAGCATATATGTTTTTAAGAACCTCTACTGCATAGCCTTTCCAAAAAAGCCTATTTGTCATCCCAAGGAATATGTTTGCAAGCTTGGTTGCAATACAATATCATTTGTGTATTACTTTAATACATCTTTCTAAAAAGACAACAGAATTAATAGTATCAAATAGCAATCTAAAGGAGTCATTTCAGACTTCTATAGTAATGGGTTAGTGTAGATCTACTTCTCTCTATCTTAATTTTCTAGGGAAGGTTGGGCTTACAGTATTTATCATGTTGTAAACATTTTAGTTTATTAATTTTATTTCTGTTAATATTTTTCCATAATGTATGATTGACAAATACACAACAAAACTGTCTATGTTATATTAACTGTTATGATCACGAAAATCGAAAATTAACCCACACAGCACACTTTCAGTATCAACTTTAATATTGGATCCTTTGAAAATTATACCCCCAAGCAATGTAGGTCACTAAAAAAAATATATTGAATAAAACAGTTCATATGTAAAACCCTGCTTTATGTAAATAAACATTTTCATAATAATATATTTTTAGTTATATGTGCCATTGTGTTATCCTAAATAGAAACTTGCCATTTTAAGAAAGAAAGGCCATCCCTCGGTATCCTTTGATTCCCAGTGCACACAAACAAACCATACATGTTAGGTCAAATGAGCCAATTAACTGACAAAGTTCTGTCTTTTGCTTCAACACGTCTTACTGTTACAGTTAGTGCTACAGTATTTCTGGTCAGGTGATCTCTGCAGCAGCAAAGAGAATATCATAAAATAAGGGCTCAAGGGAAAAGATGTAAAAGGACAATATTTACTTAACTATATACAGTATATTCCAGCTAAGATTCTTTAATATGCCACATTATAGCCTCATAAAGGAATTGTTCAGTATAAAAATAAAAACTGGATAAACGGATAGCCTGTAAAAAAAAAAAAACATGTTTCTAATATAGGCAAAAATGTCATGTATAAAGGCTGAAGTGAGTGAATTTTGAAGAAATTAAATAATAAATCTCTGAGCAATTACAGGGCGGGCAGAAAGCTATTAAGGCATCGCATGCTATTTTCTTGTGCTTGTCTGCTCAGGGATAGCTAGAGGAGAGCAGAAGTACTAATTAATGCTCAAGGGTCCCAATTTTTTTAAAATCACTGACCTTCCACCCTGTACTGCTCCTCTAAAAATCCCCCATTTAGTTTACTTATATACAAATCATAGTTTGGCGCATGTGGACTACAATAAAATCTGATTAAGCATTATACTGCGAATGCATATATCCAGTGTGGTAGAAGAGATAGCTTGGACAGGTATAGTATGTGTATGGAAAACGGATCCGCACACACTCGGATTAATGCAGTTGGGGAGTATCCCCTTTTATTTACCAAACATCAACGTTTTGGGGGGAACACCCACCCTCACCCTTCATCAAGATACAATTCTTAGTGCAATAGCCCATTTAAACCCAACTTCCCACGCCTTCTTTTCCCATCATGAAACTCTCCACAGTATTTAACCCTTATGTGATGTACAGAAATTATTCAAATTTTGAAAAAACTGTTTACAAAATAGTCATCTTCAATTTCAAAGTGTCCAAGTGCAATAAATATTGTATATAAATATTGTATATAAAAACTTAGCAATTTCCAAGAATGAGGAGAGCACTCAAAAGTAGCAAATTATGCTGTGATTATATTTATTCAAGGCTACTACACGACATGTTGATTGATAAAGGATCAACATGGATCCGAAACATGTCGTGTAGTAGCCTTGAATAAATATAATCACAGCATAATTTGCTACTTTTGAGTGCTCTCCTCATTCTTGGAAATTGCTTAGTATATATCAGGATAGAGGTGTACCCGTGGAGGATTTGATGCATTCGACTATACAGCAGAGGCAGTCCGGGGAACGTTCCTATTAATTCAAGAGATTATATATAAAAACTTTGTAACAAATTCACATCCATTGACACCTTATCATAAAATTCCATGTGTTATACAAATATTATAATACCTTACTGCCCTTGGAATTTTATAGTTAACCTTAATATTCGACGTTATCATTCGGCAGTTCTTATCTGTAAAAAATAGAAACATGTAAGAAGGTTAAAAATGTATCTCTCATAAGAAACACATATAATTAAAATTCTCATTTAGGCCATCTTAATAACGACCTCTTATCTATCTCACCTTTCTGCCTGTGTATTACTTCCAATATTTGCCATCTGAGTTGTGCGATGTTATGTTTTGCCTCGAAAAAATGTTTCGCCAGTAGGGTTTCCTTTTTAAATTTATCTTTTTTCTTTCTCTTTTTTTCTGACCTATAGAAATCCCTTCACCTTTCTCTTCTAGTTTATAGTATCTTATTCTACTCTTGTGTTCGTTAATCCGGGCAATTAGTACCCTATCCTTACTAGACCTGACCTATCTAGGTTCCACTCGAGCTCTGCCTGCTCAGGCTAGAACCAGCTCAAGATGGACCCTGAGCTCATGACTTCAATGGGTTTTATACTTTAGCACAGTGCCGTCTACTGGTCACTATTGAGAACTACAGGGGCTTACATAAGCAGAGCAATGACACAAACCCCTATTAGGACCCATTTAGGTGTCTAAAACCTTTAGGATGTGCCTGCCTATAATATGTGAGAGTGTCTAAATTATCACAGCCCTACACTGTACTTTCATAAGTGTCATATTTTTATTCTAGAATCATTTTAACTTAATTTCTTCTTAGAGCTTATCAAAAACCTATGTTTTCTAAGAATGAGTAGACTTGGTGAGAGTTTCAGGCTATAAAGAAAAACAAAGGATGTGAATATTTCATCACCTTATCAGACAATGCAAGGGGGTCATTCCCAATCTCTCAGGGTTGTGGTAGCATGTAGAAAGGATGGTACTGAAAAAGAAATTGTTTTTTGATGAGACTGGTCCAGCCAGCCAGCCTCTTCCAAGCCAAACAAACATACTTTACTTCACTCATTAACTCCCTTTCTAAAAAACCAGCACAACTTTTCTCCACCTTTAACACTCTCCTTTCCCCTTCTCCACCCCCTCCATGCACATCTGTCTCTGCTCAAGATATTGCTGAGCACTTCAAAAAACAAAATTGACACTATCAGAAGGGACATTACACTACACAACCCCCTTAGACTTCCACCACCCTCCCTCCACACTCCCCAGTCTCTCCTGTACTCCTTCACCCCTGTCACTGATGAAGAAATCTCAAAGCTTTTGGCCTCTTCTCACCTTACCACCTGCCCGCTTGATCCAATTCCCTCAAAACTTTTCTGCAATACCAATCCTTGTCTAATCAAAGCCTTAACTCACCTATTTAATCTTTTGCTCTCAACTGGACTGTTTCCTTCTCAACAAAAAACATGCTCTTGTCACCTCCATTCTGAAAAAAACCCTCTCTTGATCCCTCCAATCTTGACAACCTCCGACCTATGTCTCTGCTACCTTTCATCTCTAAACTACTTGAGCGCCTAGTCTACAACCGACTAACCTCATTCTTCTCTGACAATAACCTGCTGGACCCCCTACAATCTGGTTTTTAGCCACAACACTCCACTGAAACTGCCCTAACTTGACTTAACTAAGGCTCTGGGACCATTACTATTCTCCCTCTATACTTCCTCCCTCGGCAAATTAATCAACTCGTATGGTTTCCACTACCACCTCTATGCTGACGATACTCATTTCTCACCCACTTAATTCAATCTTGCCCACTCCCACACCTTCTTTATTATTCCCTTCCCTTTAGAGTGTATGCTCTTTTGCATAGGGCCTTCCTCACCTTTTGTACTGGTATTGATTGTGATGTATGTAACTCCATATGTTCTATGTATATAATCTATGTGATTTAGTTTTATAATCACATTTACTTTACAGTGCTACGAAATATGTTGGCGCTATATAAATACATGTTAATAATAATAATAATAATAATAATAATACTAATATAGTTGAACAAGAAGCATAAAATGTAGAATCTATGGCTCTCAAAAAAATTACTATGATGAAGGCACAGCAAGGTTCCCCATTTGAGCTATGCTGCATATTTAGTGGCAAAATACCCAGGTAACGAAAGGGTTCAGTGTTAAATATCATTACATTCGCAACAAACAAAAGATTAGAGCAGGCATAACTACAATAAAGGACTCATTTCTTTTCTAGAACATCATGTTTCACATGGCGCCGCAGAGTGTGCTCACAAGTTCACAAGTCACTGTCACTTTGGATATTTTGTGAATGCATCAAATAGCAGCTGCTGTTTATATATTTCTTTCGAAAAACACCTGGGAAACTGCTAATTTGACAAGGATTCAAACTAACATCTAACCATGTGACCATGCTATCTGAATTGAAATAATGAAGTTTTGCCAACTGCAAACTTAACTCAATGTGCATGCTTTCAATAACTTCAAATGATCACAAAGAAAATATATCCATTATACAAATGAAATGGATTAAGCTCAAATAAATAAATGCTGCATTACGGCACTGGTGAACCTTGGGTAAAGATATACCATTGGTGGGCCTACATTGTCCCCTTCTTTCCAACAAATTAGTTGCTCTGAGGGTTTGTTAGCATTTGGAAATAGTTATTATAGGGTATATTAAGGTGTTGCTGTGTTATCTACAGAGGGAAGGAGGGATATGGATTTAAGAGCATGTCTTATTATGACCAACCATTTGTTGTTTTTTTTGTGTGTTACTACCATTAATATGGATGACACGGGTGTGGTTTAAAGTGGGTGTGATTTAAAAACTGGTAGTGGTCTACACAGGCTTCTATTCTTAGTCCTCTGGCACCCTTCGCCTAGAAAAATTCTGGCCTTTGGTACCACAGAAGTTGGAAAGCACTGTTCTAGATCAATATATTCTGTGATAATATTTTTTGCATTGCTGCTAATTACACCTTTATATTCTCTCCGTGCGATATACAGTAGAGTGATTTATACAGATCTAAGTGCAGCCTTAAATCTGCTATTTTTACTTTTTTCTATTTGAACTCAGTTATTTGAAATGCACAATTACCAATTACCGTGTATTATTATATGTGGTGTTTGGGTTATTTACCTTTTTTATTGAGCAGCTCAGAGCCTGAATAGAAAGATAAGTAATAAAAAGTAGCAATAACAATACATTTGTAGCCTTACAGAGCATTTGTTTTTTAGATGGAGTCAGTGACTCCAATTTGAAAGCTGGAAAGAGTCAGAAGAAAAAGTGGAAAGTTGCTTAGAATTATCCATTCTATAACATCATAAAAGTTAACTTAAAGGTGACCCACCTGTTTAAGTTAGGCAACATCCTTAGTTACAATGGCATGGGAACACTGGTTCTTAACTGTGGCAGTTAAAGGGTCATTTACTCCATTAATATAATCTCCATTATAAGAGAAAGAAAAAGTATACACTGCAATGTATAACTTTTCCCTTTAAGTTATAAAGCTATTTTGAATCTTGCAGTTGGCATGATCAGCTAGGGCTATATATAATTATGCATATTATCTGATTAAGCAAAATTAATGCACTGCTGTTCTGTTTATGTTTGTAAAATATATCCTGCAGGAGAATGCACATTGTTCTGGAATAACCAGCCAGCATATGGAATGGATGTGGGTTTTAAAATGAAACACTTTTCTTACTGCAGGTTAAATTGTTAGTAATTATTGCATGTCTTTCTAAATTCAACCATCTGTTCATCTTTGAATTTAAGTGTCTCAATTCCCTTTTTTAATAAAGAGACTTTGAAACCTCTTTAACCCATCTGCTGCCTGAGGGGCTCTTAAAATTTTCCAATATAATACTCACTAAGTCCCTTCAGTAACAAAAAATTAAATTTCTCTTTATAAATGGTTATGCTCTTGCCTTTTCCATATTGCATTTGGCACAGAATGCCTAAAACTAATACACACAGATAAGCACATTTTGTTTCACTTCCATTTTGTGGACAGTAAAATGAGACAATGTGCTGAATGTTTCTATCTTCAGAGAAAATGATGGTTTCAAATGTATAACTGTACATTGCAATGGCTCCGGCAGAATAAAATGACCCTATACAACAAAAATCTGCCATTCAAAAAGTGTGATGCTATACAGTACATTACACAAAGTTACACACCTGCATGTGAAGTAGAGTTCAGTTACTAATGAAATAACACAGGGCAAAACACTGTTCATCAAAATGCAAAACACAAAGAAATTTGTTGTCCCAAAAACCCATTATCCAGAAAGCTCCGAATTATGGAAAGGACATCTCCCAAAGACTCCATTATAATCAAATAATCCACATTTTTAAAAATGATTTCCTTTTTTTCTGCAATAATAAAACAGAATCTTGTACTTGATCCCAACTAAGATATAATTAATCCTTATTGGAAGCAAAATTATCATATTTATTGTTTACATGATTTTCTAGTAGATTTAAGGTATGAAGATCCAAACCATGGAAAGATCCTTTATCTGGAAAACGAATAAACTTCTAGTTCATTTCTCTTTTGAGGAATACAGTGTTCATGTACTGGTCATGTCTGGGATTATATATTGT
Organism: Xenopus laevis; assembly: GCF_017654675.1. Classification (NCBI taxonomy): domain Eukaryota; kingdom Metazoa; phylum Chordata; class Amphibia; order Anura; family Pipidae; genus Xenopus; species Xenopus laevis. Next base: position 49,020,544 of record NC_054382.1, on the reverse strand, counting down.
GTTTATCACTTGCTGATCTTACATGTTTGGGATGAAAGCTATCCATTCACTGAAATAAAAGAATATAAATCCTGCTCAATCTCCAACAGAACCGTATTTGTCCTGCAGCATTGCAAAACACAGTGGGTTTTCCCATTATTAGTATTTCTTGCCCTACATAAAACTGTAACCCCCAAACAATGTAGATTTCTATAAAGATATATTGCATAATATATTGCATGAAATGGCTCATATATAAAATCCTGCTTCATGTAAATAAGCCATTTTCATAATAATATACTTTTTTAGTAGTATGTGCCATTGGGTAACCATAAATAGAAAATTGCCGTTTTAGGAAAAAAGGGATACTTTGTTGCACGGTGCACCCAATAAAACCAAACAAACCATACATGTTAGGTCACATGTGCCAATTAACAAACAGAGTTATGTCTTTTGTTTCCACACGTCTTCCTGTTCCAGTTCTGGTCAAGTGATCTCTGAGGCAGCACTGAGACCATCACGAAATGGCGCTTCAAGGCAAGAGATGTAAAAGGGCAATATTTACTTAAATATATTCCAGTTACAGAATATATATTTAAATAAATATTGAAACTTAATATGATATAAACTGATATCTGTTGTTAGTATGTAAGTATTTATTATGGGGGTATCATTTTCCTTTAAAGAATCCATTATTCTTCATCTTATAAACATAGGGCAATGAATAATGATATCTGTATGATGAATATATTATAGTGTCCAAAAAACCCAAAGTGAAACTGCATAGTCAAGGGCATTGGAATAGTTAAGAACATTCAGTCTTTTGTAGAAGCTAAAACTAACACAATTTTAAACCATTGCAAAACTTGAATGCATAGTCTTTTACCAGCATCAAGCCCTTATCTTATATCCATAATAATGGGTCATATGGGTCTAAGAAATATGTAGAATATGTCAATATCTTTAAAATTGTAGGATTTGTGCTCGAGAGGGAAGCTTAGCCATAGCCAAATGTCTTTTAGAATATTCTGAATGTGTTCACAGAGTTGTCTTTGGCTTTATTTTGTACTGATTGGTGGATAGTTGACTTGCTATGTAATTTCACACCTGGCAATTTCTACAATGATAGTTATTGCTTCTGTATTCTGAGCAGCAGTAGTTTGTGCACACTGCAAAAAAACATAAAAGCCTGTATTTTCAAATGCATACACTGTAGGTCTAAATGTCCATCTGATAATCAGAATTAATTTGAACTTTCTAATTAGATCGCAAATTACCTAATATGTTGATAGCTGATTATACAGGATTGGATAGTTTTGGATACTCTCAATAGTTATATACAGAATTATAGTGCCGTACTACAGTGTTTGCTTGATTCGATATTGAAAATTCTAAGGTGATCACAATTAAAGTGTAAGAAAAGGGAGAAATTAGAATACTAGCAAAGTTTAAAAAGGGTTATTAATTATATAGGAAAACATTTTTTAAATGAGTATAAGCTGTAGTATCTCTAGACAGGCATGTGAATGTTTTCTGAACTTGATACCACAGTGAATATTTATAACTACGATGATACCAAAAATGTTATACAGGTATAGAATCCGTTATCTGGAAATCCATTATCCAGAAAGCTCTGAATTATGAAAATGATTTCCTTTTTCTCTGTAGTAATAAAACAGTAGCTTGTAATTGATCCAAACTAAGAAAAAATGTACCTTTAATGGAAGCAAAACCAGCCTATTGAGGTTATTTAATATTTCCATGATATTCTAGTAGACTTAGGGCATGAAGTCCCATATATGTATTGATTTTAGACCTTAAGGCTGGCTTGGCCTGACACTGTTTTGAAGCAAACATCCCTGAATTATGGTATAGCAGCAACTAAAATCTGAACCCACACCCTTTACTGATTTTGATTAATTATGAATTATGCATATTTTCAGTATAGTAATTCTGCAAATAGTTCACAATTATCGGAAAGATTGTCAGTTATAATTCACATATACAGTAAACGTAAAATGTTACAAATTTGCAAAAAATTTATTTTTTCCTCTAGCTATGCTAATTTGTTAGTCTATCTATAATTATGTAAACTTGATATCAAAAAATAAATCAGATTTTTTTCCTGGAGGGAACACAAAAGTGCTGCATACATAATTAGCGTTATAAACATACATACCTCCATGATTTATTATTATTATTATTAATAATAATAATAATAATAATTGAAACAGTCTCAAGAATTATTTTCTAGGTAGGCCTTCTTTAAAACAAGGTATTTGCATTCTTGTTGCTAGTTAAATATAGAAATATTGAGTAATGCATTAAAAGTCACAATGTTTGCACCAGAGTTAATAACCAATTCAGCCAATCAGCAGGCATAATTACCTGATCACTTGAGCAAACATCTCTACCTCTCCACCTAGCAGCTCTGGGCAAGTGCAAGAGGGCTGGGGGGATAGTGTTTAGAAGGCACTTTGCACACAGGGCCCGCTAAAGATTTTTTTGTGGGTGTGCCAGCACTTTCTTGTTATGCCTGTCCAAACATTTAAATTAAATTATTTAATTTTAGTTAAAAACATAAACTAACATAGTGGTATTTCTGATCCTGACTGTACAGGAAGAACCCTGTCTTAATAATTTTTGATTATCTATTTATATATTTATTTAATAGGAAATATATTGAATGGTATAAGGTTATACCTTGCATAAATATGCTACACTAAGGAGCAGAATTAATAAGGTTCGAATGGTAAATTCTAATTAGAATTTTCGAGTAGAATTTTTGGTCAAAACACACATTCAAGTTGGGAAAAATCCAAACTTAAATTCGAGATTTATCATACTTTGACCCTGGAAGTAACTCAAATTCGACAAGTCGCCACCTAAAGCATGCCTAGTTCATGTAGAAGTCAATGGCAGAGGTCCGTTGACCCATTTGAAGGTGTTAATAGCCTTCCTGACATTCAAATCAACACTCGGATTGAGTGTTGAATTCGATTTGAGTTTTCGGGTCTGTAATCTGTCAAATTTTAGTTTTTACTTAAATAAGATACCATTTGAATTTTTTTACCATTTGAAGTTCATTGGAGATAAAAAAAAACAAAACAAACAAACTCCATCACCCAACATTTGATAAATCTGCCCTCACAGTATATAGTATGTTAAATTGCATTTTATGTTGTACAGGTATTGGATCCGTTATCCGGAAACCCGTTATCCAGAATGCTCCGAATTATGGAATGCCAGTCTCCCATAGACTCTATTTTATCCAAATAATCCAAATTTTTAAAAATGATTTCCTTTTCCTCTGTAATATTAAAACAGTACTTTGTACTTGATCCAAACTAAGATATAATTAATCCTTATTGGAAGCAAAACCAGCCTATTGGGATTATTTAATGTTTACATGATTTTCTACTTCAGGTAGGAAGATCCAAATTACGGAAAGATCCATTATCCGGAAAACCCCTGGTCCCGAGCATTCTGGAAAACAGGTCCTATACCTGTACTATTTAAATACTGCTTAATCTTACCCTTGTTTTTGTATTGCTAATTTAAATGTACAAGCAATACACTAATATATGTCTATTCCTTCCTTCACAGAACTAAGATGAGAATGCAAACATTGCTTATAATGCTGAAATACTGTATAGACAAGTCTAAATTAAACTCTGTTGAGTGAAGGTCACCATTGCTAGGCAGACAGACAGACAAATATATCAATAAACAGATAGAAGATGATAGGTGATAGATAGATAGATAGATAGATAGATAGATAGATAGATAGATAGATAGATAGATAGATAGATAGATAGATAGATAGATAGCAAATAATTAAAGAATTTTGGTGCAAGACAGACATTCTCACACTTCATAAAAAGCAAAGTAACATAGCCATAAAAATAACTTTTTCAAATCTAAACTAAAATCAAAGATTCACATAGTGTGAACGCACGTTCCTGTAGTTACCTAAGTACAGGCTAAACATATGATTGCTTTGCTTTTACTGTGAGCTCTATTGTGTGCATGATGATTGGAACTGCACAGGGTTCATAGGAAAGAGCAGCAAAATTGGACAGATACATCACTATCATGCCAGATGTCAACTATCTTAGCAATCTATACCAGCCTGTAATGGTTTTCAAATCCAGTATCAACATGCAGAGACACTATATCATTGGATGCAGGGAGTTACAAAAAAAACCAACAACAACAACAACAACTGCAACAACTGCAGTTGAGGAATTGGAGGACTTGTTACTGGTGCACCTTCCCTCAGGCAGCAACTCCTCAGAAGTTACCAGGGGAGGCAAAAAGCAGCTCCTGGTAACTTTAAGAGCCGAATCTCCGCAATTTTGATGCCACCCCCCCCCCCACGGACCCACAACGGCGATCAAACTCAGACGGCGTTACAGTAAGAAACGTGCCTGTCTAAGCGTGACTGGTATGGGCACCAAAATTGCATCATAACCAATTTTTGAGACCCAAACACTCGTATTTACCTACTTGTATCCACTACCCGGCCACTGACCACCATTAAACAGGACCTGCTGTTGGTGCAAACTGGAAGTGACATCATCAAAATTGGGAGGATATAGAAATTTAGTAGTAAATTATAGACAATATAACATAAAATAAGAAATATTGATAAGACCAGCAACCTGACCTGCAGACCTGCATCTATAGCCACACTATATCCACACCCAAAACTCCTACAATCATCCCTCAGGATTCCCGTTTTTTTCCCTGCAGGTATCCAACCCTCTGCAGGACTCTAGCAGGCAGTGGGTGGAGAGCAGGCAGCCAGGGAGAGGGTGGATGGGAATTGCCATGTGCTGGGACCCTCTGAAGGGGTCTGGCGCAAATTAGTTATGCTGGTGACCATCATATGCCCTACATATCCTAACAATCGAACATAAAACAACCTAAAAAAAATTAATGCCAGGGCTTTGATTCCCAATATGTATATAGATAAAATTAAAATATTGTGCAAAAAAAAAAGTTCCTGGGCAAATACAAGCAAATAAGAACAACGCAGAAAATCACTAAAATCAAACAATACTTTTGTGTCTAGTAAAATAAAAGTTTCATCAGTTTCACATTTCTAATGACCAGTCTATCAACAATTATGCTGAACTGAAATTGGAAAAATTGGCTTAAAAATGCTACAAATCACCAAAATAAAATACAAACTGCATAGTGTTATTTGTGAATATGCTATTCGCATTGGCAATAAAACATTTTAAAGCAAAGCAACACACACTGCATTAAAACAAAGTTGTGTTTGTGCCTGTGTGAGTATGAAGCCCTCAACCCCCCCAATAAAGTGTGTTTGTGGTGGGTTATCAATCATAAAATGTGTGGGCTTAAGACACAGGCCAACACTCTGATAAAGCAAGAGGACCATTGTTATTAGTGTGTTGTACAGAACCACATATACAATAACAATTTTGTCTCAACATCATTTGGGAGGGAAAAATTATTTATTAAAATTTAGTTGTGGAGGCCGATTTATCAACAGTCTCGTTTTAGTGGTTTTAGAAGTTTTCTTTTAAAACCACAAATATAATGAAATTATTAAAAGATTGGAATATAAAAAGCAAGAATAAAAAAAAATGCTGAACCATCCAAATACAAATATGAAATCTTCTAAAACCTCTAAAAGAATTCGAGTTTTTCAGAAATGTCTGTAAAAACAAAACGTTACCTTATGAGGTATGGGACCTATTATTCAGAATTCTTGGGACCTGGTGTTTTCAGGATAACAAATCTTTCTGTAATTTGTATAGCCATACCTTAAAGCAATCCTGCCACAGTTAATAGTGATACTCCAGCAGAATTCTGCACTGAAATCCATTTCTCAAAAGAGCAAATAGATTTTTTTATATTCAATTTTGAAATCTGACATGGGGCTAGACATTTTGTCAATTTCCCAGCTGCCCCTCGTCATGTGACTTGTGCCTGTACTTTAGGAGAGAAATGCTTTCTGGCAGGCTGCTGTTTTTCCTTCTCCATGTAACTGAATGTGTCTCAGTGAGACATGGGTTTTTACTATTGAGTGTTGTTCTTAGATCTACCAGACAGCTGTTATCTTGTGTTAGGGAGCTGCTTTCTGGTTACCTTCCCATTGTTCTTTTGTTTGGCTGCTGGGGGGAAAAGGGAGGGGGGTGATATCACTCCAACTTGCAGTACAGCAGTAAAGAGTGATTGAAGTTTATCAGAGCACAAGTCACATGACTTGGGGCAGCTGGGAAATTGACAATATGTCTAGCCCCATGTCAGATTTCAAATTGAATATAAAAAAAATCTGTTTGTTCTTTTGAGAAATGGATTTCAGTGCAGAATTCTGCTGGAGCAGCACTATTAACAGATTCATTTTGAAAAAATGTTTTTTTCCCATGACAGTATCCCTTTAAGTCTACCAGAAAATAATGTAAACATTAAATAAACCCAATAGGCTGATTTTGCATCCAATAAGGATTAATTATATGTTAGTTTGGATCAAGTACAAGGTACTGTTTTATAATTAAAAAATATATTTTAAAACATTTGGATTATGTGATTATAATGGAGTCTATGGAAGATAGCCTTTCTGTAATTTGGAGCTTTCTGGATTTAATGGATCCCATACCTGTACCAACTAAGATGGAATTAATCCTTATTGGTGGGAAAACAATTCTATTGGGTTTGTTTAATGTCTTCATTATTTTTATTATATTACAGGTATGGAGATCTGAATTATGGAAAGATCCCTTATCTGGAAAACCCCAGATCTAGGTCATTCTGGATAATAGGTCTCATATCTTGTACTAGGAGATATCCCAGTGTTATTATTAACCCATACAAACATGGGCCATATTCTTGTTTTCACACTTAATTGAATCGTGCTGTTGCCTTTGGCTCAGTTTAAGATCTTCCACTTGACAATGTTTTAGTGCACTGCTTTGTATTACAAAAAACTCACAGAAGACAAGAATAGAACTAAAATTTGATGGGTAGTGATATTCCTGTGATCACAGCACGGTTTAAAAAGATGAATGTGCCCTAATGACCAGAAGTGACAGGATAAGCTAATTTCATTTTATATAATTTAATATCCTTTATAACACTCCCTGGTTGAAATCCACCAGAGCATTCATATAATTATCTTTCTGCTAAACAGAATCAATAAAAGTAAATAACACACCCATGACTCCTACATCGCTTGCTCTTTCCACCTCCCCTTTTACAAATCAGATGACTGCATATAACACATTCAATTTGTTATTGCTTATTTAGTTTTTAGGAATTTTAGGTAAGGTTGCAGTATATACAGGGCTGATGACAGTTCCCATTGCACAACCCACATTGCATATGCATATTTCAATTTGCATATGCAAATTAGGGGTGGGAAGGGGAAAACATTTTTTACTTCCTTGTTTTCTGACAAAAAGTCACACAATTTCATTTAATTGCATTTAATTGGCATTACCTTCATTAACCATTTTTAAAGAGAGGTGGAAACACACATAATTAATCTGTAATTATAATGCAGTCACAGTGAATTCGTGCCAGGCGAATTTATTCGCCCATCACTATTGGTAATGTTTTTATAAAATGAATAATAACACATATGATAAGATGCTATCTCAAATTAAATGAGGTAAAATAAAGTTAAAGTTATGGGGCTTATTCTATTTGACATTAAGGGGCCTATTTATGTATGTATGTATGTATGTATGTATGTATGTATATTTTTATTTGTATAGCACTCCTTGAGGGCAAAGCACTGTACAGCAAAACAACAATTAGAAGTAACGAACAAGGGGTCATTGAAATAAAAAATAACAATAAGTGCATTATTAAAAATACAATTCACGTAAATATAAAATATAATTGCAATACAGATTAAGTGCTCAGTGTCAAGGAGACAAAAGGCTGGAGGACCCTACCCCGTAAGCCTTACAGTCTAAAATGGAGGGTAACAGACAGACACAATTCAGAGGGGTATTAAAGTGCTGTAGGTTACAGTGTGTGACACTGTCAAATAAGTGCCAGTTCCCAGTTCAGGTGTTATGCAGGTGCTCCCAGAGGTAGTCTTTGAGTTTTGTTTTAAAAACATTGATGGAGGAAACAGCAGTAGTAGTGGGGGGTGCAAACAAGTGGTTGTTCTGAGAGGAGCGGAGGTTTCAGCCAGGAACATATAGAGAAACAAGAGATGAGATGTAATTAGGTGCAGAGGAATGAAGGGCTTTAAAGGTTATGAGGAGGAGTTTATAGGAAGCCATGATAAGGACTTCAGCAAGGGAGGGGCCTGTACCCTTTTGGATGAGAGGAGGATAATTCTGGCAGCAGTGTTTAATACAGACTGTAGGGGAAGAGATGGGAGTTAGGGAGGACAGTTAGTAGAAGGTTACAGTAATCTAGTCGGTATAGGATGAGAGCATGCATGAGTGTCTTGGACATATCAGGTGAAAGGAAGGGACGGATTTTGGCAATATTGCGCAAGAAAAGGTGACACGTTTTGACAGTGGTGTTAATATGATCAGAGAAGGAGAGAGAGGAGTCAAAGATTACCCCCAGACTGAGTTGACAGGGTTAATGAGCATGCCATAAATAGAGATAGTTAAAAAGGGGAGTAGGACCAGGTTTAGGTGGAAAGATGATTAGTTCAGTTTTTGTTAGGTTGAGTTTGAGGTGGAGCTGGTTCATCCAATTTGAGATAGCTAGGAGGCAGTTCTGGTCAAATTTTTAAAGGGAAAAAAACATTTTTTAGTGGAATAAAAACACACAAGTTTTTTGATATTTATTATTTATCGAAATCATGTAGAAGTCAATGGCAGATGGTCCCTTTAACAACTGTAACATGTTTTATACCTTCAGGATTCTCGATAATTTTTGGACTGTCACTGCATTCGTTCGATGTTTGACACTGGTATTTGTTCAATAATGCGATAAATTTGAGCTTTCAAGGCGATAATTCAATAAGGTGTCGTTTTTGCGCAACAATTGGAAAAAGTCACATCATTCGATTGATGCACAACTTATTCCTGCACCATTTTTTTAAGTTTTATTTTAAGGGAATTCAGGTTTAGGAATTTGGTCTTTGATCTTTTTTAAAATTAAAGTGAGAAAAAGTTGAATTTTAGTAAATACCCCCTAAATATTATGATGTCTCTGGTTTTCATATCCCTCCAAATAAATATGTTTTGGGTTTCACTTTTAATTAATCTCTTTGGTTCCAGTGAATTAAGGTGGAATATTCACTTGTTCTCTTTGCATAATGGAGTAATGTGAAGATCGCCCCCTTATATTCTCAATGATGATCTCAATAGTCTTTCAACTGCAAAGTTTTTGTATGCTGCAAATTAGGGGGTGCCATTTATCCCCAGTAAATATTGTCTACAAAAATATATTCTGTATTCATAAATATTCAAGTACACAGAAGTAATCTCAGGGTACATACTGTATGTAATCTGTAAATATTAACAAGCATTCTGTGCCACAAATGTATAAGATCTATGTAACAGATCCAGTGATTAGGAAGGCTACTTACAGAATTAATTATTTAAAAAAAAACCTGGACAGAATAAATAATGGTGTCAATGCCTAGCATAGGCCAAGCAGGATTTTAATGACAACATTGATGCTTGTGACAGAACTGAATATTCTGTAGCACAGAATTCATTCTGTCAACAAAATGAACACTCAGTTCCACAATACTGCTAAAATATAACATCTGTGAAACAATATTGCCAATCTACTGAACCAATAAGAAGCAAGCATACTCATTACCCAATAACAAGCAGGTTTTACTTGAAGTACTGGTCTTTCTTCCCACTGTTTAATTGGTTCTGTAAAATTATGACCCAAAAACAGAAGATTTATTAACGAGATGAAAAGCTGCCAGCTGTTCCACATGGCTGCATAATCACTAGTGCATAGGATACTTTCAGGCATGCTATAGAGTGTGTCCTCTAATGTCACTGTGCTGTGTAGCAATAAACATGAACAAACATCAATCACATTTTTCCTGAAAGGGCTGCAGGTAGGCTTGGGCGAATTTGCTCTGTTTCGTTTCACCAAATATTCGCCACTGGCGAAATGTCGCTGATGGGCATTAAAGTCTATGGGCGAAAGAAAAAATTTGATGTGCAGCGATTTTCTTTTTACGCGATCATTTTTTTTTTGACGCACAACGCCATGCAAGTCTATGGGCTTCATTTACGTGGCGAAACAAGACGAAAAAATTTGCCCATTCCTAGATGCAGGTTCTTAACTGGAAGTTCTTACAAATACTGTACATTAGAAATATAATGTTGTACTGATGCTGCAGTACAAAACTGATCTAATGATGTTTGTAGGGATTTCGTAGAGGAAAATTCATTTTCCAAAAAATTATGCACAGCAAAAATACGATAGCTTGAGATTATTCCTTTGTGCAAAAACTATACGCCACCTTTAAGCACACAAATAAATTTGCAGTGTAATAATTGTATAATGAGCATTATTGCACAGCAAAATACAAATTTTTAGTCTTAGTTTTGTGAATTGTTATTCTGTTATGCCTTTTATTACATAGCACACAAAGGGGCAAATTTACTAAAGGACGAAGTGGCTAATGCTGGTGAAAATTCACCAGCGTGACGTCATTACGCTAGCGAAGGAGATAGACTCTGGTGCAACTTCGCACGCTAACACCAGACGAATTTTCGCTCTGGCGAAAGGGCGTTACTATGCAAATTCACTACGTTTTTGATTTTACTGACCGTTACCTCTATCGCCAGACTTGCCTTCGCCACCTAAGACCTGGCGAAGTGCAATGGAGTAGATAGAAGTTTGTCAAAAAAAGTTGAAAGTCCCAAAAAAAACACTGTCGTCTTTTCCTTTTTACAGGGTGATAGACGTAAAAAGATTGAATTTTTTTTTTGGGGTTCCCTCCTTCTCCCCTACATTTGATAACATATGGCACCTAAACTATACTGTGGGCACATGTGTAGGGCATTATAACAACTCTATACAATTTTATTAAGGTTCCCTGGCCTTGTGTAGTGTACTGTATTTGCTGTAGCATATACGGCCATTGTACTTTAACTGCACATTGTACTTTAGCGAACGCTAGCGTAACTTCCAACAGCAGATCGTATTTTCGCTAGCGCAACTTTGCAAGCATTTGGTACCCTGTGCGCAACTTTGGATCTTTGTGAATTAGCGTTGTCCAGATGAATTTACGCCTGGCGAAGTGTTGCGATGGGCGCGAAGCCAGCGCTGGCGACTTTTCGCAAGTAAATTTCCCCCAAAATCCTTTAAAAATCCTCCATTAAATGATATGTAAAGTAAAAAGAATTGGCATTAATAGTGAAAAGGAAACACAATATGAGAGAGAGTATTCTTAAGTTACTTGCCTATTTATCTTTTAACATGAACTGCTTTGTAGCTGTGGAATTGGACAGTCCTATCATTTCAGGTGTGAATGATTGGAAATGGCAGAGATGCAGAAGACATGAATCAGGTATAAGAGCATGTTAGAAGGTCAGACTCTGTTATATGACTCTGAAGTAAAGGCAAATTAACATTTGAGCTTTACAGAAGCAATAGACAATGTGCAACAGACACAATATCTGATTCCAAATAGATTTTTACTTTGAAAATGTAAGTACATTTTTATTCATTAGTATATTTGCATTTGTTACATAAAATATTCCCATATTAGGCAAACAGGATTTCGCTTATCAACATTTTCTTTCTCGTGTTTCTGTGTAAAAAGTATTAGTCATCGTTTATTGATTTTGTGGTTTATTTGATGTTTGAAGAGTAATTTTTGAACATGCAGTATCACAGCATCCTGGAGCCACTGCTACCAAATCCATGTAAAAAAATCAATTGTACTTCAAACCTTCATTAGTTAGAATTTCTATTTTCTTCTATCCTTTTCATTGATAATCTATGTAAAGTGACCAGTAATTTTCTAGAGGCAATTGAGACTGTGTTATAAAGCATGTTGCCATTTGGCTGGTATATTTCTAGCCAGCCTGCTAAAAACTCTATTTGTGCCAATGCTATTAAAAGGGAAGAAAGCTCTACCTTAGTTTTTATCTGACCACAAAACTCCAGGCCTATTTTCACATTGTTCTTTTGCACCACTGTCACATTTAGGACAGTGCAAAATGATCAACATAGTTTAAATGAATCTTAAGTGAAGTATGGTAGTGATAGAATCATACCCTTGGGTTGCTTTTTATCAGCAATGACTGAACGTTAAAATTATTAAAATAGAAGCAAGATTGTATGGTGCAAAATATAATAAAATATTGCAAGACTACTGTTTATTTTAATTACCCAGATACTGACTGGAGCAACAGTACTGCCAAATCAGTTAATGGAACAAGTTTATAAACTTGTTGCATGACAATTTTATGGCACAGGTTGTTGAGGAGCCAACCAGAAAAAATGCTATTCTGGATCTAGTGATCTCAAATGACCCAGAACTTATAGCAAATGTGCAAGTCATTGAACCCCTGGGTAATAGTGACCATAATGTTATATCATTTAATGTCTGGACAACAAAAACCATGAATTTTGAAAAATCTAATTTTAGTGCCCTGAGGGCTGCCCTACAGAGAATTGATTGGGGCATTAAGTTTTCAGCTAAAAACACAGAACATAAATGATTGTCATTTAAAAAGATATTAAATCATTACTGTTCTCAATTTATTCCCTTAAGGAGTACATGCAGAAGCTCTAAGAATCCTCCTATGTGGCTTAATACAGAAGTAAAGAAGTTAATAGGAAAGAAGAGAAAGGCATTTAAAAATTACAAATCTGTTGGGATAGAAGCTGCATTTAATGAATATAAACACTGTAATAAATGTTGTAAATCAGCAATCCGGAAGGCAAAGAAAGGAAATGAAGAGTTAATTGCGGTGGAGGTGAAAACTAACTCTAAAAAGTTTTTTAAATATAATAGTAAAAAGATGCAGGTTGAGCGTGTTGCTCCATTAAATAATGGTACCAGTATGGTTGTAACAGATACAGAAAAGGCAAATGTGCTAAATCAGTTCTTTTCTTCAGTGTATACAATAGAGGAGTCTGAGTTCATTGGCTCACTTTATAGCTCAGCTCAATCTAGTCAGTGGCTGACTCAGGATATGATCCATAAAGCTTTAATAAAAATTAATGTAAACAAGACTCCAGGGCCTGATGGCATACACCCCTGGGTTCTAAGAGAGCTTAATTCAGTTTCAGACCAGACCCTATTTTTGATTTTCTCAGATTCACTTTCATCTGGTATGGTGCCTATGGATTGGAGAAAAGCTGATGTTATTCCAATATTTAAAAAAAGATTACGATCTCAGCCTGGCAATTATAGGCAGTAAGTTTGACATCTGTGGTGGGCAAATTATTTGAAGGCTTGTAAAGGGATAACATTCAAAGTTTTGTCCTAGTCAATGGCATTATGAGCAGCAATCAGCATGGCTTTATAAAGGATAGGTCATGTAAGACAAATTTTTAGACCAGCATAGATTTGGATGGAGCACAAGAGTTGCAGAAAATGGAGTCCTTGTAGATTATAAACTTGGCTGTAGCAAGCAATGGCAGTCAGCAGCATCAAGGGCAAATAAGGTTTTGAGCTGTATTAAAAGGGTCATAGAGTCACTGGAGGAGGTGGTCATTTGTCCACTGTATAGAGCACTTGTAAGGCCCCATCTAGAATATGCCGTACAGTTTTGGTCTCCATCACTCAAACAGGACATTATTGTATTAGAGAGGGTACAGAGAAGGGCAACTAAGCTGGTAAAAGGTATGGAAAATCTTAGCTATGAGGAAAGACTGGCCAAATTGGGGATGTTCACGATGGAGAAGAGACACTTTAAATATATAAGGGGATCATATAATAATCTCTCTAATGCTTTATTTACCAGTAGGTCATTCCAGCTGACAAGAGGTTCCACCTAAATATTCGGAAGGGGTTTTTCACAGTGAGAGCTGTGAAGATGTGGAATTCTCTCCCTGAATCAGTTGTACAGGCTGATACATTAGATAGCTTTAAGAAGGGGTTGGATTTCTTTTTAGCAAGTGAGAGAATACAGGGTTATGGGAGGTCATAGTACAAGTTGATCCAGGGATGGTTTTTTTTTTGCCTTCCTCTGGATCAACTAGCATATAGGCAGATTAAAAAAAAAAAACTAAAAGGTTGAACTTGATGGACGTGTGTCTTTTTTCAACCTTACTTACTATGTTACTATATTCCAGTCTGACAAAATTGAAGCTTGGCTGAAAGTTAAACAGTTCAGGCATTGGTTTATTAGAAATAATAGGATGAATGTCCTATAATGGTCAAGTCAAAACATTGACCTTAAAGGGATTCTGTTGTTGGAAAAAAAATTTCCAGCATTAGGTAATAGTGCTGCTATAGCAAAATTTTAAATTGAAATCCATTTTTAAAAAGCGCAAACAGATTTTTAATATTTAATTTTTAAATCTGACATGGGGTTAGACAGGTTGTCAGTTTCCCAAGTGTCCCCAGTCATGTGAATTGTGCTCTAATAAGCTTTACTGTTGCACTGCAGGTTGGAGTAATATTACTACTTCAGTCACATTGAGTAGAAGAAACAACAGAAAGAGCGCTCGATCTTTCTGAAACAAAGGATCGGGCACAATGATTTGAGATGTCTGCCTATACACCAATATTAAAACTGAAAAATACACATGTTGGTTCAGGAAGAAAATATACGATAAGTACAGTGAATTATGTGTAATGTAAACAGTGTAATTTATAAATAAAAACTACAACATGACAGAATCCCTTTAATCTAATAAAATCTAATTTGTAGCAAGCATTTCTTGAACACTAGCATTTCCTGAAAAACTGAGCATATTGGCCAAAATCATTTTAAAACAGCTAGATGCTCACATATAGACACCAAACAACGATAATTATGACATCTTTTTTTTTTTTTTTTTCATATTCAAAAATGTGTTTATTGAAATAAAATTGTCGAGATATGTATAGAAGCATTTGTTACATGAATCACATTGCAACAATAAACAAGAGTTCAATAAATGCAAAAGTTGTCGATGATACACATTACAAAATAAAAAAATAAAATACCGAAATGGAAAATAAACAAAATATAGAAAGATTGAACAAAAAATAAAAGACAAAAAAAAATAACCAAATAAGTAAGGCAAGGCAATACATCCATATAAAATAGTCTAAAATACATAGCACCGCTTTCAAGCTACACTGTGTCAATGAACACTTGTTTCCCCTTTATTTGCTATAAATTGCATCCATAAGAACCAGGTGGCCTCAAATTTCTCATGGGTATTATTTATATATGCCGTCAATTCCTCCATACGATAAATTTCACTCACCACTTTATACCATTCCTCTCTAGTAGGAGGTAGTAAGCTCCTCCAATGCATTGGAATTAAGGACTTAGCCACCATCAGGAGCTGTATTAATAATTTTGACCTGGAAGGGTCAAAAGAATTAATATTATGAAACAATAGTAGGGTTGACGGAGATTTAGGCAGTTGAATTCCAGTTATGTTCTTACAGTCTGATATCACATTCACCCAAAAAGAGTTTAACACCAAACAATTTAGCCAGAGATGGGATAGAGTCCCAATTTCCATTCTGCACCTCCAACATAAATCGTCTGGACACAGACCCATCTGTTTCAGCCTCACTGAATTATGACATCTTAACTCCATAGACTATCGGTCACAATGCATAAGGTACATCTATGCATTGCAATTTAGGGGGAAACACAGCTTTGTGAGTAAAAAGTCATGGTGACTTGTGCCAAAATTGCACTTTGGATGCAGTTGTAAATAACCCCTATAATTCTGCAACATTGTACATTTTAAAGGTTTCTTGTATCCCCTCTAGAAGAGGAAAACGTATTAAAATTTGAATCTATCTCATTATATTATAAATTAAAAGTTGACCTAACTTTACTAAAAAATCTGAACAGAAACGGTCCTTGTGGAAAAATCGCTATAAGCTGGAGTATTTTTCGGATTTTGGATTTTTAGCAGCTTTGGAGCATATCTCATGTAAGTAATAATAAAACAACTGGACTTGCTGAGTAATTATTGAAGATGTTTCACTACTCATCCGAGCAGCTTCTTCAGTTCACAGACACGTTCAAAGCTGGTGACCCCCTGTGACAAGTTTGAAGTCCTGGATCATTGCTGCTATTGAGAAGCTGAAACTTTAGGCTTGTGCAATAAGTTCAGTATATAAAAAATGGCATTTTTAGCAATATTCATTTGAGTTTAGTTCTCCTTTAAAAACTTAAGGCTTAATAAATAGGTCCTAAAAGAAGTGTTTTGCCTGAAGTTTAATTACCATGCCAGAGATTTCACACATTAAAAAGGGGATCTGTGTGCTTTTCCTTCACTATCATCTGTATTTTTTCTTTGTCCACAAGGTACTGCAGGACATTAACAATATCTTAAAAAGAACACTTATGTTTCTTCACAGCTTCTTAAGGGATAATTGTGGTCTGGTAAACTACACAATCTGGTTTTTCAAACTATAAAAGGCATAGGATACATGGGAATTTAAATTATATTATTGACACTACTTTTACCATTCCAGAGTGTCTAAAGCCAGAGCAGAAGTTCCAAATAGAGAGCAAAGTTCATGGTATTGGGTAGACTATAATGCAGCAAACTACAGCCTACATGTACTTATTGAATGACCTTATATATTATTAAACAGAATGTATCTGTGGCACTGACAGGTTAAGCTGATTCCATGCAATAAATGCCTTCTAAATATTAATGCCTATATTTAAACATTAGAAAACATCTAGTGGTATTTTTTTACATCTTACCTCATATTTCCTTTTTTTTAAGCATCACAAAACAGATTAAATTCCATACATTCCAGTTCCCAATGGTTACTTCTTATGCAATGTTCACGACTTTGAATTTTATTTTCCTATTTTCTTTCTTAAAAGCTTTGGGTGAAATGTTGCAATTTTATGCTTGTGACATGGTCAATTAATCAAACGTAATGAGAAATAGATGGTTTTGACAAAATCCAAGTGCAGGGAGAAAATCTTGTCAGCAAAGCTTTTCCATTAAGAACTTGTAAAAAAACATAAAAATGCATGCTTGCGTAATGCTGATTTAAGATAAGTTTCAGTAGCATTTATGACTGTATAGCAATGTCAATACAAACAAGAAAACTATGTAAATGCTAAGTGCTGCATGCTGTGTTAGCAGATTAAATATCCTGGAGTATAACATATCTATGTAGCTCTAAAAATGAATGGCAGCACTAAATATACTGATTTAGGCTATGTCATTTTATTAAACTTTATTGACTTGTATTATAGCCTATTTGTTTGGTGTACAAATAGTTTTCACCTCATCATATTTTCAAGCACAGTCTTTGGTTGCTCAACTTTATAATATAATGGTAGCTTTAAGCAAACTCTTCTTATTCGGATGCAACATTTTAGCACAATCAGAAATGCAAGGTTATTAAAGGGAAGTGATCTAAACATAATGTAGACATTTACTGTATGTATGATTAGTTTTGCAGTTACTGTTGACAAAAGAGCTTAAAACATAAGTAAGCCATATCAACAAATAAGATACTTGCTTTTCCCCACACCGGGAAGCCTATTTATTAAAACTTGACTTTTTCTTACTCCAAAACCCGAATTCTCTGAAAAATTAGTGCGACAAAATAAAAATTCAAATCTATCGAATTTTCTCCCTGAAAACTCAACTTTATCGGATTATACAAGAGAAAAATTCAAGGCTTAATAAATAGGCCCTTGATTGTAAAAAGGTGACCGTAAATACTGCCCACTGACTAATTGTTATAGGTCAATAGACCTGTAGAAAACTTTGCATCTTTTATTACATAGCCCTTTGTCGAAACCATGCTTGAGCAGTTTTTATGCCACTTTATTTACTATTTTCCAGCATAATTAAATTTATTTTCTATGGTACACATATAGCACCTTGAAAAAGGTTCTAACAAGTGCTGAAATGATCTGGTATAAATGGGACATGGTAATCTTGCCATAACATGGTGAACCATATGTAACACCCTGCCTGGAGTTGAACCAGGGACCTGGTGTTTCTGTACTATCTGCATTGCCACTTCTCTATTCAAACAGATAGCTAAGGCCCTGGTTCAGTCCTACTGCTAATTGCAAGTAGACATGGCTTGTTTAACTTGTAGCCAATCTGGCCACAGCTGATCAGTGTAAGCCATTTGTCTGGCTATAAAACCCCCAACACCGCACTGACTCATTGCCCAATGTGGGTCTAGTTCTTGGGTGTGATTCATATCACTGGCACTCAAGGCTGATTCAAGCAGGGATAGACCCTTGCATGGCGAGCAGCCCATACATTCTAGCATCATATCTAGGGTTGCCACCTCCCCCTTAAAACCTAACACATATGAAATGCACAACCTGCATCAGTTCAGTCTGCAGCATTCATCTAAATTAATTACTAATTAGCCATGCAGGCTTTGGATTCCATGGGTGTTAGTTATCAAAGAATTTAGTTAAAGATCGCCACAGTCCTCTAGAGTGAAATTCCACCACTCTCCATTCATTTAAATGGGATTTTGAAAGGATGAACTTTCACTTTCACCCATTAATAAATACTCATAAAAATCCCATAGAAATGAATGTAGAGTGGCGGAATTTCACTCTAGAGGACTGTGCGACCTCTATCTTCACTCTTTAATAAATATACCCATATAATACACAAAAGCCATGAATATCTTGTAAATTATATCCTTATAAACGGTGAGTTCTGATGTCATCAGTTATAAACGGTGAGTAGTGATGTCATTTCTGTCACATGACTCACTGAAACTTGTGTATTATAATAAATAAAGTACCCCCTGTTGCAAAATATGAGGATATTAGAAGTAACCTCGGAGTTTCATGCCCTGTATAAAAACACTCGGCCTTCGGCCTCGTGTTTTTATATGGTCATGAAACTCCTCGGTAACTTATAATATCCTTATATTTTACAAAAGGGGGTACTTTATTCACTATATATGTGTTCAGTTTTAAATGGGTTAGATGGCAACCCTTTTTGTATCTGATTTTCTGTTCCTGACCCTTGCTGTTTTGACCATGCTGTATCACTGCCTGGACCGACCCTTGCCTGTTATTGACCACTACTCTGGATTCCGAATTTGTTCTGTGTTACCAACTGGTTTTGATCCAACCTGTTTATCCTGACTATGTATCTGGTTTCTGATTCTGTCCCTGCCTGTTACACATCTGCACTCTCTGTTCCCCGTCCTTCGTGTATATGTTATGGTTCCCTTGCCTGCCCAGAACTCCCCCCTTGTTCCTCTAGCTTTAGGGTCTGTCGGCATCCGAGTAGTGGAAGGCTTCTCCAAGTGCAAAAGGTGGTTGTTAGAGGCAGAAGTGGTTTGTTCTGGGTTTTGGGATTTCATACGTTACACTATGCTTAAAAGAACAGTAACACCAAAAAATGAAAGTGTTTTAAAGTAATCAAAATATCATGTCCTGTTGCCCTGCACTGGTAAAACTGATCTGTTTGCTTCAGAAACACTACTATAGTTCATATAAACAAGCTGCTGTGGAGCAATGGCGGAAATTGAAAAACAGCTATATGGCACAGGTTAACAAATGGATAACAGAAAACACCATTAGACAGACAGAGCTTATTTGCTATCTGCTGTGTAACCTGAGCCTTTCCTCCTTTGACTGCCCCCATTGCTACACAGCAGCTTGTTTACATAAACAATAGTAGTGTTTCTTAAGCAAACACATCAGTTTTACCAGGGCAGGGCAACACTGCATTATATTTTCATTACTTTAAAACACTTTTATTTTTTGACGTTACTGTTCCTTTAAAAACACCAAGTCATTAAAAGAACCCAATAGGATTGTCTTGTCAGATTTATGGATTATTTTCAATTAAACAACATCAAGTATTTACAGAGGAAAACGTCATTCTTTCATAAACTGTCTGCATGTATCTGTCTTTCAGAGACTCCTACATAACAGGTTGCTGGATAATACATCCCATGCCTGTATCTGCTGAGATATTAAAATTATTCACACAATTATTTTTTGTCATTATGGCTCTCATAACAATGAATACAAATGGTGTAAGCATGCTCTCCTTCCAAAGGCAAAAAACAGTTCAAAAGTGACCCATAAAGCTCAATTAGCAAAAAAAGTAGATGGTTCTGTTGCAGATTTTTTGCAGATTTTTTTTCCGAAGTTGCCTCACGAGGAAACTGTGGGCGACTTCGGAAAACTATTTGCCGCGCGTGATTAGCGCCGGCAGTTTTTAATTTTAGCTGGCACAGAGTGAGGGAAGGCGTTTGGGGAGATTGGTCGCCGCAAAAACGAGGTGATTAGTCGCCAAGCGACCAAATCTCCCCAAAACGCCCAGTGTGGCCTGACCCTTAAGCAACTTAAATTCAAGGGACCATCAAGAGTACAAACAGTAGTGAGAGTAATGTAAATATAGTGGTCACACCCCTGTACAAGATTTTTATAGTGGTAATGACCAGTCAGGATAAGTCACACAGATAACCAGTAAAAGTGGTGGATTAAATTTGGGTGAGCCAATAAAAACAAGTGAATAATGGTGAATTCAATATATTAACTTTAAAACAAATGTAGTATTGTGGGAAACAAATGTGGCAAAAAAAAAACATTAACCCCAACACATTTTTGGTGCAATAAAGCATGCCCATTGACTCCATTGCATTTCACACATTTTAAGATAGATTGTCTCATTGTCACTGCTGGCTAGCTTGTCACTGCCTGTAATTCAGTTGCTGGATCTTTGTGTTTTAATGTGTGGTTTCTATCGTAAACCCATTTCACTTTACTTCTCCAATCTGTGCATATTAATGTTCTTTCCTGACAGCAATTTAACAGGCACTGTTGTTTTCAGAAACATTAATTTCACAGAGTATCTATTTTTTTGTTTACACATCACCAGTTTCAAATTAGTCAGCACACTCAGCAACAAACTTCAAATTCCAATGCCTCAGAGTTTTTTTGTTTTTTTTTTAATTTTTTAACTTTTGTTATATGCCAAAGAATTTTATTAAACTGGAAATTAAGTTCACATGCCATGTATTGAGTAAGTTCTCAGCTACAAAACTTTTTGAACAGTACTGACAATTAGCCCTTTATTGTCATAATTTTGATCTCGATCCAAAATAGAACACAAACTTTATATTGTCTGGCTTAGAGATCTGTTCATTAAGAGGGCATGAAAGTTTAATTGTTTGATTTTGAAAACTAAAAACAATTCTGTCAGGCCACAGTTTTAATATTAGAGTTGCTTTTAATTACTGTATTATCTCTGTATTCAGACCTTCTCCGATTAATCTTCCAGTCTCTCATTTAGGCCACAACCTGGTTGCTGGGGTAAAACTACAAAAAAATAGCAAAATAAAAAATAAATTGCAAATTGTCTTTGAATATCACTGTCTACATTACACTAAAGGTTGATATAAAGGTGAACTACTACTACTATAAAGGTGATGTAACCCCTCCACAAAATTCCCCCACTGTGCCCCCAATCTTTCTGAAGTAAATACCAAAATAATTCACTAATATGAATCCTGCTCATCTGTTGTACAGACAGTACTACAGAAATGACAGCCAAATATGGCTGTGCATAGATGATTTTGGTGTCCATATGCTGGATAACACTTCTAAATATTCTCATGAGTAGCCTGCAGACTCTGCACTGCAGAAATGGGAGAGAGTAAGGGCTGAACTTCACAAGGCGGTCGGGACCGATTTGTTGCCAGGTGATGACACGCATGCGACGTGTTGTATGGGCAGAATATAATGGGACTGATCATGAAATTGCAGGTACAAACTACATGTATCTGTTGGATGTGAAGGCTAAACGATGCATCTTCATCCGACAGTAGGATACATGTAGTTTGTACCTGTGATTTCACAATCAGTCGCATTATATTCTGCCCGTCCAACACGTAGCATGTGTGTCATTGCCTGATGAAATGTTCCAGATCGCCTCGTGAAGTTCAGCCCTAAAACCTGCTCATGGTTAATGGGTGCAGACTGAGGTTGTCTGGTAAACAGACCAAGGTTCACGGCAGGCAGCAGGCTATGCAAAAAAAACAATAAAAAGTTCAGAGATTAGAACCAGGAAATCCATAAGAACTGGGACAAGAAATTGGTAGCCCTTAAACTGGCTATACACTTTAAGATCTGCTTGTTTGGAGAGCTCAACAAATGAGTGGATGTTTTTCCTGATATGCCCTCCAAATGTGGTGAAATTGGGCTATTTAAATTGTTCAGCCCTAGGGCCAAACAATCAGATTACAATGACTGGAATACCAGTCAAAGGGACAAGGAAAATAAAACCTACATCCAACTGACAGCACCAAGGTGACATTGTGTAACTTGCACCCTAGGTTAAGTATATTGCCAAAAAGGTGCCGCTAAAAATAAAACCTGTCAGATTGAGATCTGGACAATTTTTGGCCAGATAATGGTCTGACAGGCCTTTCAGAAGACCCCATACGCTGGTAGATAAGCTGCAGAATCCATCTAAAGGACCCAAATCAGCAGCTTATATCTGCCTGTTAGTGTTGGGCGAATTTGTCCGGCGTCAAAATGGGCGCTGTCATGAAAGTTGAAGGCGTCTAAATGGGCGTCAAAAAAACTTTGACACAGGTGTCAAAACCATCGCTGGCGGCAAACGGGCAAATTTGCCGCGAATTTGCACCTGACAAATAAATTCGCCCATCACCACTGTCTGTGCATGGTCACTTTTAGTTTTATAATGAATAACAATCAGTATATAAATGAGGTGGTGGTCAAACCAGAAATAGCCATGATCTTTTCACAAAGCAAGCTCAAAAAGCCTCCAGTACCTCAGAAAAGGAAAAAGGAGGAGAATCACATTATACACAGATCACAGTTTACGGAGCCTATTTATTAAACCTTGCATTTTTCTGGTCAAGTTTTTAAAGGGGTAAAACTTAAATTTTTAGAGGGGAAAAAAAATTCTATTATTTTTTTGAGATTTATTATGCTCTAAAGCATTTGCAACCAAAAATACTCTAAAACAGCTAAAACCTATCAAAGTCATGTCAAAGTCAATGGCAGATGGTTCTTTTAATAATTGGAACAAGTTTTTTGCCTGCATGGACCATTTTCGATCTGAATTGTTAATAAATTAAGCCATATCGTGGGTGGGAGTTTGGTTGAATTTTTATTATTATAAAAATGAGATCAATCACCAATCTACTTGTTGCCTCATTTGGATATGCAAGGGCATTTGAATCCTATCAGTTAGGAAGTGAAGAAGAAGGCCATGTTGGCATGTTTTGTATTCACTCACTATTGTGGAGTGCTCATCTCCCAGATTCACACTTTTGTAGTGTCAGGTGCTGTACCGGAAGACCCACTTCTGTCACTGAGTCGCAACAATATGAAAAAAGAATACCAGCAGCACACTGTATTAAATTTCAAAGGTGCACAAAAAAGAAATTTACTGAGCCCACATCATACAAAAAGGCCTACTAGGCCCTTCATCAAGGTAGGCCAGAAAAAGTTGCCTTTTTGTATGATTTGGGCTCTTTTTTTTGTGCACCTTTGCAATTTAATACAGTGTGCTGCTGGTATCCTTTTTGGCATGTTTTGTACTGACTTGCGCCATTGTCCATTTGAGGCACTTTCAAAACATTACTTCTATTGACACCCACATTTTCTCCATTAGCTTATAAATATTGGTGAAAGGAAACGCTGTATTGCTGACTTAATGATAAAAACATGGAAGTACTGTATGCATTTCTGTGCTCACATCAAGACAAAAGGCAACAGTTTGGTCTTTTCTCCACCCGTGTTATGTTACACTAGAAGATACTGTGCAACTCTGTATTTGCTGTTAGCCTTAATTTAGGTCAAGTTAGGGGTTGCAGGTATTAGCACTGGCCTAACCACACACCAGTAATGAATCCAGTAAATTAGAAGAGAGCCAATACCTGATTATGCAGCCAATGTGGTGATCCCAAATTCATTCCATGGTGCTATAGACACTTTATAAATGATCATTTGTAAAGTGTTGAAAGCACCGTGGAATACATTTAGGATCACCCCATTAGCTGCATAATCAGGTATTGGAAGCAGATGAGAAAGGTACTCCCTACTCTGACCCGCACCTAATGCTAACCCCCAATGGTTGGCCAAACCCGAAATCCACCCAACCAGTGGTCAACTGCATTACTGCAAAATACTCCATAAACCAGTTTAAGATAGTAAAAAAGTATCCACCAGCCTTTATCCTTTTTCTACATACTGTACTAACATATCCCAGGTTTCCATAGCTCCATTTGTTTTTCTTATAGCGACCCCAAAGCACTGTTTCTTCATGAGTCATTAATCTCAAGCTATATATAGTGATTTTTCCATTTCAGGTAAAAGCTGGTGGAGTAGTTAAGTGTTTTTAGCACATACTGTATTTAGAATTAGCCAGCCATAAAATCCCAGACATGAACATATTGCTGTGTTTCCGGGAGGGGGTTGGTGTTTTTTCTTCCTCAATTTCTATGACAATCTCCTGATCCATACAATATTGTATATCATCACATTCAACTACAATAGATAATGACCACTATTAACTGCTATATTGAAGAGAGCAAAGAAGAGTCCAGCAATCAATACTTTATTTAGACACTAACATGAAATTGACTCCATTTCCTACAGAATCTGCAACAAGAAAAAAAAATGTCATCAATTCAACACAGAAAGGCCCTTCAGTCTGCATGGTGCTTATCTCTCCTCTCCAACTAGGTTACACTTGCTGCATGGAAGGAAAGTATCCCTACTGTCAGCAAATAACAAAGCGCAACAAAATTGCCTTTTAGCAGACTTTAATGCTTGCTATGCAATGATATTAGTCTCTTTTCACAGCAGGTGGCATGCATGAGAGTGGAAGGTACATTTGCACATCAGGAAGCAAAGTGCCTAATTTGAAGAAATAGCAACTTTAAAAAATTATTGTGAAGAAGAATGGAGGCAAAAGTTCTCTTTAATGTCAAAAAGGCTTATGTGAATTTCTTGTGAATACAGTTTTTTTTCAGCCTGGTTTTTTCATCTTTCTACATGCTATTAAATCGATTGAGGCTTTTCTTTTTATAGTTATATTGCAATAATGTATTTGGTTACAAGCTGATCTATATAAACATTTACCATATTTATTTGGGGCTGACACAGCATGTGTTCTATACTTGAAATACTATAAAACTGCATATACTATAATAGCACAGCTAAGCCATGATACAGTACACAGAAATGCAGTTGTTTAGTTGGAAGCAATAGTTATTCATGCTAATTCACTGTTTTTACAATATACAGTAGCTCAGTCTAGGAGAGGGCAATGAATTGACCTAAATAGAGTAGACGCATCTTTCTATCAGAAACTCAACTACATCAAATCAAACTTAATGAACGTCAACAGGGTTATTAATTAACGGAAATTTTTTTGCTGCAACTGTTTTGACGCTGAAAACCCTGAAAAAGTTGTGGTAAAAAAAGACATGATTTTTTTCGCAATTTATAATGCTCCAAAATACGCTGTTTTGGTTATTTATCAAAATCCCAAATTTTCTTATTTTTTCAATAAAAAACCAAACTAGAATCCATGATTTCAAATAATTTATTAGGACATACAGATAACCGCTTAACACGTTTTGTGCCTACTGGGGTACTTACTCATAAGCCTAATGAGTAAGTGCCCCAGTAGGCATGAAATGCGTTAGGCGGTTATCTGTATGTCCTAATAAATGTACTATTTTATTATTACAGAGAAAAAGGAAATCATTTTTTAAAAACGTGAGTATTTAGATAAAATGGAGTTTATGAGAGCCTTCCCATAATTCTGAGCTTTCTGGATAACGGGTTTCAAGATAACTCATACCTGTATTATACTACTGTAAATAGTCAATAATTGCTGGCTGGCTCGTGTCTATATCGTCTCAACTTCTGCTGAGATGTGTAGAATTGAATGAACAAGTGCTGCAAAACAAAGTTCTATCTTTCATAGCTCACTGATGCTTCTGGTCAGTGTTAGGCTAGTTAACAGCTGCATGCATATGACATTACCAATCTTTATATTTATATAACATACTGTTTCCTCCTCGCTTCATCACCACCAAGAGTACCCAAATACTCTAGATGGAATGGGGGTATGGGTCCGCCACAGCCTTATTTGACATAAAAACTTTGTACATAAACCATGTATATCAATATAACTTTAATAACCATAGCATTGATTAACTTATCATGAAGTGAAATACCTTAATTTTCCAAATGACACCCACTGCTCAAACAGTGAACATGTACAGAAGAACTAATACCCAAAAACTGCCAGCCAAGGACTCAACCCCACCAGTCACTGTAACTGCTATGAAGATTAAATGAACTTTAATCCAGAAATAACTCTAATCTCCAATGCAAATTGAATAAGAAATGCAATAGCTTAAGTCATAAAATACAACCAATGAACCAAATGCCCTTGTAGACTTAAACCAGACATATGGCTACAACAGCCATTTACTCACAAAGTCCTTGGTATCTGTTCAGAATGGAAGAAGATGTGTATTTACCAAAGCCTAAAAGTCAACAAACAAAAATCCACCACACGACTGTCATAGAATATCCATTGAGAAGATATACAGGATGAAAACATCAATATACTATCCAAATCACTACCTCCCCTACCCTTCCCACCCCCTTCTTCCCTAGAACCCACCTCTATCCTATGAAAAAAAAAAATACAATAGCATAAAAATTCATGGGACTGGGGGAAAAATCCCCAAACGCATTAAAGTCAATGAGTGCTTTTTTGCTGCATCTTTTTTCTGTGCAAAATATTTTTTTGCTGCATGTTTTTCTGAGCAGAAAAAAATATCTACGGCTGTTTTTTCGCAGCAAACATTTTGCAGCTATTTTGTGAAAGTATCCGCTGGAATTTAGAAGCAAATCCATACCAAGCAGAAAAAAATCTTCTTAAAACACTTCTTAAAGAATAAAGACTATATTAGGCATTGTATCACTGAATAAAATGTTAATACAGGTAGATCTGCTATGCTTGGGACTTCAGATTCATCAGATAAACCATTTAATTGAAAAAAAGAAACATCATCCCTAAAACGTATTTAAACATATCAAATCCCAAAAGGATTGCTTCATCAGTGTGGATTAGTAAACATACAATGTAAAGTACAATGTAATATCTTGTTATCACAGAGTAGTACCAAATCAGTCATGAATGAGGATTTGATTGTTTATAAACACTAGGGCAAATGAGATTGCTGTATTTCAGAGATATTTGGATAATGAGATTCTGGGAAATAGATGCCACATATGTAGTTTCATTTGTTTGAAACCAAGATACAGTTAACAGAATTGTAAGCTTTTTTTCTCTAACTTGCATAACCAAGCAAAAGAATTCACAAACGGAGGGCAATAAAGATGATAATATATTCCCAATTTAAACAAGCATACATTTGATAAATAATTCAGTATGTTATAAATGCATTTTATGTTTCAAATAAAAAAGGGCATATCTATGACAAAGCAAACTCATAATATTGTATGTAAATATTTTATGATAATATAGTAGGGGATACTTTATATAGATAGCAAATACATTTTTAGCTTATCATGTACATTTTGAAAGCTAGAAGCGTTTTCGAGTTCATGCTTTAATAAAAGGAGTCTAAAAATACTAAGGGGCAGATTTATCAAGGGTCGAATTTCGAAGTTGAAAATACTTCGAAATTCGACCATCGAATTTAAATACTTTGAATTCGAATATCAAATTCGAATGTTTTTTCAGAGAATTTGGCAATCGATCAATCGAAGGATTAAATCCTTCAAATCGAACAATTCGATTGATCGAAGGATTTTAATTCGATGTGTAAAGACTTGGAAAAAGTTTGTAGAAGGTCCCCATAGGCTAACATAGCAATTCGGCAGGTTTCATTTGGCGAAGTATTGAAGTCAAAGTTTTTTAAAGAGACAGGTCGAATATTAGAATGGTCGAATATTCAAACTATTTTTACTTCAAATCGAATTCAGGGAAAATTCGAAGTCGTAGTATCCTATGCGATGTTCGGAGTATCCAAAAAATTACTATAAATTTTTTTACTTCGAAAATTCCCTCGAATTCACTTCGACCCTTGATAAATATGCCCCTATGTATACATTCATTTCATTTAAGGGACTATATTCAAATGTTCTAGTCACCCAGGCACCTATACTCAAACATTATTGAACTAAGTGTTCTTACTAAAAAGTTTCAGCTGACCCAGCTAACATAAAGGCCTCAAATAAACATTGTTCTTCCAAAATATATTATTACAAAAATATATTGAAGCTAGACTTATAATAGGGCAGATTTATTATGGTTCGATTGGTAAATTCAAATTTGAATTTGAGATGTATCACACCTTAACCCTAGAAACAGTTCTAATTTGAATATTCACCACCTAAAATCAAAGTCAATGGCAGAGGTACGTTGAACCATTTGAATATGCTACATGCTTTCCTGACATTTGAGGAAAACTCAAATTACATTTCCAGGTCGTACGTATTCAATGGAATGTTAGAAATTCCATTTTTCATAAATAACCTCCAATTAGCATTGTGAGTACATTCAAATTTATTAGTAAGTAAAAGAAATTCATATAACTTAGAAATTCGACCTTTGATAAATCTGCCCCATAATGTTTGAGTAAGAGCGAAGATCTGATCAGTGGTAAAAAAAATTTTTTGCAAAAATGTAAGCTATTTAAAAATAGTTGGAACATTTAAACCATCGTAAACACACTATCTGAAGTTGCAAAAATGAACATGAATGAATTAGTTTACATAGACATATGTTAATCCATTGATTGAAAGGAAGCCAGATTGTCTGTCTGTGCTTGTTTGGGCCTTTTCCATGCCCTCCATAAACTCACAGTATAATGTAATCCCTTCCTCATCTTGTTCTATTGTGAAGCTTGAAGTCCCTCTGCTCTCCAGAAAACATGTGCACCTCCCACTATGAAAAGTAAAAGGACTTCAAACACCAGAATCCATCACTTCACATGGAATAAGGCGTGGGAGGAGTTGCATTAAGATGTGTGCCTAGAAAGCAGAGGGACTTCAAGTCTAGAATCCATTACTTCCCAATGGGACTGCTTGCGATAGGGGTTGGATCAATCTGTGAGGCTAAGTGGGTAAAGGGCTGGTTCTAGTGATCACAGATAAACTATCTTGGAACTCTTCCAATCTGTAGAATTAATTATGTCTGTGTTAAAAAAATGGACAGTGTTTATGCACCTTTCCTATATAATCCCAATTGAATAAGCTCATGTTAAAAAGGGGGTATATCTTCGCTTTAAAGCAACATCTCAGTAAAGCTATTTTTCAGCTAATGCAATTGTTGTTCCTGTATTTGAAACTGGAAACATAAAGCACCCTTTTTCTAACATGGGACATCTACACAGCAGCATATGTTCTCTTGAGGTTTATTACTATTATTTTTTTTTACTTAAATTTTTCCTTTATTTAGTAATTTAGAATATAAATTACAGAGAAAAAAACAAACATAGTAGAAAGATTGTACTTGAATTATTAAAGCATATATTTTAATCTACTATGTACCAGTAGAGTAACAGAAAGAAAGAAAAGAGAAAAACAATACAAAACATAAACTAAACAATGCTCTAGAGTTAGGTACCGACCAAAAAAAGGAAATTAAGAAACAAGTATTATAAGTCATAATTAAACCAAACATTAGGTCCAATAGCGTTTTTAAGGAAATAAAAAAAACATCTGAATAGGTACTATTCCACGGTGACCATTTGCTATGGTATTTATTTAGAGACTGGTTATTTTTCTCGGCATAGTATTTCATTTTGTTGGTTTCATTTTTTATTTTAAGGAATTCGTTGTAGCTCAGAGTATTAGGATGTTTCCAATTTCTCACTGTTCTCAACATTGCTGTTGCAAGAATATGTATTATAAGGGATTTAGTCTTCCAGGTAGTAAGGTCCAAATAAAAATTCAGAAGTGCCAATCTTACAGAAAAGGGGAATGTCGCATTCAAGATTTTTGGAAAAATGTCAAATACATATTGCAAATATGTTTGTAATAGTGAGCACTTGCACCATATATGAGTAAAAGTTCCTATATGTCCACAATTCCTCCAGCATATATTTGTAACGGTGTTGGGATATATTCTGTGTAGTTATACGTGTAGTTATACGATTGCATAAAATTGAGATATTCGATTTTGTTGTAATAGCAGATTTGTTTGTTTTTTTTGTACAGTTGACATTGCTTTAATCTTGAAAATGTCCCAAGACTTCAAATAAGTAGTAATTTGCATGTAGGCAAAAAATGTTGTTTTTGGGATATCAAATTTTTCTCGCAGTTGAGTGAAGGTTTGGACTATGTTGTGATGAAAAAGATCTTCATATTTAACAATACCTGCTCTCTTCCAAGTAGAATGAAAAGCATCTATAGAATGGAGTGGATGTAGGTCTGTTTTAAGTTATCCGAAAACTGGTAGATATCCCATATTTTGAAAGTAGCTTAAGTGGTTGGAAACAGCTTATTCAAAGGTCGACATGTCCTAGGGTGTACCCATATAAGCTGAGAAATGGATCCAAACGGTAAAGTAGAAATGTCTGTTTCTTGTTGTACCCATTGAGGTTGGTTAATAGAATCAAAAAATCTCTGCAGAAGGTTCAAGTGTGATGCTTGATAATATGTTTTTATATGTGGGAGTCCAAGGCCTCCTTTGTTTTGTGTTTTATCAGCACTTTCATTGATGAACGTGGTTTTGATGTTTTCCATATAAATGTTGAAAGTAGTGATGGGTGAATTAATTCGCCAGGTGTGAATTTGTGGCAAATTCCCACGATTCGCCACCGGCAAATAAATTTGCGAAACCGCCGCAAAAACTCACCGGCATCAAAAACGAGACACCGGCACCGTTTCACAAATTTTTCACCGTTTCGCAAATTTCACGGGAAATTCGCAAATTTTTCAGATAAGCCAAACGCCCCAAATTCGCCCATCACTAGTTGAAAGCATTCCTTGGATGGTTTGAAAAAAACCTGTTGGGTAGTTGAATTGGAAAAGTCTGGAATAAGTAAAGAATTCTGGGAATGGTATCATGCAGTATCTCTGTTGGAAGATTTTTGGGTTTAGGAATTCTATGAATTCTATCGACTGCAAAATTGTGAGTAGTGGTAAAAGTGTTGTTAGCAGTGTTTGAAAATGTTGGCCCAAGTCTTCCTGTTTTACCAACTCTGGGATCCCTGTAATACGAACATTATTAAGTCTTGCTCTATCTTCCAAATCTGCCATCTTGTCTTTCACAAATGTAATTTGTTTGTCAACTCATTTAAGGCATTTAAATTTGTAACTCCTGAACCCTCATCCATGCTATGTTCTAGGCCGACTATGCTGTTTCCTATTTGCAGGAGATCGGTATGCAAAATCTGCGTGGCGTCTCTTAAATCTTTGGGTAAAGAGGTTTTAAGTTTGTCTAATAAAGATTTCAATATTCTCACCGTAATAGGTGAGGTATCCGGTGAAGTAGAGTCCTCCTGTGCCGCGGCCACATTTTCACGAGGTCTGGAACCATCTGCGTAATCAAGTGATCTGGATACTGAATGTCCCATTTTCGCCAAGAATGCATCACCCTTGGATGTTTTCCCTATGAGTCGCGCTTCTCCTTATTGTTGTAACAGGCACAGAACACATCCACCTGCATCAGTGTCCAAGCCACGCCCCTGTTTATTATTATGTTTGTAATATTGGAAAAGGCAAAACTGCACCACAATCTCCTACTATTTCCCTATTGTTAACTAAGTGCTATAAGCACCTGACTAAAATCACTTGCCATTCTAGCAACAAATGTGTTAAAAGACCTTTCAATTGTGATTCTTTCGCCTAGGACCCATTGATTGTTCACCACATGTGACTCCAGTGCAGGCTGCACTTTGCAGGCAGTGTTATATTTAAAATGCTATCCATTATTGACCATAAAGACTTGTGCTTTTTATCCCTGGGCAGGGATGCGAAGTGCAAAAACCTTTTGTAGACTTTGCATTTGTTATATTTGTGCCTGGCACCATGTCCTGTGCTTTTTAAATGAGGCTCAAAGTTTTTTATTTTAAATCTGCATCTTAAATAGTTTGTGTTACTTAGGCTAATTGTCATTCCTGCAAGAAACAGAAATAAATAATTTATACTAACCAAGTCAATAGACAAGGTGCAATAAAGGTGATAATTGGCCTGACATGATGAT
This sequence comes from Xenopus laevis, assembly GCF_017654675.1. Lineage (NCBI taxonomy): Eukaryota > Metazoa > Chordata > Amphibia > Anura > Pipidae > Xenopus > Xenopus laevis. The sequence goes on along the minus strand of NC_054382.1, from coordinate 48,988,237 downwards.
TAAAAAGTGAAGGTGTAATCAACTAATAGCACTCGCAGAAAAATTACTTAATTATAATAAACTGCCACATCCTGTCACTGTACATGTTAGCTAAGTGTTTTTTGGGATCATGTATAAAGATTCTTTAAAAAAAAAACAAATCATAAGATAGCAGCATTCCGAAATCAAGTGCCACCTTTCTCTTGCTTATCCCCTGTCATTTATCTAGGGGGACAGTCCTAAAGTACAATACATATTGTGATACTGTATAGGTGATTCAAAATGGATTAGATGTCCATCAATTTCTTAAGGTCCCTTTGGGGATAACAACATATAGAATTATACAGGTGCAATCAAATAATGGTTACATTATTTGGGTCAGAGCGTGAAGAATTGTGTAATATTAAACATGGCGTTGGGTGTTTGTAAAGAAATTTATAATTTGCCCTATAATAATTTTAAAATTGCTAAAAAATTATACAGGGGAAAAAATAAATGTTTTCCTAGCTTAAAAAAAAGATTCCACCCAGCTTGTAAAAAAAAAGACTCCACTCCAAATATTTATGAAACACAATGAAAACAATGGCCATTTTTCACAGTGACTTTTTTCACTGCAACTTTTTTCTGCACAAAATACATTGGAGTCTTTAGGTTTTATTTCACAGTGATTTCTGCTGCTATTTTTTTGTGCCAACTTTTTCTGAGCAGAATACAGTGGAGCTTCACTTTCCATGCAAATATATTTTGGTGGTTCCCAAAAATCTTTGACAATGGTGAAATGGAGAAGGGCTTAATTAAAAATGGTTCTAAGGTTCCTTAATAATTCTAAAACTTTTTTAGTTCAAAAGGAATGTTTTCTCAGCACTCTCCAAGACAGCACTTTTATCCATAAAGTTTAGTTGAGTGGTTACTAAGGGCAGTAGCCTGGAAGAAGTCTGTGATGTACAGTGTCAGACTGGGACACCAAGGGCCCACCCAAAAACCTTAGACCAGGGGCCCACCAAAGAACCATAGACAGGGCCCCACTCTCAGTACTATTATTTTTACTCTCCTCACTCAACCTCTATTTTCCTAGTTTCTATTCTTTACATACTATAATCTATTATTCCATCTATTTAGCCTGGAATAGGAAATGGCCATGAAATAGGCCAAATATTTTGCAGCACAAGGGCCCCCTGACACCTGGCCCACCGGGAGTTTTCCTGGTATCCCGGTGGGATGTAGAAGGGTGAAACACGTGTCGGCAAGTTTTGGAATAAGAACTTTCACCAGCTGCATCAGAACAGGGAGTCTTGGAGTGAGCTGCATAGACCAGACATAAAGGTCATTGGTTAAGTACTGAATGGGGTCTGCAAATTGCCTGGAAACAGTCCATTGAAAATGGATAAATAATTTTTCACTTAAGAGAAGTAATAGAAGTGCGGGTAATAACTTTTTAAGACTTCTTCTTTGGACATGTTCCAGTTAAGAGTATTCTCTCTGCACATGCAGGCATAAGTATCAGGGGTCACCTTCCTTTTAAAGTTATATGCAATTCTCACATTCTAACATTATAAATAAAATATTTTTTTGTGCAGGAGAGTGCTATTAATAGGTACTTCCCTTTGAACCAAAAACATTTCATCTTTTTGTACTGAATAATCCAACTGCATCTTCAGTTAAGTCTGGAATGTAACACAGTGCACCATGGCAATTGGTACATACGTTTAGAGATGTAAATTTGCTCTACTTATTTAAAGTGACATAGTAGGCCATCTAAGCCATGTACAAAAAGTCAGAGATTATGCAAGATGTTATATCCAATAGTAAAATAACTTTTCATCAGATATTTTATACTTTTTTTTAAATGTTTAAATAATAGTAAAATTTTTAAAGCACTAAAATTTTGGCCAATTAGTGCAGCAACAATATCTATTTAAAACCCCTGGGCTATATAATTAACATTGAAAAAGGTTTGACTTTATTCTAGGAATTTAGCTGTGTCATTATGGACACAGTGCATTTGTTTCATAAGCATTTATAAAGTAATCTGGAAACTAATGCAAATTCATGCAAATGAAATACATGTTAAAGGGGATATAAAGGCAAAAATATAAAATCCCATTTTTACTTTCTTTAATGAAAAAGAAATCTATCTCCAATATACTTTAATTAAAAAATGTCTACTGTTTTTATAATAAACCTGACTGTATGCAGTGAAATTCCCCCTTCTTTTACTGCTGTGGATAGGAATTGTCAGACGGTCCCCAACTGCTGTGCAGGTAAACGATCTTACTTTCAAATGGCAGGGGAGCCTAACTTCCCAGAACTCAAGCAGCATTGTTGGATTCCCTGTAGAGATTTGTATCCAGAGACTCAATGCAGTCTTTATATTCTGATTATTAATCAGTCTTGCTGTATTGGCTTCTATGGTAGATATTATTTGACTTGTGCTGTTTTGATAATTTATGACGATCCCTGAGCTTAGCCTCCCAACTGAAGCACAGACCACACTGAGCATGTGCGAGTCTTGATATTGCAGAAATGTCTAACAAAGTTACAAGATGACAGCCCCCTGCGCAACTTTGAAAGCATAAATCATTTGTCTTATTAGGCTGCTGGTGCAGTAAGTTCATGTTTATATTTAGTATACAAAATACTGCATTTCTAATATTATTCTATTTTAGACTTTAGTTGCCCTTTAAATGTATTTGACATAACCAAGGAAAAACAATGTTTAACGCCCAAGTCAATTAAATATAAAAACAATACATCAAATCTATTTACACATTTGCTCATTTTGTTGTTTATTGTCTAACACTCTGCCTGTATGCTTTTTCCAAACAATTAAAGCTCACAGTTACCACACAGATTCTAAAATGTTATATTTAAATATAGAAAAAAAGTCAGTTGTAAGATGTGTAGTAGTGCTTGACAGGCAGGCAATCAAGGGACCTGACACAATTCATAGATCAGACTTCCTCTGTTTCACTGTCCAATCTGTCACGTTTCAAGGAGCCATGAAAATAATTGTAATCTCATGGTATGTATGAATGATATTCAAATTCCAGTTCTTCAGAAACAAGTGTTAGGATCATTGTGTTGTCACTTTGAGATTGATCAGGGCTCACAGAACCTTAAATAATCTGCAAATGCCTAATTGTTGAAGCCTGAAAAGAAACAGGGGAATAGAAATGGAGAGAGTGTAGCAGAACCATATAATTTTGAATAAATTAGACTCACCTCTTGTATAATCCTGATATCTATGTTAGAAATAATGCAACATAGATCATCTCTTTAGGCCTTCAAATATTAAATGATTAAATGGATATATGAAGGAACTATATTCATGTTTGTAATCTTTAAATCTATTCTGCTTTTAAATTAGTCAATATATTTTCTGACTACTTCTTTATTTTGGCATTTAGCAAATCTAGATCTTGCCTTTAGAGTTATTATAAACTATATAGTTACGTAGTGAGCTTGGTTGAAAAAAGACCAAAGTCCATCAAGTTCATCCATTCTTATGAAACCCAGCATCCATACATACACACACTGTCCCCTCCATACACTCACATACACTCAAACTATATATATATACCCATAGCTACACTAACTATAGTTTTAGTATCACAATAGCCTTAGATATTATGCTTGTCCAAGAAATCATTCAAGCCACTCTTAAAAATATGAACAGAATCCGTCAGGGCATTCCACAACCTCACTGCCCTTGCTGTGAAGAACCACCTAAGCTACTTTGAATGAAAGTTCTTTTGTATAGACCCAACCTCAGCCATTCATCATTCAATTCAATAGTTTAAGTAAGTTAAAACAAATGAGCTGCATGTTTTACTAATACAGGTATGGAACCTGTTATCCAGACAATTTCTAGTTAAGGGGTCTTTCCATAATTTGTATCTCCATACCTAAAATCTACTAAGTCTACATTTAAACACAATTTTTTTTCTGGATTTTTCGCCTCCAGTAATGGTTAAATGGCATGTAAAATAAAATCCCATTTTTAATTTCTTTAATGAAAAAGAAACCTATCTCCAATACACTTTAATTAAAAAATGTGTACAGTTTTTATAAGAAACCTGACTGTATGCAGTGAAATTCTCCTTTCATTTACTGCTGTGGATAGGATTGTCAAACGGTACCTAACTGCTCTGCAGGGAAACAATCATTCTTATGAACAGCAGGGGGAGCCCCCGCCTTACTTCCCAGCCATGCAGAACTCAAGCAGCTTTGTTTGTTTCCCTGTAGAACAGTCTGCGACTGTGTAGTGATTTGTATTGGATTTTATTTTTGCCTTTATATCCCCTTTACTGTTTCAAACTCCAGCTGCAGGGACAAAGAACATGGATAGGGATGGGCGAATTTTACCCGTTTTGTTTCTGCAAAAATTTGGCGCCGACTAAATGTTGCCGACGCCCATTAAAGACTATGGGCGTCAAAAATTTTTTGTTGCGTGACGAAATTTTTTTGACACGCGTCGTTTTATTTTGACGCACAATGCCATACAAGTCTATGGGCGTCATTTTTTAGGCGAAACAAGGCGAAAAAATTTGCCCATCCCTAATCATCTAATAATCAGTTGGAGAAAGTTTGTATTAAACAATACAAAAACTATAAAATCCACATTAGATTACATGACAACACAGGACCCAGTGCAGTCTGCATATTCTGATTATTAATCAGTCTTGCTGATCTGCTTCTGGCAGAAATTATTTGACTTGTGCTGTTTTAATAATTTATGACGATCCCTAAGCAGCCCAGAGCACACTGAGCATGTCCACAGTCTTGGTCTTGCAAAGATGGTAAGTTACAAGATGGTGACCCCCTGTGGCCAACCTTGAAAGCATAAATCATTTGTTTTATTAGGCTTGTGGTGCAGTAAGCTCATGTTTATGTTTAGTATACAAAATTCAGCATTTCTAGCCTTATTCTATTTTAGACTTTACTTCCACAATCAGGCACCTCCCAACAACACCAAGCTTTCCATAAATAACAAATCAACCATACCTGATATGTTGGGTGAAAAAGGCTGCAGCTTATTTATTAAATCACATAAATAACAACCAACATAAACCAAAAGCATTGAGTGTAGGGCAATATACCATTACATTTATCAAATATTTAGCTATTAACTTACTTAACATCTGATAGCTGCTAAAGGATGCAAAGAATTGTACCCATTAGCGAGGGGCCCGCCTGATGTCCTTCCTAGGTGCGGCTTTCCTCTGAAATGCATGCCCCTTCCACCAGGTCCCTTCCATCACTTTGGCCCAGGCCTAACCCCTGTTAAGCCCTACATTTGTTACCACTCTCATCGGCTCCCTCCTTAGGGAAGTCCCTAACACTGCGTTCTATATATATATATATATATATATATATATATATATATATATATATATATATATATATATATATATATATATATATATATATATATATAGTTCTATATTCTTTTGTATATTCACATGTTTTGAATTTTTAGGGTCATATTAATCAAAAACTGAAAAAATGGAAAACCATTTGATACAGATCTATGCATATAACTAAATTTGGGGAGTTCACCTCTGCCAAATTTACTAACTTGCTAAGTTGTAATGGGATAAAATAATCTTGTGAAAGAACACAGATGGAAATTTGATAGATAAAATGCATGCCAACATTCAGGTTGTGCATTATATACTGTATTACCTGTGTAACACTATAGTAAACTAGACTACCGGAGCTCCCAAATTACTATAAGCTTACCAACATTTGCCCAGATGAAACTCTCTGTCCCAGGTGTGAGCCCTTATTATACTGGAGGCAGTTTCCTGTTAAACTGCAATCTTTAGTATTTCACAAAAATGGGCACCAGTGGTTCTTATAACTTAACCAGAAAAGTTTTTTTGAGAAAAATCCACAAAGGAGGTCACTGAGTAACATAGGCTGTAAATATTATAATATATTCTCATCTCATATACTCATTATACAGCATTGTGAGAATAGCATTCATCTATACAGAACTCCTCTTTGGGTGAAACCCAGATAGAACTATCTGGCTACCTACACACTGGTTTCCTTTCTGGGCAACAATGCCACCTAAAACCTAGTCCCTCTCCTCGGTGGCGCTTAAATGTCTTTCCTAGAGAGATCTTTAAATGGAAATAACGCTGGACTCCCCTTCCACTCAGCAGGGAGTCCTTGACAAAAAGCCCTTAGAACCACATGGCTTCCAAATATATATCTTTACATGCTGCCACCTTGTGGCTAAACTAGGGATCAGGCTATGACCCAGGAATAGGAACCTTTCTCTTTCATAAACTAAAGGGCCCCATAGTGGCAAAAATTTAGGGGACTAAATAAAAAATTGGAAACGATTTACCACTTGCCTACACCCTAAATACAGTATTTTAATAGGGCTCATTTAGGACCAGAAAGTGCAAGTTGGATGAACTTAAGGTCATGCACATTAAAGCAATATTTTTAACATACCTGCATCCAAGCTTGTGTTTAAAATAGCTTGTTGCATACTGCAGTAACAGTTGTAAATGAGTTCCATCATACATGGGCCTTTAAAGTGGGCAAGATAACTAAATAAAACTGAGTAGTGTTTATTTAATTAAGTAATTTCTCCTAAATAAAAAGTATGCATTGTCTAGTAGCAGCAGAGAGAAATATAATTAAGTGAGTTATGAATGTTAACAGTGGTATTCTAAACTATACGGCATCCTAAAAATACATATAAATATAACATATGATGAGGCAGCTGATTACAGTCTTGTTAACAACTAAACAGAAAGTGGCAATAATCAAAGAGATAATGAATGTAAAATTATACACACTAGAATGTAGCTACCATTAATCTTAATGAAGCTTTATATAAGGAAAAATGAATGCATAAATGTTCCCGTTGTGTTTTATAGATGGCAGGAGCATTTTATACATTATCTGAGAAGAGCTTTAGCCAAGGAAGTATGGCTTATTTAAGAACCATTGTAACTATAATTTTGATCTTTGCAATGGGCATAATCCTTCCCCTTAAGGATCCATTATTATCAAGCTTTTGTGTCATCCAATGAACATTTCGCTACACTGCAAATGATTTTATTGGCACGTTAGTTCTTATGAAGTGTATGCTATGAAGTCATCCCAGCGCAACATAAAATGTTTTAAATGCATACCCCTGAAGAACCATCACAAGGATATTACAAATGAACTGTACCAGATTTCACTGCTTCAGCATTCTGTGCCCTAAAAAAAGCACAGTCCTTAATTTCTGTCTCCTGAAATGCAATGCATGGATGCTGAGCTCTCTGAGACTCAGGTTTTATACAGAAGCTTTTTGTAATAATAATAGATCCATACGTGTTATTGTATCTAGATGAAATAAGGTAAATTAACCTTCCATTTCGCATTTGTTTTTTTTTAATTATTAGTTTAACTGATATAGCCCACTTTATGTGCTATTTATCTGATTAAAGGGATTAATTTTCTGACCAAATAGTGTTCTCCATGTGAAATTCCTGGCAGCCAGTTCAGGTGCCATATGTTTAGTTGCTGAACATAATAGACCAAATAAGCACATACACCAACGGAGGTTCTGTATTAGACATGATCCTACAAAGAATATGTGATTCTTGTAATCACTAATTATGATGGATTTATGCAAACTACCTAAATTATTTGAGTCTCCAAATAATATGTGATTCTTGTAATCACTAATTATGATGCAGTAGATCTGTAGGGGATCTGACTGTGAAAGTTATTCCATGGGTACATTATGTTATTTTAAAGTGCCATTTAGTAGAAATGAGGTTAATATAACGAGATGTCCCTAGGATCTATTATCAAGAATGCATAGTATCTGGTGTTTTATGCAATAAATATTTTTTCTAAAATTGCCACCACTATGGATTTATGCAAACTACAGTTAAAGATACTGTATCTTTCTTTTAACTTCAGGCATTTTTATTAACAAACCAGAGAGTCAACATTAGAATACAGTATACTGTACATTAAACATATAGATCCATGTATATATAACATTGAGTCGATTATAGCAAGGAATTATTACATTTATACCCATGCACTTAGTTTAGATAATGTGATATAATTTATGCAGTAATCTGCTAGACAACCCAATCTGTCTATTTGCGCCAAGTTTTCTCATGCTTAAGGGAACTACCTCTGGTTTTATAAATAAGAGCTTCTAACGCACAGAGGTTTTTAACTTCAAGGGCCAGAGGGAGGTTGGGGGTCTTTCCACTTTCTCGTGATTATTTTGCTAGCCACAAAGAAACATTTATTGACAAATAAGCTTTGGTGAAACATTAGTAAGTCTTTCAATTACACACCAAACAAACAGACCTTTATGGTTCTAGGGAGTTGTACTTCCAAAATTACGTTCAGCATTAATACCTGTGCCCAGAATGTTGCAAGGGCTGTACATTCCCATAACATATGTATCAGGGAGGCTTGTTCGACATGGCATCTAGGACATTCAGAAGAGGCAGAGGGAAATATATGGTGCAGCCTAGCCGGTTAATAATACGCCCTGTGTATAAAGTATAATTGACCCATATCACCTTCCCACTTAGCTTTAGGAGTGACTAGTGGGGCCTCACATACTTTAGGTTGAAGATACGTGTATACATGTGTAGCGCTATAGTAAATTGTGTGTTATTTACACCACTATTGAGCTCCACTCCCAATAAATGTGCACTGGATGAGACCTGTAATCTTAGGGAGTGAGCCCTCGCAACGGTGTGGAGGCACGGTGTAGAGCAACTGTAACTGGATTCAGGGTATAATAATTGGGCGCCAGTGGTTCTTATAACTTAAACATGAACGGGTTTATTGAACATACACAATCCTCAGTGGAGTATACAATAGAGCATTACAGGATTTAGCATCACATTGAATAGGCAATACTCACAGCACCATATGGTCAGTAATAGTCCCCACAGGCAAGAGGACGTGCTCAGCAGCAATAAAGGCACAACCAGCTTTCAGCCTTTCCCTAAGTGGAACCTGAGGGGAATCTATCTACCCTGTTCCTATACACTTAGTCCCTACTTCTGGGCTATTAGTACCCGGGATCTTAATCCCTCTGACTCTCCTCGTCGGAGCCTGGAGCTGCTCAACTAAATAACCTGTCTATCTGTCACTCCTAGAGTGACCTATAATGGTGAGTAGCCTATTCTTACTAATCCTAAAATACTCAGATTCCACACAGACTCACCCTGTTAGCTCAGGCTAGAGCCAGCACAAAATGGACACTCAAAGCCTGGCTTCAGAGCAGAAAAGAGCAAACAGTACCCCTCCCAACTGTATTTTAGGACCCATTTAGGTGTCCATAACATTGAGGGACTGCCTGCACAAAATACTAGGGGTGGCTATTTTACACATCCCTACATTCTCCCCCTGGTGAATTCCTTACGTCCCGGCAAGGAACATATTCAAATAACAAAGCACCAAAATACATTGCAACATTACACATGTATTATAGTCACTATAGGGTTAACTTCCCCTCCAGTAGCCTCTTCATAGGCCTACTAGGGAACCATGGTTAACCTGAAAAGAAAGCAGTTTAGGCATATCATGCTAGAAACCATTTTGAGAAATCTATCTCTATCATAGAACAGTGGTCTAAGTCTTCTCACTACTGGAGACTTAGTACATTCATATCAAACACTTTACCAAAAAGTGATACTTAGCCATTACCTTATAACCTCTTCGGGGTAACTCTCCTGAGTAACCCAGGTACAATGGCATATCTGAAAGAAACAGCATCATAGAAAAACAATTTCTTTTACTGTCACTTAACTGTGCATTTATTAGCTCCACATTGTATACTAATAGTGCAATATCATAACATTCATCACATTTTGTATAACCATTTCTTGAGTACTGTCCATGTACCCTGAGCAATGAAAATCTGTAAGAGAAGGCACAGGTTATACATATTGTATTGCAGATACTTTATCATTCCAGTCCATGTAATAACTCGAACCCACAGTCCTCTTTTATATGCACTTAGGAGGGTAAAGGGAATTGGAATGAACCTACCAACGAGTAGGTATTAAATGGAAAGTTATCAGTTTGTTGGAATTAACTCCAACTGGAGTAAATAAAGAAGAATCCTTCCCAGGACAAAGTCAGTCACTGTAAAGGGACAGGCAATAGACAGTTCCAATGAACTGAAACTTCACTCCCAGTGGAGTAGGATCAAAAAGAAAACAATTCCTTCAAATCATATGAAGGAAACGGGCCTTGGTGTCCTCATATGGTATATAATATTTGGGATGGGGTTTCTCCACCCATTGTTCATCACCATCGTAAACATCCAGGGAGAAATACTTAGTGGGATTGTATTTCCCGCAGCTTTTCACAGCATTCTTTAATATGGTGCGCCCATACCACCACTCCTTCTCAATGGACCCCAGGTACTCCCAATCCTGCTGCCGCTTCACTGCATCTGGGTTGGTAAGGCAACTATGGTGCATCTTTTCCTTTCGCAGGATCTCATCAATGAGCCAATCCTCATAAGATGCTGGCACTTTCTCGTAGACCCACAATGGAGCATAGGGCATAAAATAACACCAGGTTCTGTAAACTTTAAAGTTGATCACTCTCTGCACCCTGGAGACTGATCTGAAGACATTTGGATCTGCTCGTCCAGGCAGAATCCAGAAATTCTTTTCCTCCTCTGGGCCTATTTTAGGAGGTGCCTTGAAGCTGCTAGGCATTGTCATGATAGGAGCAGGTTCTTCTTCCGGCTCTATGGGCTTTTCCTCATACTCCTCCCATCCTGGAACCATCTCTGAACCAGGGCTCTCTTTGGGTTTTGGAATATTAGCCACCAAGTCTTTTTCTCCAAATAGAGAGATCTTTCCCCAGGTACGGTGGTATAACTCAGACATGTGAGTGCTCTCCCCTGGCTCACTAGGGGTTAAGTGCACTTCCACCTTGGGGTGCACAGACCTCACTGGTTCACTCACCGCTGTCCTCCGACACTCACACCGAATCTGCTCGGCACTCTCGGACACTGACTTCCAATCTTCCTCATCACTCATGAGAGGGGTCAGCTCCTTTTCTATCAGGTCCTCCGTGAGTGGTGGATCTCTGAAGGTTGGAGTCACCGGCACAACAGGTCCTAATCGACCAAATGAAAGCTTGCCCCATTCTATTTCAGAGTCTTTCATGGGGACTGAAGAAGGCTCAGGAAGAACAGTATAAATGGTCACTGTTAAATCTCCAGATGCGCTAACGTCATTAACCAACACTTTGCGGGGTGTTGGATCGGCTTTGTAACTGTCTGTTTTTACAGCATTAAAATCTGCGGCTACTATCTCCTTCACCGAAGCAGACAAAGGGTAACTTACCCCCACAGGGATGGCTGCCTCCTCTGAGACTACAACTCTCGCAGGTGCCCGACATTTCTCACCAGCACCGAAAGTTCCGTGAGCTGCTGACACTTTCTTGGGCAAAAGGTTTTCCTCATCCGAGGTAACAGGAGCTGAATCTGTCCATAGACTCCCCTTTGCTTAATAGCGGGAGTATTTGACACGCAGGGGCAACAACTGCTTGTTGGGCTCCACCGTCTCCATCCGGAGGAATCGGTACAGCCACCATCATATGGTTTTCTTGGGAATGCACTAACCCCTTCTCTCCGATTTCCACTAGGGGAATGGCATCCGTTAATGACACTAACACATCAGCGTCACAACACTCAATCGCCAACTTTGGCGGTAGCAAGTTCATCACAGCAACGGTGAGAGATGATATATCACCCTCGGGTGTGATATCAATAGGCAGGGGAACCTCTTTGATTTCTGGCGGGCCTTCACTGTGCGGGACAATCGGGACACTCTTGGGTGCGGGGGTCGCAGCCACTGACACCCCCGGGGTACTCTCTATCTCATGGTACACTAATGCCCGGGTTCCACTCACCCCGCCTTCCACGGTTTCTCGCTCCAAGGGAAGCTGGTCGGCACGGTGGAAAGGCCCCATCCACAGTTGCACTCCACATTGCGAACATTCTTGCTCGGGGTTCTCCAAAGCATCCGGTGTCTCCATATCACACCGACCGCAAAACGGAATCATCGGACCCCACGTACTGGAAACAAAAGTCCCTTGCCAGACATAATGCTTCTCTGCCTCAGCAAGAACAGGCAAACCAATTGCATCCCCCATCGCCTTTAACACGGCAGGCTCTGCAGCCAACTCCACCATCTTCTCCAGAGACACGTCCATCTTCAACGTAGTCGCCACTACCCTCAAAATGACGGACGTGATCTCACTCAGGTCAGGGCGTTCCTTCGCGGCTCTCGCGGTATCTTTGAGTGCAGGTTTCGCGCCAACAGCCACTTCTCTGGACACTCCCCCTGGTGGAACACTTTCAGCAGGGAAATGTTCATGCAATGTATTAACACAAATAGCCTCCATCCCAGAGCAATTTAGCACATTCAGTGTACACAACTCAGTGTCTGTTGGAGGTAGATTCTCCACACGACCCTCATCTCTCTTGTCAGCTAAGGAGGGGGGAATCACAGTAACAGGAATGCTCTCCTCGTGTAATAATGCTACCGGGCCCTCTGGCTCACATGGTAGCTCCGCAACGGGGACCCCAGATTCTTTCAGGCAGTCCTTGCGGTTTAGGTAATCTGTTAACCCTGTACTGGCCAATTCTGGAGTACAGGCAATTGCCACTTCAGTGCTCTCTTCCTTCACAGGGGGCTGAACTGGCAGTTTAGCATAAACACATGCACACCCCTCTATCATCCCCACAGGGTAGATCCTAGGTGGTCCATCATCATCATCGGGGAGGTCATTATCCACCTGCCATAGTAACCGTACACAGTCCCGAACTTCAGACTGAGATTGAGCTATGAATCTGTATCCGTCAAACCTTGGAAACAGACTTAAGGGGCAAGCGGCCAAATATCTTGGGGCGCTTGGGTGAACCTCATCTAGGACCACGGCTCATCGAGGAACAACACCCTCCGTCACGGCCCATTTATACACTTCCTCAGAAGTTATCATACCAGGGAGGGTTGAAAAAGGTTGGCTGACGACTTCACTATCAGCGGCCTGACATTTGTCCGCTATGGTTGAAAACATTCCTTGCTTAGGATAGATGAGAGGGCAACCCTCAGGTGGCAGACCCCAGGGATGAATTCTACGTGGTCTGGGGCGGTCGCTGAATTCACAGGGCACCCTATAAAGCATACTAGAATATCCTTTCACTCTGGAAGGTTTTCTTGCAACTTGTAGAAAATCATTTCCTAGGCCAAATGCTAACCATCGTAGGTTAACATACATTGCGTTGTGCCCTATAGGGACCCAGTCCACAACCACAGCCTGAGAAGGGTCAATCTGTTCCCTTATGGCCCATTCCAAAACTTCCTCAGGGGTCATCGTAAGATGCAACAACGCAGGATCAGGGCGCATCTTCCCATACTTTGTCAGCTTGTCGGGTTGGTCCCCATTCGACCATTGGGTTATCAAAAATAATAGGGCATCCCTGTCGTTGAACTCTTACTGGGCAAACAATAGCAGTGCCCGTGAATTCCGGTATCTCTATGGAGGACTTATAGTATAGTACAGAGTAACCGGGAATTTTAGAGGGTTCTAAATCAAACAATCTACACCCCATTAACTCAGAGTAGCGGTGCAACTCTTCAGTCACCCCGTGGTGATCATAATCCTCAGGCACCATATCCACTGCTAATGCTCGCTTTGGATCGATGCCTTGGTCAGTAGCCCAGGCTGCCACATGCTGATACTGTATTATAGTCATGTTTAATATCACTGCTCAAATACTCTTTGTGCCAGAATACTTTAAGCGGGAGGAAAGAACCACAGAATTCTCCCGCTGCTAGTCTGGCCTTTTTCCTATTGAGTCCACACCTGCAGCGCCTGTCACACTAGGCTGCAGTGCGGTGTTGCAGTTTAACCCCTCGAGCCCCACGTACTGGGTGCCAAAATGTAGCGCTATAGTAAATTGTGTATTTACACCACTATTGAGCTCCACTCCCAATAAATGTGCACCGGATGAGACCTGTAATCTTAGGGAGTGAGCCCTTGCAACGGTGTGGAGGCAGGGTGTAGAGCAACTGTAACTGTATTCAGGGTATAATAATTGGACGCCAGTGGTTCTTATAACTTAAACATGAACGGGTTTATTGAACATACACAATCCTCAGTGGAGTATACAATAGAGCATGACAGGATTTAGCATCACATTGAATAGGCAATACTCACAGCACCATATGGTCAGTAATAGTCCCCACAGGCAAGAGGATGTGCTCAGCAGCAATAAAGATACAACCAGCTTTCAGCCTTTCCCTAAGTGGAACCTGAGGGGAATCTATCTACCCTGTTCCTATACACTTAGTCCCTACTTCTGGGCTATTAGTACCCGGGATCTTAATCCCTCTGACTCTCCTCGTCGGAGCCTGGAGCTGCTCAACTAAATAACCTGTCTATTTGTCACTCCTAGAGTGACCTATAATGGTGAGTAGCCTATTCTTACTAATCCTAAAATACTCAGATTCCACACAGACTCAGCCTGTTAGCTCAGGCTAGAGCCAGCACAAAATGGACACTCAAAGCCTGGCTTCAGAGCAAAAAAGAGCAAACAGTACCCCTCCCAACTGTATATTTAGGTGTCCATAACATTGAGGGACTGCCTGCACAAAATACTAGGGGTGGCTATTTTACACATCCCTACACATGTTAGAAATCAGGCCCTTTGATGTTCCTTGTGAGACTTGCTCTATCAGACTACTTTGGAGCAATCGAATAGGATGCTTGTTATTTTGTATACATAAGCATTTTAACTTGCGCATATTGTAACCATTGATGAGCAGGCAATTGGAAAGACCACCTAAGATCTTCAAAGGGAATCATTCCATCCAGACATCTCATCTCAGCTATGCCTACCCTCTCCCACACCCAAGTTGGACCCAATTTAGCCACCCCTGGGAAGCTATGATTTTTCCATAATAGGGTTTGTTGGGGGATATCCGTACAATGAGTAACTGCCATTGCTCTTCAAATCACCAAATTCGCCAAATCACCCTCATACAGGAAAGAACAGGGTTTTGATAGGCCATTGCCTGTGTTTTATTTGCTAAGTAGGAACTTGGATGAAGCAGCGCACACTCTCCTCACAGTTTGATAGTTTGAGCCCGGTGCACAGTGTAGAGGGCACGGCAACCCCCAGGAATACGTACTAGGCAAACAGAATCCCTGGCACACGTGGCAATTCAGGTGCCGGGTTACCCCGTGCTCTTTATTGTGCGGACGTGCAACGTTTCGGGGTGACAACCCCTTTATCAAGCATGCTTGATAAAGGGGGTTGTCACCCCGAAACGTTGCACGTCCGCACAATAAAGAGCACGGGGTAACCCGGCACCTGAATTGCCACGTGTGCCAGTGATTCTGTTTGCTTATTTGCTAAGTAGCCATTGAAGAGGGGAGTGACCTCCACCCAGCAGAATCCTGCATAATGAGTATAGAGTTTGATGGTTTGCATCCTCCACCCAGGATGCTAGATGACTAAGATGCGTAGCAAGAAAATACAGAAATATATAAATTTCCCCCTAGTCAGAGTTGTCAGACTCAATCGGGAGTTAGTCCAAATCAATTGCCTGAAAATAGTATCTAATTTCGTGAAAATCGCTTTTTTAATCATGATTAGGGCTTGTTGCAGGATGTAGGTTATTTTGGGAAATAGGATCATCTTCATTAACTGTACTCTCCCCATGGGACTTAACATCAAAGACTCCCAAGCTTTCACCTTCTGGAGTATGGTTGTGAATAATGGAGATACATTTAGATTGGAAAAGTCAGAACAACTATTCCTAAGTAGGTAAATCGATCCACCACAGGGAACAGGAGCTGAGCGGGCGCCTTCTACGAGTAAAATACATCACTTAAGCGGACTTGTTACCAAACCTGACAGGTGAGCAAATTGTTAGTTAGATTAAATAAGGTTTGTGGAGATGGGCCATGGTCCCCCAGGTATATTAGAGTGTCGCCCACATACCATTGAATGTGTTCCTCTCTGTTTGCCAATTGCCAGCCAACCAGTTCCTCGTGTTGCCTTTTGCTTGTGCGAATGGCTCCATGGCTAGGGCGAACAGCAGTGGGGACACGGGACAGCCCTTCCTTGTTCCTCTTCCAAGTTGGAAAGCCTGTGAACTGACCCCATTAACTATTATGGAGGCCTTAGGTGCATGGTACAACAGTTTTAACCGATTCGTGAAATTAGGACCAACCTGAAAACTACTCAAGACGTGCCACAGGTATGGCCATTCTACAGTATCAAAGTGCGTGGTTATGTCCAAGGCCGTTATCGCTCTCTGACCGTAATTATCATGTTGAGTCGCTAAGTTCAGGTATATTCGCCTTATGTTCAAAGCCGTGAATTGGCCTGGCATAAAGCCCATTTGAAGAACTTTACACAGTATACTTTATATAACCGTGCGAAGAACTTTATACAGTCTGAGTGACAACAGCTTTGCTCATATATTAATGTCTGTGCACAGTAACAAGATGGGACGGTTTGCATCCATGCATTTTTTATCTTTCCCTGCCTTATGAATTAAGACAATGGAGACTTCATATAGGGAGGCTGGGAAAGTGCCTGCATCTATGGCTGATTGCAACATTCGTAATAAGTGAGGGCCAGTTGTGGTTTTAAAGCGCTTATAGAACTCAATGAGGAGCCCATTTGGGCCTGGGGTCTTGCATGAGGGAAAGGAGTCAATGGCATTGTAAAGCTCAGCTAATGTGAAGTTCCGTGGAGATCTGAAGTAGGTTAAGGGCATTAGAAAGTCTCATTTTTCGGCCCCAGTGGCTACGAGTTTGTTGCTATATAATTTGGTATAGTAAGAGTTTAACAGTGAGGCAATCTTATCAGGATTGGTATACAAGGTCCCAGAGTCGTCAAGTAGCTCAATTATAACTGAGGGGGGGGGGGGTCCATCTGCCCGTGGCATGTATGCTAGCAGTTCTCCCACTCTTTCCCCCCGCTCAAAGAAGGAAGCCTTAGTGAAAAGCAACTTACGTTTAGCTTTTTGACTGAGAAATGTGGAGTACTTAGTTTGAGCTGCCTGCAGATTTTGAAGTTGTTGAGGGGTAGGGCACTGAACAGCCTCTGCTTCAGACCATGCCATCACCACTACCCTGCACTTGTCACTTAGCCACCAGCTACAATCATTCCTCAGCACTTGAGTGTTAAGCTGAGCATGCTGGGCCTGAACATCTCTATCTGTAACTTGATCCTGGACTTCCTGACCAAGAGACCTCAGGTAATCCGAATGGGAAAAAACACCTCCAGTACCATCACCCTGACCACAGGAGCTCACCAAGGTTGTGTGCTTAGTCCACTGCTGTTCACACTGCTGACTCACGACTGTGTGGCAAGTCATGGTTCCAATCACATCATCAAGTTCGCTGATGATACAACCATAATAGGTCTCAACAAAAAGAACAACGAGTGAGCATATAGACAAGAGTAAAAATGGCTTATGGACTGGTGCAAAGTCAACAGTCAATCTGTCTATGAATACAAATAAAACAAAGGAAATAGTTGTTCACTTCAGGAGAACACATGGGGATCATTTTCCACTGTACATTGATGGATCTCCGGTGGAAATTGTCAAGAGCACCAAATTCCTTGGGGTTCATCTGGCGAAGAACTTCTCCTGGTCCCTTAACACCAGCTCTATAGTGAAGAAAGCACAGCAGCGTCTCTACTTTCTGCGAAAGCTGAAAAAAGCCCACCTTCCACCACCCATTCTCACTATCTTCTACAGAGGGTTTATTGAAAGCATTTTATGCAGCTGGTATGGAAACTGCTCTGTATCAGATTGCAAGATCCTGCAACGGGCGGTGAGGACAGCAGAAAAGATCAATGGGGTCTCACTTCCTGCCCTTATGGATATTTACCACACCCGCTGTCTCCAGAAGGCTACCAGCATTGTCAGGGATAGCACCCACACTGCACATGATCTCTTTACCCTCCTGCCATCCTGTAAAAGATATCGCAGTATTCGAGAGCTGACTTCCAGAATGTGAAACAGTCTATTCCCACATTGGTATCTCAACTCCCAAGGACTGAACTGAATATATTGATAAGGAACTGAAATATCCAATTTGCCCAGCATGAACGTGTACTAGAGTTGTTGTATAGCATCGGGGGGGGGGGGGGTTGGAGGAACGTCATTTCGTTTCTACTATGTACTGTATTTACTGTATATGGCTGAAGTGACAATAAAATCCACTTGACTTGACTTGACTTCACATACAGCCACCTGATGAGCCAGCTCACTGTCCTCTGCAGCTGAGCTTCGTTTAACTGCAGTGATTTCTCTATGTAACATACCCCTAGTATATGACTTAAACGCATCCCATACTACCAAGGGATCGGCTGTGTTAGTGTTAAATTCAAAGAATTCCTGGAGTTCAGCTATTATTTGCTCATTTTGTCTATTATGTCTAGCCATATCGGGTTTAAGGACAATCTTTTGGTTATATTAACTGTGGGAGCCTCCCAAGTGGCAATCAAATTGGCATGATCTGAAATACCACGTGACAGATAAACCATCTTTTTCAGGCCTGTCAGAAGTTCCTTAGAAAGGAAAATGTAGTCTATACCGGACAGTGAGAGGTGGGATGTAGAGAAAGATCACCCGGGTGTCTCCAGTCCTCTGTAAGCCCTATTGCTTCCATCAGGTTAGGTAAGCTAGTGGGGGGTACATGCATTAGAGGGGGGCCTCTTGCTTAATCTAATTGCAGATTTAGCACAGTATTGAAGTCCGCAGCACATATTACTTTTGCTTGCGGGCGAGGGGTTACAAATGCAATTAGTTGGTGAACAGTTTCATCAGTATAAGGAGGAGGTATATACATATTAGCTAACGCATATTCAGAAGCATTAATACGGCAGTGTATGAATACAAATTTGTCCCTGGGGTATGTCTTTATTGTGAAGAGCTGGAAGTTTAATGTTTTCTTATTAGCACCGTGGTACCTGCTGTATAAGTAGAGTAGGCTGAATGATAAGACGAACCAACCCACGGCTTCTTCAGAGACGCTAATTTGCCTCCTGTGAGGTGGGTTTCTTGCAGAAATATTACAACAGAGCATTGTAGATACTGTATCTTTAACTGAGAAAATACAAATCTTTAATAAATAATAGTTCAATTATAACCCTATGCAAGCTGAGATTGACATATTTCAGAGCTTTCTGAAAAAATGGCTTCCAGATAATAGATCACATGTTTTGTATGAACCAAAACTATGGAAAACCTTTTAGTTTTTCTGGTTTGTTTACCTTCAGTGTTTAGTGTATATGTTGGTGCTTGTGTGCTGGGCCGCCATCATAATCTTTGGGACACCCAAAGTTTAGCTATGAGGCCCTATAACTAGTCAGTTACAATTCACATAAATAGTAAAAATAATTAATGTTTTAATAAATCAGTCAGTTTTTTTGGGGGCAATAGAATTTACCATGTTTTTTAATTTATTGGGGGTCAATGGAGCTTGCCCTTAGTTAAAGCCTACCCACCTACCTGCCTACTCATTCTCGCTGCTCTGCCCTGTCATTGCTTAATACATAAGTTACATAAGGTTCTTATGTACAGAATGGTTACTTAAGTAATTTATGTAAGTTTAGTGGGCCTAATGATCTTTCTGTGGAGCCCAATAATTAGTCTTTGTTAATGGAGGAGGAAGAGCTCAAATAATTCAGTAAATAGTTCCCAATATAAACAGCTTATGTTACTCTATAATAAGACATTCATATAAATAGTTCAGTCAGTTCATTGGGGGTCAGTGTAATTTACCTTACATAATTAATTTGTGGTCAATTGGGTTTGTCTCTGCTGCTTCTGTTAAGCTTCTCTGCATTGCCATTGCCTGAAATGTAAATTAAGCAAGCCTGTACAGTGTGTAACCTACGATACGTTTTTAAGCATGGTATGGCAGTTTTTGTGGAAGTTGCCTAAATTGTGTAAGTTTTAACATAACTTTATATGTAACTTACACAATTTGTTTGCAAACTGGCATGGCCCCTCTTCAGATGCGTATTTTAAAATTCTGCTATCCAAGTTCAAGAGAGTGTGAATTGTGTGAATGTGGCAACTAATTTCTTAGTCTGTCTTCACTCTAAAGGAGCTAAAACGTGCTTTTCTGAAAGTCAGAGTTTATGTTGTCCAACTGTATATTTGCTTTTTGCACCATTAGGTCACATTATAGTACCCAGTGGTTCAACCAATTGCACATTTGCTATATGTTCTCATTGGAGATCACTATATTTAGTAAAGCATAACTTCTGTTTCGCTCAACAACCTGTGCCATAAAATTGTCATGAAACAAGTTTATAAACTTGTCCCCATTAACTGTCCTTGCATGACTTGCGTATCGATGTCGGCCCCAACACCCACCTACTCTCCCAAAAATACTCAGACAATCGTTATGGGTGAAAAGGCCTCAGCTTGTTTTATTGCTTAACCTTATTTAAGCTTATGTAAAATATCTCCCAAACAAAACCTCATTATTATTATCACCAAAATTGAGTAACCTGTTAACATGCATAAAAACACATTAGCCGCTAAAGGCTGCATGTATCAAAATAAAAAACATGTTGATGAGTGTAAACTATTAGCCACTGAAGGCTGCATATAACATTTCACAATAACTTGTTATAACTTACAGTATTCCTGTTAACCAACCCTTTTCTCTAGCCTAAGGCTAAGCCTCGATCACTTCCTTCCAAGCCTGCTGTGCCTAAGCCTAGCCCCAGGTCAATCTCACCTTAGCACTACAACGCCCTTTTGGCTACCCATTAGGGGTGCCCCACTACGCCTGAGCTCTGCAACTGATCTCCCAACCCTTGTCGGGCGGGCGGGAGGGAAACACACTTCCTCCTGCTGTTCCCCAGGTAAGACTGGCTTCCCGCCTCTTACTCCTCTATTTATACCCTAAGCCCAACCCCATTGCAGTCCTGCCTCTATTCCTACAATCCCCATAGTGCCTAGCGTTCAGACCCCTTCTTTAGGCCTACTTGTCCCTCAGTCATGCCCCTCTCTGCTTCACCTGTCTCAGGGGCGCTTTATGGGCTTCTGTACTGTTGCTTCAATCAATATCTGGACTATTAAAATTACTTTCCCCAAACTAGCAGCCTTTTCTATTTGCATCAGGAGCTTGGCCTCCTCCTCACTTACATTAGGGGGTCTATAGCATATCCCTACCATAGACTTGCTGGGCACTTTACAATCTGGGAAAAACTCCACATGTATGGTTTTAACTCCCTCATGTCCATAATCACTTTGTACTTTATATGGGCTGCTAATCCTGCTTAACAAACAGACATACCCCTGCTCCTTTTCTATTGTTTCTCTCCCTCCGAAACAAAGTAATGCCAACTATATACTGCCCAGACACTTTTCAGCAATACCAATTAAATCATATTTCTCATCCAGGTCCAGTACCTTCAGCTCTTGCATTTGTGAATATAAATTTCATAGTGGGACAAGCCACATGTATACATGTATTATAATATACATGCATTATATAATTTGTATATAAAACTCCTGGTCTTTCCTGCCATTATCTATACCCCAACCAAATCTCCGCTCCCAATGAAGACCCTAGAATTTTTCTTATTTACATATGAAATCCTTGCATTCCATTTCACAAGTGCCCTTCTTTTGCTTCCAGCTCCTTGTTTAACTTGACAATAAATAATGTATGGTACTTTTACTGCAAGATTTATCTTAAAAATGTACATTACATTGTAGCTTGTCTTGATAGAAAACTGTGTAAAATTGATACTCCTTATTAAACACATACCTTATCATGTGATGATCAACAGCTGGTTTTCATCAGAATCTACCTCTTGCACAATAACCCAAAACCACTCTGACCAAATCCACAGTGACTTTCCCCCCTATTTATCAATACATTTTCACTAAAATTCCTTCTGCGGAATTTTATGATTTTTTCAGATTTGTCGCCAAAAACCTCAACTTTTTCTGATTTGATACCTGAAACCACAAAATCTTCAGATTATTGAATGAAACCCAGTGCAGATCAGGATATCTTCAAAATTTCATCTGGGTTATCAGCCATTGACTTCTACATCAACTTGGCAGGTCTGAGTTAGAGTACTCTTTTGTTCGAACTTTTAACACCATCGAGGGTTTAATAAATATCGAAAAATTCAAGTTTTTTTTCCTACAAAAAATGGTGGTTTTCCCTTTTAAAAGTATGGCCAGAAAAAATCAGACTTCAATAAATAACCCTTGAGAGGGTCCAGGAAATCTTGTAGGATGCTTCCAGACCTTTAAATTTAAAATATAAAAGAGCCTATAAGCAATATATTGAACACACACACACACACACACACACACACACACACACACACACACATATATATATATATATATATATATATATATATATATATATATATATATATATATATATATATATATATATATATATATATATATATAATATCAAAACAGGGGGGTTGTGGGAGCACTCTAAAGGCTTTAAAGTATATATATAAGTATAATAAATGCTATTGCATATGTACCCAAATAGGGGTTATTTTGTTACAAAGTTATGATCATAAAATTGGTAAGCCACCATACCATGTCAAGGTAAACCCCGAATGGCGGTCCCTAACTTGTTTTATATTTTATGTGCATTTTAGCATTACCTGTAATCAATGTCCATTGAACGCTGTTTTTTCACTGAGGGCTAAATCCTCCCCAGCCAGCAATCAGGCTTTTAAAGGAGAGATATTCCCAAAACAAACACCCAATTTTAAAAGCATAGGATCACCACTAGTTTAAAGGGGGGTATGGGGTGCTACAACCACTGAAGCTATGCCACAGCTTCCAGCTTAATATACAATATCAAAACAGGGGGGTTGTGGGAGCACTCTAAAGGCTTTAAAGTATATATATAAGTATAATAAATGCTATTGCATATGTACCCAAATAGGGGTTATTTTGTTACAAAGTTATGATCATAAAATTGATAAGCCATCATACCACGTCAAGGTAAACCCCGAATGGCGGTCCCTAACTTGTTTTATTTTTTATGTGCATTCTAGCATTACCTGTAATGTATATATATATATATATATATACATACATTTTTTTCCCTATAATCAAGGACAGAATCCGCAAGTACCTAATCAACATTGAAGGGTTTCACAGATCAGGGCAAATTCACCAACCTCCGAAAATCCGTCTGCACTGGCTTCGCTCACATCGCAACACTTCGCCAGGCATAGATTTGCCAGGACAAATCCAAAGTTGCGTCCAGGGTTCTGAAAGCTAGCGAAGAATAATACGATAAGCAGTTCGAAGTTACGCTAGTTGCCATTTGTTAGGAAATGTAGGGGGGAAGGAGGGTACCCAAAAAAAATTTACGATCTTTTTTCTGGCGCAAGAGGTAATGTTCAGAAAAATCCTCATCTTAGTGAATTAGCGTAGTTACGTCCATTCGCTAGAGCGAAAATTCGAAGTAGCGCTATAGTCAATCTCCTTAATTTGCGAATTTACGCCAGGGACCCTTATTAAATGGGCAAAGTGGCAAAATTACATTACGCTAGCGAATTTTCGCCAGCGTTTGCCACTTCATTTTTAGTGAATTTGCCCCCATGTGTTTTGTGAGGCTGTAGAGGTCTATCAGCAAGTACCTGAACTATCAGCAGGTACTGTAATTTATAGTTAATCACATGCTGCCCATTGTTGCTACAAATAATTTAAACAATAGTTTCTGACCTAATAGTCAACACAATAATAATAGATTTTAAATGTCTACAGAGAGTAATACATCTTAATTTAATTAGATTAGAAATTAGATGTAATTTTAAATCAAGGTTATTCCCTAACAGCAAATTATACAACATTAAACATTTCCTGGAAGGTATCTGTCATCCTGTAGATATCATTGAAGTACAAATCAGATGCAATCTTGTGCTGTTAATTCTCGTGGGGATTCTTTATCTGATCAACAGTATTTTTCCTAGGCTTGTTGTGCTTAATAAAATATTTACTGCTGCACTTAACCTCTTTATGTGCACAGTTTAATGGTGGCATGTGAGCTATGTTCTTTGCAACTCCTCATAATATTTAGTACTTTTAAGCTGTAAAATACTGTCATAATGAACAGCACAAATGTTACATACTGCTATGAACCTTTTATACAGATATAATATTTGTATTGCTTTTCAGTTTTTTTAGGTCATTATTTTGATGGTTTAAGGTGGCTTAAGGTGCCCTTATGTACAGGGCTTTAAAATATGTTAATGACACATAAATTATTGTAACAATAATCTCATCATTTTTTATAATTAAGGAATTAGTGTGTTTATCCTTTTTAGATTCTCAGTTACACTCCTGTATGTATTTCTCCATCTACACAAATGTCAGTGACATTTAATAATTAATGTATTTCTGCTGCTTAAATGTAAATGATCACTAGCTAATGGGCTAATGCCCTTATGATCTCAGTTATGACAACGTACAAAAAAAATTATTTACAGAAAGAAACTGTAAGCCATTGATAGATTGAATTTTCTCACGAAATTTAAACATTATGTGGGTAGTGGAAGAAACTGTTTCTAAAAAGACACAGACAAGGAAAATGCTTTGATCTACTTATTTCATAGTAGATTATAGTATGTTTGTTAAAATTGTATAGACATTAAATTATATTAACTAAACTAACTTCATGCAGACTTTGAATTCCCTGTCTTTTCTGAAAGGCACTCATTTGTTTTGCTGATATATAATTTCTCAATGAATTTGAGATTTGAGAGTCTTGAGATTTTGTTGGTTTAATGACCCAGAGCCTGCCTGTCCATTTCATGAGCCACATTTAAACACCTGCAGGTTTTGTGTCAATGGCTAGATGACTTCCACTTTGAAAGCACTAAGATGACATATCACACAAGTTGCAAAGGTTTATGCAAGGTCTAGAAAATAATAAATAAAACAAGCAAGTTACCTGCCAGTTAATATATAATTCAAGACATAGTGGGAAGTTTGATAATTTTATTACATTGATGTAGGTATGCGATAGGCCAGGTCACATTGTTTCAGTGATCAAGAAATATTCTCCCATGTTACACTCTTTAGGGATGCACCCTGCCAGATGATTCAGAAGAATATCAGACATTGAAACTATAAAGGTGACTTTATATCACTTCTAACAAAATTAGAACCACAAATTATAAATGATAAACCTCATTTACCCTCAAAACCACAGTTGTGGTAGCACAACTTTTATTGTGGTCATTTGCCATTCATTGAAGGTACTTTCATCCAAAGGTGATCATTGTACTGCCATATTGTTGTGCTTGGGGATGCAGCATCTGTAATACCTGAGCACCTTGAAGGTGGCTGCAGCTAAATTGATGACATTCTGAAAAAAATTGTGTCCTGTTTGTGTCAAAACACAATTGCTGCTTTGCATTGTGGGTAAAACACTAGCAATTGTGTTTGTAAATGAGTATATGTCTGGAGAAGCAGATTTAATCAAATGCCAATATCATTTTAGTGAAAGGTTCCACTGACGGAATTTGTAGACCTGTTCTGACTGTTACTACAACAGTCAAAGTGTCCTTTATGAGAGTAGGAGTGTGGTGGAGGATAACAACTTTCATCTGGGCATGAAGTTGCAGGGAACCAGACCATGGTTGTGGGACTTGCAACAAATCAGTAACATATACAGTATGACAAGTCTACCTCAGTATCAACATCTTGGAAGAAAACTACAGAGAACCTAAGACCATTAAATGCCTGTAAGGTCATCTATATTGTGTAGGGTCTTTACCCTATTTGTTGCAATGCAAATGGTTCTTAATACATGTGTAAATTTGTATTTTGGTTTTTGGCTTTGGGAGCAAGCTGGAAGCTTACCAAGTTTAAGCGCCTCACAAAAAAGGCTTAAAGGAACAGTAACTTCAAAAGTGCTTTAAAGGAATGATGACACTATAATTTAGTGTTGCCCTGCACTGGTAAAAATGATGTGTTTTCTTCAGAAAATGTACTATAATATATGAACAAGCTGATGGGTAGCCAGGGGGCAGCCATTCAAGCACAGAATACACAGATAACAGTTCTGAAGAATTCCATTGTATACTACAGAGCTTATCTGTTATCAGCTTAGTATCCTGTGCCTTTTCCAGCTTTGAATGGCTGCCCCCATGGCTACACAGCAGCTTGTTTATATAAACTATAGTAGAGCTTCTAAAGCAAATACACCAGTTGTACTGGTGCAGGGCACCATTACATTATTTTTTCATTATTTTAAAATTCTTTAATTTTTTGGTGTTACTGTCCCTTTAAATACACACAAAGTTAGATTGTAAGTCAGTCAATGGCAAAAGTGTCCTGAATGGGGTTACACACCTGTCTTTAATATGAGAAAAATAAATAGTGGTTGTGCTAAAAGTGTTATTCTTTTACTAGCTATTTTTCTGTTATGAAGCAGTCAGCAGATCACAGTTTTGTTTTGCCCATAATATATTTTTCTTTAATCAAGATATTTTGGTTAAATAGAGGTAATGAGCTATTTAAAGATGTGCCGTTCTCTTCCCCAATTGTTATTTGTGTCTCAGGTTTACAGATAAGATCTGTTATAAACAGGGGGTAATTGTGGCTGTTCATTAAAATTAACTGCCTTCTTCGCCTCCAACAGTTGCTCTGAAGAACCGATACACATGAGAAATAGTGTTAACTTTGCTGTTCTGCACTGATTGATGCAAGAAAGAACAAAAACTAAAGATATTAAACCTTAATTACAACAATGAGTTTTTTATTTATTGTGTTATGCTGTACACAACTGAAAATAAGAGTTTGCATACTGTAAATACTGGCATTTTAGTGCCCCCAGCTGACGACAGGATGCCAAATTCTACTGTTGAAATGCAGCAGTCTTTTAATTTTTAAGTTTTATGTTCCCTGCATCTTAGCATGCTGCTCTAAATGATATTAGAAAATAAATCTGATTCTCTCCTACAGAAAAAATGGTAATTTCAATGTTTTAAAACAAGAATTTGTAAGTTACTCCAAAAGTAGTAAACCTATGGAAAAGTTTTATTTTTATTAAGGCTTAAAAAAAAGTTGTTGCCAGCTCAACATGATGATATAGTAGCTGTTCTTATCCACTAAAATATACAGAAGGTAATGTCAGCACTTTTGTTATGTGCTTAATGGACTAAATGCATTTTACACTGACAAGCTAAACTTCTCATTTTATCAGGTCAGAAATACTACTTGCTACCTTGATAAATCCACAATATTGAACATATCGTAACATGAAATAAAAATGGAAGGCTCTGAGGTGTCATCTTTGCTCTAATAGCCAAGCAAGTTTTTTTTAATCAACTTGTATATCTATATATATAATCTGTATAGAATTCTGCATTTAGATGCATGGCGCCACTGCACTTGTAGTGAACACTTGTTTAATTTTTTTGTTAAAAATCAAAAACAAACTAAAGCTTTTTCACAAAAACAATGATCCCAAACCAGAAGCCAAAGTGAAATTGAAGTGGAAAAAGGGTAAAGAGATTAAAAAGGGCCATCTTAATAACCTCAACAATCTGTAGCAAACCTGCCTGGAAGAATGGTCCAAAACCATTCCCAAACAATGTGCAAAAAACTGAATTTATTAATTTCCTACAGGACAGGCAAAGTTTTACTTTTTCCATTGGTATTGGCAGAATGTATTTTTGCTATTGTTTATTACTGTATATGCCTTCCATGTTTATTCAATTTATAACCTATGGAGGATAACCTATGTAGTACCAGCCTATTGGCATTTCTGGCCATAAATGCCAGTACAATGATGTTTATATGAGTTGAAACTCATTTTTAAAACTCTCTTTTACCGCTTTTTTAAAACCACCCTCTATTATATTTCCCACCTCATTTATATCATCCTTCTTAAATTTTTATTCAGACTAAGGGAATACTATCCAATTAGCTATATTTTAGTAGCTACTTAACATAGCTTATCACATCTAAAATCTTTGCAGATTAAACAATATTTTGGGCCATTGTAACTTGGTTTGCATTATTGTTATCTGTTCTGGTAGGTAGACTAAGGCGGCAGTCATGCAAAAGTCTTTTTTTCCCCATGTCTGATCTTGGTTTCAATTTATCCTTAGGGGCTGATGTTATAAATTTTGATGGAAACTCTGGTTTATCCTATCGATTCAAGAACAAGAAGATGAAAACATTAAAAGATGTCATCTCTCTCAAATTCAAAAGCTCTGAAAGTGAAGGTGTGATCTTTCATGGAGAAGGACAGGAAGGCGATTACATTACTTTGGAACTAAAAAGGGCAAAATTGGTCCTTCAGCTAAACCTAGGTAATTTCAGAATAACAGTTACTCTTGTGATATATATAGGTCAGGGATAGACAACCTTTGCCAAAACAGATATTGGCTGGGTGATACAGAGATGTTTATACTGCTCTTCCAACTTCTGTGTGTGACACCTGGAATCATTTGTCTGATCTTCCCTGACTGCTTAGACCCACACATCCATTTGAATTTGTTAAGATATATGACTCTAAATACTTTACAAATTAAAAATGTTAAATATTTTTCATCATATATCGAAATACAAGAGAAACTTTTTTCATTATATTCAATTATTATTATTTCATTATATGCGCCAACATACTGATTTGGAGGACACCTTGCAAATACCAAATACTATTATTTTGTGTTTTAAGACATTTTTGGAAATTGACTTTGAGATTAAATTCTAATAATTGTATCTCCCACGTGTCCTTAGGCAGGAGTATTCCAACATTGCAGGAGGGACACAACAAAGCCCAAAATGGCAAGGGCATGTTAATAGAGGCTTAATATAGAAGAGAACAGCACATAAAACCCTTTTTTTCTGCTGTTGTCCTTGGCCCTGGGGCCATCATCATCCAGGGACCAGAAATACTCCCATATTTCTTATTACCTATTGGCAGGGGAACAAAACAGAAGCACCTAGAAGCTCTGAACTGCCCCTACACCTGGACATGCTTATGATATATAGGGTATAGGGTAAGGAAGGATGCAAATATAAAGGAGCATAAACAGATGCAATTACCTTTTTGAATAGAGGTTTATTGTACACAATTTTATGCACAGCTTTGCACTGCACACTTGCAGAAAAGAACCCTGTCATCTAATAGCACACATTAAATGTTCCTGTGCTAAATCACAATATACAAAATTATCTATTTTTGAACAAAGCTAAAAGGTAGATTGATCTGAAGCAGCCAGTGAGATAGAAATAAGACCTGCAGTAGTAAAAAAAATCATCCATCAGTAGCCTGTCTATATCAAACAGGTAATGCATATCAACATGCAATACATATACCAGCTATAAGGAGGTACAGTATATATATACACACATACATATATATATATATATATATTAATATATATATATATATATATATATATATATATATATATATATATATAAATATATACATATATATTATATATATGTAGTGTCCATAACCAGTTTTCTTTTTAAAATCTAATATATTTTGAGAAGGTCTGCGTATTAAAGCAAAACTGTGTTGCTTAAGTCTGATGCTAAATACTTATTTATTTTTTATTTATATGCAGGTCTTTATTTGCCAATTTCCTTTAAGAGTTTGTCCCTTTAAGGCATTTCACATCAAGCATAAATGTCAGAATATTGAAATGTATATACTAAAATCAATAGACAGTTTGTAGAATTTACAGTATACAAACTGCAGAACCAACACACCAAACATCCGTGAACACAAAGGTATCAGTGGTTGACCTATAATGGGTTGGAATTATAGGGTCACTAATAACTTCCACATTAAGGGGCTCTGTGTAATAGAAAATTAAAAGCCCAATACACCACCTTATCACCAAACGTCAACCCTTTGCCCTCAATCTGTAGGTTAACGCTATACTTACTTCAGTAATTATATGTTACTTCAGTAATTATATGTCAGGTCCAAACTGAGCTCTGTACCATGTGTTAAAAATCTGATGCAAGGTTCAAAATGCAGCTCGCATGAGCGTAGTTCTCTTTGCAGTGGTATCAAAATAGTTTCTAATGTAATATATCTGATTAATATAATCACTGGAGTATGCCAATAAAAGAAGCATTGCACTGCATCTGTAAGACTGGCAGGTACCGGTGGTGCTCTGCAACATGCGCCTGATGATGAATCTCCCCTTGACAAATAAGATTACTCTGGAATCATAGGCAAACACACTACATCTGTGGTGTAAAACAGTGCCCCATCAAATTGTCCACTACATTCGCTGAGGCATATTTATACTTTTTTTGTGTGAAAATAATAACAGTCATGGAATTTAGCACACATTTTCTAACTGACTTATTCTTATTTATGCTTAATAAAGAATTTTCCTTTGTCTGTCAGGTAGCAACCAGTATGGATCCATTTATGGCCACACTTCTGTGACATCAGGAAGCCTTCTAGATGACCACCACTGGCACACTGCCATTATAGAACGCCATGGAAGGAACATTAACCTCACACTTGACAGGCACATGCAGCATTTTAAGACAAATGGAGACTTTGAATCTTTGGACTTGGATTTTGAGGTAGAAATGCAATTATTGGCAGAACCATATTATATTCTACAAGCAGTCTCTGTTTGTGAATGTATCACCTGCATAACTTTGAGTTCATCTAATCAATGTATAATCATATTATACATAGCTTGGTACAGGTAGGCCATTTCCCGTAGACTGCATTTTAATCATTTTTTTCTCTCTGTAATAATATATAAGATATAAAATTCCAGGTCCTGAGCATTCTGCATAATATGTGATTTTAAAGCTTAAAACTACTGAAATGGACTTTATAGGGTTTATTTACTTATAATGAAAAATCGCACCTCTTAGTGTACATGCTCTCAGTACTGGCAACTGGGCGATAGCATTGTTCTACACCTCTTGAAGCTGCAGCCCAGGAGTAATCCAATGTATTTTGTTAAAGGACAAGTTGAACCCAAAATAAAAAGTTGCCCAATAAAACAAAACCTAATTCTCAGAAACTTTCCAATATACATTTATTAATTCGTTATTTGTTAAAACAATTGCTAGCATTTGCTTAACTCTAGGTTGTTGCTTTTTAAGCAATGTTGCAAAAGACAGCAAAGACAGGTCTGTTAATCAGCTGCCTTCTGTTACATAGATTTAAGCCTTCAGGGCAGAGAATAGAAAGGGCAGACACATACTATTCAATAGCAATACATATACAAATAACTTAAAAAACATAAATATTTTTTGATTTGACATTCCTTTAAACAAGTTATGTATTTACTACTGATAGAAGCAATTATATTAAATTAATAATCTTAAAGGTGCCTTCTGTAGATGCCAAAAAGCATTAATAGTGCTAGAACTCAACAAATGAATTGACCTTATTCATTGAATAATGCAGTGAATAATACAAGTACAGCACTTTATTTAAGTTATATTTTGTTTGTTTGTTTTTTGTTTCTCAGCTGACCTTTGGAGGCATGCCTTTTTCTGGAAAGCCAACCTCAAGTAGCAGGAAAAATTTCAAAGGCTGTATGGAGAGTATCAATTACAATGGAATAAATATCACTGATCTTGCCAGGAGGAAGAAAGTAGAGCCATATAATATGGTATGCTATCAGTTCTTCTAAGTTGGACAGCACATATATAGAAAACTTCCATACATACACACAGAAGTACATGTAATAGGAACACCATTATATTATACAATAATAGAAATTCATCTTATTAGTAACTATGCCTTGTGTTATCACAAACAACTGCTACATGTATGTAGCACATGATAATAAGGCAACATTTTTTTGGTTTAAAGGACTGAATGTTCCTACAAGGTTAGAGAAAATACATCCTATATTATATTGTTTGATGATAAACATATAATGAACCATTATTGTATGCTGCAACATTTCTATAGAAATAATATCTTGCAGAACTATGAAAACTATGAAACAGAAAGTCAAAATCCTTTTTATACACCGAAGTTAAATGACAATGTCTTTGCACATTCATCCAAAGAACAAGGTCACAAAAAATATTCTGCACACTTTTTCTTCCTATATGTCAGCTTACACATTATATACATACATTGTATAGGAAAAAGCTGTCTGTTATTGTGAATGGCTGACAACACTATCAACATGTTAGACAATTTAGTTTTTATTTAGCTTTTCTTCTACCCTGTTTAATGCAATAGAAATAGCCCCAAGAAGAAGGTTTGGGTAAAATAAATAATTGAACTGCAGGAATAAGATACAAGGTTTATTGATTATTTCCTTGTCCTTTGAACAATGTACATATTTAGTTTATCTACTGTACTAGTTGTAAATTGTTCATAAAGATAATAGAATATATGATTTTTTAGTGGGAAGAAGTGGTTGTGAGTGTTCATATATAATACAATCAGTATGTCTGCTTTAATTCAACTTCCCTTCAGTGAAGAGTAGAAAATGCTTATTTAAACCAATTTTCCATAGAAAGTGAGACATTATTTATTGTCAGAGCAGTATTAACATTTGCTAGTAATATAAATGAACAGTCTTCTTCTTTATTTACAGGCTAATTTAAGTTTTACTTGTGTTGAATCTCGGACAGTGCCTGTATTTTTCAATGCTACTAGTTATCTTGAAGTCCGTGGGCGCCCGAATGAAGATTTGCTCTCTGTGAGCTTCCAGTTTCGTACTTGGAATCCTAGTGGCCTTCTTCTTTATAACACTTTTAATAACGACCTTGGAAAAGTAGAAATTGATTTAACAGAAGGCAAAGTTAGTGTGCACATCAGCATGACCAAGTCGAAGAAAAACCGCATTGATATTTCTTCAGGTAGGCAATCCATTTTACTGATTTATTATCTTTTTCTAAAGAATAGAATTATTATATTTTATTTTCCACCTTTAAACTGTTATCTGGTTACATCTTCCCCACCAACAGATCAGTGGCTTGGATGAGAGGCTGGCAGATAAATAGAAGTGGCTTCAAATAATATAAATGTGGGTGCATCTTTTTGGCTGTGATGTAACTAACAGGGTAGTTAAGTGTTAGAGATATCAATCCATAGGAAAATAATGTTAACAAGTAGTGAATTTGATATTTTGTTAGAGATTGTGTAATTTTGAATCTAGCTGATTTATTTTAGGAAATATGATGCCAATTGACTGATATCACTAGTTGCACATTGTCAATTTTTAGATGAATTTACAGTAAATAGTAAATTTTATGTCAATGGATGAATTAATCTGTGGCCTATGACCACTTCTAATAAGAAATGAAAAGTGGTCTCTTTCCTGATTTGTAGTCACGGGTCAATAAAAAGTAATAATATAAAAAATAATAATTGGATAAATATTTAAATATGGCTGAATATGGCTTAATATGTTTTTTTGTATATTAAGGGGTGATTTTTCATGGTTTGTATTTGAATTTTTGTCACAATTTGAAGTTTTTTTGCTCAAAAAAATCACAAATTCAAATTGTATTATTTATTAAGCTAAAACACCTTGAAAACTCAAATGCAAAAAATATCGGCACCTAAAAGTTTGAGAGTTCATGTAGAAATCAGTGGGAGTTGTTCTAGGTAAAATTCAAGCTATTTCTTAAATTTCAAGTTGGAGTAAACTCACAAATTAGAGTTATTCGAGTTTTTGTCATAATTTTATTCAATCAAGTTTTTTTACATTCTGATTCATACATAGGAAAACTTTGAGTTTTTTAAACTGTGAGTTTATTCGAAGTAGGAAAAACCTTTTTATAAGCCCATAAGGGAGTGCTCAGTAACATAATGTAACCATCATGTTTTTATGTAGGAGGTAGCAAATTGGGCTGACTAGATTTGCTCCACTTCCAGGGTCGGACTGGGGGGCCCAGGGCCCACTGGGACTAATGTCCAGGGCCCCCTCCGACCCCCCGCTGACCGCTGACCCCTACTATGACACGCCGAGCGCATGCACATGCACAGATGGCGCTGCACGTCGCCTGAAAAAACATTTTTTTCCCCGAAAAAGAGAGAGGGGACTAGCCCGGCCCACCGCATTTTTTTCCCGGTGTCCCGCCGGGCCAGTTCGACACTGTCCACTTCAGTTTGGTCCAAGCCCAAAGCATACTCAAGTTCACTGGCAATGGTATTCATATACTGTACATGTATCAATGAAAAGTTGTGTTCTGTTGTTATACTAAGGCACAACATGCTGTAACATGCTGCCTGGGAACCCCAATACCTAGGGGCCAATTTACCAAGCTCAAGTGAAGGATTCAAAGTGTTTTTTGGGCTACTTCGATTATCGAATGGGCTACTTCGACCTTCGACCTCGAATCGAAGGATTCAAACTAAAAATCGTTTGACTATTCGACCATTCGATAGTCGAAGTACTGTCTCTTTAAGAAAAAACTTTGACCCCCTAGTTCACCTCCTAAAAGCTACCAAACCCAATGTTAGCCTATGGGGAAGGTCCCCATAGGCTTGGCTAAATTTTTTTGGTTGAAGGATAATCCTTCAATCGTTGGATTAAATTCCTTCGAATCGTTCGATTCGAAGGATTTAATCATTCGATCGATGGATTATTCCTTTGATCGTTCAATCTAACTTTTTGCGCAAAATCCTTCGATATTCGAAGTCGAAGGATTTTCATTCCCCCGTCGAATATCGAGGGTTAATTAACCCTCGATATTCGACCCTTGATGCATCGGCCCCTTAGTGTTAAAAAGGTAGTGTCATGTTGCACAATCTTGACCAAAAGATGTTCAGTGATAAATCAGTGCAGAGTACCTCTTTGTTTTATATTAGATTAATTTATTGAATGTTTATGGGTTTATTTATCAAAAATCTAATTTGTGAGTTTTTTTCTACTTTGAATAAACTTCTAAACTAATATTTAAAAAAATGAAAACATTTAATAAAATTGTGAAAAACCTTGAATACCTACAATTTGTGAGTTTACAAGCTCAAAAACTCGAATTAAAATTCGAAAACTGAAATTTAAAAAATGGCTTGAAATTTGCCTAGGACAACTCCCAATGTTTTTAAATTTATGTTTTCAAGTT
This sequence comes from Xenopus laevis, assembly GCF_017654675.1. Classification (NCBI taxonomy): domain Eukaryota; kingdom Metazoa; phylum Chordata; class Amphibia; order Anura; family Pipidae; genus Xenopus; species Xenopus laevis. Next base: position 48,953,138 of record NC_054382.1, on the reverse strand, counting down.
TTCTATGCTTAATAAATAACAGACATACAAGTTTTTGGCCACCCCATGTGCCATATGATATACACCATTACTGTCTTACTTTCCAATGGTCCTGAATCCCCTTTGCTAAATGAAAGGGTACTGGGAATCTCTCATCTCACAGTGCCTCCACCTAGTGAGATCTGGGGATACACCTCTGGGTGGCCCCACTAGGAAACAAATGATTAACCACACTGTTTCTGTAAAACAAATAGAACTTTATATAAATGGAAAATGCTAAGTAAAATATGTTTGACTTTATGTTTAATATTGTTTTAAAGGAGTACTAAAGAGTAATGTTTATTGATCAAATTGAATGTGAGTATTGTCACATGCAGAAGGGAGAGGCCTCTTCAGTTCTGTTTATTTGGGCCAAATTAAACAATATTAAGTGAACTGTAGGATTATTGTCAGGCTAGCCTAACCATGCCTAACTAAAATTATGGGAATATTAGCCAGGTATATATATGATAGCTAAATATGTCAGCAACTTAAAAGCTCAGTTGTGAGCATTACTGCCTTGGAGTTTTGGGATCCCAGTTTAATTTCCTTCCAGGTTAAGTTGGTGTATTTGTATAGGTTTCCTGAAGAGCCAGAAAATATACTGATAGGTTAGTGTGTCCATAGCAGAAAATTAAACTTCAAAAGAAAAGAAAAAGATAGTAAGAGCCCCCGTACACTCAAATGAATTAACTAACTTATCTAAATTATATAGTGAACCAATGAGTTGATAATTATAAAGTGCTTGTGCTAATAAAAAAGATTTGCTTGATTGATTAAAGCCTTTTGATAGGCTTTAAATAAATAATTAACAAAACAACAAGTTCAGAGAAGCATAGAGTTGCTTTTTCTGTGTATTAAAAATAGCCAGCACCAACTTGTTGATTTATGTACTTAATCTATAAGCGATAGATTCAAGATTCCAATAAATTATAAAGTGCAAGTGCTCAACCGTTACTCAGTTGCCGACTGGGTGTGGTTCAAAATGATTAATTTATGCAAGTGCTAGTGCATTATAAAATCACAAGGTAATTCATTAATAATATAGTTTAACAAAAAAGGAACCAGGACCAACATTCAAGGAAATTTGAGTAGGAAAAGGAAAATAGTGTAGAGGTGGAGAAGTCGCAAAGAAACTGCTGCCTATTATTTTCTAAGCCCTGGGACCCCACACGGGGAGAAAGTAGTACACTGAGGACTTTGGTCTCCCACCAGTATTGATAAGACCGTTGACCACAGCTATTTGTTATTTGTTAGTTCAAATGCCACTTGAACTAAGATGGGTAACAGGTGATCACTTCTCATTCCCAAGAATGGATTATGTGTATCATAGACCTACAGCACATTAAATGGTAACAATAGTACAATAATAATGTTGATCTATGTCAGCATGAAGTAGCGAAACTGACATGATACCATTTATTGGCTTCATTTAGTTTGTTTTACAAACATCCCTTTTTATGCTTTTCACAATGACTTACATGACCCTACAATGGGTATAAAAACTTAAACAATCTTATAAACTGGCTTCTTCCTAAGAACAACGGCACAAGATTTTTTAATCAACAGATTATTCATTTGCTTCGGTTACATCACTGTTATGAATGTCAGATTTCAATATTTTATGTACCACAAAAAAAGCAATAAAAGGTCTTATGTACAAGATGCTTATTATAGCTGTAAAATTTTTTCATTGGATAACTTAAGATAACTCATTTATATCACATTTCTGTTCAAAATGCAATTAGGTATTAGTCATCTCTTGCTTTTGATTTGATGTGTTTTGTAATATAAATAAATAATAAACAACTGAATAGCTAATAAAGCAATGCACACTCTAATCCACAAAGAAATCAAGAGACCCGTAAAGCAATTACAGTGAAATATTCAAATATCTAAAATTAACAATGACATTTTAATATCACTTGCATATAAATCACATGCCAGTGGTGGTGGTGGTCATAGTGTGGGGGGGGTGTTAATAGTTCTTTGTATCAACTGCCCTTCTTTGCCTAATGCATTTTTGTAATTTCTTGCCATTATTTTTATAGTCATAGGATAAAAAGAAATTGACCTCATTCTAATTACCATTTATTAATAAAACAGTAAACCCTGATACAGTGAAGAGTATATAGAAATAGATAATGGTAATGTCCTACTGTGTATCATCTGAAGATGATTCTAATATCTGTGTTACAGTTTGTAAATAACATTGAAAAATATGGCAGGACTGAGAAAAAAAACGACCCAGAATACAGTACAAAATAAAAAGAAATTCTACAAATTATTTAAACCCCATAACTAAAGGCACTAGCAGAACAAATACATGCAATGCCCAGTCCTATGAGCAAAACGAGAAACCACTTACAAATATCACCATTATTTTGAGAGAGTGTATTAGTCTAATAAAGAGATGTAAGCAAAAGCTAATTGTAAGTTGCTCATGAAATTTGGCAAAGCCTATTATGCAGAACTGATTTCAAAAAGCCGTGAGCTTACAAAATTGCTGTTGATTCAGACTCAAAGAACAATAATCAACTGCACATTGAACACATTGAGCATGCACCTATACACTTCAGAGACTTCCATGAAAGAAGAGTAAGTGCCTACATACAGATGGGTACTATAGGGATCGAATGAAAAAAAAATCATACTGCTTGCTAATGGTTCTAGGTACTGTGGCAGCTGCTGATTTTGTCGGTGCTCCAAAGAATCAAGGAACCAATGTGATATTTTTGTCATTGATGGCTTTAAATAGAGCTCTTACGTTTGTCTATTTAAGATCATACAATTCAGTTGTGCTTTTAAATGGTATAAAGGAAATCGTAAACTAGGTGAATAATGGTGCAAGCTAATGGTGTTGCAAATTATACAGTGTTCTTTTAAAATGATGCACAAATTGTGTTGGTATATAACTACATATAAACCCTTAAAGTCCTGAGCTTTATATTATAAATACTGTAAATGTAAATGTACAGTAGTACAGTAGTACATATATAGTATAGCAGTGAGAAATTTTGGGATTTTAGTAAATAACCATAATATCAATAATAGTAAAGTACCGTTTTATTTGAGTCTCCCGTAGCATGACAATGCCTTTTCTGATTGTCAATGGATTGTACAATTTGTACTCATAGTCAGGCAACCAATTCTATTAGCAATAAGGAAATGCCACCAAGACTCATAGGATAAAGAAATCAGGTAATGTTTATTCGCATGCGGGGACCACTCACGTAGGACAAAAGTTGTACATAAGTATTCCAAAGCACCCATGTCCCTAAGCCCCTCTTTATACCACTGGGTGGGGGTTCCTCCCTTATCACTGTGCCTGTCAGGACTGCTGGGAGCAGCCAGCGGCGCGTCTTACCTTTCCGGTGGTCACGGCGGATCCAAGATGGCGGTGTCCATGCAACGCACGTGAGTGCTGCGGTGCCAGCACAGTGACACCGGCATGATGGCATCACCGCCGGCGCCGAAATTCAAAATAAAAGGGCACCCAGGACGCTGTATCCTTGCCCAATTATAGGTCTTACTCGCTTGTGAGTGCCTGGGTACTGAATCTTTATATATATTGATTGTTTCCTCGACTTTGACCTCAGCTTTTGATCCCGACTTTGACCCTTTGCTGCCTGCATTGTGATTTCTTGCCTGTATCCTGACCACGACTTCTGCTTAACCCTTTTGCTACCGCAACCTGGACTTCTGACCTTGGGTTTCCTCCTTGGTCCGGACTTCTTCCCTGGGAGCCGATAGGCCCTCTGACAGTGCCAATCAATCCTTGTCAAATGTTCTTGTTTACATTGTACATGTTCTGTGACCCATCCTCTAAAATCTTCCAGGTTGTCTGGTCTCAGGTGATAATCTTGTCTGGAATATTTGGGGGGACTTGAGACATATGCGATGGATGATAATGATGGTAATATCTCAGAAAGTACATTACAAGGCAGACAACTCATTATATGATATAAACTACTAGGCCTGCCATTCTCTATTAAACATCAAACAAATTAAATTCAAACTATAACTCATACTTAATTAATAACATATTTAATTAGCCTCATTCTTATACACAGATGAAATTAAGATCTAACTTATCCTCATATCATGAAAGCAACAAATAAAGTGAGAAGGCAAGGCTAGATATACTGCTGATTTATAGTGCATTAATTTATTCAGTGCCCATTGAATAACAAATGACTGGATGATACATCTGCAGATTATACTGTTTTATTTCGGCATTTTTTTTTGTATATTTATATCCCTAGTGAAATATTGTCATCAGTAAAAATGGATGCTCCTTTCGGTTCTGTGAAATCCAGCAGTAAAAACAGATAGGGCTTTTTCAGTTATATTGTGTCTGATGTCATAGTCATGTTTTTCATGAAATGTTCAGGTTGTCTGCAATCTCATATAGAATTCCTTTGCCTTGAGCTTATTTTTCCCCTTAGTTAAGGTCTCATTGTTAATCCTGAAGCTCAAGGCCCAGTCTTTTAACATGTCCTGTCAACAGCAATTTATTAGATTTTTGAGATATGGGCATCCCTTTGTCACATAAATCTGCATCAGATAAATCTACCCGCTTCCACAAGGCAACTCTTAGCCCTTGGGAATCCTTGGTGAGTCTTATATTGTCATAAGAAAATCAGTACATTTATAGCCAAATTTGAGTGAAGGCAAAGTCACATGAGAAAAAAAATGATGTTTAATGACAGTCCTAAAAATGTATTGATTTTTAAGCTACAGATGAGAAAACTTTTTTTAATGTTTTCTCTACTTCCTTTTTAGTTGTTAGGATGTCTATGATGATACAAAGACAAAATAATGCAGCGTAGAAGTGCACACTCCCTGTTAAATACTTAATTAAAAGCAACAGTGCCACTAAGTAGTACAGGTATGTTGCACATACAGTATCCTTACACCAGAAGCTTCAGTGAGAAAGGGAGGGAACTTTTAAGCCCCAGTTAATTAACATGCAACTATAAGGAATGTCTTGTTCTAAAGGCAGAGTGCAGCTAGGACCAATGATAAGCTAACATTTGTACAAGTAGCAAACTCTGGGAGACTAATGATTTTAAATGTGCTACAAATTTAGAATACTAATAGGCAGTGTAGGACTTGCATACCATAAGGGGCCTTGTGTGGCATGTGAGCTTACATATTTTGGTCAAAGTGTTGTAATAACACCTCATATTTGTAACAAATATAGACGGGACCTATATGCTGACCATCATTCTCCTTCTCTTTGTGTGCAAATAATGCCTTTTTATCATTTATAACAGCTACATAGGTTGGACCAAGAGTTGTAACATGGGTGCATCTAGCAGTTGGACAATGCATCGTTTAGACTGAGTGCTGGTGATCTCTTTTATTTTTTTGTGTACACCTTTGATATTGGCTGGGAGTAAAAAGCAATGTATCATAAAAGCCTACCTTCAATTGACTTGCGTATGACTGACTTGATTCCTCATTTCCTTTAAAAACAGCAAGTAAACAATAGCATTAATAGTGCTCAGGGCTCTCAGTTATGGCAGGCCATTCATGTTAATTGGACAAGGGTAAGTGTGTGTAAGTGTGTAAGTTACAAAAATTCATGCCACATCTGTATTTCTTATTTTTCATTTAACTTTGCATCTGTTTCATCAATTTGGACACTGTTATTTTCAAATGAGTATCCCTTGTCTTTTTGGTGTAGAAAGACAGCTAAGTCTTGCCCTGTAGAGTTCACCCTCCTATGCTGAGCCATTTGCTTAGTGAGTAGTAGGTGTTTCCCCAGTATATAGGTCAGTGCACTCCTTGCTACACTGGACTGCATATACCCACATTGGTATTTGTCTCAGTGCATTGCTAGGTTTGAAAAACACAGGGACGTGGTGTTTGTTGAAAATACTCCTGAGTTTCTCTGACACTCCAGCTACATATGGGATGTTTCCCCAACTATGTGTCTCCGGGCAGTTATTTCTTTTGGTGTTCCTGTTGGGCTTGGTTGCTGCTGTTTTGACAATGGCCCAGTCTGGGTAGCCACATGCTTTCAAAGCTCCTCTGAGATGTTTTTGCTCCTTGTCCTTGGATTCTGTATCACTTTTCACACTTTTTGTGATTGGATTAGTGGAAGAGTTTATATGCTGAGGACCTCCCCCACCAGTCAGTTGAACTGAAGAAGCTGCTCACATGAGTAGTGATGAGTCCAGTTGTTTTAGAATTACTTATACTAGATAAAGATCAGCTTGTTTTCCCACAATGCATACCTCCCAACATTTTGGAAATGAAAAGAGGGACAAAAAAGTTGCCGTGCGTAGTGTGGCGAAAATTTTTGTTGTCACACCCCCTAATTAACATGTTCATTTTACAAAATTTTGCAGGTTATAAAAGTTTGAACATATTTCTGTGTTTTTTTTTCAGTTATTACAGTTTTGCTTTTTTTTAAGTTGAATTGCCCTTTAAACTGTGAGTCTAACATTTCCCAAGGGACCTGTTATCTGATATTGTTACAATTACTTATTTGTTTATCTAGATTGCTTATCTAGATACATTTGAATTATTACAAATGTATCATATCTTTTGTAGTGGTTGTTCTGAGCTCTCTGCCAAAAGCCAATTAAGTTAGAAACTTTGTTTCTTTTTCAGGCTGTTCAGTGCAGAAAAAAAGAGACTTTCCAGTACAAATGAGGAACTGTAGGTTGAGCTGTCAAAAGAGGGATTGTCCCTCTAAAAATTGGACAGTTGGGAGGTATGCACAATGCACCTTGGCAAACCCCAAATTGTGTCTCCCACTCACAGCAAAATCTCTGTGCTCCCAAAATGAATTTGGAATGTGTATTGTAGCACCTTTCCATATTGCATAAAAAAGTGAACACCTGGGATAAATGTGAACTTACCTTGTATGTCATAGCCCATAGTAAAGAATCCCTAATATGTTTTGTTTTCTTTGTCAATTGTCCACTACTGATCCCATTGAGGAAGGTTATAATTACTGATTATTCTCCTCTTTAGCCCTGCTGGCCACTGTTCTTGTCTGTTGCTCATCATAAATGCTTTTCGTCTCTTGGTCTCTGACTATACCTAAGCTAACTTTGAATATGAAGTAAACATACCGGTACTTATTTTTTTGGAATTTTAAAATTCATTATGTTTTTGTTCTGCAACTGATTGGATTTCTTTTGCTATCAGAATATTGTGATCCCAGTTGTCCTTGAAGACAGGCAGTAGTTTAGAAGTCAGAATATAATTAGGAGAAGGCCACTCTTACAAAGAGAAGCACCATAAAGTAACAATAATAAACACAGCCTTTTATACTGTAGCATCAGTTGTTTGGTGGTCCAACAAGCAGATAGCATTTTAAATTGCAAGCTGGGAGAGGCAAAATAGAAGTTATATAATTCAAACCACAGGGGAAAAACAAATAGAAAAGTTGCCAATAGTTGGCAATAAACTGTACAAAGTGGCTAAGAATATAAGAATATAGGAGCTAAATAATAATAAGTTATAAAGTTAGTAAAATGCTTGTAAAAGAGCCCTTAAAATTTAACCTAAAGGGCTATTCCCCTTTACAAACTGATTATCTTCCTCACACGTATACTTTTCTTTAAAAACCAAGTCCTTAGAAGCTGTAAATATTGTACCACCTTTAGAAATACAAAGAGAATGTGAACAGATGGTGACACTGTATATGACTGCTAATGTTTTTGTTGCTTTTTGTCCATAAATTAGTGAACATTCAAAATTTAGTAAACGGAAATCTGAAACCTTCCCTCTACCCTACCCGATATGATGAGAAAAACATTTACCAAACATTACAAATATCAAACATTCATAATTTACGTTACTACAACTTGTAAAATCGGTAATTTATTAGTTAGATATATATTTGCATGCACAGGTACAATCATTTTAGGTGTTGTGCAACCAAAATTAGTTGTCGGTTCAGATTGTGCTACTACTAAATGATGTTATGGTTGTAGTATAGAATTATAGCATGTTCTTTTGCCTGTAGCAGTGCAATTTCCCATTCTTAGAGCTGGGGCTGCTGTGATAAGTTAGTCCAATAAATGCATCTGTCTTTGAATTATTTATATATTTAAACTGAGCTTTATGGTTTTCTAAAGATTTCATTATGATGGAAAGACTTGTGCAAGGACATTTAAATATTGTACTTGTGAATACGAAAGCAGAGCATTGTACAGAAGAGATTGTGTAGAGCTTTGTGTGCTTTTGGGAAAAAACAAGAAATTATAAACTTACAATTTCTCTTTATTATATTGCCAGGTTGAACTCTACCCAATTGTAAATAGCTTTGCTTTCATATATAAGTTCTGCTATTGCACAAATGTACAATATGGAAAAGCAAAAACTAATTTTTCCCCACTTTCTCTTTGTAAACACACTGTAAAATTGGCAACTCAAAAATAACGATGTTTAATCACCTTTTAGTATTACTAATTTACAAAGGCAGTTGTTTTAAACCTCTGTAACACTAATTTGGTTACTGTCTCTTTAAATAGCAATAGACAAATACAAGAGTCCTCTGCATTCAACCCATTATTAATATATTTAAGACAGAGACATTTTGTGCATACTGCTACTGAAAAATGCCTCAGGGATTGTTTGAGCATAGGACTGGCCAGAAATGGGATGACTTTGACGTAGTTGGCCATCTTAAATATATTGCAATATATGGACGAACAATCCCTGTTCACAGTATGCACAAAATGTCTCTGTCTTAAATATATTGATAATGGGTTGAGTGCAGAGGACTCTTGTATTTGTCTATATGTATTTTGTGGTCACAGCCTCATTGCACCCCCGCCTAATATTTTTAAAAATTAGTGGTGAGCACAACTTTCCCTTGTTTGTTATCATTAAATAGCAACTTACCCTTGGCAATCCAGGGGCCCTGAGTCCCTTTTGCATATGAAAAGTACTGGGAACTGGGAATTACAGTGCAGTGCCTCCACCTAGTGAACACTGAGGAAAACACCTCAGGGGGTTCCACTAAGAATAATAAAACACACAGTTTGCAAATGAACAAATATAAACTTTAACACTAGTGCAAACTAATACAGACTTCACTCCTACACTGGGGACACATGGGACATTACCTAATTCACTATTAGGTGCTTAACTGTTGCTTTACACAATCCTTGGTAAATATCACAGTCCCAATCCTCTGGAAGGGGTTAATAACCACACAGTTCAAATGATTGTCCCTTCCCCAGAGCTCTTATTCCCCAGGTAGCGCTACCTTATTCTCCAAAAGTACCTCTCCCTTTTGAAGTTGGTAGCAGCTCCCTCGCAGCAGGTAAATGGTTAAAAGCTGTCTTCAGTATGGGGCCCCATGCTTGTACCCGTGCCAGTATCCTCCCTTGGGTGGCTCACTCACCGGGGTGCTCTCAGGGGAATTCACACTGGAGATCACACACAGCTCTGCAGCAGAATCAATCTCACTGGTGGCACCTTTCTCCTTCTGAGTTTGCAGCAACTTGGCAGGGGACAGGCTGGGCTCAATCTCCCCAGATTCAGCAGCTTCTTCTCTGTACCTTACAGTCTTACAGCTGCTCACGCTGGCTCTCTCTGCTCTCTCTCTGGGAGACCCCGTGCTTTTGGCTCCAAAGTCAGGCACACCCTTTCTCCCAAAGATGCACTGGGGTTCCCATCCAATCGGGTCGCTATCCAGCATGCAACTGGGCTGGATGATGTCACAGGCAGACAAACAGGGGAAGGATTCCTCATGTCCCCTACACCTCAATATCCAAGTGAAAACTAGCAACAATTTGAAAGACTATCCTTTGCCTTCAGACTCACACGGACTCAAGGCCTACATTTTTTACTACATGCTGTGACCACACTTTCTAATAATTCTGATTTCCCCCCAGTAACGCTACATTCTAACCAACTGAAAAACAAATCAACCTTCAGGACTTTCTACATACATTTTTAAGCAAATACATCCCATACCTGTTGTAGTGATCTGTATTTAAAGCCTGTAACTCATACCTAGGTTGTTGTGATAGACAACAAGAACACAGTGAAAACATGGGGTCAGAAGAAAGTCAGAACAATGAGATTGTACAGGTATGGTATCTGGAAACACATTATCCAGAAAGCTCTAAATTCCTGCATGGCGATCTCCTTCTTCTTTGTAATACTGTACTAACATGTACTTGATCATGACTAAGATAAAATGAATTCTTATTGGAGGCAAAACAAGTTAATTTAGAGGTATCTTTATCAAGAATCAAATTTGTGAGTTGTGTTTTCTACCTCAGATAAACTCAAATTTAGAATGTTTGCGTGTTTATGGAAAAATCTGAATGTCAAAAAATTGCAAGAAAAGTAATGGTGTAAAAAATTCTAATGATTAAATTCATGTCCAGAAAAAACTGAAATTGATTGAATTTATGATCTGAAAACTCGATTTGATCAAATTTTTAGAAAATAAATGGATTTTTGCATTAACATTTTTTAATTTTTTTCTTTCTTATTAACTCACAGACATTCGAGTTTTCGAAATTATAATTTGGATGTGTAAGTTTGGCTGAAAAAAAAATCACATTTGATTTTGATTTTTGATTTGATCTGCCCCTTTATGTATTCTCAATAACAGGTCCCATAACTGTAGTTAAAACTGTAGTAAAAATTTAATTAATTCAATACTTCAAAATCCTTACAATGTTAATGTAGGGACCTATAGGATCTATTAGGCTCCTATAGAGTTAATCCCCTACCTTTGCTTAAGTTCTCTTTTCCCTTGTTATTGGGCCAAGCCCTTCTAACTGGTAAAGTGTAACATCTACACCTATTGGACAAAGAGTGTAATGACACTCCCCTGCCACAATGCTATATAGTGTTGTGCAGGGAGTGGCCTCTTCCTCTTTGGCTCCTGGTGTCTGTGCTGCTAGGTGTTTCCCATTGAGCCTGGGATCACCAAGGCCCCAGTAAGCCATTTACCCCAAAGGGACCTGTACCTTTGGTGCTGAAGTCGGGAACCAGGCAATCCTTACTCTTACAGTAAGCACCTTCAAATACTGGTGATGTCGTCAGGAGGTTTTAGATAACTATACGAGTAATTTACAATGTGCAAAATGCAAAAAAGTTGCCACAATTGGCTGCTGGCTCCCTTTTTTTCCGTTTTGCAGTTAACACTCCCTGTCTGCCTCTAACATGAGGCAGTTAGGGAATGGCAGGAGGTACAGCCCACTTTAGGGCCCTGTCCTAACTACCTGCCCTAAGGCACACTGTAAGGACAGAGCTGAGCTGCACCTCTTGACGCTGCACCGAATGTTGGATTTTTGATACGGTGCTCAGTGCAACCTCCTGCAATTGTGCCCCAATGGTAAGTAAATTGCCCCTTATATGTTTCTATTTATGTCCTTGTAAATATGCAAATATTCTGTAGATGCACAAATAACCAATAAAAGATACAAAATAACAAGTAAGGGAAGGATTATCAGCAGGTGAACTCCCCTGTTCACAACACATGTAGTTGCCATTTGAACGTCAAAGCAATTGCTGCCATCCATTATCGCCAATCATTTGTCTATGTGAGCACTGCAGGATATAGACAGAAATGTTAATATGGAGCTTGATGTTTCCCCAGCAATTACAGAGATATCAGTGGGCAATTGCTACCTGTATTATATTGTGAGACATGTGTCCAATGAAAATCACTGATATGGCTGAAGGCCGGAAATTAAATATTGTGAGAATGTGATTTTCAATGATTCTAGGTAGAACCTGATGCATGTTAACTCAATTTACAATACAGCAGTGTAAAAACATGTACTTCACTTGAGAAAGCATGTTATTGTTATTATTATTATTATTATTATTATTATTATGTTAAACACATTTAGGTTATATTTAACAGAAGGAGCCATAAACAATGCATGGACAACAAGGTACACCATAAATGTGGTTGAATTAAAACCTCCAGCACACCATGCTTAGTGATACTGGGAGTTGTGGTTAGGTTTGGAGATCCTCTCTGTGCCTGCTTAGTATAAACCCTGAAGCATGGATATCACTTTAAGCCTTCAAATTCTGTTGATTATATTTCACAGTTAAAATAGTTTGCTAGTTTTTTGTATTTTGTCTGAAGACAATAAATCTTTTCTGTATCTGAAAGATTTTATACAGGATTGTTAGGGTGGTACAGGATTAAATAAGATATTTTTGTAGCCAAACATTAAATTATGATATATATTATATAGCCAATTTGTGATATATTACGCAATATAGTGCTGTCTGTATTTCCTGGTGATAAACAACCAGGGTCACGTCTGTATTTATTTATTTTCATTTGTCTCCTACATTAATATTCCCTCCTCTGAAAATGGCAGAGAGGAGAGCAGCAATGAATATTTGCATTGAGAAATGCAGAGGGAAAAGTAACACAGGGCTTAATCTTGTCTGCCTTGTAAATGTGCAGACATACACATTATGCAAAACTCATTCATTGACAAAAACTGAATTTTAACAAAGTGAGTTGATTAGCATCTTGCTGTGACTTTCCATCCTTTTCTATGCTTTTACAGGAAACAATATTTTTCTTCCCCTAACAAAAGTTCAAATTAGGCTACATAAAATTTAGGTTTTAAAAAGGGCATTGTTTCAAAATGTGCCGTTCAGTGACAGATTCTGACATTTGAAGACCTGACTGTTCAGTAAATGCAAAGATTATTATTTCATCTATGTAATTTTTCCTGACAGCAAACTCCATTAAACAACAGTGTTTAAACCTGACGTAGTGTTACTCCAAGAGACCCACCTTACAGGGCAGAAACTATTGGCCCTTAAGAAATTTTGGGTGGGCCATGTATACCATGCCCCCTTTTCCTCGTATTCTCGGGGGGGTCTCCATCTTAATTAAGAAATCATTGCTATTCAAGTTGATGCACGTCTATATAGACTTTTATGGCCGATAAGTAGTACTACATTGTGAAATCAATAACCAACCCTTGATCCGGGTGAATGTCTACATTCCACCACCGTTCTCTATAGAGGTACTGCATTTAATTTTCCAAAAAGTTACGGCCCTTCCCCCAGACCCAGTATGCTTGTTGGGGGATTTTAACGCCACCACAAACCCGAGATTAGATAGAACATCTGAAGTAGATCCAGCAACCCAGCAGCTAACTAAATGTATGGAGGCATTAGGCCTGTCTGACCTTTGGAGGGAGAGGCATCCCCAGTAGAGACAGTTTTCCTGCTACTCCTCCAGTCCTGGTTCACTCTCAAGAATTGATTTAGCACTAGGGTCGGCAGATTTTGCTAATTTAGTCCAAACTATTTCGTATTTACCCAGAGCGCATTCAGATCACTCCCCATTAAGGGTTGAACTTCAGCTGGGTCTGTCCCATGGCCAACGGCTGTGGCGCCTTTCTCCACTGTGGCTCACAGATGAAACAGTGGCAGACACCTGCATTAAAAAACTTTGGGGAATACTGGGAGATCAATCAAACATTGCTTCCCCCCCAGTGTCGTGGGACACAGCTAAAGCAGTGGCCAGGGGCACTCTTATAGCTACCATACACGCCTCTAGGGAAACTAAAAAAGCTGATATCAAAGCTGCAGAAACATCTCTATTTGAAGCAGAACAAGCATATTGTCATACCAAGTCCAAAGCTAATCATGACATACTATCCAGGGCTCAAAGGGAACTAAACCTTTTACTATCAGATAATGCTAAGAAAAAGCTTTTATACTCCAGACAACGGGGGTTTGACCTTGGCGATAAAAATAGCAAAACATTGGCTTATATGGCGAAACTGACAGACCAAGTCACAGTGATCCCAGGACTACGGAACCATCTAGGGGATCTGGTGACAGATCCCTCTACTATGGCCAACATGTTTGCAGAATACTACAAAGGGATCTACTCTCCCCAAGTCAACTGTACCGACTCTAACCTAGAACAATTTCTGGCAGACTCTAATCTCCCCCAATTGTCACCTGAAGAAGTTAAACTTCTAGAGGGCCCACTCACAAAATGCCGAAATTGATGTAGTCATCGCAGGCCTCCCAAGTAACAAGAACCCGGGCCCAGATGGTCTGCCAGCTGCCTGGTATAAACTGTTGGGCAAACAAATATCCCCCAAACTCCTGGACACATTCAATCACGCAACCCTGAAGGGAGAACTCCCCTCCTCATGTTATAACGCAATAATCACACTGATACTTAAAGAAGGAAAAGACCCGTATTCATGTGAATCCTATAGATCTATATCGCTGATCAATACTGATGCTAAGATACTCGCTAAACTACTGGCGAACAGGTTAATTAAAGTTATTACATCCCTCATTCATCCAGATCAGACAGGTTTCATGCCTCACAAAACTACATCCATTAATCTGAGACGCTTGTTCACACATATACAGGTAGCCAAGCAACAGCACTCCATGGGGGCAGTTGCCTCATTAGATATAACAAAGGCTTTTGACTCGGTCAGCTGGTCATACCTCTGGCAGACACTTGAGAAATTTGGTTTTGGCCCAAACTTCATCGCAGGGATCAAACTGTTATACAAAAAACCCACCGCCCAAATACGGGTTAATAATACTCTTTCAGCGATGTTTGCCTTGGGGAGAGGAACTAGACAGGGATGTCCCCTATCGCCCCTCCTATTTGCCCTGGCCATTGAACCCCTGGCAACAGTTCTGAGACAGACCCCAACTGAAATGGTTCTCTTTCCTCCAACTAACACCAGTAGCATCCCCGAAGTATCCATCATAGTTAACAATTCCACTATCACCCCCTCTCCCCAGGCCCGGTGCCTTGGGGTTATCCTAGATTCTGCCCTGTCATTCACTCCCCATATCCAGTCACTTACTAAATCTTGTCACTTCCACCTAAGGAACATATCCAAAATACGATCATTTATCACCCAAGACGCTGCCAAAATTCTTATTCACTCTCTCATCATATCGCGTCTAGACTACTGTAACTCTCTTTTAATTGGCCTCCCCCTCCAGAGACTGTCACCTCTCCAGTCCATAATGAACACTGCTGCGAGGCTCATACACCTCAGCAACCGCTCCTCCTCTGCCTCGCCATTCTGTCAATCCCTGCACTGGCTTCCGTTACCTTTCAGAATCAAATTCAAATTAATGACACTGACTTTCAAAGCACTTCATAACTCTGCCCCACCCTACATCTCTGAACTCATCTCTATATACTCACCCACTCGCTTACTACGCTCCTCTACCGACCTACTACTCAACTCTTCTCTCATTATCTCCTCACATGCTCGCATTCAAGACTTTGCAAGGGCTGCACCCCTCCTCTGGAACGCTCTCCCACGGTCTGTCTGACTTTCTCCCAACCTTTCTGCTTTCAAGAAATCTCTGAAAACGCACTTCTTTCGAGAAGCCTACCCTCACTCTGCTTAACTACCAAATGCAACACCACATACAATACCACTGTAAGTAACTTACCCAGGGGACGGCAGGGACGCCTGCCGCCCCCTCGACGGGGACGCCTGTCTCGCACCGCCGATGCGGTTAGGTCCCAGGCGCCGGCTCCTATGGAGCGCGCAGCGCGCATGCGCGAGAATTAAAGGGGCAGGCACGCCGACGCAATTGCGTTGGCGTGTTTGCACAGGCGCTGGCGCTGATTCGCCAGCGTCCAATGGCGCCAAATTCAAATGTTTAAAGGGCCATCAGTCCTTTTGTGCCTTGCCCAACGTAGGTTCTCTATATGGTTCCTGGGTGTGATTAATTCTGTGATTCTTGTTGTGACCTTGGTTATCCCTGATTCCTGTTTGATTTCCACCTGTCCTGACCCTTTGGCTTGTTCCTGACTACTCTTTGGATTCCGTTCTGTACTTCGACCCTGTTAGTTGCTGACCCGGCCTGTGACCTCGATTACTCTGCTGCTTACCGATTTTGTACTGCATTCCCGATTGGTTTTGACTCGGCCCGTTCCTGGACTTTGATAAACTTTACGTTACGTTCCCTTGCTCGCCCAGAGTTCTTCCCTCAGTCTCCTCACTATTAAGTCCTGGCGGCATCCAAGTAGCGGAGGGCTCCTCCCGACGTGAAAGGCGGCGGTTATAGGCCGAAGCGTGAGCCGAGCCCGGGACATTGGGGTTTACTCTGGGTTGTGGGATACTGTACGTTACAACCACATTTCTCACCCACTTAATTCGATCTTGCCCACTCCCACATCTTGTGTATTACTCCCTTCCCTTTAGACTGTATGCCTATGCATAGGGCCTTCCTCACCCTTTTTGTACCTGTATTGATTGTGATGTTTGTTACTCCATATATTCTATGTATGTAATTCATGTGATGTAGTTGTATAATCACATTTACTTTACAGTGCTACACAATATGTTGGCGCTATATAAATACATGTTAATAATAATAATAATAATTGGTTAAGGGCATATCAATTGGTAAAATAGAGGAAAAAGTGGCTTTATATACAGACGATGTGTTACTTTTCCTTGCAGATGCTGGTCCCTCACTACAAGCTGCATTGGAGGTTCTAGAGAAGTTTGGGACATTAAGTGGCTTATGGATAAATAAAAACAAGTCAATCTTATTTCCCCTGGGGAACCGGGTTGCCAGAAAGGAGTCTTCAGCACTCACCTTGGTATCTAGATTCCGCTACTTGGGTATCATTGTTACAGCAGACCCCTCTGAATATGTAACTGAGAATTTGGACCCCATCCTTGTAAGGTTTAAAACCGCAATACCACACTGGATTAAACTACCGCTTACTCTGTGGGGTAGAGTTAACTTATTTAAAATGCTATATTTACCTAGATTTTTATACTCATTATGGAACTCACCACTTTATATAACTAACCACCCTAACTGCCCCTAAGGACAAAGGAGGGCATGCCCTCCCCCACTTGCAACACTATTATTTTGCCTCCCAACTATCCTATATGCACAACTGGTTTAATCCAGATGAAAGTAAGTCCTTAACAGACTTACATGCCACAATTTTGGGATCTCTAGAGTCCATTCGCAACTCGCCCTATCGGCGGATGTGTGACCCCCCCCCCTTTGCCAGGAGTGATTACTACCCCCATCAAAGTATAGGCAAGACTACAATCCAAAGTGCATACCCCTCTACCTACAGTGTCTGGTAAAGCCCCACTCTGGAGGAACTCTAACTTGCCCAATTTGAGAAAGCTGGCAGATTTCCAATAGTGACAGCAAACAAGAAACGGATCCGCACACACGCTATGATCAGCAGTTGGGGGGACACCCCTCTTTATTATATCACCTCGTGATCAACGTTTCGGGGGGATAAACCTCCCTTCATCCTGATGAAGGGAGGTTTATCCCCCCGAAACGTTGATCACGAGGTGATATAATAAAGAGGGGTGTCCCCCCAACTGCTGATCATAGCGTGTGTGCGGATCCGTTTCTTGTTTGCTGTTGCTAAGGGACCTGGCCGGGGTCAACGGAGAAACCAGCACCACCAACGCAGTGAGAGGAAAGGCGAGTGTGCGGTAGGAACATATATTATAGATTTCCAATAGTGGCCACTAATGGGTATTAGACATCTAGAAGACCTGTTGGTGGAAGGTAGTTTTGTCTCCCTAGACCAATTAAAAAGCAAATTGAATCGGCAAGACATACAACTTTTTAGATACTTCCAGCTGAGACATGCCTTTTATGCACAATTCAGATCGTTCCAAATTACACCCATACCACTGGCATGGGAAGTCAGACTTTGGATTCTAGACCCCACCAAAATACTATCTCAACTGTACAACATAATTCAATCTTCCTAACCCTCCCCATTCAATAAAGCCAAACAAAAATGGCTGTCACTTATTCCTTCATTAGAGGAGGATCAGTGGGAAGAGGCTACAGATAACTTGTACCCCTGCCTAATATCACTTAGAGACCGAATGGTTCAGTTTAAAATGATTCATCAAATTTACATTACCCCACTAAGGCTTCAGACTATGGGTAGATCAGAGGGAGCCAAATGCGTGAAATGTGGCAGGGGAGAAGCTGGATTCTTCCACTTGATATGGAACTGCCCTAGAGTGGCAACATACTGGTCAGAAGTAATCCGATACACCAATATATCTCTATCCTTTCCTGAAATTAAGTCCCCTGAGACCTGTTTATTGGATATTATAGATGAAGCAGTGCCCTTACAAAAATCCAGAACACTATTACGATCTATTTTGTTCTATGCAAAAAAGCTAGTAATAATTAAATGGATGTACCCCAACCCCCCTACACTTCAGCAATGGATTGACCTCATAAATGGGACACTGCCTCTGATCAAATTGACTTACAATGCTAGAGGAACACCCCGGAAATTTGAGAAAATATGGGAACCTTGGTTAGAGGTCAACCCTCATGTACTCCAACCAGATGACTGAGTGCTAGACTGGCCCAAAGTTTATGCTGATAACTGGTGAATATGTTACTTATTTTTACGTTTTTGAACTGTCCTTAAAACACGAAATAATTGAAAACAGTAGTCATGTAAGTGTCAAGCCTGTTGGTTTTGCTTTATTTGTATATGTTGTTTGTTTTGAAAATGCTAAATAAAAACCTTTAAAAAAAAAACAACAGTGTTTATTTACGCCAGAGAGAAAAGGTGAAAAACAGGCCTGACACTGTACCATACAATATGGGCAAAACCTGGGCATCCCATCTCACATTCCTTCCATGAATGAGGCATTCATGCATAGGCCAGACATCAAATAAAGGGCTACGTTGCACGTATGAGTTAGGTGTTCTTTTCTTTGATCCAGATGTTTAATCATGTGCAAGAATTAAAGTGAAGTTTGTTGGAAGGAGCAAATTTGCACACATTTGTTATCCAGTGCATGCACCCATGTCCCTATTGAAGGATAAAAAACATATTCACCCAACTTAACACCCAACAAGATTCACCCATAAATAATATAAAACCCTATTCAGTATGGTACTTGATTGCTGTTAAAAGGCATCTTAACATTAAAAAATAAGGAAACCTACATTATTGGGGGTGCCAGTTTGTTAGACAGCCCACCAGTGAACCAAAATGTGTAACCTTATTCCCTGGGCCTCCAATATAAATAATGAACTGGTGTGGAGTACTTTCCTGGAGAGCGTGTCTCCATCTTGTTTCATATTCCAAGTAGTCCTTGTGCTTGCTTTGGGTGGGTGCATATGCAGAACACCAGTATATGCTAAAATTGCTATCATAGTTGTGCTTCCAGCCAAAGCTCATGTAAGGGCTACTTAGCACATGAAAACACAAAGCTTCCCCTGTGATATAAACTTTTCTATCTGCTACCTATACTAGATGTCAGTGTGGGCAAAGATCCAGTCCTTGCTGAGTTTTGGGCTTAATTCTAAAAACTTTTGTAAAGCTCTTTTTACAGATAAGGCACTTGTAGTAGTAAATAGTTTATTGGAGTTTGTGGGCTGTTTTTTCTGGAATTATGGAGAAACCCATTTGTGGACATTACAGTATGATGGTGCTACCATCATCTGGTTACAAAAAGGAATGATACTGAATTAAAAATTACAAAAACTTCAACGTATCAAATTCATATTCTACTCATTTTCAATGGGCTTCTAACACTTTAAATTTTTACATTCGAGTTTTTGGTGCTTAATAAGTTTCTAAAATTCCAGTTTTTGAAATTCTAATTTGAATTTTTGAGTTTCAGCTCAAAAAGCATTTTCTGTAAAAATGTAAATTTAATAAATCAATCCATCCATCTTAAGGTATTAAGAGAGTTCCAACAAGAGTAAAAAAAAAAAGTAATTCAATACTTCCACTGTAAAGCGGAGCAACTGAAGGTATATTGTCTTTATTTAAGTACCCTTTACTAATTGCTGTGAACAGAGTCCATATTGTAATATACATAATTCCTTGTAACATATTAGGATTTGAGTTAGAACCTTAAATGTAAACTATAATTTCAGGTTACTGTATATGGTTGGCTTTTCAGGGTCATGTACTGCAGTCACCTTTATCAGTTTCTGCTCAACTTCTTGAAGCTTCACACTGGTGCTGTTTCCTCTGCTAATTGGAAATATATGATACCATGTCAGCAATAAAATAGATTCATGATTCAAAATGAAAAGAAATTGTATGAAAAAGCAATGTTGTTAATGGATAACTAGAAAATTTAAGTTCTGCAGCTTTTAGGGTAGCACAGTCTCTTCAACGGGCAATTGGTTTTTGCTTGTAAGAAAAAGATTAAACTAATGTATTCAAGAAGGAATGCATTTAACGACTGCAAATTATGGGTTAGTTAAGGACTGGTTTTTAAAGGCTAAAAGATGTTGTGGCACTTTTTAGTATATTTACTTATTCAAAATAAGTATTTGAATTTATATAAATCATGTGTCTTAAATTCTATTATTTTAATTGTTCCAGGAAATTCTAGGTTACTAGAAATTGCATTCCAGGGTCCTAGCTAGAAACATAGATCAATGTGCAAAGGAGGAAAACTACATAATTTACTCTTTTAAAATCACAGTTTGTGAACAGGTCTAATTGCAGTGCAGTACATTTGCACATTACAAAAGAAATCCAGTGTTATTATAAAAATAAATTGTTTAAAATGTAACGTGGCTCTGGTCTCTTGTCTTTCCCACTTTTGAATAACTCTTCTGAGGCCTCCTATAATGTTGTGATGTGAACTGGAGAAACACTATTGCCAGTATTTACAGGGAGGTACTGCTCTTCTATCAACCTCTTGCTCACCCAGAAACTATAATCCAGGTGTGGAAAGCTTTACATTGTAGTAAAGTTATACTGCATAAAATAAGGATGGATGAGCTAGTGGGAAGTTTTAATGGTTATAAAGAAGATCTTTTTTTGTGGAGGGAAATGAGAATTCCCTTTCCCTTTTTCCCTTTTCATTAGTCAATGAAAACCAAAAGGAAAGTCAATGAACCAAAGGTAAAATTAACTTTATGTTAGGAAACCAAAGTAGCCTCTGCTTACTTTCAGAGCTTAGTAGATACTGTAGGTCCCTTCCAATAGAAATAGTGCTTGTAATGACAGGTTAGTTTTTCTGTTACCTCTTACCTGGCTAAACCCTGATCTTGTTGCATATTGAATGAGGCAAAATTCCGGGTGCTTCAGTATTTCTATAAAGGCAAAGAAGAAGTGGTCAGCAGCATCCCTTGTGGATGGCAGAAATCCTAAATATGTAGGGAGCAGCTGCTTAATGTTCTCCTCTTTTTGATGTGGACCAAAGTCAGGTATTTCCACAAAAAGTGGCCATAGAAAAATCTCAGTGGACATTGGTCATAGCATTGTAGTAAAAACATACAGTAGGAGGAGACTGAAATAAATAATCGACTATGGGGCTGATTTATCCAGTGAAAAAAAGAGCAGTTTTTTTTGAAACCCTGAATAATTGGAAATTAGTAAACATTAGTAAAGATAATAAAACATGAAAAGTCTGCAGAAAAAAATTCAGCAAGGTTGTATAAAAAAAAACTGGAATATTGTATCACAATTTTATTTTCCCAGTTTGTTAAAACA
Organism: Xenopus laevis; assembly: GCF_017654675.1. NCBI lineage: Eukaryota > Metazoa > Chordata > Amphibia > Anura > Pipidae > Xenopus > Xenopus laevis. The sequence goes on along the minus strand of NC_054382.1, from coordinate 48,931,648 downwards.
TTCAAGATTTTCAGCCTCATTGAAAATGAATGGAATGTATTTCTCACTGGCATGCAACTTTTCTGCCTGCACCCAGAATCATTACCTCCACTCAGTTGCACAGAGACGATTTTGACATCGTAAACACAAGCTTTTGCATTTTACCTCAAAATCCACAGTGCCTGCAGTGTAGCTGAAGAATATCAGAAGACAAAAAGAGAAGCTGTGGGGCAGGGGATTCTCAGCTTTAAGAGAATCCATGTTATTTGGCCCTAGCCAGATGTTCTGCTTGGGTAGCAGCAGTACAGCTATTTGTTCCTGCCCTTGTCATGGATGAGAATGTGCTTTTTAACTCTTTGTAAGATGTCATCATGTTAATTTTGGAATCAAGGATTTGGAAAAGTGTTGTGCTGCATTGGAAATCTGTCCCTAAATAAATGTAATTAAGGAAAACCTGGGCAGGATCACTCCTGATTGACATGGTGATCAACCAATCGCTGATCGCCACATCATACCCCCGGCCATGTGACATACCACACCTCCCGTCTGCAGTATCACTGGCCCACCCCTATGATGTCATGGCCTCTGCCCAGATCATGAGCCACACAAAGGTGGCAACCCTAGATGTAATACTTATGTGCTAGTGCAAATTATCTTTCTCATTATTATTATTTTTATTATTTATTTTCTTTTACAATTTCAGTCAGGTCAGACCCACTTTTAATACTTTATTAATATGTTATAGTTCTTTGACTCTTTTGCCCCTTAACCACATAGTGATGTCTCAGATTCATCTAATGTTCCTATATTAAAATGTTTAGAGTATAATCCAAAAAGGATTAGAACTAGAGCACATTTGGTTTATCTGAGTTGTAATTTTATCACAGGACAGTTTATGGAACATGTGAAATATGAGCATTTGCTTGCACTCATCACAGTATTGGAAAGCTCATTTTCAGTATCACCATCCTGTAAATGCCCTCTAGTCCAAGAAAGAAAAGCCTGTTTATTTATGTAATAGATCTAACTTGAATGTGTTCAAACCCTTTAAAACAAAACATATACCCAAAAATAAATGGCTTTTAGTAAATTGAAAAGCATTGTGTTATGCCATGGTTTTATCAGACCAGCACAATGTAATAAGGGAGATTTGAAAGCCTAATCCATTACAGCAGGAAAAACAGGCAATACTTGCTTGTTTCTTAGACAAAAAGGAGAGTCACGCTTATAACTATTCATTGCTTGTTTTTTGGCTTATTAAAACATTTGTCTCTCAAGCCAGCGCCTGCTTACATTTTCAAGAACATTTACATCCTCAGCTTGCTGTTGCTGCAGGATATGAATCTGTAAGTGTATTAAAAATGACTTATAATTAATTAGAAACACATTTTGTATTCTATTCTTTATGTAGTTTAAGTAGCACCTTTGGGGTCGCTCAGTTAACACTGTGTTAAGTAGAATATTGTTTTGTATAATCAAGGACCAGGGAGCAGCAGTCAGGAGTGGATATTAAAATCGGAGAATAAGGGGATGTGTGCTGGGAATAATTATAGAAAAACAAATCATGGGCTATACTGTTTTTCAATAAATAAAGCAGGGTGTTCAGTGATAACATTTGTATATATTACACAAACCAATAACGAGGGCTTGAAAAGTTTTCCTGGATATGCATATTACTTTTCTGGTCGTTTTTTGTGTTTTTATATTGGATGCACCATTCTTCTTTTACATTTAAATAAAAACAACTTTTGATGGTTGAAAATGATTTGATTGGGGCCCAAGTAACCCTGGCAGGACACTTTTTCAATCAAATATTTTACTATTTAGACAGAACTCACTAAAGGCCTATTTTTTTTTCTCTGCTAAACAACAGATGCAGAGCAGATAAGTTATTGCCTCATTTTCAGGCTTACAGATGATGAATAATATTCTCTCCTATGCCTCTCACTGAGGCTCAGAACTAGGGTTGGGAACAGGGTGAGGTCAGATGCAGAGCAACAAGAGTGCCAGGTAATAATTCAAGACACCTGTTAAAGCTTGAGAGAGAATCCAATCTGAAGTCAGGCCAAAATCAAACAACAAAGAAGAACCAGAGAGCATAGTCAAGCAAGCTGTAGGTTTTATGGTGGGCTCCTGTTTAGGACATTAGATGATCTCTCTTGTCTTTACTTTGCTTCCTTGAACATTCATCACACAAGCATTTGCACCAACATCTCTAATAAAGACATCCATATGACCTATATGTAACCACCCTATTCAAATTGACCTACATTAGTACTAATGAAGATTTGCTAGGCAAAAACGAACATTACCAAAAGTTCGCTATGAAATGCTCACGCTGATGAATTAATGCTAGCGAAACTTCGTCAGCATTCAGCTGCCCAGACACAACTTCGCATGTTACTAAATTAACATAGTGGTAGCAAATTTACGTCTGGCAAAGTGGCATGAAGTGTGGCGGAAAGTTCGCTGGCAAAAATTCGCCCTTTAGTGAATTTGCCCAAGTGTCTTTCCAACGAAAAAGATCAACTCGCATAGTGACGTGCGTGGCAGTGGACAGACAAGACAACAAGACCGTGTCTGAGAGTCCTCACTGGCGCACATGCACAGAAGTATAAATTCAAGTCCCAAACCAAGTAAGCTCTCCAGTCCAGCAACGGCAAAAAGGCTTTCTCCAACCTCAAAAAAAAAAATCAAAATTCAAAAGGTGTCGCTAGTCGTTCCTCAAAGAAAAGAGAAAATGGAGAAAAAAAACAAGACAATATAGTGTAGCGTTCTTTTTTAAGTCACACCTGCATGTGATTGCATTTACACATTTATCAGTGCTATTAACCCCACCTCAACCTTCTTAAGTGCAAGTGAACTATTTATCATGTATACTGTACACCATCAGTTAAAATGCATAAGTGCATAAGTATGAAAAGGGATATCAGAAAACAGAGGTAAGTACCCTCACGATTGTGGCCCCATTTTTGATAGTAGATTATACTCACAGATGGCCCATATAAAAATCACATATCAGGACATACAGTAGACTGCTCTCTGAATAATTCCTTTGGACAACAAAAGAGTGGCATGTGCGGAAAAACGTTTTTAAATACTTTAATAGAAAACGTATTGCACTTACAATGTTTTCGTTTTAAAATCACTTTTAAAATCAAAGCGGCATTCCTCTCCTACGAGCTGAAATCCCCGCAGTCAAAATCCCCGCAGCTTTATAGCAGTGTATGTAACATACTGTAGTAAGTTAGGTTGAAAAAAGACACACTTCCATTAAGTTCAAACTTTTTGCTCTATTTTAACCTGCCTAACTGCTAGTTGATCCAGGGGAAGGCAAAAATCTCCAATTTGCCTCAGAGGGGGAAAAAATCCTTCTTCACTCCAAGATGGCAATCGTACTAGTCCCTGATTCAACTTGTACTATGAACTGTCTTCCATAACCCTGTATTCCCTCACTTGCTAAAAAGCCATCCAACCCCTTCGTAAAGCTATCTAATGTATCAGCCTGTATGATTGGTTTGTGAAACCATAGTTTCTCCATTAATTCATGTGAGTAATATAACAATCACAGTAAATTAAAAATGGCCAAAAAAGGGCCAACTATTTGCCTGGTGTGGTGATTGTGTATTAGTTCATTAAAATTAGCAAGAATACTTTTGCAGCAAACAAAATATGTCAGCTTCTTATGGTAGTGGTGTATAAATCTGTTAACTAAGAAATCTTCACAGCTCCTTTCTAGCGTGAAATCTGTGTTAATCAGTTGTTTTATAAACTTGTCAAACCGCAACTTTTAGAAATTGATGGATTTACCCACATTAAATAGAATACTTTGCTTTACATAAACAAAGGCTGCGAAATAAATATTCTTTTTAAAAAGCCTTCATGTGCCTGTTTTATGGAATTATTATTATGATTTGTAAAGGTATGATACAAAATATACTTTATTTATAATTCATTTATACTGTAAGATCTATTATCCAGATTCCTTGGGACGTGGGGTTTTCCAGATCTGGGGTCTTTACATTATTTATTTATAGCAAACCTTAAGTCTGCTAAATGATCTTTTAAACATTAAATACACCCGATAAGATTGTTTTGCCAGCAATATAGGTTCATGCCATTTAGTTACCATCAAGTACAAGCTACTACTGATTTATTACAACAGTCATGGTGCAGCTTCCCATAAACAAAACAGTATGGCTTCAAGGCATGCTATGTAAATCCCCAAGCAGGTCAGAAATAATGTGCTGCCCTGTTTGAGAATAATAAATGGAGTGCTTTGATCTCTGTTCATAAATGAACCTTGTTATCTGCTTTATAATTTGAATCAATTCTACCTTCTTATCTGCTTTATAATTTGAGTCAATTGTAGTAACAGTCAATTTATATTAGTTATTTTTATTTAATGGATTTCATTCTTGTGCATGGGTGACAGTGAAGAACACTGTATTTTACATATTGTTTATAAAGCAGGTGAAATCTTGGTTCCATTCTTCTGCATACCCAGTAACATAACTAGAGGGGGGCGAGCCCTGGCGTGGGATGTGCAGCTGCTCCCCCCCCACCCCCCTCCGTACGAGATTTTCCGGATGGAGTCATCGATAATCCAGTCGGAATCAGTGGCGCAGGAGCTGCTGGGAGGCCCTGGGGGTGCGGTCGGTCCCTGGCCCAAACGCCCCCCTGCTCCACCAGTAGTTACACCACTGTGCATACCTCATAGCAAGAGGAATGATCAAATATCCAGCCCTTTGCAATTTAAGGTCTGCCATTGACCCTATACGTGACCAGATGGGAGTCAAAGTCAAATGAACTGTATATGTATAACAATCACATTTTATTTGTCTGTCTGATTACACAGACCAAAACACACATCAATTCTTTTTTCTATTGTATACAATTATATATTTTTTTAAATGCATTTAAAGGGCACCTATCACAGCGAAAATCAAACACATATTAACAATCTGACCAGTACAATATAAACACGTTTAATCAAACTACATATAAAGTTTTTTGAAAAAAAACTGCAGGTTTTAAAAAATCCCTTACTTTGTCAAATGGGTTCTTTCACTGAGGGAGGCCATACTGAGACTATAACAGAGACTACAATATGCAAATTTCAGGAGCATGCTCAGATTGTAACACTGCTTTTATTATTCTACCCAAAATGCCTTGTTTTAGTAAACTCCTCCACTAGAAGTATCAGTAGATTTCCCTATTTTGTCCCCTGCTGGTGATGTTATTATGCAAATGAAGGGCACACACTAACTTCCAGAAGGTGGCAGCACTACTGTACAGCAGCTAACACAGAAGTTTGGCTGATTTGAAAAGGGTTGATAAGCAACAAGGAATTTCAACTGAGCATGTGCGAGATTTCAGAGCTGCAGTTGGCTGGGAAGATATAGGTAGGAGGAGCAAGTGAAATCCAAGATGCCTGCCTCAGCTAGAACTGCAGTGGAGATAGGGGAGATCTTGCAGAAGGAATAGTGAGCTGATGATGATTTACATTATACAAACAATTCTAACTGTTTTAAAAATCAGATTTCTTGAACTTTCACATAGTGTATTTACTTAGTAATTGATTTTAGTTATGATTGGTGCCCTTTAACTGTCTATATGCTAAAGTGCTTTTAAAGGGTTGTTTTACCTTTAAGTTAACATTTAGTATGTTATAGAATTATTAATTCTAATCAATTTTTCAATTGGTCTCCATTTTTTCTTTTTTTATAATTTTTGAATTATTTGTTTTCTTATTCTGACTCTTTCCAGCTTTCATATAGGGGTCACTGACCCCATCTAAACAACAAATGCTTCGTAAGGCTACACGTTTATTGTTATCGCTACTTTCAACTGCTAGTCTTTCTATTCAGGGCCTCTCCTCTGCTAAGGGAAGCTGGACCTAGAAACCAGCTTGCTGAAAATGTAAACGTCAGAGCTGCTGAATAAAAAGCTAAATAACCCAAAAATCACATAAAAAATAAAACATGAAAAAATGAAATTGTCTCAGAATATCACTCTCTGCATTACAATAATAGCTAATTTTGAGGTGACCAAGCCATTTACGTTCAATGAATTATAATTTGCTCTGTTTAAGCAAGCATTGTGCTATAAATATATATGTGAAAATGTTTTTGTGAGCCCTTTAAAGTAATTGAAAAAATGGCTCAGTTTTGTTTTAATTAGTGGGAGTCCCCATATCAGGAACTAACTTAAGCAGAGCACACATACTGTATATCAGTGGTGGTTCAGAAGTGGGCAGATTCTACACACAATATTCTAACCCCTGTTCTGTTTTTGTTTTTGGAAATTGGGAGAATTTGGAACAGTGGAGACCTATGGGGAATCATGTGATACACTTGTCAAGTTTTAAATTTTCTAGGATAATCACAAATACACCTGAAATATATTGCAATATTTAGATAAAATATGTTACTTTATATGATTTATTATATAGCGTAACATGATTTTTGAATATGCAAAAAAATTCTACATTGTATTTATGAACTGTTAGAACATCACATTCTCATGTTTATGTGTCTCTTGTCTAAAATTCTGTTCTGTCACTTTCATAAATTGTCATAGCTGTAGAATTTGCATTGTTCCCTGCAATAAAATCTATGTGATCTTTGACATGGAGAGGACCATGAGGACACTAAACATTACATTCTAGCCAACTACTATGTGAAACAACCAATGCCTTCCAGTCTAAATTAAAGTCCATCATGGATAAATTCATAAAGTTTGACATAAATGAACAGACAAAATCACCCACTGTTTTCAGTTTGTTTGCTCTGTGTAAAGGCTAGACTAAGTCAATATGTATGAATGCAATAACCTTGATATCCAATATTAGCTATCTTCCAAAAAACAAGGTTCACTGTATTCCTCAAAACGACAAGTGTTTTGAGGAAGGGGAATAACAGAAAAAATATATAGTGTAGTATATTAAACACTTAAAAGGCACAAATGTTGTGAATATCACGAAGGGTGTACATTTTAAGTGTTTAATATACTACACTATATATTTTTTCTGTTATTCCCCTTCCTCAAAACACTTGTCATTTTGAGGAAAACAGCGAACCTTGTTTTTTGGAAGATTGTTATAAACGGGCAGAGGAGAGCCTAAAGATTTGCTGGACTTGTTGGGGGAAACCGTAATTTCCTTGGACACATTGATTTTGATCCAATATTAGCTACCAATCTCAATAAAAGGCTAAGCAACCAAGAGGAATATATGTCTGGGTTGTTGATGAACTCTTTAGGAACCCTTAGGGGCAGATTTATCAAAGGTTGAGGTGAATTTTCGAAAGAAATATAAAATCGAGCTAATTTTTGTGCACTTCGACTAGGGAATAGTCCAAATTTGATTTGAATTTGAAAAAAATCAGAATATCGAAATTTATCATGTACTGTCTCTTTGAAAATTTGACTTTGACCATTCTCCATCTAAAACCTGCCGAATTGCTGTTTTAGCCTATGGGGGACCTCCTAGAACCTATAAATTGGTGGACTTTGGGAAAAACTTTGAATCGTATTCGATCAAATGCATTATTCCTTAGATTCGTATGATTCGAATTCAGCTGAATATGGACCTATTCGATCGAAAACGGACTTATTCAACCAACTTAATTTAGTTTGGTCTTTTTGAATTCGAAATTCGACCCTTGATAAATATGCCCGTTAATGTGAAATCAAGCTTTATATGCTTTACTAATTAATGCTTTGCTACACAGTATGAAAGCCTATTGAATTTGGGATTGCCAGCATGTCATTTTTATTATTTTCTCATCAAATAGAATCTCACCAATTTAGGGCCACATAATAACATGTAGGAAGGAACCTTGTATAATACAACTCATAGTTCAATGATTCTAGCATCTGACAGCAAATGACAACAAGCTGCTTAGTACAGACCAGGTAAATGATTTGTGTAGATCCCTGAATAAAACCAGATTGATTTTTTTTCTCATGATCAGTTTTATTCAGAATTCATGTCAGTAATATAGAATAAAATGCATTTTTGATTTCTGAACACACTGAAAATGTTGATGATTATTCTATACACTCCTCTATATTGTATGGGGCATATTTATCAAAGATGGGTGATGGAGTTTCTTTACCTTGAATGAACCTGCCACACTGCACTATAGTGTGTGTAAGGAGTGGCCTCTTCCTCTTTGGCTGCTGGATGCTGATCCTGCTGGGTGTACCCAGGGGAGCCTGGGTACAGCAAGGCCCAGAGAAGCCATGTGTCCAAGTCGGGGACCAGGCAACCCCGTGAATGAGGAATAGAAAGTGATAGGTGAGCTCCCAGTACTAGTACACTCTAGGAGTGTAATATAGTCAGGGCTGAGCTAGGTAAGAGCAGTTCTGAGCTCCAACATAGGAGTGATAGTTTGGAGGTATCTCTCCCAGGCCATATTGCCTGTAATATAGGGATCCCAACGGAGAGGGAATCAGGAGAGAATGATTGCCCTGAGGTTGATCCAGAGACCACTACCGGAATATGTTGCCAAGGTGAAGTGGGATGCCTGCCAAGTCTGTCCTAAGGGAGTGTCAGCATGTGTAAAGCTGCATGTGATGTGCCTGTGCCTTTTTCCTCTAACCACTGGTGATGTGAGTAAACCTGAGGTCATTGTCTCTGACTCATAAATAGTTTCTTTGTTTGCACAATAAGAACCTCCTGGCGCCCAATGATTTTTATGCACAGTGGCCAGAGTGATGTAGTTGCACTACACCTTAAAGCGATAGCTTCCATTTGGCGAAGGCCCTGATCCTGATGTGTGAGTACAATGTAAATCATGCTCATACCAATAGCTGGACAAGTTAACTATTTGTGGTCTGGATTGCCCAGATTGGTGTTACAAATATATAGGTATGGGATCTGTTATCTGGAAATCCATTATCCAGAAAGCTTGAAATTACCGTGAGGCCTTTTCTTTTTCTCTGTAATAGTGAAATAGGACCTTGTACTTGATCTCAACTAATTTTGAAATAATCGATATTGGTGGCAAAATAATCCATTTGGGGTTATGCCATGTTTAAACAATTTTTAGCAGTGGTGTAATTATCTGTGCAGCAGACCGCACAGTTGAGATGGGTGTACAGGCAACAGTGAGGCCCAGACCATGGAATCTGCTGTACTGTCGTCATCCAGACCCCTCTTCTCCTTTAAAGGAACAGTTCAGTATAAAAATAAAAACTGGTTAAATAGATAGGCTGCACAAAATAAAAAATGTTTCTATTTCTATTAAGCCAAAAATGTAAACTATAAAGGCTGGAGTGAGCAGATGTCGAACATAACATAGCAAAACAGAAGTTCCTGCTTTTCAGCTCTCTAACTCTGTTAGTCAGCGACTTTAATGGGGGCCACGCTGTTCAGTAAGTTTGCAATTGATCCTTAGCATTTAACTCAGATTCAAAAGCAAACAGTTATGACCCATGTGCCTCCCCCTCAAGTCACAAAATCATCAAATTCTGGATTATAGATCCCATACCTTCATATATATGTTTGTATTTGTTGTACTGTTTGCTCCCCTTTTACCATTAATAAAAATGTAAAGTACTGTATATGTATGTATCACTATATAAACTCATTATACACAAATCTCTGAATTACGGGAAGGCCATCTCCCATAGACTCCATTTTACACAAATACAGGTATGGGATCCATTATCCAGAAACCCATTATCCAGAAATCTCTGAATTAAGCAAAGGCCATCTCCTATAAACTTCATTTTATCCAAATAATTCAAATGTTTTAAAATGATTTCCCTATTGCCTGTAATAATAAAACAGTACCTTATACATGATACAAGCTAAAATATAATTAATCCTCATTGGAAGCAAACCAGCCTATTTGGGTTTATCTGGCTTATCTGTTATCTGTCTGTAATTCATATTTTTTAAAATGATTTCCTTTTTCTCTGTAATAGGCTGAATGAATCCGTATTGGTGGCAAAACAATCCTATTGAGGTTATTTAATGTTTAAATTATTTTTTAGTAAACTTAAAGTATGGAGATTCAAAGAACGGATACCTTATCTGGAAAACCTCAGGTCCTATGCATTCTGGATAACAGATCCTATACCTGTACATACAATAGAAAACGTGATATTTGCCCAGGTGTGAAATATCTAAAAGGGAAGCATAAATTTAGAACAAGCATTAAGCTTCAGCATTAACTGAATGTCGCTTTTCATGTAAACATATTGATTGGCAAAGATGCTGATCTGGACATCTGTAAATACAGTATGTGTGTACTTATGGATGAGCCAACATTGCTTTTATATTTCCTTGGGTAAAAATAACCAGTATATAGTTCCTTTGTACATTCTCCTATCTAACATATGTATACAATCACTAACATTATGTTCTGTCTGTAGAAAGATACTTTTAAAAGACAGTACACTCTGAAAGTGAGGTTGATTTATTTTCCATTTGATGAAATATTAATTGTACAGAATCAATATACTCAACAGAAAATAGCAGTGATGCCTGGATTATAGTTGTGCTTTTAAGCTTTGAAATGTGGCTTGGATCTACAGTGTGGCATTCTTTTTAAAGAATAAAGAAAAAACATATTCAGGCATCCATAATATAAGCCAAGTTTGAATGATTGTGCCAAAGGCTATTCTAAACAATGAAGAAATATATTGAGCCTATAAATATGAAGATATTAATTTACTGTGGCTCTTAAAGGATAACTAAACTCTAAAAATATGGGTAAACATGACATATTTATGTACTGAATTCACTGCACCAGTCTTATAGAAAAACTGACATCAGCAATTAAACCTTTTTTACATCTATCATAACTTTCTTGGCATGCTATTTAGAATTTTGCCATGAAAGTATTTGCCCAATGCTTTAACATTACTTATCTGATCCCCCCATTCCTGTATGAGGGGGCTGCCATATTTGTTCAGCAGAAGTCAACTGTCAAATTCAATTAAGGAGTTAACCCAAATTCGATTTGAGTTTTTTAAAAAAGATTCAAATTCGATTTTCGAGATTTATCATACTCTGGCTCTTTAAGAATTCAGTTCAACTATTTGCGACCTAAAACTTTCTGAATTGCTGTTTAATTCAATGTGAGAAGTCCAGGGATCAATTTGGAGATGTTTTCAGCTTTCCTGACATTCAAGTTTTTTTTCAGAGAAATTGAGTTTGATCAAATTTAATTAGAATGTTCTGGTTGTTTCAATTCATCCGAGTGTGAAAAATTTGATTTTGATAAATTTCAATTGGTCTAATTTAGATTTTTTCTAATTTTATATCTATATCTATCTATATCTATATATATATATATATATATATATATATATATATATATATATATATATATATATATATATATATATATATATATATATGATGTATATATATATATATATATATATATATATGATGTATATATATATATATATATATATGATGTATATTGTGAGCAGTGTCTGAGCTCAGGTAACTGACAGCAGCAAAGAGAATGTGCAGTTAATCAAAAAGAAGAAAGGAAGCCATTGGGGAAAAATTCTGAATTTCACTGGGACCAAAATGGGTCCGGTCCCTGGAATATGAGGACTGATGGGAACCTTAGTCTAATATATATATATATATATATATATATATATATATATATATATATATATATATATATATATATATATATATATATATGTGGTTTATTACAATGTGAGAGCCTATTGTAAATTCAGGCTCTTATACTTATACATATTTTTATATACTTTTACATATATTCAAAATTTACAACTAGAATATTTGCTTAAAGAGTTGTAAAAAAGGATGAAATTAGTTATCATCTGCGACATTCACACTAATTGCTTTATTTAATAAGCAAGATGGTTCAGCTCATACCAGCTGCCAATTTTTCATGTTCCCACATTGTTTTGGCTTTCAATACATTTATCAGAATATACATTTTAACAAAGTTTTTTTCTAAATATTCTGTGTGAGTAAAGATAATAATGTTGCTGATTCAGATAGTTGTGTTTTGAATTGTGGCATACCACAATGTTAAATTTGTGCATGAAAAAAAAATATTTATATGTATTATTCACCCAAGTAAAAAATAAAATAAGCTTACATTTTCCAAAGAAATACCAGCAATACCAGGATTATGCAACAATCAAAAAAATGTATTGAGTGAGTACATACTCTACAGCCAACATATTGTTCCAGTCCCTGTTGGGACCTCTCTCGAATCAACCCCACCCTCAAGTATAAGTAAGGATATTTATAATGGATTGTGCTTAAGGTAGGTTTGCCTTGAGAAAGGTCCCAGCAGGGAGCGAAATTTAATGTTCACTGTATATACTCACTCAATAAATTTTTTAATCCCATACTTATTATGAAATGTTCAACTTGCAACTTTTTCCATCTACATTGGTAAATTTGTATTCCTTTTATTTTAGGGCTGAACTCCACGAGGAGATCCAGATCAATTAGTCTCCACACGATGACACGCATTCAACATTTCGGATGTGCAGAATATAATGGGACTGATCGTGAAATCACAGGTACAAACTACATGTCGGATGAAGACGCAGTCGGATACATGTAGCTTGTACCTGCAATTTCACGATCAGTCCCATTATATTCTGCACATCTGACACATTGCATGAGTGTCATCACCTGGTGACAAATGGGTCCAGATCAGCTTGTGGAGTTCAGCCTTTAAACTATATTTTTGCTATATATTACTATATTTTTTATAGTTTAACCAATTTTTGTGGTTTCATTACCCTGTCCTTAGATTTCCATGGGGGTTTTACCTCTGATAAGGTGCTATTTCACATTGGGTTAACACATAGTCCAATTTTTTGTCCTAATTTTTTTTATTTTAAGCCAACTTTTACATTTAGGAACCAGCATGTGTAAAGAGGTGCATGCTTATCAGCAGAATTATGATGTGAGCATAAATAAGTGTATGAATAGTAAACATGTATAAGTGCAGATTATGCAGAATTTAAGAATCCCAGCATCCATCCATCATCATAACTAAAGGAAATTTGTTAGCAAAGGTAGTTTGGCATCTGCACCTCATTCCTCCTCCCATAGTCCTAATAAAGTTGCCTCTCTAGTTCTTGCTAATCTACAACTTCCAGAAAGTAAATTACAGCTACTGTCTGTTTATAAGATGCTGACATTTGTATTTCATGAATATCTGCAGATCCACAAGATCACTGAACTGGGCAATATAACATTATTCATATAAGGAACTATTATATGCACAGCATGGATTATTCTGGCATTAGCATCCCTTTACATTGCCATGAAACATTGCCTTTTATAAGCATTATTTTCCTGTTTGTTATTGTGTTGTAAATACTGGTCAACTGCAGCTATTTATTCAGCACAAGGCTATGTATGAATTTACATTTAGTCAAAGCCTATTTAATAGCTGATAGCCTTTTTCCAATTAATACTTTGTGAGTTATTCAGCTGACAGTACAGGATAAATGGCACTCAGAAGGCAGTCTATTTTAAAACTGAGCAGATGATTTAGGAATTCCATGCATATTTAAATAAAATTGTTAAATTCCCAGGCATCTTCCATTTGCAGCCATATACTGTAAATAACAGAAATGCAGGAAGTCACATTCTTTAAAAGCGTATGTAATGAGATTCAGTTTAAATTTCTGGGTTCAAATTAATAGGAAAAGGTGACATGAAGACTTTGCACTGTATAATTTCAGGTCAAATTGTGAAGCAATTACAGCTGCAGTGGAAAAACTCAAGTAACGCCTAAAGCTTTAGTTTGGATTTTAAAGTTTGATGCAGAACATGAACTGGATAAGATAATATTTTGTTACTTTGTTGTTGAATTATATGCCGGGGTTTCATATTGATTAGTACATTCTGTTCAGCACTTTTTTTTTCTGGATATGCTACATTGTCCATTGCAGAGCAACAATCAATATGCAATGCTTAAAAAAATAAAAATGTTTCTATGGGACATTAGATATAGCAGATATAATGTCACATATGAAAAGGCAGATCACAGTACAGAATAGTGTATTTCATTTCATCGATACAAATAAATCAAGGTAAATTATGTTTGATCGGAAACAGCATGGTGGTTTTTTTAAATCAACTTTATATAGTATGAGAAAGGAAAGTTATAGTTATAAGTGCAGGGGCTGCATGACAAGGGATATGAATGACCAGATTATACTGGTCTAGGTTAGAGATGGGCAGAATCACATGTAGCTGTGTTTAGTTGAAAAACAATAAGTTAAGGCAGGAGATGGCCGGGAAAGAGATGGATGTTATGTCAGGAAAAGAAGCTGTTCACTTCCTTATCGTCTGAGTAGGTAGAAACATCTCACCCACCCTTCCCCACTTTGCATATTTTGTGAAATGCCAAGAGTATCTTCTTTATGTTCTCATATTATCTATTATATTTTCTATTAATAACTGAATATCAGTGATGGGCGAATCTGTGCCGAAACAAATTGAAGTCAATGGGTGGCAAAATAATTTTGTATGCGTGACTATGTTGTCTGAATGCATTAAAGTTAATGGGCATCCGTCACAATTTTGAAGAGCACCAATTTTTTTTTGATGCAGCAGATTTTTCGTTATCGTTTTATTTCCGCAGCAGTTAAGAATTCACTGGCGGTGAAATGCAGCAAATTCGTGCCTGCCGAATTTATTTGCCCATCACTGAACATGTATGTTTTCCTAAATGTGCTGTTACTTTGTAGTTTCGGTATCTTTATACAGTATAATTGTGAGTGTCGGCATTGGATTAATTTATGTTAAATGAATGTCAAATGCTTGATCCATGGAATGTTTCCGATCACCATTGGGGTCAGGAAGGAATTTTTTCCCTCTTGATGCATGATTGGCATGGGCTTCAGGCTGGGTTTTTAAGTCATAGGGGCCGAATTTCGAAGTGTTTTTTGGGCTACTTCGACCATTGAATGGGCTACTTCGACCTTCGACTACAACTTCGACTTCGAATCGAAGGATTCGAATTAAAAATCGTTCAACTATTCGACCATTCGATAATCAAAGTACTGTCTGTTTAAAAAAAACTTCGACCCCCTAGTTCGCCATCTAAAACCTACCGAACTCAATGTTAGCCTATGGGGAAGGTTCCCATAGGCTTGCCTAAGTTTTTTTGATCGAAGGATATTCCTTCGATCGTTGGATTAAAATCCTTCGAATCGTTCGATTCGAAGGATTTAATCGTTCCATCGAAGGAATAATCCTTCGAACGTTCGATCGTACTATCTGCGCTAATTCGAAGTCGAAGGATTTTAATTCCCAGTCGAATATCGAGGGTTAATTAACCCTCGATATTCGACCCTTGGTGAATCGGCCCCATAGTTTTGCCTCATGTTCTTAAAGATCCCTGTTTTCCCCTGCAAATCTGATGTTTCCCACATTTTTTATTTTTTTATTGTATTTTACAGCATTTTTACAGAAATACCCTGTTTTACAATTTCCTGAATTTTACTTTTTTTTCCTGGTCCCCTGGAAAATGTGAAATTGGAGTTTGATCATATATGTAATCTGCTGTTGGCTAGTGTAACAACACACTCATTTTAATAACTTTTTGCTTTTTTTACAGCGCTCTTAGCTATACCCCCTAACGTTCTGGTTCAGACTTCCCCAGCAGAGAGCTCAGTCAACTAATGACTTAGGAACCAAAAAGGATCTTCAAATAAGTTTTGCTAACAACAAGGGGCTGATTTCTATTTCTATTTTTTTAACGAATCATATTTTTTCTCTTAAAAATCCTGTTTTTAATTTTTCTAAAACTCTAAAAATTCTAGATGTATTGTAAAAAACACAAAAACCACTAATACAAAACTTCTCCAAGTAAAAGTAGTTGAGATCCTGTAGAAGTCAATGGAACTTGCTCGGATCCTATTGACCATTTTGACCATTCAGATTTTTAGAAAAGCTTTTTAGTTTAAAAGGATTTGATCCTTATTGAAAATTCTAAGAATCTAAGGCTTGGCTTAGAGATTTTTAAAGCAATGTCTAATATGCACTGGGTGTATTTTACATACAGTACTTACGACAGATTGATTTGATTATATTGCGAATTTAGTAAGCCAGTTATCAATATATGTGTAGTTCATTGTGTTTGACCATCTCCATAAATTCTTACATCAGTATTAGCTAATCATTTGGACTGTAGTGTGAGGAGTACTGTGAATCCCTGCCATACCCCCTTAGGTGGAATATTGAGCAATGCAATTTATCCTTTATCTGTTCTTGAAATTCTGTTTAGTAAGCCTGGTGTAGTGCAGTAACAAAAATGTATATACTATTTGGGATTATTTATGAATGAAGCACTCTTTCCATAATTCATCAATATTGGAATTTTATTCCCAATCATGTGGAATGGTTTATTCTGCATACTGAATAGTAACACTAGCCTCTGGAATACCAATATTTTATTTGGGAAATATGTTTAACTGTATTACGCAATTTATTGTAATATTTGGTGCATATACTTACTTTTTTGCCCTGACAAAGTTTATTCAAATGTATCCATAAATCACCAAATAAATACATTTTCCATAAAATGTATCATTTCTTTCAGGTTCAGGTCTTAATGATGGGCAGT
Source organism: Xenopus laevis (assembly GCF_017654675.1). Taxonomy (NCBI): domain Eukaryota; kingdom Metazoa; phylum Chordata; class Amphibia; order Anura; family Pipidae; genus Xenopus; species Xenopus laevis. Next base: position 48,915,059 of record NC_054382.1, on the reverse strand, counting down.
GGCATGAAGTACGACTTACAGCCAAAGAAAATTTTGCATTTTTAACAATTGATGGTGATGAAGCCTCATCTGTCAAAACAAACAGTCCTCTCCAATTCCAGACTGGAAGTAGATATTTCTTTGGAGGTAAGGGTTGGTTTTCTTGTATACTCACTGTCATCTAAGCCAAAAGCTGGGATTATGATGGATATGCAGTTTAATAGAAAAAGATTTTGTAAAAGAAAATCAAACCGTAGTTACAAGGGCTGTTCACCTTTAAACACTTTTTACATTTTTTTTTTCAGTTTTCAAATACAGTAATTCACCAGAAATAAAGATTTTTTTCAACTACAAAGAGTCCCTGGGTTACAAACATTTGACTTACATAGAACTCACACTTACAAACAGAGACCATTACAATAATGAACTGTGGGTTGTTTATTAGCATTGAGCTTTATTAAACCACCCACCCCAACCCCCTCTGGCATGTGTTGTCTACTGCAGAGCACAGAAAGGTAAAAATAAATTCTATGTTAAGACTAACATCTGTGTAAGATGCATTTAAGTAAATGTATATGTTACAACTAATAGACAATTTCAACTTAAAGAGATACTGACACCAGTAAATGAACCCTTTTTTACATCTACCATAAAATTGACTTAGCATGCTTCTTATAATTTTGCCATAAATTATTTGCCCAATGCTTTTACATTACCTATCTGACTCCCTGTGATCACTTATGAGAGGGCTGCCATATTTTTGCAGCAGGAGTCTGTTAGCATTAGAAACTTTAACTGACAGACTGAGATGGGACAGTCAGGTTGGCATAGCAGTCAGGTTTAGGAACTTCAACTAACAATTACTTACAAAAATAAACCTCTCAGCATGACCTATAGGTAACTTTTAGGGGCACATTTACTTAGTTCGAGTGAAGGAATAGAATAAAAAAAACTTTGAATGATTTTTTTGGCTACTTCGACCATCGAATTGGCTACTTCGACCTTCGACTACGACTTCGACTACGAATCGAACAATTCGAAGTAAAAATCGTTCGACTATTCGACCATTCAATTGTCAAAGTACTGTCTCTTTAGAAAAACTTCGACCCCCTACTTCACCAAGTAAAACCTACCGAACCTCAATGTTAGCCTATGGGGAAGGCCCCCACAGGCTTTCTAACACATTTTTGGTCGAAGGAAAATTCCTTCGATTGAACGAATTGTGGTAAATCCTTCGACTTCGATATTCGACCATTCATTTTCCACCTTGTTATGGTTTTCTAAAGCAGTTTTGGAGCTCAATGATTCTGTAAACTGTTGGAGCTCACTGACTCTATAAAGTATTCTAAATTAATACATTAGTTCAGTGCTGTCCAAATGGTGGTCTGCAGGCTGCATCAGACCAGTGAACCCCCTTGTGTGCCTCCCCACATCAAAGTCTGGTTGCTGTGACTGCTTACCTTGTTTAAGCTTTAAAAGTTATTAGTATTGAGATATCTGGCCCCTTCATTGTTCACAACATGTGCTGTAATATCCTGCATTGTTCACACCTTTCCCTGTATTGTTCACACCTGTAAGATTTGTACTTCACACCCATACTTTTCATACTGTACCTCAAACCCATATTATAAGTGTGTATTATTTAACTGTTCATCTTAGACTGGTCCTGATAGGTTTCCATGTCTTCTGCTCTATTCTGCTTACGTGCCATATTTTGGCTTCCCAATGCACCCTGTGCGGGCCATACTCTATTTACCTGTGTGTGCCATACTCTGTCTGCCCTATGCTCCCTGTGGGTGCCATACCCTCTAATATTACACCCACATATTCTGAAAAATGAATAGCTAGCATTTTGGATTTCAGCGGATGATCTCAGTGCCACATGACATGAGTTTTTTGGAAGGGTAAGTAGAGAAACAGATATGTACCAGTACCAAAAATAGGCTGAACACAGGGCATTAGGAAGGTGGGACATGGAAAGCTTTGCACATTCGGTCCTATACCTGGCAGTGTATTTTATGCAATTCCTTCTTAGAGTCAGAAGGAATTTTAAGCCACATTTGTTTTTTATTAGCTTACCTGCATTATACTTTACATCCTTCCTCTCTGTGTGGGGAAATATACACCACCTCTGGTGCACACAGAGAGCATGCAACCAACACACTCAGAGAGGTGTATAATGTTCAGCATGGCTACTGTATGTACCACAGCATGAAAAAAAGGGCCAGTTATGATTTCTGGTGCAGAATAGTTATTTGTATACACATTAAAAAGACATGAGCACTGCAATCTTTTATTTATTTGTGTGGATCTGAATCACATTATTCTAGCTTACCAGTCCAATATCTGCTTCTGCTCCACTTGAGTAATATAAACATTTGGCAAAACAATATAATTCTTCGATTGGATATAAAAAATATTGACTTGTGTCTAAACCCTATTTATATTATCTGAGATTTTAAATGATTGTTTCTTGGGTTTAAATCGTAAAACTTGAAAATTTTAAACAATCACTGCTCCAATTATTTCTCTCAATAGAAAATATAGAAATATAAATTATATATTATATATATATATATATAATATATAATACACAAAAACCATGAATATCTTGTAAATGATATCCTTATAAACATTGAGTACTGATGTCATCAGTTATAAACGGTGAGTAGTGATGACATTTCTGTCATATGACTCACTGAAACTTGTGTATTATAATAAATAAAGTACCCCCTGTTGCAAAATATGAGGATATTAGAAGTTACCTCGGAGTTCCATGACCTGTATAAAAACACTTGGCCTTCTGCCTCGTGTTTTTATATGGTCATGAAACTCCTCGGTTACTTATAATTTACAAGAGGGGTACTTTATTCACTATATATTACTTACAAACATATTATTAAGGACACTTTCAACTTTAATTATCTGGTACAGTAGTTTCCCCACAAATCATCTTTAATCAGCTAAGCCAATAAAAACATATGGAAAATGGAGGGGTTTGCACTAAGAAAACACTGAACTTAATTAAGCATGAAGTTTGATTCCTTTGATAAGGCAATTATGTACATCTGGGAATAGAACTGCAATTTCTTGCATCAACATTACCATAATACTGCATCGTATGCCTACAAAAAGTCTCTGTCTATCCAATGAGTCTGTCACAGATAGGAATATGTTTTGTTGTGTTTTTAAAGTGAAAAGAGGTAAGCTATTTTAAATTCTACAAAAATACTTTTGTTCATAAAGAATAAATAAGTCATTATGATCCAAGGATGTGATGTTGCACTCAACTTCACTTATTTATTCCAAGACTATATAGTTGGCAGTAGTTATTCTTTCATCCTATATTCAGGATCTTCTGAATATCATAGAAAGATAAAAATAAATAAAAAAATGATGACCTAGGATGTTACTTCCAAATTATTTATTATTTATTTTTCATCCTATTTTCTCTAGAAAATATGTCTATACTGAACTGTAACTTCTGCTCAAAGCATTATGCATATCATCTCTGTTTATATGAATTCTCATCAACGAGATGGGTATAATAATATTCTATTATATAAAGACACAGTTTGTGCATTTTAACTTTATAAAGACTAAGATATACTTACATGCTCCTGAAGAATTATGAGTGAAATACTTACTCTAGCAAAGTCTTTAGGTATAACTCTGAATAAGATATTAGGCAATTTAGGCATTTATCCTGTATTCTGTTCAGGCCCAAGCCTTCTCATAATAAAGAAAATGTTAGATTATTAAAATGTTCATGTGTTCCATACCCAGCATGTGGAGGAGATTTAAGTTGATACAGTATGTCATAGCTGCTAAACAATGCATCTCTCCTTATTCACTTCCCAGCAAAATGTGTTGCTATGCTGACACAAAATGACAGCCCAATTACTTCAGTTTGCAAGCTATCTCCCTACTGAAATAGTCATTTCTCTGCCAGAAATATCTGTTTCACTAGTGCCACATACTGTACACTCCATCATTTCCTCTTAGTTCTGCATCACTTCCAGTTGCTCCTCTTGAGAAAATAGCTGCTTCTTACCTGCAAAATAATGTACAAGTACAAAAATGGCAACACAGGGAGGCACATTTATCAAGGGTCAAATATCAAATTGTATTCATGTGAGTTTTTTTAAACTCACATGAATTCTATTTTACTCAAAATGTGAATATTCAATTATTTACTTAAAAAAATCAAATATGTAAAACTCGGAAAAATTTTACCGACCCGAAAACTTGAATCTAATTCAATTCAAACTCGATTCAAGTTTTTTCTCCAAAGACTGCAAACATCTACAAATTGATCACTGGACCTCTCCCATTGACTTATACAAGAATTCTGAAGGTTTTAGGTGGTGAATAGTAGGATTCAAATTCTTAAAGGTCCAGACTTTGAATTCAGTTTGGATAATTCCCTAGTTGGATTTGGAAGTTTGACCATAAAAAAATTCTGCCCCGAAATGAGTTTCAAAATCCATTAAATAATTTTGCCCATTTCTGGACACTATTAAAGCAAAAGTCTGTCTCGTTCTGGTTAGATAAGCCTCATATGTAGCAGAATTTTGAAGTATGAAATCATTTCTATTAAGTTAACCCATCAAACATAGATAGTTCTGTTTGTTTGTACTTTGAATTTGTGGTTTAAACAGTACAGTTATTTTCATATGTAATTGGTGCTCACACCTGTTTCTTTTCCTATTCAAGACAGAAATATTTAGCAATAGATTTTAACCCATTGGCCAGGACCCAAAAAATGTTCCATTGCTGTTTGGGCTGAGCATTCCGGTTTAGTTTTTCTAGCAAAAACATATAAAACATACATTTTTATAACAATAAACAATTAATTATAATAATAAACAATGAATGTTAGTTAAAATGCAATCCACAAGCATGCAGATATCACCCGTATCCCTTATATACCTTAAAGGAATAGTTCAGTGTGAAAATAAAAACAGATAGGCTGAGCATACCGTCTGACAACAATCTCAGACCAACGTGCAGTCCACTCACATCTACTTTGCACTCCTTCACCCCTGCAACTCTAGATGAAGTTAGCAAACTTCTAGCCAGCTCAAAACCCACCACCTGCTCCCTTGACCCCATACCCTCTCGCCTTCTCCACCCAATCTCTGATACACTCTCTCCTGCACTTACCCACCTATTCAATCTTTCACTCTCTACCGGTACCTTTCCATCATTATACAAACAAGCACTAATCACTCCTATCCTCAAAAAACCTTCCCTTGATCCCAGCTCTCCCACTAACTATCGACCGGTCTCCCTTCTTCCATTCGCATCCAAATTACTAGAAAGGCTTGTATACAAACGCCTGATCCAGCATCTCACTCACAACTCCCTTCTCGACCCATTGCAATCTGGCTTCCGCCCATCACACTCGACTGAAACTGCACTCACCAAAGTAACCAATGATCTTCTATTGGCAAAGTCTAAAGGTCATTATTCCATTCTAATCCTTCTAGATCTCTCTGCAGCCTTTGACACAGTTGACCACACACTCCTCCTTGACATTCTACACTCAGCTGGCATTCGGGACACTGCTCTTTCATGGTTTACATCTTATCTGTCTGACCGTTCCTTTAAAGTTTCCTTCTCTAACTCTACTTCTACTACTTTCCCACTCTCTGTTGGAGTTCCTCAAGGCTCTGTTCTTGGCCCCCTACTGTTCTCGCTCTATACAACTTCACTAGGGAAACTCATTCAGTCATTTGGACTTCAGTATCACCTTTATGCTGATGACACCCAGCTCTACTTGTCTACTCCTGATCTTTCTAGTTCTGTCCCTTCCCAAGTCACAGACTGTCTCTCTGCTGTCTCCTCCTGGATGTCACAGCGCCACCTGAAACTGAACCTTTCTAAAACAGAACTCATCATATTTCCTCCAAGATCTTCCCCTGTCCCTCAGATATCACTCACCGTAAACAACACCACCTTTCATTCCACCACACAGGCACGCTGCCTAGGAGTCATCTTAGACTCTCATCTGTCTTTTTCACCACACCTTCAAACACTTGCAAAATCTTGCCGTATTCAACTGCGCAACATTGCTCGAATACGACCCTATCTCAGTTCAGAATCAACTAAAACACTGATTCAGTCTCTCATCATCTCCCGCCTTGATTACTGCAACTTACTCCTCACAGGTATTCCAAAAAGTCACCTTTCACAACTCCAATCTATTCTAAATGCGGCCGCTAGACTCATTCATCTAGCTCGCCGCTCAACATCAGCTGCTCCCATATGTATGTCCCTTCACTGGCTCCCAATCTCTTCTAGAATCAAATTCAAATTACTTACACTCACATTCAAGGCCCTTAATAATGAAACCCCTCCCTATATTTCATCTCTAATCTCCAAATACACTCCTTCACGAAACCTACGCTCTGCTTCTGATCTTCGCCTCACTTCTCCTCTGGTCACTTCTGCCCATTCTCTTCTACAAGACTTCTCTCGGGCTTCTGCTTTTCTCTGGAACTCTCTGCCACAAGCTGTCAGACTTTCTCCTTCCTTCCAAACTTTCAAGCGCTCCTTAAAGACCCATCTGTTTAAAGAGGCCTATTCGATGTGCCTTAATTAATCTGTATCAAAAATGACAAAGTGTTTATACAATCCTAATGTCTCAATTGTACCCTAACCTTTTAGTTTGTAAACCCTATTGTACTCTGTAATCTTTGTCTGTTATCCACCATTCATTCCCTGTTTGCTATAACTGCAGTAAAGCACTGCGTATCTTGACAGCGCTATATAAATAAATGATGATGATGATGATGAAGATAGGCTGTGCAAAATAAAAAATGTTTCTAATATAGTTAGATAGCCAAAAATGTAATATATAAAGGCTGGAGTGAACAGATGTCTAATAAAACAGGCAGAATCCAACTTCCTGCTTTTCAGCTCTATAACTCTGAGTTAGTCAGCGACTTGAAGGGGGGCACATGGTACATTTCTCTTCAGTGAGTTTACAATTGACACTCAGCATTCAGCTCAGATTCAAAAGCAACAGATATGACCCATGTGCCCCCCCTCAAGTCTAACCAGGGTAACCAGTCAGTGTAAACCAAGAGAGCTGAAAAGCAGGAAGTAGTGTTCTGACTGACTTATTATACATCAAATCACTCCAGCCTTTATACATATGCTATATGCATTTTTGGCTAACTAACTATATTAGAAACTTTTGTTATTTTGCACAGCCTATCTATTTACCCAGTTTTTATTTTTACACTGAACAATTCCTTTAAAATGTAAGTGCACTGGTTAAGATCATTTAATGGCAATCCCTGACCACCATGGATTTAGGCAGGGAGGAGCGTGATTGCTGGGAAACCAGTAGAGATGGTTTGACTAAAGCAGGAAGGAAAAGTAGGATTACCTTACCTAATGTATACAATAATGTATGGTAAACTTTCTGCTTTCCAAATAAATCAGTTGAGTGGGGATTTTTGATGGGACAGAGCCTCTTCTGGCAGGTTGTACTTTCTAATTAGTTACAATCATATGACAAGGGGAACGCATGCTGGATCAAAGAAGGACTGGACCTGCCCTCTCAGAAGAGTTTAATTTAGTACTAGGTACTAATCCCAGTAAGCAGGTGTTTGTTTATTTGCATGATGGCCTTTTTCTTAGCTGTGGGGTCTATCATTACTAGTTTGTATGTCAAATGAATTTAAAAAGTACATTTTCAGGAGTTCCCTCCCAGTGCGAGTGGCATAGCCCTTAGTGGGTGCGTTTTAAATAAAAAATAAAAAACTACTGTTTCGTCCTACTCCATTAGCCCACACCTCTGGTGAAGGGAACAATTTTTTAATAATAATTGCCCTTCTGCTGTACTTAGAAATATGTGAAATATATCAGTTTATTTAAATATACCAAAGTATTAGTGTGAATTATTAGTTTTGGACTTTCTGATGTATTGTTAAAATATCTTTTTATAAATAAACCCTCCATTTCGCCACTGTTGTGTGAACATTTTTTTTCACAAATATATCTTTAAAATTGTGTTTGTCCTTTACAAATAAATACTGCAGTTAATAGAAACTCAAAGGTTGTGAAGTATCGTCATTCCAGTGCATTTTGAAACTGATATGTTTACAGTGATAGAGTTTCCATATTGCAAGCCTCGGCGCATGTTGTTTTTATTACACATTATTGTTTCATTGAAGATTTCTTCATCTTTATTCCATTTCCATCTTCTATAGAATCTCTCTAACCACCATTGAAAGGGAATTCAGTATCTCACAATCAAAGAGATAGAAATGGATCATTCTGCTAGTAGTATGCTACAGTATATAAAACATGAACAGAGAACTGACTAATTTGTCTTGTGTCTGAATGCAAAACAATTTCTATCACCCAGTCTACGGAGCAAAGCTGAGGGATGGGAGCTTTGATAGGTTTATCATGAATTCTCATCTACTCAGCTAAATGAAAACATAAAGTTTCCGAGATATGGATAGTAACCAACTGGTAGTGTATTATTCTTCTTAATGTGATCAAAGCAAAATTGCTTACTTCAAAGAAGAAGAGTTAGACATTTTTTAAACTCTCGTACAAAAATAGTTTGGTTGGTCTTGTGGCAGGAATTCAACCCTTATTTCAGTAAAATAGTCTCGCTACTGTTTGTCATGCATGTGTAAGAGACCGCATCTACACACTTCTAATTCAAATTTGTCAGATGCAAGCAGGAATTGAGTTGCAAAAAAATACAAATAGTAGACAAAATAATGATTTTAATGGTAAATAATACTACAAAATTCTCATTGAAATGGTTATTTATTTGCAATATTAGTATATTAGTATAACCAAACAGTTTTTTGATCAGACCAGTGAATGTCCTGTATTTTGTGAAAGATTCATTCAATATGGCTTAATGTACTAGTAAAGTGCCCAGCTAGAAGGCATACAGTGTATCTGATTTCTAATGGGGTAGTCTCTGGCTAAAGTACCTGGAGGTCCTATAGTGCATCACTTTGGACATTGGATAAGTATACCGTATATACTCATGTATAAGCCGACCCGCGTATAAGCCGAGGTACCTAATTTTACCTATGAAAACTGGGAAAATTTATTGACTCGTGTATAAGCCTAGGGGAAGAACTGGCAAAATAAGTTTAGGGAAGATCAGGTGTCTTTGGTGTTGCCCAGCATCTTCACTGACAATAATATGGTATTCCCCCAGATTCAGATTTCAGTAAAGAAATCCTCACGGCCCATTTGATCTGCCAACGCGCCCACCCACCAATGAAGAAACAGTATGCTTGTTTAAAGATCAACTTTGTAGAAGCGCAATGCTTCCTGCTTTTTCTCACTGTGTCTTCATTAGTGGGGAGTAAAGGCAGTTCAGTCAGCAGTCATGGCTGGCAGGAAAGTGTTATTGTGACACACAGTTCATAGCAATACACATAGCGAGCAGACACATCTGTTCCATAACTCTAGCTCTATCTATCCCTTCCTGCCCCAGTAAGATCGCTGTTTAGGAGAGCCGGGTGCTGACAGCTAGTGACTAGGCCACAAAACCCAGAGGCTGGAGTTACAGTTTAGAGCAGCGCCGTCCGCTTTCCTTTGCCTGTCAGACCCTGCTGGGGGCAGGCTTAGACGGAGACCAAGCCCGTAATAACCCTGCACTTTAAAATGGAATGTGAAGCTCATTTACCATGTTGGTGCTCGGCTTCCCGGTGAGTGCGAGTGGCGCTTTCCGCTTTCTTGGACTCTCTGCGATCTCGCTCCTGCGCAATGAGGCCGCGGCCTGTGGTAGAAGGTGAGAGGGGACGCCAGGCACGGGGAGGCAGTGCGGGCCGCACACACAGGCAACATTCTGTCCGCACAGAGAAAGGGGCAGCGATCTTTAAACACGCCTACTGTTTCTTCATTGGTGGGTGGGCAGGTTAGGCAGAACAGACGGGCCGTGAGTGCTGAGCTGAATCTGGGGGAATCCATGGACAGGCAACCTAACGGCAGCAAAACGGTAAAAAAAAAAATAATGTTTTCCTAAAATGCTGACCCGCGTATAAGCCGAGGTAGACTTTTTCAGCACATTTTGGATGCTGAAAAACTCGGCTTATACGCGAGTATATACGGTAACAGGTATACTGCACACAAAAGAGTGGTCATCTTCCAGGTCAGGGGTCAGGAAACACAGCAAAGAACAAACGTAGCATAAGGCTGGTGGCACTGGGGATATTAGTTGCCTGCAATAAATATGCAAAATCAGCAATAATGTAAATAGCTGGTGGGAAAACATAAAAGTTGCCTTGTAATCTGTATTCCCATTTGTATATCGAGCAAAATATGCACCAATAAGGCACTGAGTTCCATTCCATAGTAAGTTCTGCAGGACTAGTTAGGAATATGGGAACTGAAGTTCACTTTACAAGAAAGAGTTAGTCAGGCTAGTGAATTTGGCAGCTAAGACCCCAACAAGAGTTTAGTAGATCTAAAGAACTCAATGATAAAGCACCTATAAGGCTCTGTACATCATTTCACTGTGTAGCATATGCTTGCTTGTTGAACCCTTGCATCTTTTAGGTCATCTAGACCTTGCTAAAACACATGCCCCCCATATGGAATTTGCCTAGTTAAAGTAAACGACAGCAACCAGTGACGGACTAGCCCGGCGGGACACCGGGAAAAACCCGGTGGGCCCGACCCTCATGTTTTGATAATTTATGATGATCCCTAAGCTTAACCTCCCAACTGAAACCCAGACCACACTGAGCATCTGTGTGGTCTTGCAAAGATGTTTAACAAAGCAACAAGATGACACCCCCCTGCGGCTACCTTTGAAAACATAAATCATTTGTTTAATTGGGCTTCTGGTGATGCAAGTTAATGTTTATGTTTAGTATACAAAATACAGCATTTTTATATTTTATACTTGAGTTTCCCTTTAAACTGGTGATCAGTAAATGCTACCTATTTATTGGTTGCTGTGGGTGACTATTTATGTAACAAATGGTATTCCTTTTCTGGCTGGAAAACATGTATTTTTCAAATTGCATCAATTAAAAGTGCTGCTCAAAAGAGCAATCACATTTTTTTTATTTTCTTTGGAATTTTGACATGAGACTAGACATGTTGTTCATGTGACCTCAGTCATGTGACTTGTGCTTTGTTAAACTTCAGTCACTCTTTACTAAATAATATCTCTCTGACACACGATAAGAGCTCCCTGGTAGATTTGAGAATAGCACTTTGTTAACTTTTGTAAACGTGGAAAATTGTTATACCTTAAAAGTTATGTTAATTATGCAAAAAATATTTTTGGATTGAAATTGCTTATAATTATAATGTACCTGTCTTATTCAGGAAGTTGAACTTTTATTTCATCCATAGAATTTAACATAGATGGAGTCCAATTGAAAGATAAAGAAAAAAGTTTTTCAATTGTAAACCTTCTAATCTAATCTTCTAAAACCTAATCTGGAGCAAAATGATATTTTTAATTTCACTAAGGCTGATTTTATACAAAGGCAAGGTCCTGTGCTCACCCATTACCTACACATATATAGGGCATTACGACAGTTTGTGTATTAAGCTGATAAACTATCATCCCCTTTAAACAAAACAAAAACTGTCCATATATTGCAATATATTCAAGATGGCTAACTGATCATCCATTTTATTAAGATTTCTGCTTCTTTAATATACATTTTTCACAGGGACTACGTTTTACCTGAAACTTGCTTTCCAAGTTTAAAACTTTTGTGTTTATGCTTTTTATTTGCTACCATTGTGATCACCTGATTGTAACTGGGAATGATGGGAGCTACAACATGGAGCTGGCCACTGTTCATGTATTAAGGGTGAATTCAGTCACACACAAGACACAATTTAGCTCCAATCCACTAAAATATGATATATTTGAAACCATGTCCAAGAAAAGAGTGTGTTTTATAATTAGTCCATGCATGTGTAGGACTTATTTTCCTGCTTCTTGGCAATTACCTTCTTGCTTGTCTGCAGTGAAGTGGTTTCACATCACACCACCTCCTGCACTAAAGCCTTGTAAAGGCATAAAATCAGTCTTGAATTTTGCTTTGGACCCCCCATAACTTCTACATGAATTCGCCAGCTTTTAGATGCCCAATTTTTACATTTGAGTTTTTTTGTGCTTATTAAATACCAGTTGAGTTTTTCAAATATCATTCCAATTTGTGCATTTTTGTGCAAATAAATTCAAATCATGGTAAAAATTCAAATTTGAACCTTGATAAATCAACTCCTTAGAGTAGTATTGAAGATTTTCATAAGGATTGCTTGCACTTTCTACGGTCGAAGGGAAATATTTATTTCACTACTGAACAATCAATCATAAAATAAGATTTTACAGCAGCCTAAACATTCATGAACCCATATACATGAAAATTAGATCATGTAGCTGTTCCTCTATATAAACTGTTCCTCTATATAAACAGATGTACAGGATAGAATAAGAAGAGAAAACAGTTAACTATATGTGTGAATATCAGCAAGTCAAACCAAACCAAACACAATATAAACTTAATGTGATATTATGTAATGTTATCTATTAGTTAATGGGATACATATTGAGCCAAATGAATTAAATATATGCTGCTGCTCTTTATGGAAATGTTTATAATTGCAATATCCTCAAATTAAATGCATAGTAGGTTAGGTGTTAGTTTCCCACATGAAGAGAAGACAAGCCTCAGGGGGAAGGCATCTTTCTAATGCCAACATTTTTACACTGCAAAAAAGCTCTATTAAATGAATATTTTAAGAGGTTTCCAATTAAATGATACATTACAGCCATTAATCATGTTTTTCTTCCCTACCAAGTTAGAGCAGAAAGAAGTTTACTACTATTTCAGAATAATATTCTAGGTAGACTGGTACATAAATAATTAATTGGAGAAGTGACAAACAGCCTCATTGAGGCGGGAGGTGCATAATTCATAGAATTAAATATGAAAGTACCTGTAGCTACAAAGAAAAAACATGAATAATAAGGAACTGCTCACTGATAGGAAAATGAGTGATCTACAGGAGATACAGTATAAGTATCTCACATGTATTTGGGAGTCAGTATAACTTACGTGACAATTTTTTCTTACGCACACAACTTTTTTTCTCTCTCACTCCAAATGACTTAAAGTCAAGGGACAACTTTTTTGTCTCTGCAACTTTGTCTCAGTGAATTTTTTCTTTAGAATTTTTGAATTTCTGCCGCAGTTACATGATAAAATTGGCAGATGGCGAAATGCAGAATTTTGTTGCAAATCCTGGTGAAAAAATTTGCTCGTCACAATTCAGGACTTCATGTCGGGGGTTGCCACCAAAAACCCTTTTTGGACAAGGTTTTGGCAAAATATCATCACTGAGATTAAAACTTCCTACTGTCATATTTCCTCCCTTTTCAGTAGAAAAGACACAAGTAACATAACTCCATATCTTTGAGAAGGTTGCATCAAAATGTTTGCTAAGAAATTATAATTCTAAGAAAAATGTCTTCTTAGAATATGTCTCAGCTTTTGTTGTTTCCTATACTAAAAGTACACCCTTATTCTGCATTGAAAAAAACAATATAACCTTAAAATTTGCTCAATCTGGGGAAAAAGCCAAAGACAGTTTATGCAGAACAGCTGCAGAGCGGATGCAGTAAGCTGTGAAAAGCACAGAGGTACATGATTTGGGTAGTTCATTTGGTTTCAATAGCCATTCTGCTAGGGAATTTGCAGACTTATGTGAGTAGGTGATTTCATTACCATTTTTCAGCATCTTATTACAGAAGGTAAAATAAAATGCAAATATCTATTCATTGTTTCAAGTTATTTCAATGCAGTAAAACATAAAATATTTATATTGCTTTCACTTCTTTCCATGCTGATTCAAAAGAATCCACAGAGTTTCAAACTGGCAACATTTATTTCCCATTCAAAATTAACCCTGTTATCATTCAGCTAGATTTACCTTAAAGGCATACATCTATTTTTGTTAGAACATACACGACTCTCCTGTATTCTGCTGTGAAATCTAATTGCAGTGTTACATCACAACTCTCTTGTATTGTTGGATTTTTATAACCCATCATATTTCAAAACTAGTCATTGCAGTGGGAGTAATAAAACAGAGAAAGTTCAGAACAACATGCAAAGAGACAAAACAAAATAACCCTTCCTTTAGTTTAATCACAATTTTTTACAGGTTTATGTTACTACATAGAGGTAATCACGCAGCATAGCCATGTACTTGCAATCCCTAAAATGAGGGCTGAGGGAGCCCAATGAATTAAAAATCTATATCACTTTAAAGGAATTGTTCAGTGTAAAAATAAGAACTGGGTAAATAGATAGGCTGTGCTAAATAAATAATATTTCTAATATAGTTAATTAGGCAAAAATGTAATGTATAAAGGCTGGAGTGACTGGATGTCTAACATAATAGCCAGAACATTACTTCCTGCTTTTCAGCTCTCTTGGTTTACGCTGACTGGTTAGCCTTTTTACCAGGCAGTAATCAATCAGAGACTTGAGGGGAGGCTACATGAGTCATATCTGTTGCTTTTGAATCTGAGCTGAATGCTGAGGATCAATTGCAAACGCACTGAATAGATATGTACCATGTGGCCCTCCTTCAAGTCGCTGATTAGCTCAGTTGTAGAGATGAAAAGCAGGAAATAGTGTTCTGGCTATTATGTTATACATCCAGTGATTCCAGCCTTTATACATTACATTTTTGCCTAACTAACTATATTAGAAACATGTTTTATAATTGCACAGCCTATCGATTTACTCAGTTTTTATTTTCACACTGAACTGTTCCTTTAAAAGTCCATAATCTAATAAAGACTGACTACAATTGTCCAAAGAAATGAGTGTACTTAATTGTTAATTGTTGTTCTGACAAATTATGAATAGGCTGAGTCTGGGATGGGTGCACAGTTGGGTGCACAGCTGGGAGAAGAGCCAGACAAGTCAAGATATGTATGGCATGTTGCCTGAGCTCTCTAAAGTGCATATGTTTCTATCACACCAGTGAAGTTACTGGCACCAGATGAACCTGATGGATCTTAGAGAGTTCAGACACATGTCTTGACTTGTGACACACCAAACCTGAGGCATCTTAGAAAGTTAGCACCCCACGCACACATGTGTAGGGAATCATTGCACTTATCCCTGTAAGGGCAGAAGCCCAGATTCAGTGTCTGTGTGCTGTAAGCTGTTACCTAGCAACCAGCTATTCAGTGATCTCAGTGCAACAGGAAGTGACACAGCATCTAGTGAGTGGCTGGCAGGAAAAGGAAGTCACAGATACTGACAAAAGAAGAGAGCCTGGCATAGAGAGCCACATGGTGGACAGAGAAGGAAGCAAGAGAGCTGCTGGTGGGCCCAGAGAGTTGAAAGGCTGCACCAAAAGTATTCATTTAGATCGGGCTGGCACAGGGAAGCCAGATACTGTGCTTGGAGAGACATAGAGTGTGAAAGGAATCCAGACTGGAGGAACAGCCCAAAGGGGCTGGTAATCGCACTGTATGCCTGGATGTGCTGGATTCGCCTGAAGAAAGCACTAAAGTCTCCAAAGAGGATTTGTGGGTATCCTGGTTAAAGGGACAGTACCCAAAAGAGACGCTGAAGAATATGATAAAAATACTGTAAATATAATGTAAAATGATAAGTAAAAAAGGCTAGATCATAGGCCCCTTGTGTCTCCAGGTGCACCCATGACCCTGATTAAAGGAAAACTATACCCCAGAACAATGTAAGTTTACATAAAAATATATTGCATAAAACCCTGTTTCATGTAAATGAACCATTTTCATAATAAAATACTTACCTGGGATCCTAGGATTCACAGTGAACACAAACAAACCATACATGTTACATCACATGAGACAATTAACAGACAAAGCTCTGTCTTTTGCTTCCTCTCTTCTTCCTGTTGCAATAAAAGCTGCATTTTTTCTGGTCAGGTGATCTCTGAGGCAGCACAGAGAATATGATTAAATGGGGGCTCAAGGGAAAAGGTTTAAAAGGGTGATATTTACTTAAATATATATTCCAGATTGGTAAGATTCTTTAATAGGCCACCTAATATGATGCAAAATATCTGTTGTTAAAGTAGTGATTTTGGGGATATAGTTTTCCTTGAATTGTTGTATATTTCAAAATTTTTGTGAGTGTAAGTATCCTAGCAGGGTTGGCTTGGAAAGTGAAGCTAAGGGGTCTCACAACTGTGTTACATTTGTTACTGTCATGTATACATTTGCAGCTCTGGAAATATACCCTGAACATTTTCTTGGATTTTCTTTCCAGTTGTGGACAGAGTTACCACCACAGTACATAATATAGTAAAGCCTAAAGAGTTTTATTTTCTATTGGGAGGGGGGCTCAAGAAATTGGACTATACCTTGCATATGGAGGCTTATTTATTAAGGTTGAATTTTAGAGGTTTTTGAAACCGCAACTAAACTCACAAACTCAAAAACCACATTTGTCATTGAATTTATTAAAAAATATATATATATAAAAAGTACAAAAGAAACTCTGAACGATCTGAAAAAAATCTGAATACCTCGAAAACCTCTAAAATTTATTTTTTTCTTATAATTTGTAGCAAAAAAAATTGAAAATTTGCATTTGAATTTTTGAATTTTTTTATGGTCAAAACTGCCAAATTTGACTAGGGAGTTATCCAAATTGGATTCAAGTTTTTCAAAAAATGTAAATATGATTTTCAAGATTTATCATACTCCGCCACCTAAAACCTGCTGAGTTGCTATTTAAGTCAATGGGAGAGGTCAAGGGATCAATTTGGAGATGTTTGCAGCCTTCCCAAAATTAGAGTTTTTTTCAGAGAAAAAACTGTAATCGAGTTTGATGAATTTGATTCGAATTTGGTTTGAATTTTCAGGTCGTTCAAATTTTTATGAGTTGGATAAATTCGATTTTATTAATTTTCGATTCATTGAATTTAGGGGAGTTTTAAAAAATTCACATGAATTTCGAAATTAAATTCGACCTCTGATAAATGTTCCTCTTAGAGTATGCTGACACATATGTAAGTTATTGATGTGCTTATGCTTAAAGGAAACTGTTTCAATGTGGAATTAGTCCCAGTCAAGATGAGCTACAGAGCATATGGGGCTATTTAATGACCTATCAACTGTCTAAATCAAATCATCTATCTATCTATATTATAGAGTGAAGCCTATATATTATATTTAGTGAATCACATAACACAAACTATATCACATAACAGCAAAAATAATTGCTTTCACTAAAGGGCAGATTTGTCAAGGGCCAAATTGAAAATCCGATTTCTAAATTAGAATTTTTGAGTTTTTTATGGTCAAAACTGTCAAATTCGACTAGGGAGCTATTCAAATTGGATTCGAGTTTTTCAAAAAATTTGAATTAAATTTACGAGATTTATCATACTCCAGCCCTCGAATTCGACTATTAGCCACCTAAAACCTGCTGAATTGCTGTTTAAGTCAATGGAAGATGTCCCGGAATCAATTTGAAATTGTTTGCAGCCTTCCTGACATTCAATTTTTTTTTTTCAAATTCGATTTGAGTTTTCGAGTCGATCCTATTCACCAGAGTTAAAAATTTTTATTTTAATAATAAATTTAGATTGGTTGGATTTCGAGTTCATGGAAGTTTATGGAAGTTTTAAACAAACTTGATTCCCTTGTACTCAACTAAACAGCAGACAGTGGTGTGATTAAAACATCTTTATTCACGGGACAATCCTCCTAATGCATTTCGTGTGAACACACACACACGTACTCATAGGCCTATTAGTACGTGTGTGTGTTCACATGAAAAAGTCTGGTGAATAAAGATGTTTTAATCACACCGCTGTCTGCTGTTCCGTTGAGTGCACTCTGCAAGGGAATCTAGTTCACTGTGAAGTCTCCCCAATTTGTGGGTTCGGGGCGCTGCAACCGGACCAGAGATGTGGAGCGGTGAGTAACCTGTTATAGTCAAATGCTTACTGAACTGTGAAGTTCAATTTTAAGTGAAAGGTCAAGGGCAGCTGCACCCAGACCCACTCACTCACAGGCTGAACATCTTATCTTAAAGGGCTTGGAATGGAGTTGTAGTGCTCCCTATTTGGTATATTGAATATTTTAGTTTTAAAAAACTCACATGAATTTGAAATTTGACCCTTGATATATGTGCCTCCCCATATTGTTTAAAACATTATAATTAGCTAGAAATGCATTTTTTTTCTAAAAAGGCAATAGTGCAATAGTCTTAATTTTAACTCATGGAGCACAATTGCCACAGACGTGACTTAGAGCATGGCTACTATTACACTGGAATTATGGGGGGGGGGCAGGACTGCAGGATGGGTTAAAAACATGACAGTTTTGCAGTGTCCAGGCCAAGGCCCACAGGGGCTGCCACCTGGGGGGAGCCCCGTTGAGAGCTCTAGCTCCTCCAAACCCCACACCTTCCCCTCCGATTACCACTGATAACCACACTTCTTCTTTTCTGCTGCAATGTTAGGGGAGCTCCAGTGCCTGCAGTTTCCGACAGATGGGAGCTTTTTCCGAGGGAGCAGGCCTATAGTGGGGGCCACAGGGCCCACAAGGGTCGGGCCCACAAGGTTTTTTGCCCGAGTCCCGCTGGCCCAGTACTACCCTTCATCCTAAATGTGCACACTGCACTGCATTAGTAAAGTATTCTTATTATTTTTCCCTTTAAAATTCCAATACCTACATTCAGTACTCTACATACTGTATATATATATACAGTATATATATATATGCTGTAAAATATTTTTTATGGAACATATATGTTTAGTTATGAGCTATTCTGACCCGTTTCACCAAAATTTTGAGAAATGGAAAAAAATGGGAGTCAAACTGTGCTACACTTTTTAAAAATATGCAACGTTATTTGAAACATGGAAACATTTTTTTACTATCCATTATAGTCTATGGGAGTTTTTTTTCAGTGAATTATTTTGCTCATCTCTGTATATTTTATTTGATCCCTTAATTTCTCGTATTTCGAAGCCACACACTGACAGTGAGGTAACTGTATGCAAGAATATTTTTGCATGGCTAAAGCTGCTTTACATTTCTTTGCTAGAAATCACTAGTCTATCATCATATCTAACACATTGCTTTAATGGCCTTGATCCTATGTAACTATCTTCCTGCTGTGCAGTAATTCCTTGCTATGAGGTTTAGGAAAATAGATGAAATTGAAATATGGCATGCCACGCTGCTCCACAATTTATTGAACTTCTGGCATGTCATTCAATTTTATTTTCCATAATCATTCCTTCCACCAACATTTGTCTAACACATAAGGCTGTAGTTTATCATATAATTTCATCCATATTCAAATACAATGGCATGTTATTAGTGAATATAAACACTGTAATAAATGTTGTAAATCAGCAATCCGGAAGGCTAAGAAAATAAATGAAGAGTTAATTGCGGTGGAGGTGAAAACTAACCCTAAAAAGTTTTTTAAATATATTAATAGTAAAAAGATGCAGGTTGAGAGTGTTGCTCCATTAAATAATGGTACCAGTATGGTTGTAACAGATACAGATAAGGCAAATGTGTTAAATCAGTTCTTTTCTTCAGTGTATACAATAGAGGAGTCTGGGTTCACAGGCTCACTTAATAACTGCACGAATGGTTCAGCTCAATCTAGTCAGTGGCTGACTCAGGATATGATTCAAAAAGCTTTAATACAAATTAATGTAAACAAGGCTCCAGGGCCTGATGGCATACACCCCCGGGTTCTAAGAGAGCTTAGTTCAGTTTTAGACCAGCCCTTATTTCTGATTTTCTCAGATTCACTGTCATCTGGTATGGTGCCTATGGATAGGAGAAAAGCTGATGTTATTCCAATATTTAAAAAGGGATTACGATCTCAGCCTGGCAATTATAGGCCAGTAAGCTTGACATCTGTGGTGGGCAAATTATTTGAAGGCTTGTTAAGGGATCACATTCAAAATTTTGTCCTAATGAATGGCATTATGAGCAACAATCAGCATGGCTTTATGAAGGATAGGTCATGTCAGACGAATTTGATTGCATTTTATGATGTGGTAAGTAAGATTCTGGATAGTTTGGGGGCAGTAGATGTGATCTATTTGGATTTTGCCAAAGCGTTTGATACTGTGCCCCACAAACGACTGCTTTCTAAACTAAGGTCTGTTGGGCTTAATGAAGTCGTTTGCACGTGGATAGGAAACTGGCTACAGGATCGGGTACAGAGGGTGGTTGTTAATGGGACATTCTCTACTTGGAGTAAGGTTCTTAGTGGGGTCCCCCAGGGCTCAGTATTGGGTCCACTTTTATTTAACTTGTTCATTAATGACTTAGGGGAGGGTGTTGTAAGTAATGTATTAGTGTTTGCAGATGACACAAAATTATCCAGCCCAATTAATTCCATCCAGGATGTGGCATCCTTGCAACATGATCTTGACAAACTGGCAATCTGGGCAGCTAAGTGGCAAATGAGATTCAATGTTGATAAATGTAAAGTCATGCACCTGGGATGTAAAAATATCCAAGCCACTTATACCCTTAATGGGACTGCACTAGGCAAATCCATTATGGAAAAGGACCTTGGAGTCCTTGTAGATGATAAACTTGGCTGTAGCAAGCAATGCCAGTCCGCAGCATCAAGGGCAAATAAGGTCTTGAGCTGTATTAAAAGGGGCATAGAGTCAAGGGAGGAGGGGGTCATTCTTCCACTGTATAGAGCACTTGTAAGGCCCCATCTAGAATATGCCGTACAGTTTTGGTCTCCATCACTCAAACAGGACATTATTGTATTAGAGAGGGTACAGAGAAGGGCAACTAAGCTGGTAAAAGGTATTGAAAATCTTAGCTATGAGGAAAGACTGGCCAAATTGGAGATGTTCACGCTGGAGAAGAGGCACTTAAGGGGTGATATGATGACTATGTATAAATATATAAGGGGATCATATAATAATCTCTCTAATGCTTTATTTACCAGTAGGTCTTTCCAGCTGACACGAGGTCACCCATTCCGATTAGAAGAAAAGAGGTTCCGCCTAAATATTCGGAAGGGGTTTTTTACAGTGAGAGCTGTGAAGATGTGGAATTCTCTCCCTGAATCAGTTGTACAGGCTGATACATTAGATAGCTTTAAGAAGGGGTTGGATGGCTTTTTAGCAAGTAAGGGAATACAGGGTTATGGGAAATAGCTCATAGTCCAAGTTGATCCAGGGACTAGTCCGATTGCCATTTTGGAGTCAGGAAGGAATTTTTCCCCCTCTAAGGCAAATTGGAGAGGCTTCAGATGGGTTTTTTGCCTTCCTCTGGATCAACTGGCAGATAGGTAGTTAATAAAAAAAAAAAAAAAAAGGTTGAACTCGATGGACATGTGTCTTTTTTCAACCTTACTTACTATGTTACTATGTTACTATGTTACTATGTATGTTATTAGGCAAAGTGTGACTTAGTCACATCCATAGCATTATCTTCATTACTCATTAATAAACAAAAGAACAGAAATAAAAAGGAACATGTACATGAACATTATTCATCAATTTTTTGGATGAAATTTATTTTACTGTAGCACGGACACGAAACATATTCAGATGTACATTAGGTCGAACACTTTTACTCAAACACAAGAAAATATCCTATAATAAGCTGAGACCGCATACATGGAATGTAATATGTAGATAGATATATAGATAGTTTGATCTATCTATAATTTCAGATATTAAAAATACATTTGTAGAAACCCACAAAATGTATTTACTGAATTATTCACTAATAGTCTGGTAGAATATGAAGATCAGTGGCTGTGTTGCTTCTTGTTACAATTTTATTGTGCTCCAGAGACTTGCACTTTAAACAACAGAAAGAATATTTAATTCTGAGGTGCAATACTATTTATGTCCTGTTCATGGAGACAGTAGTATCACAAGAATTCACTGGGCCCCTAACTGTCTCAGGGTCATCTTCCTCTATAGTTATGTCACTGCATACAAATTACAGGGAAAAATATGTATTATTTGGAAATGTAATTTTTCATCTTTATGTTGTTCAATCAAGAAAGCACCTGGCACCTTTAACAGAATAGTATCTTCCAGAATGCCTGCCTAAGATCATCAACCATGTCATGTGGCTGCAGTATATTGAGACCTTAAGATTCCCATATTCATTCTGAAATTGTACATTTTAATCAAATTGTCCTGAATGATATGTGATGGACAAGCAAGACAGGCATACATATTAAAATCTGTGCTGGATTGAACAGGGTCCGGTATAGAAAAACCTGTATAGATGACGATTACATTGACTCATATAAGGAAGGCATTAGCAAAATGGGCTGCAAGAATCCCACTATGGTTGGCCAACGTGGTCAATCTGTCATCAGATCAAACAGTCCCTATATCAGCTAAATAAAATAGCTAAATAAAATAGTTGGTAGTGATGTTCCAAGAACAATAATTAAACTTATGTTTTACTCGGTCCAAGGGCAGGCAGTCTAACCCATTGTTTCTAAACCATTAATACGGAGAACAAATCTTTGTGAGTAATTCTCTGGTTTTGAACCAGGGACCTGTTCTATATTGGCCACTGCTGCTCCTTGTTGAGCCACATGAGAATATCTAGCTTCATTTTGACTGAATATCGTCTGTGTCTCCCTCCTCCCTGTCAATATTCCCTGGTCAACTCCCACTGTCCTGCTACAAGAAATAGTTCATTAAATGACTATTTAAACCCACTCCCTGGGGCTGGATCTTTGGTCAATCTGCCTACTCTAAGTCTTGAGATCTTGGTCCTACCCTGCCCCTGTTTCCCTTGTTCGGACTCCCGTCTTTGACCTTGGCCTATTACCTAACTCTGCAAGTTTTCTGCCTCTCCTGACCTTCGGTCTGTTTTTGGAGTACATTTGTCTGCCATCCGCCCTTCATCTTCGGCCTGCCTCTAGAACTTGTTTTTTCGTGTTGTATATTTGTCTGTGTAAGTTTATCTTCATTAAAACTGTATGGTCACTCAGCACATTAGCTCCTGTCACTTTAATCATCAGCTATTCCTAACAGAATGATCCAGCCATACAAAAAGGACTCTGTTGGTAACTTCATTCTACGCATGCAGTAGCGGAACTGCAACACTCTGCTGGGTGGCCCTCTGCAATTAAAAAGTATGCAGGGCAAAAACACTTGTTTGTGGATTTCCTACTACTGTGAAAAGGACTTTCACCCTAGCCCTTATTTGAATCAGATTAATCACCTTACTGCTTTCAGAGAGTAAAGCTCAGGACTGGGTGATAGATGAAGAAGCTCCTTATATTTATGCCCCCTGTTTTTTCCTATCTATAGAGAGAACTAATTTTACAGGGGACATATGGCCAGTTCGAGAGAATCTAATTTCTTCAGAATTAGCTGCTCCAGGGCCGGCTGCCCAGCCTCCAGCTCCAGGACTGGCTGCCCAGCCTACAGTTCCTACCCACAGACAGTTTCCCTCCAACAGATATTTCTGGTGCCAGTTCTCTGTCGAATTGGTCCCTTGCCAGCATTCCCTCTGCTTGCCCTCCTATCAAACCTCCGGCTGCCTTTTCCTCTGCCTACACCCTGACAAGTGGCAGCTTCCCTGAAATCTTTCTATGCTGGCTTTCCAAAAGCTGCCTGTTCTTGCATCGGCTCCCCATTAAATGCTGCCTGTAAAACTGACGGTTCCTGTGCTGGCTCCCTGAAAGCTACTGGTTCCCTGAAAGTTGCCTGTTCCTGTGCTGGCTACCCAATAAGTGCCGGCTCCCTAAGAGCTGCCTGTGCCAGCTCCCTGAAAGCTGCTGTCTCCCCAAAAGGTGCCTATTCCTATACTGGCTCCCTGAAAGCTGCCTGCTACTGCTCCCCAACAAGGGTCGATTTCCCAAAAGCTGATCTGTGCCAGATCAATAAAAGCTGCCTGTTCCTATGCCGGCTTCCGAAAAGTGTTGGCTCCCTAAAAGCCACCTGTGCTTGTGTCAGCCCCACGAAAGTTGCTTGCGCCTGTGTCAGCTCCCTGACAAGCTGCCTGCTTTCAGGGAGCCAGCTTGCTGGTTGGGGAGCCAGCAAGCTGCCTGTGCTGGCTCCCCAACAAGCGCCACCCCATCCCTCCCGAATGCTGCCTTTTCCTGTGCTGACTCCCAAAACTGCCTTTCCTGTGCAGGCTGCCAGAAAGCATCCTGTGCCAGCTACCTCCAGACTAGATTAGTCCTGTTGCTACCAGTCTTGATGCTGTGTGTGATGGTCTTCCTGCGGACACCAGCGATCCTCCTGCTCAGGCTGGTTCTCTGGATTTTGCCATTAATCCTGCTCCTGGCAGCTCCCCTGTTGATCTGTCAACTGTGGGATTAAAATTTGACTATTTGTTTATTAAAAGCTTTATTTTATGATTCTTGTATCACCCACAGGGCAAATTGGAAGGGGGGAAGTAGTGTCAGGAAAGCCTTGATTTCAAACCATGGACCTGTTGTACGTTGGCCACTGCTCCTCCTGCTTGACTCACAGATGGTAGTGTTGTGGCAGCCTGACAGAATATTATTTGCAACTATTCCCCCTGTCAATATTCCCTGGTCAACACCCTCTGTCCAGCAGTGTGCAATTGCTCATTAAGGGGCTATTTAAACTTGACTACCTGTTGCTAAATCATTAGCCAATCTGCCTACTTCAAGCCTCGAGTTTCTGAGACTTTGTTCCTACCTTGTCCCTGTTCCCCTGGCTCTGACTCCTCGGTTTGTCCTTTTGTCCTGTTAACTGACTCTGCAAGTTTCTGTCTGTCCTGATCTTCGGTCTGTTATTGGATTACATTTGTCTGCCGCACACCTTTGACCTTTGGACTGTCTTAAGGACTTGTTTTTCTGACTTCCCACATTTACACTCGTCTGCAGAGGTCTGTGTACATTTCTATTTATTAAAAATTTATAGTTACTCAGCACATCGGCTCCTGTCAATTTGAAAGTTGTATGTATATCTCTATAAAGCATTATACCTAGCACTGACGATTTTTAAATGACATTGCTAGTACAGACAGGGGAACAAACTGATTTATGAAATAAATAAAAATAGACACAAAACGTAAAGGGTCAGTGTAAATATATCAAAATATTAGTAGCTTCAAATGTTTAAGCTTCTTTATGCTACTTCCAACGGCATAAACAATCTACTTACTTAATCTAAAACTCGGCCATAGACATGCACAGTTCAGTGCTGCCAATAAACAATACTTTTCTTGTTCAAAGCATAGGTGAGGTCACCAAGCAAGCCTTCCATTGCCCTATATGGCCACTCACACAATGGGCCAAATTAGGCTGATCCAATCATTGGCTTGAGGAAAACGGAGTTGCTGTCTGCTGGTACCACTAGACCAGTGGTGTAACTATAAAGGAAGCAGACCCCACAGCCGTGGAGGAGAACTGGACTGCAGGGTCTGCTTTCTTTATGGCTGTTAGAAGCCAACTCCACAGTTGTTTTCTTAGCTCCCCAACACAAGCAGGTGGAAGTGGGGGATGTGATCATTTGGGCTGGTGGAGGGAGGTCTGGGAAGAGACTGATATTTGCGTTGGGCTTCTCCAAAGATTTTTTTGCAGGGGGGCCTGGTGCATTCTTGTTACGCCACTGCACTAGACCTGTTAACCACCAATTTACCATATTAAACAGACACAGCAACATCTGGGGTGTAAAACAGAGGCCACATCTGAAACAAATAGGTAACCTTAATATACGTGGCAATTGACACAAATGTTCCCAGTCAACAGTATTCTCCTGCTGTGGCATGTTCAAAGCTATAGGCTGCTGACCCCACCAAAGTTTAATGGCGACTTACCTTGGTGGCCGGAGGGGACGCCCGCTGCGCTCTCGGCCGGGACGCCCGCCACGCCAGTCTTCTCCTGCTGATGTGCCGGTCAACTAAGGGCGCACGCGACGCGTCTCTGCTCTTTTATAGGCGCAATGGCACAAAGCCTTATGGGTATTTAAAGGACCATTACACTGGATTACTTGTCCGTGATAGGATCGTGTTTCCTGGTGCTCTTGAGCCTTGTGCTATTTGTTTGCTATATCCTGAACCTGTTTGATTCCTGTTGTGACCTCTGCCTTGCTATTTTGACTATTCTGACTTCTGGTTCCTGACCCCTGCCTGATTACCGACTACCTCTTCTGATTAACCCTCTGATTGACTTCCTGGTTTGACCCTTGCCTGCCTGACTACGTTTATTCTCTGCCTGCCTCGACCCGGCCTGATCTGACTACTCTTTTGCCTAACGCCTTGTACTACGACCTTCTGTCCAAAGACTTTGCTTTACAGTTGTGCCCCTCTGCCTATCCAGAACCCTCATCTTGCACCTCTCGTTTAAGTCCAGGTGGCATCCAAATAAGCCGAGGGCTCCTCCCGAGGCCCAAAGGCGGTCACACTACTGGTGAAGCACGAGCCGAGACCAGAATGCCTGGTGTTTGTTCTGGTGTTGGGTACCGACCTTTACATTATCACGGGCGCAATGGATGAAGAAGGCCGCTGCTGCCGCTGCCCCTTCCACCACTGAAGTGCTACTCACCACTCTGTTACAGCGCCTGGAAGAGCATGAGCAGAGGCAAGATTACCTGATGCAAGGTTTTCACAATTTGACCCGTCGACTGGATGCTTCCATTCTGCCTCCAGCTCCAGTAGTCACCCCACCTGTGGCCGCTCCTGTGGGTTCTCCTGCTTTGTTGGGTAATGTATCAAAAACCCATGAACCCAAGATTGTGTTCCCCACAAATTCAATGGGGACAGATCTAAATTTTTTGTGTTCCAAGAGGCATGCAAATTATACCTCAGCTTTTTTTCCCACTCTTTCACTACTGGCGAAGAAAAAGTGAGGTTCGTAATGACCCTATTACAGGGTGATCCCCAAATTTGGACTCTCACATTGCCCCTCTCAGATCCTGCCCATTTTTCCCTTGATTAATTCTTTAAAACCATAGCTGTACTTTATGATGACCCGGATCGTGCATCTTCTGCCGACTCCGCGATTCGTAAATTGCGCCAGGGGAAACGGGATACGGAGGTGTATTACACCGAGTTCCGCCGGTGGGCAGTCGAAACTGGGTGGCACAACATGGCGCTTCGCAGCCAGTTCCGTATTGGGCTGTCTGATTCTGTCAAAGATAGCTTGGTAAATTACCCTTTATCTTCCAACCTGGATGATCTCATGTCACTTGCCATCCAGGTAGATAGGAGGCAGAGGGAAAGAAGGGGTGAAAGGGGTTCTTCTTTGCATTCTGGGTTTACCAATGTTAAGTATAACTTTTCTAATGTGGTGTCCAATGTTAAGTCCCCTAACCCTTCCATGCTTCAACCTCAGGAGGAACCCATGCAATTGGGCATATCCCATCTAACCCCTGAGGAAAAAGCCTGCAGGCGTTCCCTTGGTCTTTGCATTTACTATGGGGAAAAGGGTAATTTTCTGAATCTATGTCCTAAGAGTCCGGGAAACTTCCAAGCCTAAATGGAGAAGGGGAGCTCCATTTGGGTGCAGAAGTTTCCTCTCCCCAGTCTACCTCTAGGATTTTGATACCTGTTAAACTTACCTGGCCTACGGGCTCTGTCAAGGTGTCCGCTTTTGTGTATTCAGGGGCGGAGGGGAATTTTCTGGATGCTACCTTTGCGGCAAAATTTGATATTCCTTTAACCCCTCTAATTCCTCCTATGAGGATTTTGGCAGTTGATAAAAAACCCTTAGGGTCAGGCCTGGTACCTAAAAAATCTATGTTCCTTTCCATGTGCACTGATAATCTTCACAGTGAGAGGTTAGCCCTTTATATTATTGAGGGTGCGTCGTCTCCTCTTATTTTGGGGTTACCTTGGCTTCAGACCCATAATCCTCATATTGACTGGGTATTGGGGAAGATTCTTCAATGGGGTCTTAAGAGTGCTGGTTCATGTATTCCTCAGGTGGTGGCAACTACTTCTTTAGAAGGTTTACCTGCAGCATATGCTGAATATGCTGATGTATTTTCTAAGAAAAATGCAGAAACCCTATCCCCACACAGGCAGTATGATTGCCCTATAGATCTAATTCCTGGATCTACTCCCCCTCGGAGTAGAACTTACCCTCTTTCCTGGCCGGAGGCCCAGGCAATGAAAGCGTACATAAAGGACAACCTTGAAAGGGGACGGGCTTCTTTTTTGTTGGGAAAAAGGATGGTGGTCTGCGCCCCTGTATAGATTATAGGGGTCTCAATAAGATCACCATAAAAAAACGCTATCCCCTCCCTTTAATTTCTGAATTGTTTGACCAGGTTAAGGGTGCTAAGATCTATTCCAAGCTTGATCTTAGGGGCGCTTATAACCTCATAAGTATTAGGGAAGGGGATGAGTGGAAAACTGCATTTAACACCAGGGACGGCCACTACGAATATCTTGTAATGCCCTTTGGTCTCTGTAACGCACCCGCAGTGTTCCCAGAATTTGTCAACGACATCTTTCGGGACCTGCTGGGGATATTCGTAGTGGTCTATCTTGATGATATTTTAATTTTCTCCTCTAACTTGGGTGAACATAGAAATGATGTTCATCAAGTCTTGTGCAGACTCAGGGAGAATGATCTTTATGCAAAACTGGAGAAATGTATCTTTGAGGTTATTTCCATTCAGTTTTCTGGGGTTTAATATTTCCAGTAAGGGTCTTTAGATGGATACAGGCAAGGTGAGAGCTGTACTGGATTGGACCCAACCCCAATCATTGCGTGCTACCCAAAGGTTCCTAGGGTTTGCAAATTACTATCGTCAGTTTATTAAAAATGTTTCCCTAATTGTGACCCCCCATTACTGATTTGACTAAGAAGGGTGCTGACCCCAGCATTTGGCCTCCTGAAGCTGTACAAGCTTTTGACTTCCTCAAAAAGAAATTCAGTTCTGCCCCATTCTTCGACACCCCGACACTGCACTTCCTTTTATAGTAGAGGTAGATGCTTCTGAAGTTGGGGCAGTCCTTTCTCAAAGGCATCCGACAACCAACAAAGTGCATCCACTTAATTGTGGATTTGCCCCCTTCCCAAGGGAAGACTGTGATTTGGGTGGTGGTGGATAGGTTCAGTAAGATGGGCCATTTTATTCCCCTTCCACACCTCCCTTCTGCTAAAACCTTGGCTGATCTATTCATTACTCACATTTTTAAGTTACATGGTTTTCCTGAAAATATTGTTTCTGACAGGGGGGTTTAGTTTGTCTCAAAGTTTTGGCGTGCTTTCTGTTCTTTAGTAGGGATTGAGTTATCTTTTTCCACTGCGTATCACCCCCAAACCAACGGTCAAACTGAAAGGGTGAACCAATCTCTTGAGCAGTATCTCAGGTGTTATGTGTCTGATAATCAGTCCTCCTGGTCTGAACTGTTACCCTGGACAGAATTTGCATACAATAATGCTACCCATTCTTCCTCTGGGGAGTCTCCTTTTCTGATTGTTAATGGGTTACATCCTAAAACCTTTTCTTTTTCCACTTCTGGTTCTCCTGTACCAACTGCTAACTCTTCTGTTGAACGATTTGCTAAAGTTTGGTCTCAGGTACATGACACTCTTGCTGCAGCTACATCTGCTCAAAAGAAAGCTGCTGATAAATCCCATAGGGAGGCACCACAGTATAAGGTAGGAGACTCAGTGTGGTTATGCACCAAACATATTAAGTTGAAGATTCCCTCTCCCAAACTGGGACCAAGGTTCATAGGTCCATCCTCTGTTTGTCTTCAGTTACCTGCTAATTTTAAAATTTCGAATTCTTTTCATGTCTCCCTTTTGAAACCTGCCACTCATGTTCGTCATTTGTCTGTTCCTCCCCCAGTATTGGTTGAAGGTCAGCCTGAATTTGAGATCCAAGAGTTCCTCGATTTCCACCTCGTACGAGGTAGACAAATATCTTACAAAGTGGAAGGGCTTTGGTCCTGAGGAGAACTCTTGGGTGTCAGTAGAAGACATCAAAGCTGACCGCCTCAGGAAGCAATTCCACACCAATTTTCCTGGTAAGCCTGGGGGTCCAGTGGCCCCCCCTAGAGGGGGGCGGTAATGTAATGGCGACTTACCCTGGTGGTTTAGTGGGCCAGCGGGGACGCCCGCCACGCCGGTCTTCTCCTGCTGATGCACCGGTCAACTAAGGGCGCACGCGTCTCAGCTCTTTTATAGGCACAGGCGCGCTGATGTCTGACGTCAGACCTCTCTGCCTATCCAGAACCCTCATCTTGCACCTCTCGCTTAAGTCCAGGTGGCATCCAAATAAGCCGAGGGCTCCTCCCGAGGCCCAAAGGCTGTCACACTACTGGTGAAGCACGAGCCGAGACCAGGGTGCCTGGTGTTTGTTCTGGTGTTGGGTGCCGACCGTTACACAAAGCTTAACTCGCCAAGTTTGATATCATCCCTTCCATGCCAGAGAGAACCCTGCTGAACAAATAGAATGAACAATACTGTAAAATAATACAGTAAAGTAAAATACAACACATTTTTATAACAAAATTAAGAATAAAGTTTGGGTGGGAGGAAAAAGGTTGATCTCCAGGAATTTGATTTAAAATTTCTCTAAATTTATTTGGAACCCCCCTCCCTGGCTGCAGTCCACCCAGCCCCTCCCTGGCTCCTTTGGGAATGCAGCCCACCAGGCTGTGGGGCGGGGGTTGGGCAGGCGCAGGGCAGGGTGGTTGGCAATTGCAGTGTGCCAGGCCCCTCTCAAGATTTTTTTGCAGAGGGCCCTGTGCACTCTAGTTACTGGTACACACGACATGCTAGCTACACTCCCATGTTTTCTGCTGAGAAAATGGGAATGTACCAGGGTTGTACAAGAGTATCTTCACAATAGATAACTGATGGAAGCTCTGAGCATTAATCTGAGAGAAAAAATTTACACTATTAAAGTCTTCTAATTCTGATACAGATGGTAAAATAAAAAAAAAAACACTATTCACTATTGACAACTTTTAGTAGCAGCCTGGTAGAGTAAAGTATAACTTTTGTTTTGTGGTGGGTGACAATGAAATATAACATCATGAACAACTAATGGAAAGTAGAGTAATTTTTCTAGGAGAGACTTGTAGCCCAGTTAGGAAATGGGACCCTATTATTGAATACAAATTTGAATTTGTTACCCTTTTGAGTGAGTCTTCTCAACCTCACAGAGTCATTTGATCTAATGTACAATAATTTATAATGCAAATTGATCCTCGTACATGTAAGGATGGGTGCCTTGTGTAGGATTTCTTGCACTACAAAACTCATTACATCATTTCCTGCCTATGTGGAATCTAAAGCTGTGTCAGACAAGCCGACAGGGTTCCCTAGACAACCCGGCAGGCTCCCTCACTCCCCTCACCTTGTGGTGACACAGGAGTGAGTAGCAGAGGGGAGAGCAGAGCAGCAGAGGACAGGAGAGACCAGACACAGAATAGGGGTAGGTAATAGACCCTTTAAGAGGTAGCTGCCCAGTGCCACCCTATTGTTACACCCTAGGATGATGCCTCTTCTGTCTCCCCCTAGTTCCAGCCTTGATCTAAAAAGACCGAAAGTGGATATATGAGAAGGAGTCAATGCTTTACACAGGTATTTATTCTGGATAACTGCAGTTATGCTGCACTGAACTCTAAAGAGTCAACAATAGTGCAATTAACGCAAAACAACTGTAATTATACCCTTCAGAAATAAAATTTTAATCCAATTTACCCTGATTGATGAACAGAAAACAAACAAACAAGGCACAGTAACTGTTATCCAATAGAATATATATATATATATATATATATATATATATATATATATATATATATATATATATATATATATATATATTAGAAGTATTATACATTCTTTAAAACCCAAAGATGGAGGCAGAGATTTCTTTTGGGACTGGTTTCAATTATTATGTTCTACAAGATTTGTTGTAGGTTAAGTAATTCCCAAAATATATGTATTCAGTATTGCTAATTGGCAATTAGTGCTTTTCAATATTTTTTTTCAAAGAAAGACAGAGGTGGTGATTGAGGTATTGGAAAATATATAGCTATGCATGGCTGTACAAAGTTTGTTCTTCAGCAGATATCTTTGTTTTATACAAATAAACTTAACCAGCGGCAATACTGATATTTTAGAGAGATCTTAAAAAAAACCTGTATAGTATTGTAACAGGCAGGCAGATAAAAAAAAATGGCATTGCATATGTGATCAACAACTGATTGTTGTTTCTGCAATGAATAGGTATGTGCTATATTTAAAGTAATAAACTGTAACAAACATAAACACTTTGGTAGATAGCTGTTGTACAGCTATAAAACACCCCTGCAGCTATTCCACTTGCCTATTAGTAAATTTATTCTGGAATTCACAGGATGAGTTATTGTGCATGAATATTATATTTTATGTGTAGCGTTCCAGATTTTCTTTTTCGCAAAGCTCAATTTGGAGGGTTATGGAGTTATCGGACACATGCAAGCGCTGTTCCCAATACCACAGACCATTAAATTCACCTGCATTTTGGTTAATGCATGATAAATTTAAGATGTTAGGAGGCAGTTAGATGTTCCCAGAGTTCAATATTTATTAGTTATTGCCTCTATTGTGCTGTATGTTTCATAATTACACTATTTCTTACCATGTGCAGCTCATAATAGTTTAAATACATATCAGAGTTCCATCATTTATGGACTGAAAGTTTCTAATATGCTGTAGGAGAAAACATTCTGTAATATTTTCAAATCTGGTACAGAATAATCCCCCACAGTGCCTTCTCACTCGGCTAGCAATAAGTTAATGTATGAACAAATAAACACTATTTACATGCTTAGACACTATTTGCCCATTGCTCCTATGGATTCTCCCTACAAATTTTCCTTGGTTTTCAGATTGCCAGGACTAGCTTTGGCTTCCAGTGCCCTAGTCATCTATAATAGCAGCCAAGTATCCCACTTCACATACAAGTTTTATAAGAAAATATTGTGCCTCAACTTGCATGTGATATACCAAAATAGAAGCTAACTTGTGTCTATATTGTTAGATCTTGTCAAAATTGCAGCACACACTATTTAGTGGATGTTTGGAATGATGCTAGAATCCTGGTGAAAAACACTGCATTGTGGGTTAAAAGAAATGGTGATTTGTTCCTATTTTAGCACATCGTACTTGCACTTGCAAATGAGCCCTTATAACGATGTAATCTTAACTTTGGAAGTGCAAAAGCATGAGTCACAAAGAAAAGGTTGTCAGGGGATGCATTATGCTCCAAAGCCTTGTACCTGGTGCTTCTGTACCTGAGACTAAACTCTGCACCTGATGCAATATTAAAGGTACAAAGGGAGCAATTTGTAGATACTCAGGTAGAGTACACCAATTGGCACACTTTTTTTAACCATTAGTAAGCACGTGGTGATGGTAACTTACTTTTAATTTGTTGGTAGTTATTCCTTTTTCTGGATTCAAGTGTTTATACACTAATATCAGACACAGCTTTATTATTATTAGAGTGAAATTTATGTTTGAAACTTTGACCTCAGGATAAATTGGTTAAATGTTAAGGTCTCAGATTAACCACTCATTAAATTATTACAATAAATCAGTACATAACCACTTATTAAATTATTACAATGAATCAGTACCTTTGAAATTATAGGTCTCTGGGGCACTCTGGTCAACAGCACTAAAGTGTTTTGGCCTTTAGCATTTTCTAAGGCAAAATAGCAGTGACCAACTAGGACTGCAGCAAATCACTTGCTATTATTGTCATATGAAGGTTGTTGCTTATGTTATTATTAATTTTAAAGTGCAAATACAGATATCTGTCAGTAGATAATTCCTCCTGTATGCCATAAACTATACATTTCCTATTAAAGCTGACCATCCATGCCCAGTTGAGTTTCACTGAGCTTTTTGGCCACATGGACATGTATGTCAATTTGGTTCAAAGTTGATCTTTCAACAAATTAAAAATTGCATTTACTGAGACCCTTGACATCTCTACCCCATGTGTTCCAAACTTTGCAAGAATTTGCGCTTTCGGGGCTGGTAATTAATCCTGCATAAACAGAAGCACTTAGTATTAATTTGCCCCCTGAAATGATTAAGCTCCTGTCTATTAATTTTGATATCCATTGGAGTAAATCATAAATCTCTATCTTGGGAATTAGGATTATGGTTAACCCATCTGCACTCAGCGGAGGCAATGGTGTGGACGCCTCCATCCTTATGTCCTCCAATATCTGGCCCCTGTCTACTCCACACTTTACGGCTATGGGATCAAAACACCAAACTATAAAAACTAATGTCGCCTCATACTCCTGTAGCCCTATTACCCATAATCCTTCATTCCTTCCGGGGGTACTAGCCCGATCATTTGGGTGGTGGTCTTCCAATAAATTATCGAGAGTATGTAATCTCCTCACAGTCA
Source organism: Xenopus laevis (assembly GCF_017654675.1). Lineage (NCBI taxonomy): Eukaryota > Metazoa > Chordata > Amphibia > Anura > Pipidae > Xenopus > Xenopus laevis. Next base: position 48,880,703 of record NC_054382.1, on the reverse strand, counting down.
GAGGCCCCATCACAATTTCATTCTTAACAGAGAATTTCTTCCTCCCAAACGAGGAACTACTTTGGGCGGCACAACTCCTCCATAGGATTAGGCAGGTTTAGTTGCTTTATATTCCTGATACCCCCACCCAGACTTATTTCGAGAGATGGTGCACCAACAATTCTATTACCCCTAAAGCTATCTCACTGCTCTACTGAAATATGGTTTCCCCAATGATAACTGTTTCCGAGGCTGTTCCACTTCGGGCACTATGGCGCATATCTGGAGGACTTGCCCCAGGGTAGATCAGTTCTGGGTTTGAGTATTTAACCTGATATCCTCCATACTGCAACTTCACCTAGTTAAACTCCGAGGCATTGTTGGGCTTACCACCCAAGAACATACCCAAACTGAAACTTAAACTGTTGAACCACATTTTTCTCAGCAATCTATTACTAAGTCGTGGAAATTCCCTAGCATTAACTACGCTATGTTTAAAAATAAGCTGGATTGGATTTTTATTAACGAAAGGCTGACGGGTATTGCCTCGGACAATCTTCAAAGGGTGATGAAGATATGGCAACCCTGGATTTCGTATAGGTACAATGGCTCTCTTCCTGTACACCTATAGTCAGGATACACTCCGAGTTTGTCTAGGTCCTATACGATTTAGATACCCCCTGCGTAGTCGAGTATCCTATGTTACATAATATAAACTTAAAGGTCCCCCTGTTCTCTCCTTTTTTGTTTTATTGATTCTTTCCTCTCAGGTTATATGCATTGTTTAGCGTTTTCTTTCTCATATGTGACATGGTAAAGAATGTATGTTTTTTTTACTCTACGTGGGCTTAACGTACCACAAGTAATTTGCAACTTAATAGCAGCAGTCTATCTCCGGGTTAACTTCACATTACTGTACCAGGATTCACCCTGTAAGGAACTGTTATTTGGGCAGATAGAGATGCCCTTTTAGGCTTCAACTCTGTTAATCATACAATGGTTTACTATAAGTGTATCTACCCCTTAACTACATTGTAATACTGCTACATGCGTGTTAATACAACCAAATATTTTGCTAATTGTAATGCTTTATTTGTGAAACTTTTATGAATAAAAATGTTTTTTTTTAAAAAATGCATTTACTGATGCACTTTGTCACAGTTAGCCTTCACTTCCTGCCTCATCAACATATACCAACAGTACCTGGCTATAGGACTCATAACATATCCATCTATTCAGTCTGCAGGCCAATCAATCATATCCCTTTAACATAAGCCAAGATATGGCCACTTAAAAATTAACCATGAGCAATGAGTCACAGTCTGTGCAATTCCTTTAGGAATATCATAGAGGTCAACATTTACTTTAGATCATGGATTTAATTAGGTATTAGTGTTTTTATCTTTTCAGGGTGGCAGGGGAATACCTAGTTGTTGTATAGGAGCATACAGTAGAAATAATATTTAATACTATACCTTTGACCTTTGCCATGACAGAGAGATAAGAAAGGTCAAACTCACAATCTGAGTAATGATTTCAACAAAACAATATAAAGTGGAAAACATTTGCAAACCCCACCAAAGGCTGATCAGTTATAATACCGGCACTATGTTTTCTAAAATAATCCATCTAAACTGTGAGCTAGACAAGCTGATTGACAAATAGGAGTAACACATTATAAATATACTTGGAATGCAATTGTACTACTTTGTTTCTAGAAAACATTACCTAAGGCTACCAATATCATGTCTCTCAGTACTTTAACCTAGGGGATCTAGGGGTCTTTGTAGATAACACGTTGTCTAATTCTGGGCAGTGTCATTCTGTGGCTACTAAAGCAAATAAAGTTCTGTCTTGCATAAAAAAGGGCATTAACTCAAGGGATGAAAACATAATTATGCCTCTTTATAGGTCCCTGGTAAGGCCTCATCTGGAGTATGCAGTTCAGTTTTGGACTCCAGTCCTTAAGAGGGATATAAATGAGCTGGAGAGAGTGCAGAGACGTGCAACTAAATTGGTTAGAGGGACGGAAGACTTAAATTATGAGGGTAGACTGTCAAGGTTGGGGTTGTTTTCTCTGGAAAAAAGGCGCTTGCGAGGGGACATGATTACACTTTACAAGTACATTAGAGGACATTATAGACAAATGGCAGGGGACCTTTTTACCCATAAAGTGGATCACCGTACCAGAGGCCACCCCTTTAGACTAGAAGAAAAGAACTTTCATTTGAAGCAACGTAGAGGGTTCTTCACAGTCAGGACAGTGAGGTTGTGGAATGCACTGCCGGGTGATGTTGTGATGGCTGATTCAGTTAATGCCTTTAAGAATGGCTTGGATGATTTTTTGGACAGACATAATATTAAAGGCTATTGTGATACTAAACTCTATAGTTAATATAGGTATGGGTATATAGAATTTTAATTAAAAGTAGGGAGGGGTGTGTGTATGGATGCTGGGTTTTCATTTGGAGGGGTTGAACTTGATGGACTTTGTCTTTTTTCAACCCAATTTAACTATGTAACTATGTAACTATGTAACCTTGTTAGGGTTGAAGTGAAGCGGATAAGTAGTGTGAGGGTTAATGACCCAGCCAGCGAGGCAGGAGTTAATGGCAGGTGGGTTCAGCAGCCTATCCGCAGGGAGCAGAGGTGTTTTAAGGCTCTGAAGTGCACACGCGGCTGCCAGTTCAATGAAAGCCGAGCGTGTGTGTAGTTAGCGTAAACGCTTCTTGTTCCGAAAGTAAGGAACTCCTTGCCGATTTGAGTCTGCCTCCGTGCAGTGAATTGGGTAGTGTTAAATAACTTGTGTCGGGCTCAGAAATCAGCCGCCACGTGAACATTATTAGTGTGTACTTCCGAAGCACCGCTCTGCCGTTAGCCTCTGCATGGGTTCCGTGAAGTAGTATTGGGCCCTCAGGAATTCAAGCCGCCCAGAGAGAGTATAGCATTATAGCCGAGTTCAACAGGTTGCGGTTATGTTGCCAGTGAGTTGCTAATTCTTGAACTCCGCAAGTGTAGCAATTAGTATCCAGTGTTTCCTCGAGTTAGTGATAGCTACATTGTAGCCGGTCTCAGCCATTGGAGTCCATAGCGGAATTAAATCATAACATATTGAACTGGCCCATGATGGATTCCGCTGAGACCAATCAAGCTATTGCAGAACTATCCCAACAATTCTCTTCCATGGTGCAAATGGTGACCAGTTTGCAGTCGCAAATACAACAAATAGCACAGGGAAGTGGGACCGCTGCTGTTCCTGCCGCGAGTGCAGTTAGAGAACAGAAAATGCCCCTGCCTGATAAATTCAGTGGAGACAGACTGGCGTTCAGGGGTTTCATTAATCAATGTCGGTTGATTTTTCAGTTACAACCTCAGCAATATGTTCATGATTCTCGTAAGGTGGGGTTAATCCTAACATTATTATCAGGAGAAGCATTAAATTGGGCTTCACCTTTAATTGAGCAGCAGAGCCCATTGCTGTCAGATTTCCACGGGTTCCTGGCAGCTATGTCAATTATTTTTGATGATCCCAATAAGGTGGCTACAGCAGAAACTAATTTGCTTACCTTATCTCAGGGGCAAAAATCAGTGGCGGAGTATGCTGCTAGTTTCAGGAGATGGGTGGCAGACACTTCCTGGAATGAGGCTGCCCAAAAATTTCATTTTAGGAGAGGGTTAACTGACAAGATCAAAGACGAATTGGCACGGGTGGATGCGCCAGAGGATCTTGGCTCCTTTATCCAATTGTGTATCAAGATTGATAGGCGTCTCACCGAAAGATGTCGGGAGAAGAGTGGGAGCCCCAATTACTGGGGTGGTTAGGGGTGAGACTGCACCGGGTGCAACCTCAGGAGAGGAACCCATGCAAGTAGGGTTCATCCAGGGACCCATTTCTGTCGAAGAAAGGAGTCGGCACCGCACTCAGCATCTGTGCCTGTATTGCGGAGGGAAGGGACATTTCTCAGTGGACTGCCCCAAAAAGTTCCGTGGTTCTTCTTACACCAAGAAGGAGACGGCTAAAGGTAGTGTAGAGAAACCCCAGATTTATAACCTGTCTCCCTATGTAATGCATAACGCTAAATATTTCACCTTATCTGTTACCTTGCAGATGGGAAGCAGTCAGATTGAAGCAAGAGCCCTCATCGATTCAGGGGCCGGAGGCAATTTCATTTCTTCCACTTTGATAACCAAGGCTGAGTTCAAGCAGATTTGTAAACCATCACCCCTGATTGTGGAAGTGGTGGATGGATCCTTTTTGAGTTCAGGGCCCATTACTCATGAGTTACGAGACGTTTTGGTGTTGATTAATAAAGAGTGTGTTGGAAAAATTTCATTTGATGTTTTGCCTTCAACTCCTTTTGATTTGATTTTAGGATTTCCATGGTTGCTTCAATGTAATCCCTGCATTAATTGGGTGACAAGGGAAGTTACTTTTCGGACAATTACCTCATTTGGGGCCCAGGTAACAAATAGTTGGGAAAATAAGGGGGAAGAACGAGTACACCTTCATTACACATTGCCTGCTCCCTATTCGGAGTTTGTAGATGTTTTTGATAAGAAGGAAGCAGACAAACTTCCCCCACATCGGGCATATGATTGCCCCATCGATTTACTCCCTGATGCCAAGATTCCCTATGGGAGAGTTTATAATCTTTCTGAACCAAAGCTGCAGGAATTAAAAAAATACTTAGACGAAAACCTTGAGAAAGGATTTATTCGTCCTCCTCATCACCGGCTGGGGCTCCCATCTTCTTTGTTAAAAAGAAGGATGGCACACTGCGGCCCTGTATAGATTACCGGGAGTTGAATAAAATTACATGCAAGAATCGGTATCCGTTACCACTCTTGTCTCAACTTCTGGATCAACTGAAAACTGCTCGGATTTTTACAAAGTTAGATCTTCGCGGGGCATATAATTTAATTCGTATTCGAAGGGGAGACGAGTGGAAAACTGCATTTCGTACACGATATGGGCAGTTCGAGTACTCTGTTATGCTTTTTGGCCTAAGTAATGCGCCCGCCACGTTTCAGTTTTTTATTAATGATATTTTTCACGATTTGTTAGATCAATTCATAATCATATACTTAGATGATATATTGATCTTTTCGGACGAAATTGAAGAACATCGTCAACATGTTCGGGAAGTACTAAGCAGGCTTCGTAGACATAATTTATACGCCAAGTTCGAAAAATGTGAATTTGAAGTTCCTGTCATTCAATTTTTGGGGTTTGAGATTTCATCCAAGGGACTGAAAATGGATCCCAGTAAGATCCAAGCCATCTTGCAATGGGACATTCCCACTAATGTCAAAGAAATCCAACGATTTATAGGATTTGCTAATTTCTATAGACGTTTTATTAAGGGTTTTTCTGCAGTTAGCGCTCCTATCACTCATCTCACTCATAAAGGGGTGCCATTTCATTGGTCAACTCAAGAACAGGTGGCGTTTGATAAATTGAAATCCTTATTCACCTCAGCGCCCGTTTTGAAACATCCGGATTTGGAGAAACCATTTATAGTTGAGGTGGATTCTTCAGATTATGCGGTTGGCGCAATACTGTCTCAGCGCCATGGTCCAAAATCTCTTCTCCATCCTTGTGCATTTTTATCTAAAAGATTAACAGAAGCAGAAAGGAATTACGACATAGGGAATAAGGAATTATTGGCAATTAAGATCGCCTTCGAAGAATGGAGACATTTCTTGGAAGGAGCTAAAAACCCCATCACTGTATTCACAGACCATAAAAATTTGGAATTCCTGAAGTCCGCTAAGCGCATTAATCCACGGCAAGCCAGATGGTCTTTATTTTTCTCACGATTTGATTTTGTGATTTCTTATCGGCCTGCTAGTCGAAATGGGAAAACCGATGCGCTTTCCAGGCCTCCTATATCCACTGTCGTACGTCGGAAAACCGATATTCCAATTGTGGATAAAAAACATTTTCTTTTCACCGTTCCTCACTTAAACTTTTGGGAGGGAATGAAGAAAGCTTATACTACGGACCTTGAGGCTGCAAGTTTACTGACATCTGGGGAATTGCAGGCACTGGATAATTTTCTTTTCCATGGTAAGCAGATCTTTGTTCCTACATCCTACCGCAAGCAAGTTCTACTGTTACATCACAGTTCCAAGGTTGCAGGTCATCTAGGTGTTTATAAAACATTAGACCTTGTACGCAGAAGTTTCTGGTGGCCTACGATTCGGCACGACGTAATGGACTTTGTGCTTTCCTGCCAAGTTTGCGCTAGATGTAAGAGTTCAAGGAAAGCACCTATGGGATTACTGATGCCATTACCAGTTCCACAAAAACCATGGAGTTCATTGTCACTGGATTTTATTGTGGACCTTCCTACATCTCAAGGATCTAATACCATACTGGTGGTGGTAGACCGGTTTACAAAGATGTCTCACTTCATTCCTGCTCGTGGCCTTCCATCAGCTGCGGTGACAGCAGATTTGATGGTGCGGGAGGTGTTCAGATTACATGGTACTCCTGATTCGATTGTATCCGATCGCAGTACACAATTCACCTCTAGATTCTGGCGCGAATTCTGCAGATTATTGGGCATCCAAGTTTCGTTTTCCACAGCATTTCATCCGCAGACTAACGGACAGACTGAACGCACGAATCAGACCTTGGAGCAATATTTGCGTTGCTTTGTAGCATTTTTGCAAGATGATTGGGTTCAGTTCCTTCCAACAGCGGAGTTCGCGTATAATAATTCCATTCACGCTACTACCGGAATGACTCCATTCTTTGCCAACACGGGCATCCATCCTTCAATGTTTCCTGGATTACCCAAATCATCTTCTGTCCCTGCAGTACAGGATCGGATATCTGCATTACAGGATCTACATGCCACTCTCATCTCGTCTCTCAAAGAGGCTAATGCTCAATCGAAGAGGCAGGCTGATAAACGCAGGAGTCAGGAGGTGTGTTTTCAAGTAGGGGACAAGGTGTGGTTATCCACAAGGAATTTGAAACTACAGGTCCCATCTCCTAAATTAGGTCCAAAGTTTATTGGGCCATTCAACATCAAGAAAAAGGTTAATGTGGTAGCCTATGGGCTCGATTTACCTGAATCAATGAAGGTTCACCCTGTGTTTCATGTCAGTCTCTTGAAACCGTACCTTGAGGGACAATTTTCCCACCCCAGTGTGGTGCCCCCTTCTCCAGTGTTGGTCAATGGGGAGACAGAGTTTGTCATCTCGGACATCCTCGATTCACGGATTTTTCGGGGCCACCTTCAATATTTGGTTGATTGGGAAGGATTTGGCCCTGAGGAAAGATCTTGGGAACCAGTGGGAAACATTCATGCTAAGAGGCTGATTCGGGACTTTCATCGGAGGTACCCCCGTAAACCAGGACCTATGACGGCCAGAGGCCGCCCTCAAGGGGGGGGGTAATGTTAGAGTTGAAGTGAAGCGGATAAGTAGTGTGAGAGTTAATGGCAGGTGGGTTCAGCAGCCTATCCGCAGGGAGCAGAGGTGTTTTAAGGCTCTGAAGTGCACACGCGGCTGCCAGTTCAATGAAAGCCGAGCGTGTGTGTAGTTAGCGTAAACGCTTCTTGTTCCGAAAGTAAGGAACTCCTTGCCGATTTGAGTCTGCCTCCGTGCAGTGAATTGGGGCTTTGGGTAGTGTTAAATAACTTGTGTCGGGCTCAGAAATCAGCCGCCACGTGAACATTATTAGCGTGTACTTCCGAAGCACCGCTCTGCCGTTAGCCTCTGCATGGGTTCCGTGAAGTAGTATTGGGCCCTCAGGAATTCAAGCCGCCCAGAGAGAGTATAGCATTATAGCCGAGTTCAACAGGTTGCGGTTATGTTGCCAGTGAGTTGCTAATTCTTGAACTCCGCAAGTGTAGCAATTAGTATCCAGTGTTTCCTCGAGTTAGTGATAGCTACATTGTAGCCGGTCTCAGCCATTGGAGTCCATAGCGGAATTAAATCATAACAAACCTTAAGACCTAAGTACCTTATAATCCACACAACTCAGACTGCTGAGAAAGCTAAACTTCACATTCATTTACCATGAGAGCATATTGCTATATGGCAAGCTATGTTATGCTTAATTAACCTTTAAGTACTGTACTTAGCATTTCATTCTGTTTTAAAAAAAAAAAAGACCTATTTTCCATATTACATCATGATAGGATAGTTCTGACAAAAATGGATCAATTACACTAAGGTGTATTTAGTCTTCGGTACTGCACTGTTTTTGTTTTTGCATTAAAAGCTATATTTTTTCCATTCTCTCACATGAGAAATCCAATACAGGATTCCAGACCAACAAACAGGTCTTGTTTAATATAATAAAATGTCATTCAAGTTTTTTTTCTTATGGAAAAAAAGATTTATTTTCCAATAAAAAGTTGGTTCTCAACCATCTGCAACTTTTTCTGGGGAGCTATTATTTCCTATGTTTTAGCAAATAAATTAGCTTCAGAACTTTCCATAGTCAAATTTGGATTAAAAATGCTTTTGCAATGTTTTTGCCTAGCAAAACAAAGCATATTCCACAAGAGCATAGCCATTGGGGATACAGTTTCAGTTAAGGGTATAAATTACAAGTTTGGTTATAGGTCTAGCAAATTGGTACTTGTTCACTAGTGTTTTAATTATCATTATTACAGATTTTGGCTCAAATTTACCAGGGGGTGAAATTCTGCTGGTTTCTATTCATTTGTCTGGAATTTGTTAAGGCGAACCCTCAGTTTCACCCATTGATTAATCCTATAGAAATAGTTTGGTGGGATTTTACTCTGGTGGACTCTGGTGTGAGCTCTATTTTCTCACTTTGATATGCCCCATTTTACCGTTTCCCACATATACAAGATCTTTTCATCATTTTGCAAGCCGTTTGATCTCAGTCTTCTACTCTTTGTGAAGCCTTGAAACCCAGCAGTTCATGTTATCACTAGTTTAATACATGCTTGATAAGCCCCATGCATGTACTTACAGACCAATTCTTATGATCCGTTAGTTTGATATGTTCATGTCTACTCTTGATCTCTAGCCCCACAAATGAAAAGCATGCATTCTCTAATATCTAAGGGGGTTATTTATTAAAACTCAATTTTTTCTAGTCAATTTTTTTTACTGAAAAATTTAAAAATTTTAATTGAAAAAAGCAATTTTTCAGATTTATTATGCTAAAATCTGAGAAAACCTGTTGAATTCATATAAAAGTAAATGGCAGCTGTTCCTTTAACCATTTGAAGATATTTCTAACCTTCAAGAATTTTAGGAGTTGGGTGTTTGATGCTGGTTTTCACTCTAAAACTCAAATAACACCAGTTTGTCACTCAACATTTCAAAAAAGTTGCATGATACGAATTGTAGTACAATTTTTTCCGACCGGACTTTTTAAACCTAATTTCTTTATAAATAAGCTAAATGTGTGGATGGGAGTTAGGCAAGTTTGTTTTTATTGAAAAGTGAAAAAAGTCAAATTTTAATAAATAATAAGTAATACATGATCTTTCCAAAGCAATGAAGCAATTTAATGAATACATTTCAATAGTCTACTTAAAGAAGATCTGAAGCTTAACTATACCTGTAAGGCAGACATCAGATGTACGAACTTTCTTTTTTTCTGTGTGAAATACAAAGCACGTGTTTGTCTGGAACCTTATACACCTGTCTCCTATCTGTGTCAAAGATGCTGTCACTACTACAGATATGATATCTGTGATCCAGAAGCCCAATATTCAGAAGGCTCTGAATCCTAGAATATTTAATCAGATATTTAAACTTTCTAAAATTATGTCTCCCACAGACTCCATTATAATTAAATAATCCAAATTTTTAAAAAATGATTTCCTTTTTCTCTGTAGTCATAAAACAGTACCTTGCACTCAATCTTGGCTAAGATATAATTAATCCTAATTGGAGGAAATACATTTTTAGCAGACTTAAGGTATGGAGATCCAATTTACAGAAAGACCCCTTTTCTAGGAAACCCCATGTTCCATATATATATATATATATATATATATATATATATATATATATATATATATATATATATATATATTCACAAAAAGGTGAGATAAAATATGTTATCTTAAGAAAAAACGGTCGGTTAATTTAGCAAGATATTGCTTTTTATCAATATAAATGGTCAACACATTGCTTCTCTTAATACTGTTTATAAGGCTTTGCCCTACTTTTGAATAATAAATGGCATCCATTGTCTAGCTGATTAATGCACTGTGTAAGCAAACTAGGAAACTGCTTATTCATTCCCTTAGGGTAAGGGCACACAGGGCGATTCAGGGAGATTTAGTCGCCTGGCGACATAATATATGCCAACAAAGTAAACAAAATTAAGCACAGAAGGTTTGTCTACATAATAGAATAATGCAGACTAAATATACTTTTAAACAGAGTATGGAAAGTTTTTCAGAAATGGTGTTCAGAAAACGCCTTCCCTCACTATGTGACCTCGGAAAACTAATCGCCGCGTGTGATTAGCGCCACTAAGATTGGTCGCCACAAAGTTGAGGCGATTAGTCGCCAGGCGACTAAATATCCCCGAATCACCCAGTGTGCCCTTACCCTTAGTCTACTAGATTTATTGGATTATTTTATTTATTGCTTTAGTGGTGATGTTACAGGTCCCTTAACTTTCACAGTTTTTTAAATCTTGTTTAAAAGTATATTTGGTCTGCATTATTCTATTATGTAGACACACCTTCTGTACTTAATTTTGTTTACTTTGTTGGCATATGTTATGCCTCAGTGAAAATGTCATATCAGAAATGTGTTTTTCCAACATTTTTAAGATTTTTTGACACGTTTTGGAGGCTTACTATTAATTAACAGTTGGTTCAATTAATTCACATGAATTTCAGATTATTCGGTTATTCAATATAATCCATCCAGTTTTACAGAGGTTTGGACAGTTAGTCACCGTTCATAATACCAATATTGAAAATTTTTCTTACCTGACATTTTCTTTTTCTTTAGTCCGAAAGGCAGCACATCTATGGGTAATAGCATTCCAACCCCAAACCTCCTAGGACAGAAAAACAACACCTTCATTAACTTTTGAGCATAAAAGACCCAGCCTTCGGCCCGCCCCTTCAGTGTTGATTTTGAAGCTCATAAAGTAAATAGACACCAAATAATGCTCAACAAAAAAATGTTATTAGGGAGAGAAATCTGTGCTGCCTTTCGGACTAAAGAAAAAGAAAATTTCAGGCTGGAAGAACAATCTGAGAATTTATATTCCTAGAAGATGGAACCTTTGGCATAAAAAAGGTAATGTTCTCAAAATCACTTTTTCCGGAAAGAACATTATGTAAGGAGGAACTGCTCCCAAAGCCTGAATTTCTCCTACTCTTCTTGCTGATGTAATTGCAATCAAGAAGGCTGTTTTCCATAAGAGATATCTGACAGGGATAGATTGAATTGGTTCAAATGGATGCGCACAAAGCACAGAGAGAACCTAATGTAAATCCCACGGTGGTAACAGCACAGATATCTTTGGTCTTAATCTGAAGATAGCCTTCACAAATTGTTTGATTAATGTCTGAACTGCTATATTCTTGTGCAGCATTGCCGACAAAGCTAAAATCTGCACTTTTATGGTGTTTGGTATTAAGCCTTTGGAAAAACTGTCCTGTAGAAACTGAAGACGCAGTTTTTGCATTTAATTTCTTTACTGAACACCATTTCTGAAAAACTTTCCATACTCTGGAATATATTCTGGATGTGGATGATTTTCTTGAACAAAGCAAGAGGGATGCACCGAATCCACTATTTTGGATTCGGCTGAACCCCCGGATCCTTTGCGAAAGATTCGGCCGAATACCGAACCAAATCCTAATTTGCATATGCAAATTAGGGATGGGAAGGGGAAAAGTCACTCAATTTTCCTCCCCATCTCTAATTTGCATATGCAAATTAGGATTTGGTTCGGCTGGCCAGAAGGATTCGCCCGAATCCTGCTGAAAAAGGCCGAATCCCAAACCGAATCCTGGATTCAGTGCATCCCTAAAATGCAAGGTACTAACCACTTCTTCTGATAGTTCTTGTTCTAAAAGACTCTCATTGTCAAGTCATGCTGTGAGATTCAGTCTGCTGGGGTCTGGATGTTTAATTTTCCCCTGAAGTACAATATCTTCCCTGATGGGAAGTTTCCAAAAGACCCCCCTTAGACAGATCCATCAGATCGGAGAACCATGTCCTCCTGGGCCAAAAAGGAGCAATCACAATTATCGATGCCTGAACCTGTCTGATTTTCTGCAGTACCCGCTGGATCATGGGAATCAGGGGAAAATGTAGGCCAGACTGAAGGTCCATGGAATCGACATAGCATCCAAGAAAGTCGGATTGTCCGATCTCCTCAGAGATACAAAGATTGGGAGTTTTCTGTTTTGACTTGAGGCCATCAAATCCACCTTAGGAACTCCCCACTTTTGCAACAAAAGGCTGAAAATCTGAGGATGTAGTTCCCACTCCCCTTGATCTAAGGACTTGTGGCTGAGAGAATCTGCCAAGGAATTGTTCATCCCTTTGATATGAACAGCTTTCAGGAAACCTAAGTTGTTTTCTGCCCAATGCATGATTCTCCGGCACTCCTTCAACAGAAGACTGGATCTGGTACCACCCTGCCGATTCAAGTAGGATACCGTCACTATATTGTCTGATTGGATGAGGACCTCCTGATTCTTTATTGAGCGAGCAAACTTCAGCAGCGTCAGACGAACTACTCTACACTCTCGAAAATTGGACAACTGAATATTCTCCCAGGCCGATCATTTGCCTTAAACTACTTGGTTTGATAAATGGCCTCCCCATCCCAAGGCTGATGCATCTGAAGTTATTATTACAAACTGGGGAGGACGAAATTATTTCCCACTGAGAGAACCCCTGGATTCAACCACCGTTTGACTTCTTTCTTCAGCCTAGCGGTCACTCTGAATTTCCTGTCCAGAGAATCCACTTGTCTGTTCCACTGGCGAAAAATTTCTTCCGGGAGAGGCCTCATGTAAGACCTTGCCCATGGAACCGCTTCTATTGCCGCTGTCATGAGACCTAGAACTCTCATTGCCAGGTGAATATGCACATGTCTGAGTCTCCTTATAGCCAATCTGAGAAGGGATCTCTTGTCTTGAGGAAGGTACATTTTCATTGCTACTGAGTCTAGTACCAGACCTAAGAACTTCACGGAGGTAGATGGTCACAAATGCGATTTTTCTTTGTATAAAAGCCAACTATGACTCGCCAACACAGAAAGGGTCAGATCTAGATGTTGTTTCATTTGAGAAGGAGAATCTTCTAGATATGGAACCACAAACACTCAAAGACTTGTTGTCTGAGGACTGCTGCCAGTACGACGAGCACTTTGGTGAACACCCTTGGTGCTGATGAAACTCCAAAAGGAAGTGCTCTGAACTGAAGGTGATGAAGTTGATCGTTCAGAAAAACAGCAATCCTGAGAAACTTCCTGCTGGCTGGATGAATAGGAATATACAAGTATGCATCTTTTAAATCTATTGTAATCATTACATCTTCTTCTTGAATAATGTTTATGGCTGACCGTATAGTCTCCACCCTGAATCTCTCTTTTCTTATAAACTGATTTAGGTGCTTTGAATTGCTTACTAGACGCAATCGATTATCCGCCTTGGGAACCAAAAAAACTCTGGAATAGACTCCCCTTCTTTGATCTTAAGTGGGAACTGGTTCCAACAAGTTCTTCTCTATGAAGTTGTTTATGGCTTTCTCCAAATTTTCTGGTTTCATCAGATTCCCCTTCCTCTGATTTAGACAAAATTTGTGAAATGGAGGAGTGCGAAAAATGATATAGTAACCTTTTTGAATAATACTGAGAACCCAGGAATCTGTTGTTGTTCCAAACATGGGAAACATGGGCGAGTTTTCCACCTACTTTACCTTGACTACTGGTGTCAGAACTCTATAGGCTTTGACTGAGAGGAGTCCTTTCTATGGTTCTTGCCCCTAATTTTAAAGTGTCAATAACCATATCACATAAAAAAATCGGTGGCTAATTTTATTGGATAGATCATGTCTAATAAATCGTCTCTTGATGTACCAGCATCTATTTCTTCTTCTAAAGAATTACACCAATACTTGAGAGACCTTGAAACAGACACTGCAGCCAGTGCTGGCTTTCATATGTTTGAACTAGCAACCAGCACACTCAGCTCTCCAATCCAGATTTGCTCTTCCTTTTGCTCATTCTGATACTTTCAGTCATATAGGAAAGACAAAAGAACACTGAAAATTAAATCACTATCAATTGTGATTACAAAAGCTGGCGAAGGATACAAATATGTACCTTAGCAGCCTCAGATATTCTCAACAGCCTGGCAGCACAGCAGCAGGAACTGTTGAATGCAGGCACTTTGCTTCTTTCCATGTGAATATACTGTATATAGGCAACTGAGAATACCGCAACTCCATATTCTGTATAAAAGACTTCCCCTTACCGGTTCTCCCTCCTTTGTCTGCCACACGATATCGCAACTCTCTGCTGGAACGCAGAATGCGATTCTGCCAGCTCTGACGTCATAAGCCTGCGCCTACCGAACACTGCAGCAGGGGAGATCCGAAGTTGGGATGGTATTATGGGATGCTATTACCCATAGATGTGCTGCCTGTAGGATGCAAGAAAATACAGTATATGATAAAGTGACAACAGGGCTGAGCTAAGTACTCACACACAGTACTCACACACAGAAACGGCTGATTAGTTAAAGGGTTTATAAACACAATCACCATAGGCATAGCACTATATTTTATTATTTAATTATATTTTATTTTTATTATTTTTATTTTATTTTTTTATTTTCTGTCATTTTTACTCTTTTTTGTCCCTAAAAGCATGAGATATCTATTCGCAAATGCATATTTGTTTAGTTAAGGGAGTATAATGCCAAGCACGGGCTCATGTTCTTTGAAAACAATTAATCCTTTGAATGTTTAAAAAGTGGCAAAAATCATAATTCACTCACGATAAGCTGTGTGAGCTCTGTGAGCTTAGAACAGACTTTCAAGAGTTTCATTTGTCAGCGTTGTCTTTTTTCAGTCATACTACTGCTTTATGGATGAAGTACTGTCCATTCTGCAACATCTCTTACTTGTGAAAAATGGCTCTCCTGAAAAACTCTCTTCACTCCAGTTATCTGCCAGATGGCCTGGGACTAAATCCTCTACAAAGCACATTGATTTCCTGAATACATACTGCATATCTATTTTTGAATAATGAATGACACTTCAGCTGCTGAGGTTTCTATATGAAGTTATCGTACAAATTGTCAGATTTTGGCACATATATTTTTACCACTTGGTAGCTAATGCATAGGTAGAAATCTGTAATTAAAAAAATACTGAGACAAATTTAAGATATAGACCTGTTGTGCATTTCAATGATTTTTTTAGTTGATGATTTCGGTCTTACTTGATGGCCGCTAATTTGTCGTTTCTACACAAGAGCTTTCATCAAAACAAGACTGAATTTTACCATTGGTATACCATTAATCATTTTGTGATGCAGGTACATCAGGGTTCTGCTTTTTGATTACATTGGTGTAATCTGCCATGCCACATTTTGGCATGCATATGTGGGACTTCATGGAGGTTGCAATACATTTTCCAAAGAAAGAAATGGAAAAGCCTACAATTTGAGGGGTTATTTATTAAAACTAAACTTTTTTTCACTATATAAAAAAAACATTCCACCAAACTCCCAAATCCGAATGCCTTTAATTTACCAATAAATCCAAACAAAATAAAAACGTGTGGGAAAAGGTTGAGTCAAATTGAATCATTCGACTTTTTCAACTTCATAAATAGGCCCTTATTTTAAAGCAGCCTAAATACCTCAGAAACTATGTGACAGTCTCAGCCACTGTTAGGGAAAAATGACAATTATTTAACTCACTCGCTTTGTCCTCTCAGTTTGCTCAGCTGAACCCACTCACTTTCTGGCTAATGCTTTCTGGACAGAGAGTTTGCTCCTCACACATGCCTTTTACACAGGGACAACTCATCAATAGACTCATATACTGTAGATCCTGTCATTCTGTACAGTATATAGGTTAGAATTACATTATGCATGACCCTTGCAAATCATTCTTACAACTTAATATTTTGGTGCCAAATAAAATAACCCTTGTTGAGTAAAGATGAAGAAACAATTTGCATGTCTTTTGGCTAGTACCATCCAGTTCTGCCTTCGTAAAACGGCTTATATAACTGTAAAAAATGTATATTTTTTCACAAAGCTCAACTGTTTTGTCAAGTCAGTGAACCTAAATTTAGCAGCATGGCTTCATGTGTCATTTCCATTCTTAAATAAGCTTAGTGGGGTGGTAGTTATAGACATAAAGTACCACGAAAAACCCACTTGTGAAGGTGACGTAAATTTGGTTGTTCCTATGTGACATATTATAGTTATTATTTAATATATACCATGGTTATTCTGAGCTTTGGTTTGCAGGCTCAATATCATAAAGAAAATATTCCAAAACAACATAACTGCCTCCCTAGGGAGGACCAAACCAATGCTGAAAAACAAAAAAGAAACAGTTTCAAAGGGCTCTTGAATACGTTAAAAGTCATTGATGTAAAATCAAAAACTGTTATTCATGCAATTAAAAAAAAAACAATTATGACTGAGGACTTAGAAAACCATTCCCGCTGGAACAGTATTCACATACGCAATGTCCCAGAATCGCATACAGATTTGCCAAAACTGTTGGAACTACTGTTCTCCAAATTTTTGCCGGAATATAGACCAGATTTGCTCCTTATAGACAGAGTGCATCGCGCTTTACGTCTTAAACAGCGGGCGGGTGAACCCCCACGCGATATCATTGCCAGGCTACACTACTATGAAACTAAGGAGGATCTTCTACGTTCCTCTAGGGAGCTGGAGGAGATCGAAGTTGATGGAGAAGCTATACAAATGTTTCCAGACCTTGCAGCCACTACTTTACTGAAGCGCAGAGCACTGTACCCGGTCACTATGCAACTTCAGAAAGCGGGCCTGAAATATCTATGGGGATTCCCGTTCAAACTTTCAGTTTTGAAGAATGGCACGCTGCACACTATCACGGATCTGGCAGAAGGCGCAACGTTTCTCTCAGCGCTGGGCATTGACGCAGATTTGGATATTCCACAACCTTCCAAAGATGATACCGCATTACAGCCTATCTGGGAAAAAAAGCCAAGCAGACACAGGATTAAGCCGCAACAGTATCCTCGAAAGCTGAATACAGCCGACAACTGAAGGTCATCTAGGATCCATATGGCAGCTCAGACACTTAGATCTTAATCTCAAATTCACATTAAAGGGATACTGTCATGGGAAAAAAAAATTCAAAATGAATTAGTTAATAGTGCTGCTCCAGCAGAATTCTGCACTGAAATTCATTTCTCAAAAGAGCAAACAGATTTTTTTATATTCAATTTTGAAATCTGACATGGGGCTAGACATATTGTCATTTTCCCAGCTGCCCCAAGTCATGTGACTTGTGCTCTGTTAAACTTCAATCACTCTTTACTGCTGTACTGCAAGTTGGAGTGATATCACCCCCCTCCGCCCCCCCTCAGCAGTCAAACAAAAGAACAATGGGAAGGTAACCAGATAACAGCTCCCTAACACAAGATAACAGCTCCCAGGTAGATCTAAGAACAACACTCAATAGTAAAAACCCATGTCCCACTGAGACACATTCAGTTACATTGAGGAAAAACAGCAGTCTGCCAGAAAGCATTTCTCTCCTAAAGTGCAGGCACAAGTCACATGATCAGGGGCAGCTGGGAAATTGACAAAATGTCTAGCCCCATGTCAGATTTCAAAATTGAATATAAAAAAATCTGTTTGCTCTTTTGAGAAATGGATTTCAGTGCAGAATTCTGCTGGAGCAGCACTATTAACTGATGCGTTTTGAAAAAAACATGTTTTCTGATGACAGGATCCCTTTAATGCCTGGTGGATGCGGAGACGAGTCCCCCTAGCTATGGTGAACCCCTGGGACCGAAGCCCCATCAATCGTACATGTGCTGTGGGTTTATTATACAGAACTCTGAGTGCATCTTAAAAGGGGCCGGTGACATTATATCTGGGTAACACCGTAAACAAATACTGCCATAATACTGTATCGAATGCCTTCTGTTGGAAATACCACATTGGTTTTTGTAGACCTTCCTGAGAATGTTGGAGCTCAGGTTTTATTTTCAGCTTAAACACAAATTCATTGAATTTATTTTTTGGTTTTTACCTATTTTTGCTTCTTTTTTCTTGTTTTTTTGAATATTTTTCTTATTTTTTTTTTTTAATCTTGTATGGTGCTTGGAGTTACGACCTAACCTACAATGGTTGAACTTCTGTGATAGATATACACTGGATACAATGCTAATTGTTTTTAATGATGTTATCGATATTGTTATGCAAAGCTTTGTAATAGCACAATGGATGAGATGTATACTGTATGTGGCAGCAATTGATTGTTGTGGGCTACTCAGTAGTAATATGCGAAAGTCTATTGAATTTGTAAGATGGAAGGAGATTCTATGCAGATATGGCAGTGACTATAGTATCACATAATGTGAAGGGGTTGAACCCCCCTGTTAAAAGACGCATGGCGGCCACATATTATCTGAAACTGAAAGCAGACATAGTAGCTCTGCAAGAAACTCATTGGGCTCACAAAGGCCCTCCCCCATAATTGGATAGATCCTGTCCTCAAATTTTTGCATCACTGTATTCTGATAAAAAAAGAGGTGTAGCTATTGCCTTTCGCCCTCATGTCCACTTTGCCCCACAAAAAATTATTACAGACCCAGAGAGTCACTATATTATCTTGATAGGCCTATTACAAGGCAACCCATACACATTTGCTAATGTATATGCTTCATTCCTACAACCTAAGATTTTTTTTTCGGAATTGTTTACCTTGATTAAACAACATTTTCAAGGGACAGTAATATTGCTGGGAGATTTTGATTTAGTGGTTAACCCGATTATAGATTGCAAAGGCCCCATGACCATCACAGCTAATGCTGCTCCTAAAGGAGTGAAACATCTTATTACTGACTCTCATTTAGTGGATGCCTGGCGCTATCAACATCCAGCAGACCTATAATACACTTTTTTTTCCGCTCCTCATAATTCCTATTCCCGGATAGATTTCTTCCTGGTCCCCAACATTTTCTCCCAAGGATAACTGACACACAAATTTACCCTATATCCTGGTCTGATCATGCAACAATAACTTTAAGCTTCACCCCTATTTCATATACGTCCACCCGCCACATGTGGCTTTTAAATGAATCCCTCCTGCTTGATTCTGCAATTTCATCTAATATCACTGACGCCCTAGAGGACTATTGGGTCCATAACTTAGATGCAGAACCCTATGTCTACTATATGGGCCGTGCATAAAGCTACATTGAGAGGGGAGTTTATAAAGTTGGCAACATTTAAAAAAAAACAATTTCTGGATGATGTCAAAGCGTTGGAGCGGGATATTGGACATCTGGAGAGACTGCACATAAATTCACCTACCTCACAAATTTTTACATGTCTGATAGTCGCTAGGCATAGATTACAAAATCTATTACAACATAAAGCGGACAGAGCATACAACTGGACCAAATAAAAACTGTTTAAACTTAAAGACAAACCAGATCGGTTGTTAGCCCACAAATTACGCCAAGATCACGGTTATCGTCCTATTCCACACATACTGTCAAAAGAGGGTAATAAGTTAGTTAATCCAGTAGATATGGTTAAGGAGTTTGAGTCCTTTTATACGGCT
Organism: Xenopus laevis; assembly: GCF_017654675.1. Classification (NCBI taxonomy): domain Eukaryota; kingdom Metazoa; phylum Chordata; class Amphibia; order Anura; family Pipidae; genus Xenopus; species Xenopus laevis. The sequence continues at coordinate 48,860,922 of NC_054382.1, read as the reverse complement.
CTATATAGACCACCCACAGCTCCTCCAGCTTCTTTAAGGGAAAGACTTTTAGGTATTGTTCTACCTAAACTCTCCAGTGAGGAGAAAGCTAACTTGAATGCCCCAATAACTATTGCGGAGGTGGTACTGGCAATTGAAAAATAATACTGCACCTGGACCAGATGGATTTCCACCAAGTTATTATTAAAAGTATAGAGACATTCTATCCCCACATTTATTGACGATGTTTAATGACATGCTACATGGTCAAGCTCTCCCATATGATATGCTCACTGCGAACTTATCTGTTATCCCCAAGGATCCACACAAGGATACTTCAGATGTTCAAAATTATAGACCTATCTCAGTTCTCAATGTTGATCTCAAACTATTCTCCAAAATTTTGGCCACTAGACTTTCTGATTTTCTACCCCAGCTTATCCAGCCAGACCAATGCAGCTTTATTCCGGGCAGGCAAACTATAGACTGTACTCGCCGATTGATTAAAATAATTGCAGATGCAAATCTCTCCAGGTCTCCTTTACTCACTCTTATGCTGGATATACAGAAGGCATTCGATACAGTATTATGGCAGTATTTGTTTACGGTGTTATGGAGGTAGAGTTAGAGGGGCACTCACTTGTTTCCAATCTCCTATTGTTCCAGGTGCACGTCCCACAGTGTCCCTCCACACTGGAACCACTAGTCACACAGCAAAAGGGCAGCACTCCGTACTTTAGTAAAATTGCCTTTATTTCCACATGCAGGGCAACATATGCAGCAACGTTTCGAGCCTCGCACGGCTCTTTGTCAAGCTAACATATCACTTTACAACATTTCCTTTATATAGCATGTTATCACAGCACCACCTGGTGGAATTGTAACATAATATTTAAACTTTCAATTAGACAAAGTGTTTCACTTATCTGACAATGTTTCATTTAGAAGTCCAGTAGCAACAAATTATCAATAGTGTATCCCCAGTGTGGCTGTGAATAAGGAAAATATTAAAATCATTATAAAACCACAATAAATTATCTAAAAACAGCAGTTAAATCATATTCCATATTTAATCCATTTGGAGTTAAAGTGTCTAGTTTACGGATCCACCAGGCCTCTCTATACAGGAGTTTCTTGACCCTGTTGCCACCCCTTCTTATCTTAGGGACAGCATCTAGGATCTGAAACTTCAACTGTTGTACTGAATGTCCTGCCTCCACGAAATGTTTAGACACTGGCTGGTCCAATCTTCTGCATCTTATGGCTGATTTATGTTCCCTGATCCTGTCTCTGGCCATACGTGACGTTTGTCCCACGTAGACTAAGCCACACGGGCATTTTATAGCATACACCACAAAAGTGGTTGTACATGAATAGTGGCCAGAGACAGGAACAGGTAGCCCACTTCTGGGATGATAAATCACCTCCCCTTTCTGTATATTATTACAACAATTACATGAACAACATGCAAAAGTCCCCTTTTTCACTGGACGCAGCACTGTCTGTTTTTCCTCATTTCCTCCACCTATATCCGCTCTCACTAACATGGAGCCAATTGTACGGGATTTTTTGTATGACATAACTGGTGGATTCTGGAAAGCTGGGACCTCTCCAAGGCCAACCTTTACAATGTCCCAATGTTTTCTAATAATTTTACTGATGTTCTCACTCAGTGTATTATATGTTGAAATAAATGGGATTCTACAATTGTTGTCTCGCGCTTTTTTTGTCAAGAATTTCTCTCTCTCCACTCTCTCTACCTCCATTCTTTGTTTCTGTATTATTGGCCTAGGGTAATTCCTAGCAACAAATTTATCCGCCATCTCATCCATTCTTATTTGGGAGGTATCATTATCAGATACAATCCTCTTTATCCGAGTAAATTGAGATTTAGGTAATGATCTTTTTATTTGGGGAGGATGGAAGGAGAGAAAGTGGAGTAGAGTATTCCTGTCTGTCTCTTTAGTATACAAATCCGTGTGGAGCCTGTTTCCAGCCACATACACTGTTGTATCCAAAAAAGCAATTTTTTTAGGATCAATATGTACTGTAAATTTGATATGAGCACATGCTGAATGTTTGTTTACGGTGTTACCCAGATATAATGTCACCGGCCCCTTTTAAGATGCACTCAGAGTTCTGTATAATAAACCCACAGCACATGTACGATTGATGGGGCTTCGGTCCCAGGGGTTCACCATAGCTAGGGGGACTCGTCAGGGTTGTCCATTATCACCGTTATTATTCGCCCTAGCAATAGAACCCTTGGCATATCTTATTCGAACTTCTCCAGATATCATGGGATACGTCAAAGGTGGTTTCTGTCATAAAATAACTATGTATGCAGATGATATATGCCTCACATTAACAAAGCCCCTGACGAGTCTCCCTAATCTATTCCATATATTGAACCAATTCCACTGTATTTCAGGATTGAAAGTTAATCTCTCTAAAACGGAAGCTCTCACAATCAATATCCCTAGACCACAGGTGAAATTACTGGAGTTAAATTTCCCATTCCAATGGAGGCGAGAATCAGTAGACTATCTGGGCATTAGGCTTACAAAAACCTATTCCTTACTATATAAGAGCAATTATATTCCCATGTATCAAAAGTTATTTGATTTGTTGACTGAATGGGACAAGTTGTTGATTTCATGGTTCGGTCGGATCGCTGCATCTCGTATGGTGATTTTACCTAAGATCCTATATTTGTTTAGAGCCTTACCATCTCCGATATATATAAGAAAGATATTGATTTATTACAAAATAAGATGTTTAATTTTATTTGGCACAATAAGTACCATAGAATCAACACTTTATAGATTACCATCACAAGGAGGTTTAAAGGTCCCATGTTTATATAACTATTATAAAGCAGCCCGACTAGCCCAATTAATACAATGGCATGTCCGTCCAGCCATTCACCGTTGGGTAGATTTTGAAAATGCATCTATAGCTCCGCTCTCCACTGCAGTACTTTTATGGGTGACTCCACTGAAAGTTAAACAATGTAAAATACAAAATCCAGTTGCAACGGTGGGCAGGGACTTCGTCGGCATTAATACCCCATCAGACTTGAAGCTACATGCAGCCTTTAATAGGCAATCCAGATTATCCCCCAGGATTAAAACATTCCTTATTCTCATGGTGGATAGACAAAGGCCTCCTAACTATTTACAAATTGCTCTCTCCTAGAGGACTTAAAACATTACAGCATTTGCAAGAAATACATGATTTGCCCAAATTGGAAATTTTTAGATACCAACAGATATCTCATTTTTTTCACTCTCAAACACCGGGCCCACCTACATTGGAGGGCTCTGTGTTTGAAAGACGATGTCTACACCCACTTACTACTACCAGTAATATTTCTATAATTTATAATACACTCGCGGAAGTATCACTTGAATTGGAATGCTCTTATATGACCCTCTGGAATACAGATCTTCCCACTAGAGGTATGGCAGATAAGTGGCCAAGAATATGGTCCTTCATCCAAAAAATTTCACAAAATGTGGGGGTTAAAGAGATGGCATATAAGGTAATCTCCAGATGGTATATCACCCCACTTCGTAAACATAAAATGATGCCCACTACTTCACCGTTATGTTTTCGAGGATGCCAACAACCAGGCAGTTATATGCATACTTGGTGGGACTGTAATATAGTGAAGACCTTTTGGTCACAAATATACCAGATTGCGACACGAATCTTTGGTAGTACGATTTTACCAAATCTGGATGAAGCATTATTTTGCCTACCGCACCGGTCACTACCGATCATTCATAGGAAACTCATGTCTCACATAATAGCGGCTGCTAGATGGGTTATAGCTCTGAATTGGATTGCTCCTAAACTCTCTCTCTTACAATTCCGCCAGAGACTTGATTACATACAAAATATGCACTATCTTACAGCTCTCTTGGAGGATACTCTGGATATTCACTCAGAAATTTGGGCCCCTTGGGTCTCCTATAAGTCTGATACAGAAGCTCCGATAGATTAAAGTCCTACTGTGATTCTTTGTCATTGCACTAGTTGGTCTTGTGTTAGAATATACTCTGCAATGCCTGTGATTAATTATCCCCTGTGAGATTAAAAAAAAGGGGGTCAATTTACTAACCACTATCCAAGCCATTGTTATGAGTTTTGTACTTCTTGGTATTTTTTTTTTTTGTTGTTGTTTTCTTTGGATTTAATTATGTTTTTGCTTCAATTGTTTTTTATTTTTTTTATCGAAAAACAATCATAAATAAAGAGATTTAAAAAAAAAAAAAACGATTATGGCTTAAGCCTGATTCCGTGTTTTAGCTATGGCCAAATATATTTTGTATTTTACTTCATTCAAAACTGCTCAGCACCTGGAGAACCTGGATAACATATCTTTCTGTAAATTGGATCTTCATAACGTAAGTCTACTAATAAAAAAATAATTTTAACATTAAATAGACCCAATAGGCTTGAACTAATTTTGAATATAATGGAGTCTATGGAAGATGGCCTTCCCAGAATTGGGAGCTTTCTGGATAACAGGTTTCCACATAATAGATCTATATATAAAATTGTGATTTAACCCCCAAAGACTCCTGCTGCTGGGTAGTGCAATATGACAAAAGATATATCAATATAGTATTAAAAGGCAATATTTATTCACAACCATGCCATGAAATATTTTCATGGCATGGTTGTGAATAAACTATATTAGAGGGAAATTGTGGAAGCACTCAAGGCTAAATCAAAATATATTTAAATATAATGGAAGTGCTACTTACAATGCACTTCCCTGGGCCCCTGTCTCATAAATAATTCAGTATAAATGCAAGTGCATGTTTACAAAACAGGGGTTTTTAGTTACCAAAGTTATGATCATAAAATTGAAAAGCCACCATACCACGTCAAGGTAAACCCCATATGGCGGTCCCTAACTTACTTATTAAAAAGAAATGTTTCTCTGCATAATAGCATTACCTGTGTTCAGTGTATGTTGAGCATTGGTTTCAATTTGAAGGCTGAATCCTCCCCCGCCAGTAAAGGCTTTTAAGAGAGAGGGATTGCCCAAACCAACGCCCACATTTAAAAGCGTAGGACCACCATTAGTTTTAAGGGGTGGGTATGGGGTGCTATTGAAAAACCACATGAAGCTATGCCACAGCTTCAGGCCAATATACTATATTAGAGGGAAATTGTGGAAGCACTCAAGGCTAAATCAAAATATTTTTAAATATAATGGAAGTGCTACTTACAATGCACTTCCCTGGGCCCCTGTCTCATAAATAATTCAGTATAAATGCAAGTGCATGTTTACAAAACAGGGGTTTTTAGTTACCAAAGTTATGTTTATAAAATTGAAAAGCCACCATACCACGTCAAGGTAAACTCCAAAGGCTTTTCAATTTTATGATCATAACTTTGGTAACTAAAAACCCCTGTTTTGTAAACATGCACTTGCATTTATACTGAATTATTTATGAGACAGGGGCCCAGGGAAGTGCATTGTAAGTAGCACTTCCATTATATTTAAATATATTTTGATTTAGCCTTGAGTGCTTCCACAATTTCCCTCTAATATGGTTGTGAATAAATATTGCCTTTTAATACTATATTGATATATCTTTTGTCATATTGCACTACCTAGCAGCAGGAGTCTTTGGGGGTTAAGTCCCAATTTTGGCCTATTTATGTATGATAAAAGCCTTTTTAAAAACTCAACATGAAACCCAATTATTTTTAATAAAACATCAATTCCTGTTAAAAACTTATTTTAAAATCTTAGCTTTCAATCATATTTTAACTTTCCAGCCTCTGTGCACAGCAATCACTTTCATTTCTCATTTCTGCAATTCCCAGATATTACTTCCCTCCTCATATTCTCCTCTCTACTTTGTCCCTATTTCTAGTACATATATTAAATATTGGGGTGATGCCTGCCTTTATACCAGTTTTTACAAAATGGCACCTGTCCATATGCTTTAATTGTGGATTATATGTATATAGTGTAAGTAAACATATTTTGCTGTCAGGCAACCAATTATTTTAGCAATTGAAGGAATGCCATCTAGATAACTATGATGAGAAAATCAGATAAGTACGTTTATTCGGACGGGAAACTCTCACGTACTACAGAGGTTGTACATAAGCATTTCTAAACCAGTCCTTCCCTGATGGCCCTTATATACCCATGCAAGAGGGTTTCAAAAGCCTTCAGAACTAACCAATCAAAGGTTAAAGTCCTTGTTTACTCTTAGACCATATTCCTGGATGTATTCTCTAGAACCTTCCAGGTTGTCTGTTCTTGGGCAATAGGTATGTCTCAGGCATGTCTGGAGCTTATTGAGTTCTGAAAGGAACAATAAGTGATGGTCCAAAGCAATAAGGAATAGAACAGGGTACATCACAAACAAACAACTTTGGTTACAAGTTCACATTTCTAGGATGCCAACTCCTAGGTATGCATTTTGTTATTCTATTAACTTCAAATTGTTCAAATTCAACTTAGCATTCACATAAAAGTAATCTTATGCACACTTAATGCTTCCAACGTATCCTAACATTGCAATGATTGCATTTCATTCAAATGCAGTAAAATTAAAAATCAATGCTTTCTGTAAAAGTTTCCCCAAATTTTCAGTTATTCTCATAACCAAAAATAAAAATCAATTTGGAGACTCAACATATTATCATCCCTCCCTTGCTGTTTATTGTTTTGTGTTGGAGAGTAGTAGAATTGTGCCTACCATCCAATCAATTTGCAAGCAGTGTATTCATTAAAAGTGTCCCCAATTTTTCAGTTAATCAGGTAACCCTAAATAAAGACCAATTTGGATGCTCAACATATTATAACCCCCCCCCCCCTTGCTGCTCAATGTTTTGTTGTAGAGAGAAACTACAGAAGAATTTTGCCTATCATCGATTTCTTTTATTTCCTTCAGATTTAAATGTGGACAATATTTGCCATAGATCAGCTTCTGTAGTATTTTGTTTTCCATTATTACTTATAAAGGAGAAATTCTTAGCAATATTGAAATATTCTGCACCTCACACTGAGCTCTTCGTTAAACACAGGATCGAAGAAAAGATAAGTTGTGTTAATTAGTATATTGGGTGTTTATATAGCATGCTGAACATGTATACATAGTTCAGTAACTTGTTTAATCATAAAATGTTCATGGTTTCTCACTAATCTTGTTTCCCTGTTCCAGGTTTTTACTCTTCGTCAAATTACACAGATCACTCCCTGCTTCAGCATTCGTTCCAAGGCTGCATGCAGCTTATCCATGTGGATGACCAGCTGGTTGACCTTCATGCTGTAGAACAAGGAAAGCAAGGAAGCTTCGCTAACATCAGTATTGACATGTGTGCCATCATAGACAGGTAGGAATTGGGCAGTAAATTACTAGTTACCCTGTCGTTTATTATTCTGTCAGCAGAACAATGTTCTTGTGATTTTAAAGAACACAATAAAAGATATTGGTTATAAAACATTTGTAGCATTTGAAAGAATAGTGGAATGTTTTACTCCTCGATATCTATACATCTTTAAAAGGCAAAAGCACATAAATATGTTCACAAGCATACTGAAAATCTCCTTGACCTTAGTATCAATTTACTAAAATGTTTTTAAAATGTTTTGTTATTAGTATAAATATATTGATTAGTATCATTCATTTTATGTTTTCAGTGCATCTCAGAGCCAAATTGCCCGAAGGAAAATGTTAACAAACTGGGATAACATAAGTGCAAATTTTCTGAAGCAAATGTAAAGTAATTGGTCGATGCTATATATAGCTTACACTCTAACATTTATTTTTATATAATTACAGTAACTCCATATAAAGTGCTCACAGAGCATCCATATTTTATACAAAGTCTATTCCACATGCCTCGAGAAAGGCAGAAGGAAGGAAAATTGCTTGGTCTAGTCTTCCCCTTACAGTGCATGGCAGATCAGCGGCTCTCTGTAATGAGCTGCTAATATTCACAGATTATTAAAAAGGAAGAACTCTTGGCATGTAAGGAATATTTTAATCATAATTTAAGTGAGGTAGTATTCCCTTTTCCTCATACCAAAACTCTTAAATTTGTACTCTCACATTAAGCAGGAGGCTGTAAGGTACCTGTAACCGCAGCCGGGGCGCAGACACGGGGGTGCTTGGGTTCCTGAGGATTCCCGGCGTCTGTCGCGCGTCCGTTTATTCGGACGCGCGCGCGTCGCGGTGGACGCGGGCGCATTGACGCTGCGTCATTACGTTTTTGGCGCCAAACTTGTCCCTATAAAAAGACGTCAGCAAGAGCAAACAGTGCTTGGTGATTTCCTTGCTTGTGCTTGTTACTGTGTTCTCAGATTATTCTTTGGATTTGTCTTTCTTGTTACCGACCTCGGCCTGACCTGGACTTCGATTACCTTCTGCCTGCCATCGACCTCGGCCTGTTCCTGACTACGAGTATTTCTGCCTGCCTACTGACCTATTGCCTGATTCCCGTTTACGAATATCTTCTGCCTGCCTCCGACCTCTGCCTGTCCCTGACTACGTTTACCTCTGCCCGCCTACCGACTCTCTGCCTGTTCTCCGACCACGCTTTTGGCTTGCATCTATTCCTTCGGGTCAAGTTCAGCAAGCTGTACACTAACAGCAGTTCTAACTGCTCTTCCTATCGAATCTCCAAAAGAGCCTGACAGAATCACCAAGCCAAAATGGAGCATTCGGAAGAGTTGCCTACCCTGGTCGACTTGTCTCAACAAATCGTTTCACTCACCCAGGTAGTGAGAGAACTGCGGGGAGATTATTTGCATGTGCAGGAACAGTTGCAAGATCTACAGATTTCTGCGATTCCTCCAGTCGCTCCCACATCTGGACAATCTGGTGCTGCCGCCGGAGGAGCAACTTCTTCTTCTCATGAACCTAAGGTAGCTATGCCTGACAAATTTTCTGGGGACCGAAGGACTTTTAGAACCTTTATTAATAGTTGCCGTCTTCTGTTTACATTGAAACCTCAGTCTCATGCTACCGATCAGATCCGGGTGGGAGTGATGATTTCTTTGCTTCAAGGGCAACCTCAGGCGTGGGCTCACCGTTTATTGGAGCAAAATAGTCCTCTCTTGGCTACGACGGATTCCTTCATTCAGGCCCTGTCTAAAATCTATGAAGACCCTCATCAAGTAGATACAGCTGAGGCAGCTCTACGAAACCTTCGACAGCTCCGTCGTCCAGTAGAAGAGTATGTGGCTGAGTTTCGTTGCTGGGCTCCAGATACCCTCTGGAATGACAGAGCCCTTCGACATCAATTTCGTATGGGACTGTCCGACACCCTAAGGGATGAATTGGCAAGGTTTGGTCTACCTTCCTCCCTGGAGGAAGTGATTTCTCTCGCTATTCAAATTGACCAGAGACTCAGGGAAAGGCGCCAAGAAAGAGGTGTCACCTCATCTACTCCGGACTGGGTGCTCCCTACTGCTCCCCCTCCAGTTTTCCCAATTTCTCCTTCCTCTGACCCAGAACCCATGCAACTTGGTGTGGTCCGTAAGACACTTTCGGTGGAGGAGAGACTTCGACGTAGACGTCTAAATCTATGTTTGTACTGTGGCCTGGCTGGACACCTGCTTAAGAATTGTCCCACAAGACCTGATGGTAAAATTTCTTCATCTCAAACTTACAAGTTGCCCTGCATCCCATCGCTACAATCTTATATTCTACTTCATCTCTCGTTTCAGTGGAACCAAAGAAAGTTTGAAGTGGATGCCGTGGTGGATTCGGGAGCCTGTGGATGTTTTATTAACCAGGCTTTTGCAGACCTTCATTTGATTCCGCTCATTCCCAAGACCCAGCCCATTCCTGTCAAGATGGCGGATGGAAATTTTGTTGCTTCGGGACCAGTATCCCTGGAGACCCCACATATTCCGACCTTTTCTGTTCAGGGGCATTTTGAGTTATTAAAATTTGATGTGATGGAAAATCTTCTCTTCCCTGTCATTCTTGGAATTCCTTGGTTAAGAAGTCACAATCCCTGTATTGATTGGCAGTCTGGGACACTTGTTTTTAATTCGTATTACTGCCGTAAGAATTGTCTTCCTTCCTCACAAGTTTTAGGCCTCACCACTGTGGATGATGAGACTCTTCAATTGGTCCCTCATGTGTATCACGATTTTTTGGATGTCTTCAGTAAGAAAGCAGCGGACTCCCTTCCTCCGCACAGAAGCTATGATTGTCCTATCGATTTACTTCCCGGTGCAGCCATCCCTTTCGGAAGAATTTATCCTTTATCCGAACCTGAACTGGCTACTTTAAAGGATTACATCGATGAAAACCTTGCTAAGGGTTTTATCCAACATTCTACTTCTCCCGCTGGAGCAGGCATCTTCTTTGTCGAAAAGAAAGACCATTCTTTAAGACCTTGCATCGACTTCCGAGAACTCAATAAAATAACTATCAAGAATCGTTATCCGTTACCCCTCATTCCTGATCTTTTTCAAAGACTTTGTCGTGCTAAAATCTTTTCAAAGTTTGATCTCAGAGGAGCCTATAATTTGGTTCGTATTCGTGAGGGGGATGAGTGGAAGACTGCTTTTCGTTCTCGTTATGGTCATTTCGAATATACTGTCATGCCTTTTGGTCTTTGCAACGCTCCTGCCACTTTTCAACACTTTGTCAACGACATCTTTCATGATCTGTTGGACCAATTCGTCATTGTTTATCTTGATGATATTTTAATTTTCTCTAATTCCTTGGAAGAACACCGTCTTCATATAAGAGAGGTGTTACTTCGCCTCAGGCAACACCAACTTTATGCCAAGGCCTCCAAATGCGAGTTTGAGAGATCCAGCATTGAATTTTTGGGTTTTTTAGTTTCCGATCAAGGTTTCAAGATGGATTCCAAGAAAGTAGAGGCAGTTGTTAACTGGCCCCCGCCTGTGGATCGTAAGGGTATTCAGTGTTTTGTTGGGTTTGCTAACTTTTACAGAAGGTTCATCAAAGGTTTCTCTTCTATTATCAAACCTCTCACCGACCTTACAAGCAATAAGATTAAATTTTTCTGGTCTCCGGCTGCTCAACAAGCTTTTGAATGTCTAAAGAAGTTGTTTGTCTCTGCCCCCATTCTCGTACATGCTGATGTATCCAAACCCTTTATTCTTGAAGTTGATGCCTCGGAGGTGGCCATTGGAGCAATTCTTTCCCAACGCACAGGACTTAAGGACATTTTACATCCAGTAGCCTTCTTTTCTAAGAAATTATCCCCTACCGAAAGAAATTATGACGTGGGAGATCGGGAACTGTTAGCTATTAAAGGAGCCTTAGAAGAATGGCGACATCTTTTAGAGGGAGCTGTGCATCCAATGATCATTTTTACTGACCACAAAAAAAATTTGGAATATTTACGCACAGCAAAAAGATTAAATCCTCGACAAGCAAGATGGGCACTTTTCTTCTCTCGTTTTCAGTTCCATATCACATACAAGCCTGGTTCTAAGAATATGAAGGCGGATGCTCTTTCCAGAATTTTTCCTGTAGAAAAGGAGGATGTGGCACCTGACACGATTCTTCAGCCTGGACATTTCTTACTTCTTCAATCTTCTTTTATCGAGAATTTAAGAAATTTCCCTCAGTCACTAACGGATTATCCTGGGGTTAATGATTTGTCTCTTCAAGATAACCTTCTTTTTCGAAACAATAAGTTGGTGGTTCCTCCCAGTCTTCGTCTAGAGGCTCTTAAACTCATTCATGATCATCCCTTAGCTGGACATTCGGGGATTCGAAGATCGTTGGATTTGGCTAGAAGATTCTTTTGGTGGCCTTCGTTAGTAAAAGAATGTATCTCTTTTGTACGTTCATGCGAATCCTGTGCAAGGTCTAAACCATCCTGTAACAAACCGGTAGGGTTACTTCGCCCCTTACCTTTACCTGAGAGACCATGGAGTTCTATCTCGATGGATTTTATTGTGGAACTTCCCCCTTCTGACAAATATAACACTATCTTTGTGGTAGTAGATCGTCTTACAAAAATGGCTCACTTTATTCTGCTTCCTCGGTTACCTTCTGCAGCAGTTACTGCAGAGGTATTTATTAAGGAAATTGTGAGACTGCATGGCTTACCCAATGAAATTATCTCCGATCGAGGGTCACAATTTACCTCTAAGTTCTGGACTGCTTTATGTAAGGCTTTAGGTATTTCATTATCCCTTTCTTCTGCCTATCATCCACAGACTAATGGCCAAACCGAGAGAACCAATCAAACTCTTGATCAATATATTCGTACTTTTTCTTCTTATCTCCAGGACAATTGGTTTTCACTTCTTCCCTGTGCTGAGTTCTGTTATAACAACTCTATACATTCTTCCACAGGTCAAACACCATTCTTCTCTAATGTGGGATTCCATCCTATTATGTTTCCAGATATCTTGCCTGAAATAACCCTTCCTTCGCTCCAGGATCGTTTGAAGTTTTTGAAGCAAAACTCTGAGACTCTGAAGATACACATCAGCAAGGCTCAACAAAACTTTAAGATCTTTGCAGATCGAAGACGAGGGGAGGATCCGGAATTCAAGGTGGGTGATAAAGTTTGGCTGTCTACATTGAATCTACGCCTTTCTAACCCCTCCAAGAAGCTGGCTCCGAAGTTTCTGGGACCCTTTTCTGTTAAAAGAGTTGTTAACCCTGTCTCTTTTGAACTTGATTTACCAAAGTCCTTGAAAGCTTATCCTGTTTTCCACTCTGCTCTGCTCAAGAAGGTTGTTCCAAATACTTTTCATGGTCGTATCCTTCCTCCTCCTCCTGTGGTTTCTTGTCAAGGCGATGCGGAATTTGAGGTAGAGAAGATTCTGGATTCAAGGCTTCGAGGCAGGAGATTACAGTATCTTGTCAAGTGGAAAGGTTTTCCTAACGAAGAGAATTCTTGGGAACCAGTGGAAAACGTTCATGCTCCGAGGTTGGTTTCAGCTTTCCATAGGAGTCACCCTGAGAAACCTGCTGAAGACGTCCTGAGGCCGCCCCTCAGGGGGGGGCAATGTAAGGTACCTGTAACCGCAGCCGGGGCGCAGACACGGGGGTGCTTGGGTTCCTGAGGATTCCCGGCGTCTGTCGCGCGGGCGCGCGTCCGTTTATTCGGACGCGCGCGCGTCGCGGTGGACGCGGGCGCATTGACGCTGCGTCATTACGTTTTTGGCGCCAAACTTGTCCCTATAAAAAGACGTCAGCAAGAGCAAACAGTGCTTGGTGATTTCCTTGCTTGTGCTTGTTACTGTGTTCTCAGATTATTCTTTGGATTTGTCTTTCTTGTTACCGACCTCGGCCTGACCTGGACTTCGATTACCTTCTGCCTGCCATCGACCTCGGCCTGTTCCTGACTACGAGTATTTCTGCCTGCCTACTGACCTATTGCCTGATTCCCGTTTACGAATATCTTCTGCCTGCCTCCGACCTCTGCCTGTCCCTGACTACGTTTACCTCTGCCCGCCTACCGACTCTCTGCCTGTTCTCCGACCACGCTTTTGGCTTGCATCTATTCCTTCGGGTCAAGTTCAGCAAGCTGTACACTAACAGCAGTTCTAACTGCTCTTCCTATCGAATCTCCAAAAGAGCCTGACAGAGGCAGACAAACAATACTCTTTCTAGGTAGGCATTCTGTCTTCTAATTTTTATCTGCCTCAGAAACAATTTAAAATTATTTCTTAAAAGATGTAGCCACTAAATCTGGGAGCCAGTGGCAATGGTATTTTGTGCTGCAGGAAATAAAACAGCAGGAAGCCAAAAAGCCAATATTTGCTGCACAACCACCTGCAGCGTGGAATTCACCGTTTTTTGATTTTATTTATTTTTTTGTGAAGGTCAGTTTGTCTAGCTCTGTAACTGTGAGGCGGATGAGTCATTTAGATGCATATAAGAGTGATGTCTTGTCCTTCCCATATTGATTGCAATAATGGTTAAAATGTTATGTTTATCATTTTTGTCAATATGTATAGAATTAGTGCCCACTAATAGGCTTATTTACAGAGAATGACAGAAATATGGATAGAAATATAGACCAATATATGCCCCTTCATTCAGGCAGCACTTCTTACCCATTCTGTCTGCACTTGGCACCTTGCACCAGATAAAGAAATTCCATCTTGAGGTATGCAGCATAAGGCCTTCTGAAAACAGTCAGGGGAGTAGGCAAACCCTGTTATTACCACCTGCTGTAAGTCTCTGAAACTAAATGACAAGCCCCCCCCCCCACCCTGTCACTCATGAATAGTGAGTGAAAAGCAAAGCAGAGTAACCGTTCCATCACTTTTTTTTCTTCCATTTTTACCTTGTTTCTGCAAATCTCTATAAACCAGTGTGACTCATCTAAGCTCTTCCTTAATACTAGTACAGGTATAAGATCCATTATCCAGAAACCCATTATCTCCCATAGCTTCCATTAAAATTTAAATAACTCAAATTTTTAAAAACAAATTTCCTTTTTCTTTGTAATAATAAAACTGTTAACTGTCGATTATGACATTTTTCATGTAAACATTATGCACAATTACTTAATAACCACAACATTCTAAATGTCTTTATCTGTATTAATAACTCTGTGCAACCCTACTACATAAATATTCAGACAGAAAATTTCAAATTCAGAGATGGTAAGGGTAGGAGGGACTGATCCCTTTAACAGTCAAAAGACCAATTACTCTAGTACAGGAGTGCCCATAATTTAATAATGTGAGGTCTACTTTTAGGGGCAGATATACAGTATCAAGGGTTGAATTTCAAGGTGATGGGAGTTTTTTTTTTTAATTAGACAGGGCATGCTGCCTTGGTACATGTTGGTACTAATGACAAACTTTAAGCTATATGGAACATTTCATATATGAGTTCATTGAAACTGAAGCTGTAGTATGTGTATGTGGTAGCTTTATAATAGAATACATTTCTATCCTATAGATCCTGCCAGTCTAACCTTATGGCTTTCTGTGATTTGGAGAAAAGAAATATTGACCTTGTGGTCACAATGGAACAATGAATTAGGGTTTATTTTCTCTGGAGAAGGGAGGATTATAACTCTTTATAAATATATTAGAAGGCATAATAGACAAATAGGAGTGCAACACAAGGGGGCAAATTTACATAGGGTCGAATAACGAGGGTTAATTAACCCTCGATATTCGACTGCCGAATTGAAATCCTTCGACTTTGAATATCGAAGTCGAAGGATTTAGCGCAATTTGTTCGAAGGAATAATCGTTCGAAGGATTTTAATCCATCGATCGAAGGATTATCCTTCGATCAGAAAATTGTTAGGAAGCCTATGGGGACCTTCCCATAGGCTAACATTTGCCTCGGTAGGTTTTAGGTGGCGAACTAGGGGGTCGAAGTTTTTTTAAAGCGACAGTACTTCGACTATCGAATGGTCGAATAGTCGAACGATTTTTAGTTCGAATCGTTCGATTCGAAGGTCGAAGTCGAAGGTCGAAGTAGCCCATTCGATGGTCGAAATAGCCAAAAAAACACTTCGAAATTTGAACTATTTTTCCTCTATTCCTTCACTCGAGCTAAGTGAATGGGCCCCAAGTAGTTCTTCACACAAAGAAAAAAAGAGAAAGGCAAGATCAGCAAATGTCATGTTTTTATTCTTCTCTATTTGTAGTCAATGATGCTGGCAAATATTTGTCCTTTATCACCTTAAAGGGATACTGTCATGGGAAAAACTTTTTTTTCAAAATAAATCAGTTAATAGTGCTTCTCCAGCAGAATTCTGCACTGAAATCCATTTCTCAAAAGAGCAAACAGATTTTTTTATATTCAATTTTGAAATCTGACATGGGGCTAGACATATTGTCAATTTCCCAGCTGCCCCAAGTCATGTGACTTGTGCTCTGATAAACGTCAATCACTCTTTACTGCTGTACTGCAAATTGGAGTGATATCACCCCCCTCCCTTCCCCCCCAGCAGCCAAACAAAAGAACAATGGGAATGTAACCAGAAAACAGCTCCCTAACACTGGAGGCCAATTGCTTTGTTAAATACTGACAGAAAACTTCTAGCAAAGATTATTTTTTCCAGACTCTCTATGCTTTCTGAGACACTTCTGGTTCCCCTTCAGTACTGCACGGTTAAAGGGGGCGGAATATTTTTAGAGCTTTGTTAACAATAAGGGAAATTCTGGAGAGGTCAGGTGTAAGGCAGGGGTGCCCTTTAAGCCCACTCTTGTATAGTTTTGCAATAGACCCTTTTTTAAGATCATTGCAGGAATGTGGATTGGAGGGTGTCTCTGACTGTCAGACCACAAGATTAGTAGTTTATGCGGATGATGTGACTATTGTAATTTCTAATTCAGATGAAGTTGAGGCTGTGGATAGGCACATCAAAGAATATTCAAGGGCAGGGCCGGACTGGGAGGAAAAAGCAGCCCTGGCAAAAGTATCAAAGTAGCCCATGTATTCTCGCCAATGCAAAGCATGATATATATTTTCAACCCCAAGGACTAGGGTGAACTAGAACTAGTGTTTATTAATAAATATTTTAAGAGCTCTATTTCTTGTACCACGCATGGTCCATTATGATATAATCACCAGCATTATTGTACACCCTAAGTGCTTAAACTGACCCTTGCAACAAATATCTCACCCCAGTTTCTATCACAGCTATTCTGTGGATTGGATTTGTGGCCTAAGAGAGCTTAATCACCATGTGTCACAGTCCCAAATGTTATATGGATTATATATTATCATCTAATTGCCTCTTAGATTATTCCTGTGGCTACTCCCTTTCCCCCATAAGTAATAATAAAGCACTAAGTTTCCCCCCAGGAATAGTAACCAATAAACATAAACATGTCCTCACAGAACCCATACACACTTCCCACAGTAAATGCTGCCATACTGCGTGCCGGGCTGGAGCCCAACTGCCTGCAATTACCTGAGAAGTTGGGCAGATCTTATGCTAATGCCTATCTTTGGGTGCACACAGATACATTTGTTCGGCTCTATATTAACACAACTGGAAAAGCTTACTGGCCTTCTTCTGTGACCTTACATACCCGTATATACTTCCCCTACACTTCCACTAGATGGCGAGGCATTTATTAGAACAGTGATTAGCATATCTCCAGTCTCTCCACCTCTGATGCCACTCTGTTCAAAGCAGGCAGTTTGTTCTAGTATCCAGTTTGTTGATTGCCGCATGTGTTAACTCTGTTGAGGGGATACCTCATTTACATATTAAAGGCGGCCTAATTAGCATTTTTCGTCAAGCGCTCCATTTACATTTCAAAGCAAACGGCCCGTCAGGCATTTGCCCGAACCAGTAAATGGCCAGTCCGGGCCTGTTCAAGGGCCTCTGGTTCTTGCATCAATCAAGCCAAATCAGAAGCTTTTTGGGTTTTGGAGACTGAACCAGTTTTTAAGTGTGGGGATTTTCCTGTAGCCTCTTCCCAGGTTAATATATTAGGTATCAAATTTGGAACAGGTGATAACACGCAGGTTAATTGGGAAGAAAAACTGGTAACTGCCATGTCAAAGGTTCAGAGATGGAAATCCTGGAGACTGACTTATAAAGAAAGAATTGCTGTTATAAAGACTCTATTGATTCAGATTTTTCTTTACATTGCATATGTGTTTCTTTTACCAGAAGCCTTCTATGCCCAGATGTACAGCCTCTTCTTTCAAATGGTTTGGGGAAATAGGCTGAATCCTGTAAAGAGAGGGATAACATTCTTGCCAAGGGAGGAAGGGGGTCTGGCTATGATATGTCCCATTTTGTTGTTTGGTATCATTTTTCTTAAGTTTAATTTGGAGGGTTTTATCTAAAAACAATATGTCTCTGTGGGAAAACAGTGTAAAATCTTGGATTTCCCCCTTTATTAAGGAATGGTTGCAGGGAGGGCGAGTGAAGGAGGTTCGGCTCGTGGTGGTTCTCTCCCATTGTATTTGGCGTTGGCTCTGAAAATGCTGAGAAAGTGGGGTATTAGCCCTAGAGCGTTGAATCTGACCCCTAGAAAGACCCTTTATAATGAAGTGCTAAAGACTCATTTTTGTTCCCGCATTGTCCTGAGAGACTGCCCCGGTGCCACTGAACAAGAAAGTATAAAGTATCTGAATAGTACAAGGCTACCTAAAAAATTATTTGATATTTCTTGTTTGGCTTTTCAGGGTAAGCTTTTTGTTAAAGGCAATCTCAGTTACCTGAATGTGGTGGATAGGAACTGCCCATGGAACTGCGGGGAGGCTGAGACTCAGGAGCATTTTTTTGTAGAATGTCCAATAACAAAAACATTTTATGATCAAGTCAGTAAAAAACTGGGATTTGGTTTTTTGAGTAATTTATGTTTCTCTGAAGCTGCATACGGGATACTGATCGGGGACTGTCTGTGTAATAAGGAAACACTGTATATCATAATTGCAATAATCCGGTATTATTTATGGCATTTACGTTTTAAGAAATCAACAGGTCAAGATGTTGATTCTATTGAATATACTGTCAATGCGGTGTTAAGGGAAATCCTCGTTATTAAAGCACAGGAGATTAAAATCTATAAAGCAAATTTTAGATTATGGGAAAATGTTAATATCTCCTTTTGATGTTTTCATTCTGATGATATAATGTTCTGATTATCTTTGTGTTTGTTTATTTGTATTATATTGAATTTAATAAAGAAAATTCCCTAACAGCTGCCTGGTAGATCTAAGAACAGCCCTCAATAGTAAAAACCCATGTCCCACTGAGACACATTCAGTTACATTGAGAAGGAAAAACAGCAGCCTGCCAGAAAGCATTTCTAAAGTGCAGGCACAAGTCACATGACCTGGGGCAGCTGGGAAATTGACAAAATGTCTAGCACCATGTCAGATTTTAAAATTAAAAAAATCTGTTTGCTCTTTTGAGAAATGGATTTCAGTGCAGAATTCTGCTGGAGTAGCACTATTAACTGATGTGTTTTGAAAAAAACATGTTTTCCGATGTCAGGATCCCTTTAAATTAAGTATAAACTAATGGCTTTTATTGATATAATGGTGAGGGACTACATTTGCTGCTGAGATGCTACACAGTGGAAATAAAATGCATTAGTAACATAGTGTTGATTCATAAATGTTCAATTAAAAAAAAATATTCTGTGAGCCTGTCAGATTCCTAAATTGTTATATGGGTTTTCACTTGGCACAGCACTGTAATTTGGGGCTAAGACTGATCTTTGTAATGTCCCTGTTCAGAATGGCATCCTGGGCAAACATTTGTGCTGTCCTGATTATCCATTTTATGACATCATACTATTATTTTGTGTCACACCTGCTAACATTTCACCTTTAGTGCTGTCTGATCAAACCTAAACCTAAGGTGATACACATGGATATATAGTATGCTTGCCATCTTGTGGATGATTGGAGATCAGACACATTTCCTAGCAAGCAGGCACTTTCAAACTTTCATTACTGTAGAAAATATATATTAGCATGAAGCTTTCAAAAGCCAGAGATGTTATAACTGCCATAGTAGTATATTGTTACTGTTATATTATAGTACACAAATCATGGCAGAAAATTTAGCAAAGATTTATATAAATAATTATATTCTTCTGTAATGAATATACATGTGGCTGAAATCAGACTAAGATACTTTGTTGTTATTTGGAATTGCATGGGGGTGCTGAGCAGAGATTCCTCGTACAAATATATAATCTAACTCCATAACGGCAGTTAATATGTAAATGATTAATTAATCAAAAGCCTATAAACAGAAAAGAACATTATTCCTTTACAAGGAAAAAAGGACAGAAATTTGCATCCACAAATGTCTTGTTTGCTGAACAAGAGGTTGATTCAGTCAATTCTGTCATTTTTTTTATGGTTTGAAACCATGATACTGCAGCGTTATTAATTGAAAGCATTAGAAATCATATTGCTAGTGAGTGATTAATTGGCCCCACTTAATCATAAGCTAGAAGTTAGCTGTGAGGCAGGAAAACAATTTTCTCTTTCAGGCACTTTTCTTAATTGCCTTTTCCGCTTCAGCAATATACACATTACACATCATTACGTCATTGGCTTTTTTTGCATTGCTTTCAAAGCCTGTGTTTCACTTAAGTCATAGTATTTAAATGATCTTGGGTGCAGATATATTATCATGATTATTAAGCTCTGCAAAATTTACAGGAATTTACATTACACACATCTAAACTAATGGTGTGTGTGGTGTATATACTGTATATATATATATATATATACTGTATGTGTGAAGCCATACCCTCTAAAACTACCCTTAAAACTCTCACTCCTTCATGTTTCTTCTTCTGTAAACAACATTGTATACATTGTAAGCCCAGTTGTCAATAGGCCCTGCTGTTGGCTTAGTCATTTGGCCTTATATGGATCACCTATCTATATCCTCCATTTTATATATGAAAGGGGAAAAAGAAGGGAAAATGAACCCATTTATTCAGGGTGCCTCTGCAGCAGGTACAACTGCCCACTATTCAGAATGTGTGGCTGACTAAGCTGTTCCAAGCTCAACTATATAAAAGTGAAATGAAGGCATTTTGAGGAAAGTACCTTTAATAAAAAGGGTTTTAAATGCAACTGACTGCAGGGAAAATTGAGGCACCTCATCTGCTCGTGCAGACATAATGAACCCCTTAGGAGAATAAATAAGTTGAGTGAAGAGAGACGATATTATCTTGAGAGTGGGCTCTGGTCTAAGGTTTTTCTGGTTCCATTTAGTGGACAAAACAATAAGCATGTTTCTGTGATTTTATTTATGGCTTGTCATAATTTCCCCTTCCCATGTGTGCCATGGGGCCCTGGGGAGGATCCTACCCCCCCCCCCGCTGCCCATATCCCATATCATGATATCATGAAGTCAAAGTTTGCACATCGTGCTTACTGTACATTTGGTTTTGATTTTAGCTTCTATTAAAAATGTAAAACTTTAACAACCCAGACCACCAAAACTGAGGGTCCTCAGCTTGATACAGTAGATACAATTTAAAGCAGCAAACCCCTTTCTCCATAATTTTGAATCTGTCAGGAATGACCCACACCGCTTAAAGCACAAATGCATTGGGCTTACATAATATAAGTTCATATCACCTAGAGAAACCAATTTGCAGGTAGCATTTACAGATCACCTGCTTAAAAGCAAACATCCTATTGTTTGCTATGGTTTACTGCACTGGGGAAAAAGTTGTCCCTTTTTTACATATGGGGAAAAGCCTGTTCAAAAATACTGCTGATATACATACATATATAAATAGACCCTTTTTTGTAGACATAGGGATACTTGTCAGTTTAATCATGAAAGGTAAACACACTGATGTGTTATATTCAAACTGTAATGTTAATACTTTACCATCTCTTATATCTTGCAGTTTGATTCTAAGTTCACCAATGATGTTCATTCTATTACTTTTTGTATTCTTATTTGTTCTGATAAGTGTTCTGTTGCTAAGGGGGCTATGTATCAAAGTCTGAATTGATCTCAACATGTTCTGCCAAAAACTCTGATTATATCCATATGTGTTTTTCACGCTTATTTATTATTAGATTTTCCTGAAAACGTAGTTTGGATTTTTCACCCGAAAATTTTTTTTATGCTTTTTACACGAAAACTCTGAAATCTTTGGGGTATTGCACGAAACACAGCACACATAAAAAAATCATTGGGACTTCTACCATTGACTTACAGTATATGCAACCTTGACAGGTCTGAAATGCCAGATTTTCTGATTCGGACGTTTTCCATTCTCGGGGTATAATAAATTCCAAAAAATTTGTGATTTTTTAAAAGTCCGATTTTATACTAAAAAAACGTGAATTTTTCTGGATTTTTGCAGTCAGAGTTTAGTTAATAACCCCCTAGTTTTCTTTTTAAACGGCTCTTTGCTTCAAAAGTTCTTAAATGAACTCTCTATTGCATATTTGCCACTGTTGGCTTTCAGTGAGTTTTCATGTTTGTATTCATTCTATCAATTGCTTGGAATTTAAAATCTGTAGAATACCCTTCATGTCTTACAAAATGTACATAACAATACCAGTTTTTAAAATGGTCCTATATATATATATACATGTTTATTGATGTTTCTACTTTATTTATCTAGATTGATTGACATTAACATGTGCAAGTGAGTAGTATTGCAGTTTGTGCAGTGTGCATGGTGAATGCAATATTGTTTGGAATTACAAATCTACATTGTACACAGTTTATGTACAAATACATGCATACAAGACCATATCTACCTAGACCTTCAGCAAAATCACAGTAGGTCTATATTGTGTTTAAAATGTGTTTCTCAAATAAACCCATTGCCTCAAGTCCTGGCTGGGAAGACTCATAACATGTTACCATAAGAACCACTAATTTGGGAATCTTAAGCATTATAAAAGAAAGCCATGAGTAGGAAGAGATAACTCAACTATGTCTAAGAGAGATGGTCAGGAGCCAACCAGATCTAGTTTATATATGCCAGGATATTGATGTTGATATGCTACTTTTCATCAAAATTGAGCTTCCCTTCGAAGAGCAAAAGGAAGACTCAAAACATGAACTCATTATGTTGCTTATATGTTATACTTTATGTTATACTTAGTCAAGAGTGGTAAGTAAAACTGGCTACAGATGCTAAGATTAGTCAGTTTGACTGATTTCAGCCATATTACTCAAAAGTCAAGCTGTGTTTAACACTAGTGAAGGGGTAGTTCAGGCATCCTGAAATCATATTACTCAAAAGTCAAGGGGGCAAATTCACTAAAGCACAAATCGCTTAACGGTAGCGCAAATTCGCCAGCGTGACGTAATTTCGTTACTTTGCCGATTTACTAACGGGCGCTGGCATAAATTCGCTAGCAAAGTGGACCTACTCTAGCGCTACTTCGCACCCTTAAGCCAGGCGAAGTTGCGCTATGGCGAAGGGACGTAACTACGCAAATTCACTAACTTGCACATTTTCCGAACGTTATCTCTTGCACCAGACGTGCCTTCGCCACCTCAGACCAGGCGAAGCAATAGAGTAGATAGGGATTGCTTCAAAAAATTTTGAAATTTGACATTTTTTCTAAGTCCCAAAAAACGCTGGCATCTTTTCCTTTTTTAAGGGTGATAGGCTAAAAAATGTTCGTAATTTTTTTGGGGGGCACCCTCCTTCCCCCCTACATTTCCTAACATATGGCACCTAAACTATACAATGGGCACATGTATAGGGCAAAATAACAACTCTATTTTATTTTATGATGGTTTCCCGGGCTTGTGTAGTGTAATGTATTTGCTGCTACATATACGTCCATTGTACTTTAACTTGGTGCCATATTGCTAGCTTTGCTTGACGAATTAACGCTATCGCAACTTCGCTACCATTCGCCACCCTGAGCGCAACTTCGGATCTTAGTGAATTTGCCCCAAGCTGTGTTTGACACTAGTGAAGAGGTAGTTCGCCCATCCTGAAATCCTGTTGGATTACAACTGACCTGATCAAAATGAAAATCAAATCATAATCTTGGCAAACAAACAAATAATGTACTACAAATTCAACTTTAGAGTAGGGTGTAGGTTACCACAAGCCCCACTGAGTGGGGCCAAGGTTCCCATCCTCTTGCATGGAACCTATATAGGTTCCATGCAGGATGCTGCCACTTTGCAGAGTGATTTGTCTAAGTTGGGAAACTGGGCAGCAAACTGGAAAATTAAGTTCAATGTCGATAAATGCAAGGTTATGCACTTAAAGTTATACACTAAATGGCATTGTGTTGGAAGTTTCCTTAAATGAGAAGGATCTTGGGGTTTTTGTAGATAACAAGTTGTTCTGGGCAGTGTTGTTCTGGGCAGTGTCATTCTGTGGCTACTAAAGCAAATAAAGTTCTGCCTTGCATAAAAAATGGCATTAAATCAAGGGCTGCAAACATAATTATGCCTCTTTCTATGTCCCTGGAGTATGCAGTGCAGTTTTGGACTCCAGTCCTTAAGAGGGATATAAATGAGCTGGAGAGAGTGCAGAGACGTGCAACTAAACTGGTTAGAGGGATGGAAGACATAAATTATGAGTGTAGACTGTCAAGGTTGGTGTTGTTTTCTCTGGAAAAAAAGGGGGGACATGATTACACTTTAGAAGTAAATTAGAGGACATTATAGACAAATAGCAGGGGACCTTTTTACCCATAAAGAGGATCACCGTACCAGAGGCCACTTCAGACTAGAAGAAAATAACTTTCATTTGAAGCAACGTAGGTGGTTCTTTACAGTGAGGTTGTGGAATGCACTGCCGGGTGATGATGTGATGGCTGATTCTGTTAATGCTTTTAAGAATGGCTTGGATGATTTCTTGGATAAACATAATATCATAAGGCTTTTATGATACTAAATTCTATAGTTAGTATAGATATGGGTGTATATAATTTATGTGAGAAGAGGGAGGGGTGTGTGTATGCTGGGTTTTCATTTGGAGTGGTTGAACTTGATGGTCTTTTTTCAACCCGATTTAACTATGTAACTATGTAACTCTTAAGGCTCAGGGATGTGTCAACATGCAAGTATTCCCATGTCAGCCTAAAAGGTTTTCAGTAATATGAAAAGCATTTCCTATAAAATCAAATGGTACCTTAGTGCCATTGTAAGTATTTCATAAAAGTTCAACTGCACATACAGTATTATTCAATTTAGACAAATATCAAGAAATAAAAAAAAACACCTTAATGATTCCTACATCAGTAATGCTGTCATTCATAGAATAAAATATAATTTACTTCCAGTAGACCAAGGACGCCAGCCTAAGTTCAGCCTGTGGCTTTCCTATGGGAAAAAGACATACATCATGAGTTTAATTCTAGGCTTCTGTCATTGACTCAAAGGTTATTTTGTGCAAGATGTTCTGACAATTAGTGATAAAATTCTGATTCATATGACTAAGCTGAGTTGGTGTCACATTTATGATTGAAATTCCCATTCAAGAATACAGTAGAGGACATGGAACATGACTATTGTTTGACCCCCAGAGTGACCTTCTGCTTGATCAGTTCTGCAAAACATATTCAGAAGGTCAGATAAATAAATGATAGTAACAGAACAAGAGGCACTTTTAGAGTGTGGTAAGTACAGATACGTCAAACAACTTTTCTGCTTGATTAATAACTAACCTATGAAACCTTTGCTATAGGTTTGAAATGGCATGGAGTGTGGTTTTCTTTTGTCTTTGTGAGGAGTCACTTTACTGTATACACACTTTATAATGGAAGATCTGGCAAATGGCAGGAAAATATAATGAGATGGAAAATAGAAAATTACAACTGGCAACTACATAATTCTTGGAAGTGTCAACACTGGAAGATTTATTGTATTGATAGCATGAAAAGCCAAAAAAGGCATTTGCTGTTGGAAACCTTAATGCCACTCCCTTTTAATCACTGAAATGTCCATAGTAATGGCTCAACATATACTGTATATTTACTGTCAATACAAAGCATAAATAATTCCTGCTTTGACAACATCACCATTTGTACAGCTTCCAAATAAGCACATAGTTTAATTTGCAATACTTGAAAAAATTTTCTGCACATTTTAAAACCTTTTATATATGTAAACCTATAAAATGTAATACCTACTAAGTACTTTCCTGTTCCGATAATCTGGGTCATAAATCATTCCCAAATTGCTAAATTACTGCACAAATACTGAAATGTATAACTGAGACACTCAAATACATTTTAATGTGTGGGGGTTTAATCCTGATACATGTAACTTTGAAGTACAGTGCTACGCAATATGTTGGCGCTATATAAATACATGTTAATAATAAAGTAGCATATTTTTGCTTATAACAATATTTATATTAGTACAGGTATGAGACCTGCTAGAATGCTTGGGACCTGGGGCTTTCCAGATAACAGATCTTTCCAGAATTTGGATCTTCATACCTTAAGTCTACTTGAAAATCTTGTAAGCATTAAATAAACCCAATAGGCTGATTTTGCTTCCAATATAGATTCATTATATCTTAGTTGGGATCAAGTAAAAGTCAAGGAACTGTTTTATTATTAAAGACAAACATGAAATCTTTTTTAATAATTGGGATTATTTAAATAAAATGGAGTCTATGAGAGACAGCCTTTCTGTAATTCAGAACTTTCTGTATAATGGGTTCTCCGGATAACGAATCCCATACCTGTATAACAACAAATATTTATATGAAGGTAAATATGTATAAGTATGGGATCCCTTATCCGGAAAACCATAACCTATACTCTGAATTATGGGAAGGCCATCTCCCATAGACTCCATTATAGCAAATAATTAAAACTTTTGAAAATGATTTTCTTTTTCACTGTAATAATAAGACAATACCTTGTACTTGATACCAACTAAGATGTTAATAATACTATTGGGATTCTTTAATGTTTCAATACTTTTTTTTGTAGTCTAAAGGTATAGTGAACAGTGATCCAAATCATGGAAAAAACCCTTATCCTGAAAACCCCAGGTACTAAGCATTCTGGATAACAGATGCAAAAAATGTAAAGTTGTATAAATACATAAGAAGTGTATTTTAGAGTTTGCTTTCAAAAAGTACTACCAAGAGTGGTCATATAGGATTTACAGGGCCCTTCACTACACAGGGGGCCTCAGCTAGTCAGTAACTGGTCGTTGCTATTAAAGTCAATGGCTGCTACGTGAAATTCAAAGTGGTATTGGCATGTAATATTAGCCTGAGGGGAAATTTGAAAAAGATTTTTGATCCCATTTATTCTCATTAAATTGAATGTGACCCAGTGTGAAATAAAAGGATATCTCCACCCTAGAGTCAATAAATAGTCAAAACATAATCCACTATACCCTTTGCCGAAATGGCAGCTATTTCGCCTTTAATTAACAATAAGTGCAAATATAGGCGGAGACTTGGAGGTTTATTTATTAAAGGTTGGATTTTAGTGGTCTTAAAGGTTTTGAAACCACAACTAAAATCACAAAGTCTAAAACCAATGCTGTCATTAAATAAATAAATAAATAAATAAATAAATAAATAAAAGATCCAAATATCAAAAGTAAGAACAAAAAAAAAATACAAATATCTTGAAAACCTTTAAAAATTTTAGTTTTTAGGGCAATGCCTAGTGGAAAAAAATCTGAAAACCTCAAAGTCCGATTTGATTAAAAAAGGTCCAATAAGATCAGTGCAGCTCCCATTGATTTCTGTAGCACCACGACAACTTTTACATGGGGAAGTTTGGGATTAAAGGTTTAGTGGCTTTTTTACTTAAAGTTCGAATATTTAGAGCTTTTAAGAAATATAGGAAACCACTCATTTCTTGAGATTCAAGTAAATATTGCAATTCTAGGGCAGGTTTCCTTTTTGCAATGCTTCTACACTAGCATTTGACTTGCAACTACTCCATGTCATTAAGCAATTTTTAGCCAATAAAAACACAAGTGCAACTTGTGTGTCATTTTCTTTTTTTTTTAACAATTCTTTTTTTTATTGAATTTTCAAGGTGCATACATATCCATATTACAACGCAATGAGTGGTGTCCTTTATATTGCAGTACACAGTGGGGGCAGATTTACTAAGGGTCGAAGTGAATTCAAGGGAATTTTCGAAGTAAAAAAATTTGAAATTCAAAGTAATTTTTTGGATACTTCGACCATCGAATAGGATACTATGACTTCGAATTTACTTTGATTAGAAGTAAAAATCGTTCGAATATTCGACCATTCGATAATCGAAGTACTGTCTCTTTAAAGAAAACTTCAACATCAATACTTTGCCAAGTTAAACCTGCCGAAGTGCTATGTTAGCCTATGGGGACCTTCTACAACCATTTTCTAAGTCTTTACACATCGAATAAAAATCGTTCGATCGATCACTGAAATCCTTTGAATCGTACGATTTTTATTCGATCGCAGGATTGGAAAATTTGCTGAAAAAACTTCCAATTCGAAGTTTTTTAATTCGATGGTCGAATTTCGAAGTTTTTTGTACTTCAAAATTCGACCCTTTATAAATCTGCCCCTTGGTATCAGACATATAGATATAAATCCAGAATGAAAGTCCCAGTGTTAGTTCCTGGCACTTTAATGTTACGGATAAGTATGTCGTAATATATTAATTTTCCCTTTTCCTATATTATACACCGTAGTATTGCCAGGTAACCTGGTTTTAACTAAAACTTTAGACTGTTAAATAACTAGGCAAACTTGAGTGTCATTTTCTAATTCATTGTGCATGCATTTGGTGCTTTGCATTTATGTTCCAAAATATGCCCTTTAGAGTATGCACTTCTTTACCTGCTTTAGTACCTGCTTTGACAAGGTATTAAGTTCAGTATCCCTTAATATTCCAAACTTATAAAACCATAATCGACATATACTGTGGGTCAAAGTTCCCTCTCATTCTTTATCTTCTACTTTTAGTTTAAATGAATATGCTTCTACCTTAAGTCAATAGAAATACAAGTATTTCTACAGATAAATGATGCAATAACATGCTTAGAGCCATCAAAAACAAGACTTGCCTTCTAGCAAAGGCACTCTAACAGATGGCTGTTATTCCCCTAAGGAAGATTCAATTAAACCTAACTTGGATACATACGACCAATGTTTTCTTTATTAAAGTATATTGAAACAGAAACGCAATAGAGTTTAAATGTAATAAACGTATTCATATTTTATTCTAAACTTAATACAATATACATTATTTTGTTTGAAAAACAAGGTTTTAAGATTACTCCTGCATTGCCTGGAAACAGAATAAAAAATCCCATATAATAAGGCAGTTAAGTCAAATTACATTAAAACAATCATTTTACTGTACAAAAATAATATGGTGTCTGATATTAAAACTTTTCCAAAAAATCTCTTCAAAAGTTCTAAAAACTTGTCTTAAAATAGTGTTTTGCCAAGGACAAAGGGGTAGGAACTAATTTATTGCATGTTAAATGACCAGTGACACAGAAAAAGAAAAGTAAAATAGGAGAAGGAAATATCACTGGTGGGTGACATATTGTTAGGTATGCTCAGTAACTTTCATTGCTTTTCTGCTTGCCAAGCTGGTACTTACATATTGGCTCAGGTGAGTGCATAAACAGTACAGGTTTTTCCAAGATGTCTGTATTTCCCATGAGACCTCCTATAATTGGCACATGGGACATCAGGAAGATTGAAACAAAAAGGTTTGTAAGGCACTCGGTAAACATTACCTTGGACTGATATATTTTTTGAAGAAGAGATCAACAGCCTGTTATAAAGGCACGGGACCTGTTATCCAGAATGCTCAGAACCTGGGGCTTTCCAGAAAAGGGGTATTTCTGTAAATGTAATTGGATCCCCAAAACAAGTCTACTAAAAAATCAATTATAAATTAAATAAACCCAACAGGATTGTTTTGTCTCCAATAATAATTAAATATACTTATCTCTAGTTAGAATCAGGTACAAGGTACTGTTTTAATATAATAGAGAAAAAAGAAAAAATATGTAAAACAATGAATTATTGGTATAAAATAAAGTTTATGGAAGATGGCCTTTCCATAATTTAGAAATTCAGGGTTTCTGTATAACTGATCGTCTACCTGCAGTAGGTAAGTGACTAGAATAACACTACCCACTGATATTTTTCCACTCTTTCAAATAATTACCAGTTTTATCTGTCCCCTGACAATAATAAAATGCTTTCTTTGAAGTGGAAGTTCAGAAATTCAGATTTTATTACAGTGTATTTGCTCATCTTAGAAATATTTCAGACAAAAATTGTATTTTCACCTGTAATTTAATATGCACCACAAATCCATAACCAGTTGGTATTGGTGATATTTGGAGACACAATTATACATGATCTGAAAAAGCAAATGCTGATTATCCAGAGCCTAATCTATTTATGGGCAGTAACACACAATGCCATTCAGGGTGTCACTCCAAGCAATTTCCCTCTAAGCAGGCAGTTAACAATATGCCAATCAGACTCAGGTCAAAAGGATTGTCACTCAAAAGTGCTATATTACCATATTTGCAAGTGGCAACTGCTTAACTAGCCAGTGCCCCCTGTGTGTCCAAGAAATTGCAATCAATTTAAAGGTAAAGCTATTCCAGGAGTTCTATTGTTCTGTTGTCCACCAGCAGAGCATTAAAATACCCTATATCTCTTCATGTGACATTGCCCTACAGAAGCCCTACAGAAGGGACAGAGAACCTTTGTCACCCCAGATAAACAGTAGTTATTCTGCATCTACTGCCCCTGATGCTTTAGAATTATGGTTTTATGTTTCTGTGTTATAAATGAATAATCCGAATTGCATTTAAAAAAATTAATCCTGTGTTCTGTCAGCATTTGTCTTTTGTACTTTTGTTTTTGGAATAATATGGTGCTAGAAACCTAATTTTCATGTTCCTTGCCTTGAGACGCAAAAGTAATGACTTCATTATTTTAGACAATGTAAGCTCAGTATAAAAAGAGAAATGCAGGAGCAATATATAAGGATTATATTTGCAATGCTATGAAACGTCGTTGTGGAGGGAAGTGTAAATTCCACTTGGTTTCCTTTATTCTGAGAGCTTGTTCCTACAGGCAGATGAAAAATACTGTTTTTTTCCCAAAGAGAGTGTTAGGGATGGTTTCATTATATTTGATTTATTTTCCCTTGTCACACCTCAGTGCAAGTGTTCATAGGCTCCTAGCTGATAAAAATGAAAAATATAGTTGAAATAAACTTATTGGCCAATCTTTAATGTGGTAGAAAAAAAGCCTTCCAAGGAGCGGTTTAAGTGAGACACTTTTTAAATACACCCAGTGGAATACACTTTTTCTTACCGCTCTAGGCCCACAGTGGCATTTTCTGACCTACACTATAACTTTTTTTATGCAAAGGATGAATAGTCGTTCTCTTTTTTTTTCCTTTCACTCTTGGACACAAGGAAGGTTTCATAATCTATGGATGTATGATAAAAGAACTGGGTAATCTTTAACATAGAAAATTAATTCTTTGTATTGTAAGTACAGTATAATAAATAAAGATGCAATGTCTCTAGTTTGCCAATGTTATCATGCTTAGACTTTTTCACTCTGGATTAACTGTTTGTTAATCTGCTACTTTGGGGCATGTTTTTTTATTTTCCTTTTATACAGTGGCACTTCTGGGTCTGTGGCCACTTGAGGAAACAGCTGATTCCTCCCCCGTAAACACCATTGCTTCTTTATTAAATTGGCTTTCCCTGGATTCTGCAACTCCCTAACTGCAATTTATCGAATGCAGCTCCAAAGCAAATAAATATGACTCTCTTTATGCTTGTAAATAGATCCAATCTTCTTTCTTGCAGGATTTATGACCATAGTTTCATTAATTTTGGCTTGCTTTTTTTAGCCAAGCATACCATTTTAATGGAGTAATCCCTTTAGCTGCAACTTTACATATTCCATTATCCAGAAAGCTCTGAATTACGGAAAGGCTGTCTCCCATAGACTCCATTTTATGAAAATAATCCAATTTTTTAAAATGATTTCCTTTTTCTCTGTAATAATAAAACAGTACCTTCTACTTCATCCAAAATAATATACAGGTATGGGACCTGTTATTTGGAATGCACGGGACCTGGGGTTTTGCAGATAACATATCTTTCAGTAATCTGAATATTCATGCCTTAAGTCCACTGGAAAATCATTTAAACATTACTATTATTGAAAATAGTTCTGTTTGTCAATGCTTCAATGCTTCTTCTTCTCCTATAAGAAAAAAGTGGAGGTAAGCTGAACAGATGGCCATATTTAGGGTCTGATTTCAGAATCTCCCAGTATTTAAGAATAAAGTTCCTACAAGTTTTAGCATTAGTATCAATGAGCTGACAAATGGTATCATTTGTGCTTTAGAGCCCTTTGTAGGCTTTTTCTTAAGAGTTGCCATACTTGGGATAACTTTGACCTCCTCTCTTAAAGGAATTCATTCTGTCATAGGGTAACCTTTTTCAATGAATTTAGTTACCATCTTCAAAGACTCTGGGGCATATTTATCAAGGGTCGAATTTCTAATTGAAAAAACGTAGAAATTCTAAGTATATTAAAATATATTAAAATATAAGCTATTTTTTGTGTAGGGAATAGTCCAAATTAGATTCGAATTTTAAAAAAATTTGAAAATTAGAATATTTAAATTTATCATGTTATGTTTTTTTTAAAAAATTCGACTTCGACCATTCATCATCTAAACCTGCTGAATTGCTGTTTTAGCCCATGGGGACCTCCTAGAACCCATTTGGAGTCAATTGGTGGACTTTGAAAAATCAAAGGTTTTTTTGGGAAAACTTTGAATAGAATTGGATCGAATGTGATATTCCTTAGTTCCATACTATTCGAATTCGGCCGAATAGAGTCCTATTAGATCGAAAACAGACCTATTCGACCCCAAAAAAACTTCAACTTAATTTCGGTTGGTCTTTTTTAATTCTAATTTCGAAGTTTTTCAAATTCAAAATTCGACCCTTAATAAATATGCTCCTATATGTATCCAGATTAAACAAATGAGGAACCAGTATATGTGATATTTACATCCAAAACGTGCAACTCGGTGGTGCTGGCATCAAAAGTGAATTTAATAGTAGGAGGTTCATTATTAAGAAATAAAAACTCATTCACTGTGCCAAGGCTACCTAATCAAATATATCATCCATGTAATGCACATAATCCTGGATAAAGGGGCAGTATGCAGTGTTGGAAAAAAATGTATGTTTTCTCATAATAATCCGTATATATATATATTGACATATGGCACAGCCTTATAGTTGCCAATAATATGTATGCTTAAACGTGAAGTAATTGTTAATAAGAAGCATTTCCAACATGTCACAGATAAAGTTAACCTTATAGTCAGGGAGTTTCAAGGGACTCATAAGCACGTATGAATTCAATACACTCATCGGAGAGTATGGATGTGAACAAATCCTTACATCCTTTACAAGGAACAGAGAAATAAACTTACCCAGAAGAAGCTGTATGCTATCCAATCTACTTGAGAAGTCAGTCATATCTGTTAAACATAGTCTAAATTGTGTCAATACCTCCTGCAAATAAATGTGAAACAGCATTTTTTATTTATCATCTGTAACGCTAATCTGGGCTATCCAGACCACAAGGAGTTAAGTGTCCAGCTAGCGATATGAGCATGAGTTACATTGCGACTCACTCATCAGGATCAGGGCCTTTGCTAAGTGGAAGTTTCCCATAAAGTTGTAGCGGAACTATAAACTCTCAGACTACTGTACATAAAAATAGGAATGATTGGACACAGGAGGTCCTTATGGTGAACAATAAAACAGTAGTTTATTTGTACAAGAACAATGACCTCAGGTTTACTCACATATGTTGAGGTATGGACAAATGTACATCACATTGGCTAGAATACGTTGAATGACACAGCTGAGGAATGTGACTCCCATAAGGCATTGTAGTCAAGTAGTAATAAGGAATCCCAGGCAGATGTACCTTAAAGTAGTCCGGATCCCACCCAGTGGAGTGGTCAGGGAGAAGAAGTCTAGCCTGACACCCTAACCACTGGGGTCCCTTCACTGAAGGCAATCAAGAAGCCTTTGGGAAGCTACTCCCTGCTACAGATCATCGATGGAGCACAAAGCTGCTTTTGCTATCTGAACTCTCTATCTCACTCTCCTAGAGAATCTGTAACAGATATAACCTAATTCTAGCTAATCTCATTCATGGGGTTCCCTGGTCCCCAATTTAAGTGCTAAAGGTTCAGGTCCCTTTAGGGCAATGGCTTTACTGGGCCTTGGTGTACCCAGGCTCAATGAGCACAACCAGTAGGTAAGGACACCAGCAGCCAAAGAGGAAGATCCACCCCTTTCCAAACACTATATTGAAGTGTGGTAGGAAGTGGTCATTACACCTCTTGGCCAATAATAAGATAGGTGAACACTTACACTAAATACATGGGGCGAATTCACTAAAGCGCGAAGCGCCGAACGCTAGCTTTAATTCGCTAGCGTTGGCCATTTTCGCTACTGCGCAAATTCACTAACGAACGCTGGCGTAGTTTCGCTAGTGTTACTTCGCAACCTTACGCCAGGCGAATCTTCGCTAGCGACGAAACTACGCAAATTCACTAACTTGCGCAGTGTAGCGAACGCTACCTTTTACGCTAGACTTCCTTCGCCACCTCAGACCTGGCGAAGCGCAATAGAGTAGATAGGGATTGTTTCCAAAAAAGTCAAAAAATTTTTCTAAGTCCCAAAAAACGCTGGCGTGTTTTCTACATGACGGGTGATAGGCTGAAAAAGATCGAAAATTTTTTGGGGCTCCCCTTCCTCCCCCCTACATTTCCTGACTTATGGCAACTTACCTAGACAGTGGGCACATGTGTAGGGCAAAATAAAATTTTTATTGGCTGATTTGAAGGTTTTCTAGGCATTTGTAGTGCAGATACGTGTTCCTCCATTGAAATTTGAATTTCGCGCCGTATGCAAATTAGCCTTCGCTAGCGCAACTTCGCTTTATATAGCGAAACAATGCTAGCGCAACTCCGCAACCTTTCGCTACCCCTGTGCGCAACTTCGCATTTTAGTGAATTTGCGTAGCGCTGGCGAAAATTCGCCTGGCGAAGTGCGGCGAAGAGCGGCGAAGTTGCGCCTGGCGCAACTTCGATTCTTAGTGAATTTGCCCCATGGGCTTTTGCCCAGCAACTAGGGAAAAGGAGGAAGGGTAGGGATTTAAAGCTAGGAGCATAGCAAATCCTATAGGTCCCTACACATCATACTGTCTGCACCCTGGGCCCCTTTAAATGTTTTTCTTGGGGGGTGGGCGGCCACTGTGTAAATGTTTAGGTTAAGATACTTTCTTGGATATATTTTGTCTATAATAATTATTGTTTCATTTTTGTTTTTCTTTCTTTTTTGATGCATTTGGTCTTTTCCTAACCCTATTGTGTTTTATTGGACAACTTGCAGTTTCAGCATATATTGGTCTCTTTAATTAGACATTTATAAGTATCATGGATTTACATTTGGACTTGTGACTTGTTTGTTTATCAGAGGGGGTGTTTTTTTTTTAATTTGATATGTTAATTTGTAGACTTTGCTCATGTTGGTTTATGCATACTTATGTATTACAAAGGGGCTGTGTACTGAAACGCTGCACTGCAAATAAATTTGTAAGGAATCACCCTACTGTTGCAGCCTTGTGTGTCAGTGAATTTTCTATGTATTTTTTGGAGGGTGCCGATCCCTTTATCATTGTGCACCATGCTTCTCTTATTGGTGGGATGGTAAGGGTGTGTAAGCGTGGCTTACAAACTAGAGGTCTATGTGAGATGACCTTTCCATAATTTGAAGCTTTCTGGATAACAGGTTTCCGTATAACTGGTCCCATACCTGTATAATTCATCTTTATTGGAAGCAAACCCAGCTTATTGGGTTTATTTAATGTTTACCTGATTTTCTATTAGACCTAAGGTATAAAGATCCAAATTACGGAAAGATCAGTTATCCGGCAAACCCCCAAGTCTTGAGCATTCTGGATAACAGGTCTGATACCTGTACATGTATGGGATCAGTTATCTGGAACCCCGTTATCCAGAAACAGAAAGGCCATCACTAATAGACTCCATTTTAATTAAATAATTCTAATTTTTAAAAATGATTTCCTTTTTCTTTGTAATAATAAACAGTACCTTGCACTTGTTCCTAAAAATCCTATTGGCTTTATGTAATGCTTAAATCATTATTTAGTAGACCTAAGGTATGGTGATCAAAGTTATGGAAAGACCCTTTATCCGGAAAACCCCAGGTCTCCCCGAACATTCTGGATAACAGGTCAAGAAACAGTACTAAAGTTTGCATTTACATACATCAATAATCGGTTTTACAATTTTTGTAAAATGAAAATTACATTGTGTAGTCCTGCAGGTTTCTATGCAAATATGTTTATCACCTTGTTTTGTGGATTAATAGTCATTGTTATTCAGAGAACTGCAGCAGCGTTAATAATAATGTGAATCAGGAGACTACAGATCCCAGAAGGCCGTGCTCTGCAGAGGAAGGAGGAGAAAGGAAATCATCTAGATGGAGGAGAGAAAAGGAAGAGGCCTGAAGAAAAAGTAGGCTGAGAGGTGCTGGAGATTTCTGTAAAAGACCAGTGTGTGTGCAGGCTGTAAGGGAGGTAACAGAGATCCTCCTGCACAGTTTAGGAAGCAGACTGAAATCCAGCCAGAGACATTCCGAGCCTCCAGTACAGCAATGATAGTTTGGAAGTGAGACCTGCGATCTGCAAGCAAGTTTAGTAGTATCAGACTTTACTGCCTCACATCTCCGCAGTATGTGTGCAGCAGTACTACTGAGATACAGGTAATAGCTCATTTGTGCAAAAGCAATACAGGGATTGACTGTATAGTGTAGTTCTGCTCATATAGACTCTGCAGAAGGAACATTCTGTGCCATTTGCTACAGGACACTCATTGCACCAAGCCACTGTAGGATTATTATTGCTGACCAATACAAAGTGGAGTACAGAGTCAAGAATAACTATATTTAAAGTGGCAGTACAAATTTAAATCCAATATACAAAGCTCAGTGATCCTGGGAGTGAACTTTTCTTTAAGGGCCCCAACGTTGCCAGCTTTTAGGACCTATGGGGAGCTCCCAAATATCCATATATTAAATGTCAAATTCTAGTGTAGGGACCCGTAGGGTTAATTCCCTACAAAGCCACATGTTGGACTGAGCTATGGGGTTTCCCAGGGGCTGGACAATGGGGCCAGAGCCCTTGCGCTGCTGAAGCATGGCAGATACCTGAGGATACCACAAGGTGTCGCTGCATCACCACTTTACTATAAAAGGGAGTGCTAAGACATCCATTCTATC
Organism: Xenopus laevis; assembly: GCF_017654675.1. Taxonomy (NCBI): domain Eukaryota; kingdom Metazoa; phylum Chordata; class Amphibia; order Anura; family Pipidae; genus Xenopus; species Xenopus laevis. Next base: position 48,824,157 of record NC_054382.1, on the reverse strand, counting down.
ATTAAATTTTGGACTTGCTGCTGCCTGTTATTTCACTTAGGAGAAAGTGAATCTAAAATGTAGGCTAAGGTGGAGTTGCCATGGCTGATGCAGGATCCTCCAATGCCTGGAAGCTTAACCATGTGGGTTTTGTGTTTGGAAATGCTGGTTTATGTGCTCACACAATGGAAAGTGTTGAGAGTTGTAGTGCAGCAATGGAAATCTTAAGTGCTCGTGCTATAGACAGTGCTGGTAGCTATGTCTGGAGGATAATACAAGCTGCATATGCTCATGGAATGGATTAATCGCTGTGGATGCCTGCTCCAACTCTGGGTGAGCCTATCCATCTGAGTGAATCCCCAGGGTGATGCCAGGGGAGGGTAGAAAAAGGAGAGGATCCAGCAATATTCCATTCGTGACACGGGCTTTGTTTATGCCTGTCACGAGGGAGTCTATACTATATCCGAGGGAGAGGTATTTGGGCTGCTAGTACTACTTGGGACCTATTGTACTCATTGGGGATAAGGGACTGAGACTCTGATTCTGCGAATGGAGAAGTGCGGGCACGGAGGGCCAGGAAATGCACTGTCACAGGTTCCCATGGGAGTGGGTCATTTATGTATAATGTAAATGTCGTTTTAATTACCCTTTAATTTACACTTTCTTTATATAAAGTTGATATTTTTATAAAAGTAAAGTGTGTGTTGAATGTTATTCCTAATGGGCCAACCGCAGGTGTATTCCCGGATCCCGTTAGGTGGAGGCACTGCCAAGAGAGGAATTTCCCAGTAACTTTCACTTAGCAAAGGGGATTTAGGACCTGCATCAGTAAGAATTATGTGATGTACAACCTTGGCACCAGTGGTGTGGCCAAAAATGGCTGACTAGTGTGTATTTAACTGATATAAATTGTATTGCATTGTATTGTTATTTTTGACTGTCTCTATTTCTGCATTTAATTACCAATTCATTTCAGCCCAGTTCCTGTATAATCAATCTGGGTTTCTTTTCGGCTTGTGTTGGTATTTACTGGGAATCTTTGAGTGTCACCACAATCATTTCACTATTATATAAAGTTATACCCTTGGGTAGGCTACAATTGTCCTCCATCAAAGGTAATTATGAAAGAGATAATGTAAGACAGCATCCAAAGCACAGATTGAATTGGTGGGTCATAAACAATATCCCAGTATCAGGATGGTAGGAAATGTGAAATTAATGCACCACCAGAGAAATGGATGGAAACCAACTCACGTCCTGTTTTTTTATCATATTAAATCTTTGCAGTGCTGCATCCAAGGGTGTTACAAACAATGAGATTAATATGGATGTCATATTTGGGATCTTTTGGACCAAAAGAACTGCCCTGCTGTGTAGTAATTACTGTAATACTGAGCCAAGTGTGAGGTGATATCACAGGATGGGAGGTCTGTCATTCCAGTCAATGCCACTAAATTGAAACTATAAATCATGCTGCTTGTATACTTTTACTTTGCTCTGCTGAAATTGTTTAAAAACACATCCAGTAGACATAGACTCTATGGTCCAATACTGGCAAATGAATGTATTATTTAAAACCTGCAAATGCATGCATACTATAAAAAGTTTCCAACCATAATCAATCAAAGAATTGCTTAATATTTTGTGGTATAGCCCTAAAACTGAGTGAATTTAGTGTATAAGTGTATATTCCAATCAGGCTGTTTTATGTTTAAGTGAAGTTCCAAACTTTTGACACCCATGTTCTAGTGTTTTGAAGCTTTGTCTATGGTTCGAACAGATAAGAATTCAGTCACTTTTAGGGTTAAGGGTTTAACTTTTAGTTTGGGTCATGTTATGGGTAGAAAGATCTCAAGACATAGTGAAATGTCTAAGTAAGGTTCAAGACATATAAGAATGATTCCCAAGACCTAGGACTTATTAGTAATTTGGTTTGTGGCTTATGTGTGCATTCATTCTCTGAATGCAACATGGAAATACTGCAGCCTAGTAACCCAATAGAAGTTTAAGCTTTGGTTTCTAATATTACTGAAGCATAATAACAACAAGAACATATACAGTATAAAGAATGTAGATCTTTATCCTGGAGAACTTGGGAAAAATTGATTCCAGAATGGAATTCAAATATATCTGGGATATTTTCAAATATATCCCTAATTAGTTTGCTACAGATTCCATTCCCTGGCTCCACATTGATAGGTTATGGGTGAAAATTCTTCACACTCACTCCCCATATCCTGTCCAAAGAAAAAAAATCATATGCAGATAACATAAAAGTACTCTCCCCAGTTTTCTGAGGCTGACAGCCTGCTGCTTAATGGGGCACATTTAAACAAAAGCAATGTTTCATCTTGAATTCATTTTTTAATTATTATGATTTCCCATTCTGCCTCATTCTTGACTGCCTCAGAAAAAAATATGTCCAGTTTTCCATTATTCTTAATTTTTTTATTGTAAGATTTAGTTCAATAGTTATTCTTATTATCAGCTACAGATTCATCATACTGTATATTTTCCTTATTCCATTAATAATACAAGGAATCTAGACAAATAAATCAGCAAAAGGATAACTGACTTTACTTTTAGAATATGGTAAAAATGGCTTTGTTATAAACCCACAGACTAAAACTCAATTTAATTTACAAGTAAGCACCAGTTTTCCCATTAATTATATCCAGCAGAGAATGTTTGATAGAACCAAAGTGAAATATCTGTAGCTACCATTATCAAAGCGGACCAGTTTATCCAGAATAGTCACCAAAAGGGATGCATATCATTTTGCTTGTAATAGAGTGGAAGAAATGTGATGACAGGGGAATTAATGAGTTATTGAACTGTTGAGTTGTAAGAGCGCTTAAAGTTCAGTCAGAATATGGTAGTTTAAAGGTGAATTCCCATCATGATATAGAAGAGTAAAAAGTACTTTGTGTATCATCGCCTATGCGTGCCTTCTTTAAAAAAAAAAAAAATCAGTCTTGTCCTCCTGTTATTATCATCACATAAGTTAATGCACAAGTAGCACTTACCATGAATCAATGGTATCAATGGTATGTACTCACTACAATGAAAAAAAAAAATATTATATCTATTATAGGAAGTGGGCACTTAACTAATACCCTGAGTCGGTGCTCCTATCAGGAGAAAAGTGCACCAGCCCGGGGTTCATCCAGCGAGCACCATGGATCGATCGGCTTCCTTCTTTTTCTTTCTTTCTGCGGATGCGCATGTGCAGTAGCGCGAAAAGCCAAACTTTAACAAAGAAGTCAGCTATTTTGTTCTACTCCGCATGTGTCTGCCCCTTGAAATTTGAAGAAAAAAAGTATGAAGCCTACGATCGATCTGTGGTGCTCGCTGGAATAACCCCTGGTAGGAGCACCGGCCCGTGGTGTCAGGTAAGTATGTATATCCTCAGTTATCCTTTCCAGCAATCACTTGGGGGTGCCTAACTTTTGGCACCTCAAGTAAATATGCCTTTCCTTCTCCTTTAAAAAACATTTCTTTCCTTGAGGTTTTTGACCAAAATGTGTTTATAAACTGGCATTGTTCCATCTTAATAACAACCCTTTGGATTTTCTCCAAAGCATTTAATAAGCACCAATGAAAACATCCCTAATTAACAGCATATACTGAACACAGTGGTTGCACTCCACATTAAAAGGATCATGAATAAGTCAAACGGTTCCCTACAACAGTGATTAAGTACACTAGAGGACAGAATTTTTTTTCGCAACAACACAAGTCTGTAGTGTACATTTTAATGACGTTTTCATTTGTAAGTTCTTTAACTTTTATTGTATTATTAGTGTCATTATTAGTAATACAGGATTCTACATTATAACCAAATATATAATTAAAATTAATTCAATTCTTGTTGGGAATGAATTCAATTCTTGTTGGGGGGGAACCTCTAACATGTTTTTAGCTCTTTTTAGCTGGATAACAAAATCAGCTTATCATAGTCTTTCATGCAATGATCACCATTATACCATATAGTAAACAGAAGTGAAATGTTAACTTTACCTCTCTGTGGGTGTCATTTATTGGTATACAGTATTTGGTATTTTTAAAGTAAGATTATGTACAGTATATTGTTAAAAGTGAATTCTACTTAACTAGCATATTTGCAATTTACATTAACCTGATTTATTTGAGCCATATGAAGCAGCACTAGTAACCCACAATCATAAATCAAAAGATGCATACTTGTTCATTAAGCAAATATAGATAAATATTGTATGCAGAAGCTGCTGCTATGGATGAGCATTCATCATAACCTATATTTTTTCTGTACTGTAAAGCCTGTAATGCCAGGCTACGATATTACAACTGATTCAGTGGAACCCATCAGGGCTTTCATTCCCTTCAACAACAATCTGACACTTCACAGTGAGCTGATGTCAGAGTAAAGTGAGAGTGTGGTAGAACTGATCTGTGAAAAAGAATGTATTTAACTACAGACAAAGTCAAAGACTGGAGGGTGGAGGGAGAATTTGGTAACTGTTCAGCAAAGCAGCTGTGACAGATAGAAGAGAACATGAAAACCACAAAGTGCATAGGGAAAGACGGTAATGATAGTGTAGAATAAGTATGGATAGAAAGTGATGGGAAAAGGAAACATTTTGCACGTAGGCAAAAAAGACTAACATCTCTTTTTCTTTCTGAGTGAGAGTTCCAACCTTTTAAAGGAACAGTAACACCAAAAAATTGCCCTGCACTGGTAAAACTGACCTGTTTGCTTCAGAAACATTACTATAGTTTATATTAACAAGTTGCTCTGTAGCCATGGCGTGAATTGAAAAAAGGCTGTATGGCACAGGGTAAATAGTGGATAACAGATAACACCATTCGGGGACCCCATGGCCCGAATAGGGGCAACAAGGTCTTGACGGGGCCTTAGGAGTGCAGCTATCCCCGCCCCTCCCCCTTTTTTCTATTGCAGGGCGCTGATTGGCTGGTGAGTCCCGGGCGAAGGAGCAGAGGAAGGAACAGCGGTAATACTTACCATTCGGCACCGGGACGTGGAGGAAGAAGTACGCAGCATCACACCCTCCCTCCCTGTATTATGTGTGTTAGTCGCAGTTGCGGAGGGTATTTTTGCAAGGACCCCCAGGGGAAGTTAAAAGGGGTTATTTCATAGTCAGTGGAAGTAGCCTGGTAGGTCTGGGTCCTGTAGTATGGTATGCAGCCCGGTTTAGGGTTAGGAGAATGGAACAGGAACCTATGTTGGCAGTTTGGGTACAGACACCCCACCCCCATTCCCTACTCCCCGGGTGGGGGAATAATATGTTAAAGGTTTAAAAAGTTTGTTATACAAACGGTTGTTAAATGGTTAAAAATGTTATACATGAATATTACTTTATTATTGTGTTTAAATAAACAATTGCGCCATCTCTTTCCAAACCAGTGGTGTGTATGTATTATTTGGGGTAGTAGGATTGTGGTGTGGGGGGAGGTAGAGGGATAGGTGTAGAATCGACGCTGCACCCGTCATGTTCTATAGAGCTTATCTGCTATGTGCTCTGTAACTTGAGCCTTTTCTCCTTTGAATGGCTGCCCCCATTGCTACACAGCAACTTATTTATATAAACAAAAGTGTTGTTTCTAAAGCAAACACATCAGTTTTACCAGTGCAGGGCAACACCGCATTATATTTATATTACTTTAAAACACTTTAAGTTGTTGATGTTACTGTTCATTTAAGCACATAAAAAGGGAAGTTAAATGTTAACCTAACAGTTCTTGCAAAACAAATACAGTGAATACAATGAAAACACTACATTTCTCTCATTTGTGCTCTATATGGTTAAAATTCAAATATGCAAGTTGTTATATGAAATGAAAACTATATTTTAAAGCTTCTGTACACTAATAAATGGTCAAATACTTGAAATTACATGTGCAGTATACAGGGAAATCATTACACTGCTGCTATTAGTGGGACAGAGCTAAAAAAACTGTATTTGTCTGTGTTCCCATATCCCAATGTATTGTGTTTGTGTGTGGGGAGGGGGTATAGAGCGTCTCTAGCCTTTACAATGGAGGTTAAAGATACGGAGATACGGAAACAATGTAATGTAATACATGTATATGCTTTCGTTGCTAGAATTCCAGCAGAGGATCAGGGCCGCCATCAGGGGGGGACAGGGGGGAGTGTTGTCCTGGGCCCGGAGGGTTTTAGGGCTTAAGGGGGGCTCGGCCATGCTGCCCTCCTGCTTTCACAGAGCTGCTGTCTTTGGAAGGGATGGCAGGAGAACAGATGACTGCATCTTCTGTCCATTCATTTCCATTATTGGTCACAAAAGTCCCGGTTGAGCTGCTCAGGGATTGGATAGGTAAGGTTGCAACTTCCTCCTCAGCTTATCCAATTCCCATGCTGCCTGACGGGACTTAAAATTCTGTGACTGTGAATAAGGGAAGAGATTGCTGTTACTAGACAGAATATGCAGCCACTTGTGCTCCCTTCTGAAGTTGGCAGCTCACTGACAGCAGGGGGCCCTGCTAATAAAGTAAGTGCAACATGGCAGGGCCCCCTTAAAGTCAACCCAAACATCATCCTCTTTAAGGGGAAGTGCGGCAAGGCATTTGGATCTGACTATGTCCAAAGTCTAAAGTTTTGTATGGAGAGGGAAACAGGGTGGCAGGGAAAGACGGTCAGATTCTACATAATGATTGCAGTATTGAGGTACCATCTGTGGCACTTGAGATGCCGATTGACCACTAGTCAACTCCACCTCCACCTGTCAATAACAAATGTTACGAATACAATCTGTCAGGACATTGTATATATCAAAACCAAAGAAATAGCTTTTTCTGATATAAACAAAATTATGTGGGATGGTATTCATTCTTTTTTCTGTTGAAATTTAATGTTTGTCATTTGATTTGAATTGTAAATATCCGTGTTCTAATTTGATTTGTTATCATTGTATTTTTGAATATTTTAAATTCCATAAAGTTAACCCAGTGGTCCCTGTTATTGTATGGGGGAACCCTGACCACCAATTTTTTTTAAACTTCTGGGGGGGGGGGGGCTGGCCACAATTTTTTTACATGAATGTGTGAGGGGGGCCCGGGAAACCAATGTTTTATAACATGTGGGGGGCCCTGGACACCAATTTTATTTTTTACTGTATGGGTGTCCTAGCCACCAATATTTTTTAATGGGGGGCCTTGACCAATATTACTTTTATGGTGACCACCAATATGTTTATTTTTTATTAATGTATGGGGGGCCCTGACCACCAATGTATTTTTTATTACTGTGGGGTGGGCACACCAGTGCATGGGGCTTGTTGCGGGGTCTGCGCGGCCTAGGGGCCCCAAGAAATTTTGTTGTATGTGGCCTGTGATTTCTGATGGCAGCCCTGCAGAGGATCATCTCTGATTGGTGGCAAATTGCTCTAAATTTTAGGCAAAAACCAATATACAGTAACACTAAAGTCAGTCATAGTAAAAAAAAAAAAAAAAAAAACACCCGATGAGGTCAACTATAATTAAATACACTCTCTGCATGCCACATAGGTACCTTCAGCATTTACTGGAGCCCAAAGATCCGAAAGCAGAGAAGGGCCCATATCTGTGCTAGGAGAGCAACTCCCTACCAGTAGGCAGGAGGAAAAATAATAGAACAACATCCATCTCCCCCTTGCTACATGTTTTGTAGCTTGTGTAGTAACAGTTGGCATGGGTGGGTTAACTCTGAGCCTTATAGGTAATTTAAAGGTGCAGTAGGTAATGTGTAGGTGAGTGGATTACTGGGTAGGCCTGGGGTCCTTGGGGGGAGGAGGATAAGAGGATAACATTTACATTGAAATATGATTTAAATAGGAGGCAGGACACAGGCTTCTGGACAGGGCTCAGGGTTGGTGATCTTGGATGATAGAGTCCATTCTTTACTGCTGTTTACTGTTTGTAGTACAAACGGTTTTGTTACAATAAGTTATGGTTGTGGTTTGTGTGCATTTATTTTGTAAGAGTACAAAATGAGGATGAGGGGCACTGCAGACTTCACATTGCACTGGTCATGTCTCTGCTTATAAATAGTAGGTATGAGTGAATTTTTTAACCCAATACAGTTTTGTTTTGAAATATATGGTTCCACCAACAGCAACATTTTTTATGAATCCATGCTACCTGTTCACATGCATTTTTTTTCTATATGGAAAACTGAAAGGGGGTTATGGAAAAACCTGATTTGTAGAATTTCTGGCTTGGGCAATATGATATTGATGGAAGACTCTAGGGACATGGGACATGCCTTTTTATTCTATTGAAGGACAGTTGTAGCATAGTGGAAAGGAGCTTCTCTGACAATAGTTACATCGTTAAATCGGTTTGAAAAAAGACAAAGTCCATCAAGTTCAGCCCCTCCAAATGAAAACCCAGCATCCATACACACACCCCTCCATACTTTAACATAAATTATATATACCCATACCTATACTAACTATAGAGTTTAGTATCACAATATCCTTTGATATTATGTCTGTCCAAAAAATCATCCAAGCCATTCTTAAAGGCATTAACTGAATCAGCCATCACAACATCACCCGGCAGTGCATTCCACAACCTCACTGTCCTGACTGTGAAGAACCCCCTACGTTGCTTCAAATGAAAGTTCTTTTCTTATAGTCTAAAGGGGTGGCCTCTGGTATGGTGATCCACTTCATGGGTAAAAAGGTCCCCTGCTATTTGTCTATAAAGTCCTTTAATGTACTTGTAAAGTATAATCATGTCCCCTCGCAAGCGCCTTTTTTCCAGAGAAAGCAACCCCAACCTTGACAGTCTACCTCATAATTTAAATCTTCCATCCCTCTAACCAGTTTATTTGCACATCTCTGCACTCTCTCCAGCTCATTTATATTCGTCTTAAGGGCTGGAGTCCAAAACTGCACTGCATACTCCAGATGAGGCCTTACCAGGGACCTATAAAGAGGCATAATTATGTTTTCATCCCTTGAGTTAATGCTCTTTTTTATGCAAGACAGAATTGCAGTTAAGAACAATGTAGGGAATTGTGTATGCTAAAAAACTCCTTAACTGCAATTTCACCAAGCCTTGACTTTACTATTGAAATGCTGCATGTTTGTTCACCAAAAACAAAATCATAGTCACCTATCATCAGGATTTACACCTGTTATACTTTTATTCTAACGGTTTGAGCAAATTCTATACTGCAATAGTAAGGAGTCAGAGCCCTATAGCTAACCCTTGACTCAGTCGGTAAGGAATGAGGTAGTAACATGTAAGGAATACAGTTTATCATTTAATCACCAACTCAACCACATGTGTGGGTGGGTATCCTCAGACCTGGAATATAATATCATAATTAGGTGTTTTTTAAAATAAGTGTTATTATTATGGCTGATGGAAATTCTGATTTTCAATGAGACTTTTTGAGATTATATAAGTTAAATATCTTTTTGTCCACATATTACCTTAATGTACTTGATTCTATTATGTTCATTTTCATTCAACATCTTCCTCCCTGAATGAAATTCCCTTGTTTATCAAATAAATGTATGAGAGTATGAGATCTGATTTCTAGAATTATTTGCCCATGGTGTTTTCCAGATAAGGCATCTTTCCCTTATATGGGGCACTATGCCTGGCGGCTACTTAAAAACATTTAGTTTAAAATCATATAAAGGTACATGTTGAGATACAGGTTATTATTAAAGGGATACTGTCATGGGATACTGTGCATATCTTAGAAATGTCCTTTTCTTCCCAAATGACATAAATAACAGCACATACAAAGATGTTTAAAATATCATTATTATATGTATATTTTTATTTATATAATGTTACCTGAGCAGGCTCAGATTTCCAGTTTGGCCTCCCTAGGCTGCTAGGTCCTTACATCCACTCTCGCAAGCATACCCCCCCCCCCCGCTGGAGCACTGGGGATTATGTGTACAGGAGAGTTAAAGAGCAACACCACCCACTACTCCTTAGAAGTGATGCACTTGGAGACAGTGACATCATCAATGCACTTTGTGATGTAAGTTATTACAAATAACGTACATTCATCCAAGTTGATGTAATCACTGTAGGTTGCAGCCTCCCTAAATATGTTCCAGTCAGTGCACTCAAAACAGTCCTGAAGAGCAGTCATGGCTCCTGCTGCCCATGTTTTCACCTTCTTCAGAACCAGTTTAGAGTGCCTGACGAGTGGTCTGTATGCTGGAATTAGCATAACAGAGATGTGGTCTAAGTATCCGAGTGTGGGCGGGGCTCTGCTCGGTACGCACTGGGAATGTTTGTGTAAACCTGATCCAATGTGTTTGACCCTCTCGTAGCAAATTCCACATGCTGATGGAATTTAGCGAGCACTGACCTGAGATTCGCATGATTAAAATCTCCAGTGATGATAATCAGTCCATCTGGGCGAGTGTTTTGTATGTCCGTGATAGCGCTTTACAGCTTCCAGAGCGCATCTTTGGTGTTCGTGCTGGGAGAAATGTAAACTCCAATAATATGAATGGAGGCAATCTCATGAGATAATTAAAATGGGTCTGCACTTCATAACAACAAACTCCACCAGCGGTGAGCAGTGGCTGGACACAAGCAAAGAGTTCCTGCACCATTTCGTGTTGATGTAAACACACAGGCCACCACCGCGATTCTTACCGCTCAGAGCAGCGACTCCGTTAGCTCGAACTGCGACTAGCCCATCCAGCTGAATGGCGGCATCCAGGACTCTTTCGCTGAGCCACGTCTCTGTGAATACGAACATGCAGCAGTCTCTGAATTCACACTGGGTAGTTCGCTGGAGTCGAATGTAGTCCATTTTATTTTCAATGGAGCAGACGTTAGATCGTAGTATGGACGGGAGAGTGGGTCGGCTGGGGTTAGTTCTTAGTCTAGCACAGACTCCTGCTCACTTTCCGTGCTTCCGTGTCCTTGTACACCATTTCCGATTGCTTCTCCTCCTGCCATTGGTCCCAGGCGAGACCTCGGTCAGAAGATCCGGCTCCCGAAGTAGGCCGAGATCCTTTAGTGTGTGCAATAAGCCATCCTTTAACGTAACATATGCATGATTGCTGTACCGAAGGAGTGTCTGGTAGTTCAGGCCCCAGCTCGGTCCCGGGTACCTCTACTACTCAAGTCCCCGGCTTCTGTCGAGGAGGTAGGTCCCGTTTTGTTCTCCAGCTCTGTGTGTGCTAGAGAGCCAGTTTTTCCTCCTTTAGGCAGCGGATGTCCCTTTTAGGCTGCTGGTTTGGGAGATGTTGGCAGAAGGGGACTTGTAAAGCACGGATGGGTGCAGATTTTAACAGTGCCCTGGGAGCCCTTGCAGATGTGTGTTCCCTGGGGGAGGGTGGGTGTGGCCATGCTGCCATGTTTTAATAAAGGCACTTTTAATCAACTATTGAAGTGCTGTTCGAATAATCTAAAATGTAAAAAAACTTAAAAGGATTGTTTGCCATTATCATTAACACGTTTTTCATAACTTAGTTAACACTAATGGGCTTATTTATGAAAAATCTAATTTGTGCGGTTTTCGAGTTTTTTCTACTTCAAACAAACTCACAATTAAAAAAACATATGTATTTATTAAAAGTCTAAATATGAAAACCTGTAATAATGTTAGGTTTTGGACAATTACTAGCAAAAACAAATCCACTAGGATTACTGCAATTCCCATTAACTTCTGTGAAAACTCAACTACCTCTTGGTGAAGTTTTGTGTTACAGTTTTCCGTGGTTTTTATAACTCTCAAAAAAAATATGATTCCTGAAAAAGACAAAAATCTGAATGTTAATAAACATTCAATGGGGTGAATTTATCAAAGAGTGAAGTTCCGCCACTAGAGTTAAATTCCGCACCTCTCAATTCATTTCTATGGGATTTTGAAAGGCGTATTTATTAATGGATGAAAGTGAAAGTTCACCCTTTGATAAATACACCTATAAAAATCCCATAGAAATTAATGGAGAGTGGCGGAATTTCACTCTAGTGGCGGAACTTCACTATTAACTTCACTCTTTGATAAATATACCCCAGAGTGTTTCTTTTCAATCTGTGGAACCATATATTTGTGTGAAAAAAAAAAAAAAAATATATATATATTTATATATATATATATATATATATATTATTTATTTATTTTTTATTTTGGAAGTTTTCTACCTAAGCCCATCTGAATGAATTCATGTAAAAAAAAGGGGGAGTATATTTTCTGTTTGAGTTCGTTTTGGCCAAGAAGGATAATGTTATACATACACGTAATAGCTGAAGGGAATTGATTACCAGCTGCCAGCATTTGATGCCAAGATATACTACTTGTAGGATTTGAAATTATTAGTTGGGAATAACAAAATACAAAAAACTCTATAGAGAATATACTGTTTATGCTGGAAGCTCCCTGAATCTAAATAAATTATACAGGAATATGTACATTATTTATTCTTTCCTTCCCCAAACAAATATTCCTGGCCAAAAAACAATAATTTAACCAATGAGTGATTCAACCTTCTTTTCAGTGATCAGTTATTACTCAGTATGCCACAAGAAAGACAGAATTTTACGCTTCTGTTCTTGGTTTCATATCATGTATCAAATATGCATATCAAATACTTAAAAATGTATAATTCTTAAATAATTATGCATTAGTTTCTCCCCTGACAATGCTTATCTTTATATGCGTGCTGTTTGAGGGCAGTGGTAGTGACGTAATGATCTTTTTGGTCATAGCACCAGTGATTTCTATCATAAATAGTCACCTCTCCATTTGAAATAATTGAAGCACCAGTGCTATGACCAAAATATAGTTGTCGCCTGAAATTTCATCTGGAGGAAACTCCGGGTGACTTACAGTAGCAGGATGTTGGTCATAGCAACAGTGCTTCAATTATTTCAAATGGAGAGCCATTTTCACGAGATTTGTCTCCTGCAGTCACTCATAAATAGTCACAGGTGACAAATCTCTCCATCTGCCACTGCCCTGAGAAAACAACCATTGTCCAGTGTAAAACAAAAGTACAGTGAATATTACATAATTTATAATGGCCAGTTTAGACGCAGGCAAGTGTCTGCTCTATGACAACTGCACGTGGCTGCAGGCCTTGCATCCCAGCTGTATGGAGCAAACCTTTTCTAATGTGACCCGCACAATATGGCAGAGCATTAATTTAAATTGGAAAATGTATCATAATCGTCTATTCAAATGGAGTGGGTTGGTGGGGCATGGTTGATCACCACAGCCATGTGTCTAGATTGGTTCTTTTGTTTCATACAGCATGATTCTTAATGGAAAAAATATATCTTGGTTCAACCTTTTAGCAGCTATACAAAGAACTTGGCCCCAAAATATGAGTTAGTTATAAATGTGCCAAAATCACTTAAAGATTTTTTGGTTTTTAAAAGAAAATGTTTCTTTTAACATCTTCCTAATATTCATAACACCTATAAATTAATCTCCACTTTGGTCGATTCTCTATGTTGCTTCATGCTACCTTTTGGAAACTATTCTAGTGTTTTACTTCCATACGTTAGATACTTTGACTTCTGACTTCTAACTGACTACAAACAAGTGTTGGCAAGATGTCATGGGGAAAAGTGAAGTGTGGACAGGAAGCAGTGGTGTAACTAGATGTTACTGGGCTCCACAGCAAATTATTTTTCAGGCCCCCAAAATGTCTAGAGATTGACCTGTTTTACCAATATTTATTGAAATTGTATATGAATTAGGGCCTTGTGCGACCCCTATACCTTCTGGGCCCCCCAACAGCCGCAGGGTCTGCTTTCTCTGTAGTTACACCCCTGACGTGAAGGATGGAGGCCAAAAGGTTGCTGGCCATTACAAAAGAATCTCAAAACCCACAGACTGCAGATGCATGCAACACTTGATCTCTTCTTTCTAAATTGACTTGAACCCTTCTCATTGTTACATTGAAACCAGAGTTTGGTTATTTGGTATCTAGATAAAATATCCAGTAAGTCTCTAATTTCACCTCCCATGCATTCCTAAAAATGGCTACCAACTGGATTCGGTCATCCCTATTATATTGGTCCCTTTTATATATTGGAAGCTCATTTGTTTAGGACTCTGTTTACTTTTTGTATGTTATAATGTTTTGTATGTAATTTTTATTTGTATGTGTGGTTAATGTATATAGCCATTTATTGTACAATACTGCAAAATATCTTGGTGCTTTATAAATACACTTAATATAATAATTATATTATATCAATAATAAAATGATATAATACAAATAATACAAACACAGCAAGGAGGTGCTTCAATAGGTTACAAATATAGTGCATAACTAAAACCGTAAATAGCTAGACCCTTCATTCAAACTGGAATTCCTTCTTGGCATACAATCTGCTGTATCAGAACACTCAAGGGGTTCAGACCCATATTTTGAAAACCACTACCATGGCTGTGTGAGGTTAATGAGGAAACAAACATTCTTCAGTGCTGCTTTAATGGAGAAGGAAAGGCTAAAACTAAGTAAGCCTTATCAGAAAGGTCCACCTAAATATACCTGTAAACCCTCAAACCAGTGCTGCTCTTAGTCCTCTGTCAAAAGAAACACTGCATTTCTTATATACATGGGCTTCTGTATCAGACTTTCTGCCTTCAGCTTAAATCTCCTTGCCCAGGGCGTAAGCATGCTCAGTTTGCTCCTTCTCCCCCCCCCCTTCTTTGCTGTAATCAGAGCCCAGAGCTATACATGAGCAGAGAGAGACAGTAAGTGATTTTACACCAAGCTAATACTGCAGCTGCTATCCTAAACAAACAAAGAGCTTCTAGAGCTTTTTACTCAGGTAAGGTAAAACATTCTACAGAATAAATATAGCATTCTAGCTTGCACTATTGCAGCTAATCTATTGGCAATAGAATGCCTCCGTAGCTTTCCTTCTCCTTTAAGTAATGTCCACCACCTCGGCTGATGTAGGAACATAAGGATTTGCACAGTGGCAAACCTTTGCATGCCAATATGTACCTAAAACTATTCTAGTTGGATTGTGTGTGGGTGTGCAAGTTCATTAGGGGTCATGTAAATCTGTTATTGCAGTTGAATGTGAATTTCCCCAAGGCAAGTAGAACATAAAACTTGCATCAAAGGTCACTCTTCTGCATAGTTTCTTCAAGCTTCCTGCCCAAAATCAAGCACAGCTGCTGCTATTGACACCTGGGAATCTGCAGCACCAATCAGCAGAGAGACCAGCGTTCAAAAGTGGACTGCTTTTGATGCTTTTGATGCCTCTTTATAGGTCACTGGTAAGGCCTCATCTGGAGTATGCAGTTCAGTTTTGGACTCCAGTCCTTAAGAGGGATATAAATGAGCTGGAGAGAGTGCAGAGACGTGCAACTAAATTGGTTAGAGGGACGGAAGACTTAAATTATGAGGGTAGACTGTCAAGGTTGGGGTTGTTTTCTCTGGAAAAAAGGCGCTTGCGAGGGGACATGATTACACTTTACAAGTACATTAGAGGACATTATAGACAAATGGCAGGGGACCTTTTTACCCATAAAGTGGATCACCGTACCAGAGGCCACCCCTTTAGACTAGAAGAAAAGAACTTTCATTTGAAGCAACGTAGAGGGTTCTTCACAGTCAGGACAGTGAGGTTGTGGAATGCACTGCCGGGTGATGTTGTGATGGCTGATTCAGTTAATGCCTTTAAGAATGGCTTGGATGATTTTTTGGACAGACAATATCAAAGGCTATTGTGATACTAAACTCTATAGTTAGTATAGGTATGGGTATATAGAATTTTAATTAAAAGTAGGGAGGGGTGTGTGTATGGATGCTGGGTTTTCATTTGGAGGGGTTGAACTTGATGGACTTTGTCTTTTTTCAACCCAATTTATTTAACTATGTAAATGACATAGTGGACTTGTACCTAATGATTCAGACACAGGCATCATTTTGATGATGTGGGGACAAACACTGAAGATCTCATTCACATTAGGTGCACATGCCACAATAGCTTGAGGTGCACTGTTCTCTCAAGGCTGCATTGACGCTTAAAGGGGTGGTTCACCTTGAAGTTAACTTGTAGCATGTTATAGAATGGCTGATTCTAAGCAACTTTTCAACTGGTCTTTATTTTTTTCTTTGTTATAGTTTTTTTTTAATTAATTTCCTTCTTTTTCTACGGGTAGGACTACACAGACGTTTTCGGCGCGATCTGACTCGAAGAGATAGAAATGTCGGATGAAGTTGCAGCATTGATCCGATTCGACACGACAAAAGTCATGTTGCGGATCAGCGCTACGACTGCAACCAACATTTCTATATCTTACCTTATTTCCGGCGCATGTGACTTGTTTTGTCGGATTGCGCCGAAAACGTCCATGTAGTCCTACCCTTACTCTCTCCAAATTTTAAATGGGGGTCATTTAAACAACAAATGCTCTGTAAGGCTACAATTATATTGTGATCGCTACTTTTCATTACCGATCTTTCTATTCAGGCCCTCTCCTATTCATATTCCAGTCTCTTATATAAATCATTGCATGGTTGCTAGAATAATTTGGACCCAAGCTAGACTGATGAAATTGCAAACTGGAGAGCTACTGAATAAAAATCTAAATAACTCAAGAACTACACATTCTAAAAAATGGAAATTGCAAATTGTCTCAGAATATCTCTACATCATTTTAAAAGTTAATTCAAAGGTGAACAATCCATTCAAAATATAGTCAAAATCCTGCTCTTGCACTCAATTTCACTCATAAATGAGCCATAATACTTCCACGAATGGCAAAAAAAATGTATACAAATAAATATTTGTATCTTTTTTTTAGTTCAAAACAGTGTGCATAATTGCATAACTTTCGTTAAAATAACAGCAGAGTGGTTAAGAGTGGTTCCTTTTATCAAAGGATAGAATTTACGTGAGTTGATTGCAAACTGATTACATTTTCAGATCACTGATGGCAGGTTTGATTGTTGATGCCATGATCACACTGTTAAGATGGTAAGATGGATGTTTTATACTCAAAATTATATTTAACTGCAAAAAAAGGAGGATGAAGGGTATTTATATGAAATGACTTTTGTGGGGAAACCAAGTGCAATTTTTGTCATATATGCTGATCATAAATCATATTTGAAACTCATAAGACCAAAACTGCAGCCTGGAAATGGATTTTGAATCAATTGCCTTAGCTATGCATCAAACCCATTAGGGATGTTATTGGCTCTTGTAACTATGAAAAAAATATGAGAATGGCAGTCTAAGGAAACAATGCATACTTTCTGCAATGTATTTCTCTAAAGTTAGGGGAGTATGCAAAATTATTATTCACAGATTCCAGAGTTTAACATGCAGCTGTCTGTTTTCTTTAATGCTGTTAGCATCAAACATGCGAAAAAAAATGTGTGGCCCAGGTGCTAATCTTAGAGCGCATTGAAGAGCTAGATGACAAAGGAATAAGGTGTGTGTCTAGAGAGCTCCGCCATATTTCAAATACCACAGAGCTGACTGATAGCAATCAAGCCAGTGGACAATCTTCGCAAGTTAAGCCTGCCATAAGTGTGGCCTTCGACACCTGTTACCAATACATGTGGGCTGGAATATTCGGAGTGAAGGTTTCTCCAGAGGGAAAGCAGATAATGGTCCCTCTAATTATGCAGTGTAATGCGGAGGTAAACTAAATCCTAAACCATGCCAACGGGAGATGTCCCCACTGCCAGCAGGTTTTCTGGATGGGACCACTTCAGGGGTCAACCAAAGTGGTGATGGCATTCCTGGCCATGATACAGTTGGATAATCCCACGGAAGCACAGGTATGCTGGTGCCCCCCAGAGTTGTTGGTGGACTCCAAGGCCTTGGTATCCCTAATTAGTGGAAGCATCCTCATTGAGGGGGAGACAGAGCAGCATACACCTGTTTCACATCATAGCTATCATTCTATTGCACACCTATGGGCATGCTACAAATGGTATACCTGAGTGCGATTGTTTGGCGGATGGATTTCATTGTAGAATAGCCGACTATATGCAAGATTTGTTCATTAGGTTAACAAATATGCAGATATTTATTTGATCAGGGCTCCCAAGTAGTAGACCAAAACATGCATAGTTAAATGAGTAGTTAAGAATGTATAGAGAGCATACACAGGAAGAGGAAGAAGAAAATCACACAGGGTTACAGGTCAAACATGACATCACATTGCTAAGCAACTATAGCCCCTCACTGCATTAAGTAACTGGAACAATCTCTGTCTGTTGTTTTCCTACAAAGAATTGGTTCCCACAGCTCAATGCTGTCCTTAGCCAATTTGATACAATCTAAGAATAAAAGAAGAAAGGGTTATTAAATATTCAAACTACAGTGTTACATGGGGTTGTATTCATAATTGCCCCCAGTAAAATCTGGTTTTCATGATGAGCTTTCTTACATATGGCTGCTGGTTCTTCCCCTTTAGAGTAGTGGTACTCAAGTATTAACTGTTACTTGAAAAGTGCATTTTTCCTTTGAATATTTTTTCATATAGGTTTTTAAAACATGTAGTGTAATTTACTAAAACAGTGTGCAAAAACACTAGGGGGCAGATTCATCAAGGGTCGAATTGAGAATTCGAATTTCGAGGGTTTTTTTATGGTCAAAACTGTCAAATTCGACTAGGGAGTTATTCACATTTGATTCGAGATTTTCAAATATTCTAATTCGATTTTCAAGATTTATCATACTCTGGCCCTTTCAGAACTCGACTATTCGCCACCTAAAATCTGCCGTGGTGCTGTTTAAGTCAATGGGAGACATCCAGGGATCAATTTAGAGTTGTTTGCAGCCTTCCTGACATTCGATTCAAATTCGATTTGAGTTTTCAGGTCGATTTAATTCACCCAAGTTTAAAAAATCGAATTTAGATTGGTTGAATTTCGAATTCATGGGAGTTTTAAAAAACTCCCATGAATTTGAAATTCGACCCTTGATAAATGTGCCTCCAGGGGTACAAGATCATCCCCTATAGTGCTCATTCAGCTATCAATACTTCCTGCTGTGTGGCTGTGGTCTGGACCTAGCAAAATGTTTAATATATACAATGAGTTCATGAAACTAATGATTTTGCACTAAACAACCCTCTACCTTTAAAGGGGAAAGAAACCTAGTCGGCGCAAACCCCCCACCCCCCCCTCCCGTTTGTTGCCCACCCTCCATCCTCCCCCCTGGCCTACCCCTCCCGCTGGGCAAATGCCCCTAACTTGTTACTTACCCTTCTGCGCATGTCCAGTTCAGGGAGTTCACCGACGACATCTTCTTCCACGCGATCTTCTTCCTGCTGTGAACGGCGCATGCGCAGTAGGATCATTTCGCCAGTACGATCTACTGGCATGCGCGTGACTTTTGGCGCATGCGCAGTAGATCCGTACCGGCGAAATGATCCTACTGCGCATGCGCCAAAACGCCGTTCACAGCAGGAAGAAGATCGCGTGGAAGAAGATGTCGTCGGTGAACTCCCTGAACTGGACCTGCGCAGAAGGGTAAGTAACAAGTTAGGGGCATTTGCCCAGCGGGAGGGGTAGGCCAAGGGGGAGGAGGGAGGGTGGGCAACAAACGGGAGGGGGGTGGGGGGTTTGCGCCGACTAGGTTTCCTTCCCCTTTAAGCAAGATATTTTATTCAAAATTAAAATTGTCAATGAAACAACTGTTAAATGAGGAGTATTTCAAAATGTGTTTGTCTGGGGTCAGATCTGATGTTGGTCTGCCTTTCCTTTCCTTTTGAAACCCAAAACAAGGCAGCATGTATCTAATATATATTGCGTGTGATCTTTATTAAATCCTACATGATGATGACTTGTAATTGTTAATTCTGCTCACACGTTGGCCTTTGAGTCTTGAATACTTATATTTAAAAACACAAGAGAAGTTAAACAGGCTTACGCTTATCAGTAGTAAGGCAACAGTTTGAGGACAAATCAGAGCATAGTGATATGTACAGTATATGTTTGTTCTGTATATGTGAATACTTTCTCCCTACATTATATTCACTTACCGGATTACGAAATTAAACCCATAATCACAGATTCTTATTATTTCAATAAAAGATTACTACAGAAATGATCTATCATTTGCACAGTTTTATCCACAGTCCAAGGATGATATATATTTACTGCTGTTTAATATCATGCAAAAGAAATAAAAAAGGAAAAATTATTCATTTGATTCTTGACATTCTATTTGCATCTATCTTGCACAGTACTGTAATTTTTTTTCTTTCAAGCATAAGACATGTTTTTTAATCATTGCATTTGCTTTGCTGTGTTCATCCATATTTTATCTGTTGCCTGAACAAAGGCCCACAAAATTTATTGTGTTCATTGGAGTTTTAGATAATACAAGCACTATCAGAAAAACTATAGGTATTATTAAATAAAAATCTGATACACTGAAGAAATAGTGTTACATTTTCCAAATGCAGATTAAATTAATTTCATGTGTAAATGCTTTCAGGGTATTTTAAGTTCCTTTTAAATGCTTATGCCCCCGGCAAAAAGTTGTTTTCCTTAGCTGATTTTTCATAAATAAGATGATTTTTATTATTCCACATACATATACCTACCATAAGCAGTTTCTAACTCTTTTTACAAGATGATTTAAAATCTGCATAATAGACACAATAGTGTATATTCGTGCTGTGATAAACTTTAGGTAATGTGGTAGAACATGTGAGAATGACTGTACAGATGAAGCCACTTGGATTTGTGTGTTAAATGCGTCATGACTCAGGATTAACTGAAGAAACGGTGTTATATAAAGTCATCTTAACTCATTTAATGCATTTAACCTTTTCATTAGCATACTAAAGCACCAATGTTCACAATGGTGAATGCTTCAATTAGATGGGATGCTGTGACACAATTTTCTGTGTTAATGGGATAAATGGGTTATCTGGGTTTTGTTATTCTGTTTCAAACACACAAACCAAAGTGGCTTCATTTTACCCAGGTACTGTATATTACAACTCACATCCCCTTCATACTTCATATCTCTCCTCTCCAACACTGTCTCATTACTATTTAAAAACAAAATAAATAAAAACATTACAAAATATGTAAAATCAGGGGTGAGGTGCTGGTGGGCACAAGGCAGCTCATCTTCCATAAAGTAGACAGTAAGTACAGGGCTCCTTTGCAATTTTGCACTCACCACTTATACATAGATCACAGAATCTATGGTGCTGACAGTGGTTGCAATGTGCTGGCACCTGGCTAGATTACATGTAACCCTATTAGAAAAACAAATTGACTAGCAACATATGGCACTGGTCACATAAATCATCTTCTGTATCTCCCTGTTCCCCTTTTCTACTTTGAGATGAGATGATAATACAATCAGATATCCAAAGCAACGTTTTTTCAAATTATTAATTACTTATACAAGATCATGCTCTATCTATAAGCACTGATAATTACAAATAGCCTGCGTCATGCCAATTGAAGGCCTACGGGCAAGGCCAGATGTGGCGTTTTTGCGACGTTTTTACGTTGCGTTTTTAAAAACGAACAGCCAGGCGTAAATACGCCACTGAAACCACATGCGACCATCAACATGCGTTATTCATGTGTTTTTCAGCACGTAGGCTTCTTTTCCCAACATGCACTTCTCATTGTTCTCATTGAGAATTTGGACGCCATATTTAAAATACCCTGCGTATTTATGCAGAGTGTGTGTCACGGCCGGCACCCAACACCAGAACAAGTGCTCGAATCCTGGTTCTGAGCTAAGCTTCACCAGTGGTGTGACCACCTTTGAGCTTCGGGAGGAGCCCTCAGCCTAATCGGGTGCCACCTGGTCTTACGAGAGGTTCAAGCAAGTGTTCTGGCAGGCAATGGGGCACGGCTGGTAGCTAGAGTCTTTGGGACCGAGGATCACGGTAACAGACAAGGATAAGGCAGAAGGATCGTCAGACAGGCTGGGTCGTGGCAGGCAGAAAGCAAGGGTCGTCAGGCAGGCAAGGGTCAAAACCGGGTATCAAGCAGGAAGGGTACAAGCAGAAGAGTAGTCGGATATCAGGCACAGGTCAGGATACAGAATTCAGGATGGTCAAGGTACAGGCTGGGTCAAACACGGATAATCAGATTCAAACAGGCAAAATAGCACAAGGCTTCAGAACAGAGCACCAGAAACAAGTTCTATCACGGGCAGTTTGCTGGGAGTGGAAGTGGCCTATTTATACCCTGTTTGGACGCCAAGGTTTTCGCGCCAAAATCGACGCACACGCGTCAGGATCGACGCGCGCGCGTCCGCGTCAAAATAAAGGAAACGAGACGCGGGCGCGCGCGTCCTAAGGAGGCAAGATGGTGGAACCACGAGGCGGGCGTCCCCGCGGCCGGCGTGGCGGGCGTCCCCGCGGCCGACTTACAGCACCCCCAATCCCAGGTAAAACAGATTTCCTTACATTACCCCCCTCTCTAGGGGGGGACACCGGACCCCCAGGCTTCCCAGGAAACTTTAAATGGAACTGCTTCCTAAGACGATCAGCCTTGATGTCATCAACTGAGACCCAGGAGTTCTCCTCAGGACCGAATCCTTTCCACCTAGTGAGGTACTGGAGTTTGTTACGTACCATTCGGGAATCAAGGAACTCCTGGATCTCAAATTCAGGCTGACCGTCAACTTGCACTGGAGGGGGAACAGAAGTAAGGCGAGTATTAGCGGCAGGTTTAAGTAAAGAAACATGAAAAGAATCAGAAATCTTGAAATTAACAGGCAATTTAAGGCGAACAGACGAAGGGTTGATAACAGTAGTGATGGGGTAAGGACCAATGAAACGGGGACCCAGCTTAAGGGAAGGAACCTTTAGCTTGATGTTTTTGGTAGAGAGCCACACCAAGTCTCCCACTTTATACTGGGGTGCTTCTCTACGTCTTTTATCAGCAGCCCTTTTCTGAGCAGAAGTAGCAGTAGACAAGGAATCATGTACCTGGGACCAAATCAAGGAAAATTGTTCGACAGAGGAATTAGCGGAAGGGACAGAAGAACCAGAATTAGAGAAGGAAAAGGCTTTTGGGTGTAACCCATTAACAACAAAAAATGGAGACTCCCCAGTGGAGGAGTGGGTAGCGTTATTGTAGGCAAATTCTGCCCAGGGTAACAGTTCTGCCCAGGAAGATTGATTTTCGGACACAAAACATCTTAAAAATTGCTCTAAAGACTGGTTCACTCTTTCGGTTTGCCCATTGGTTTGTGGGTGATAGGCGGTTGAAAAAGAAAGATCGATCCCCACTAACGAGCAAAATGCGCGCCAGAACTTAGAGATAAATTGAACACCTCTGTCTGAAACAATATTACTGGGAAACCCATGCAACTTAAATATATGTTGAATAAAAAGTTCGGACAAAGTTTTGGCAGATGGGAGGTGGGGAAGAGCAATAAAATGACCCATCTTACTGAATCTATCCACCACCACCCAAATTACTGTTTTCCCCTGGGACACAGGCAACTCCACAATAAAATCCATAGAAAGATGGGTCCATGGTCTTTCAGGAATAGGGAGGGGAATCAGTAACCCTTGGGACAAATTTCTAGAAGACTTGGAGCGTTGGCAGACAGGACAAGAATCCACAAAAGATTTAACATCTTGTTTACAGGTCGGCCACCAAGCACTTCGAGTAAGTAATGAAATAGTTTTACTTACACCAGGATGTCCTGCCATCTTGGAATCATGAACCTCTCTTAGAACCTGTTCTCTAAGATCTTCAGGAACAAAAAATCTCCCAACAGGAGTGTTAGAGGGAGCGTCTGTCTGAACAGGGGATAACAAAGAAGAGAGGTCAGATTCCAAAGTAGCCACAATGACTTCACCCGGAATAATTGTACTACAGTCATCAGTTTCAGAATATATTGAGTCAAAGCTTCTGGAAAGAGCATCTGCCTTGACGTTCTTTGTACCAGGCCTAAACGTCAAGGTAAAGTTAAACCTAGAAAAGAACAAAGCCCACCTTGCCTGTCTGGGATTTAGACGCTTTGCTGACTCAATATACAACAGATTTTTATGGTCAGTGTAGACCGTAACCTGGTGTTTAGCCCCTTCTAATAGATGCCGCCATTCTTCAAAGGCCCACTTGACAGCTAATAGTTCTCTATTCCCTATGTCATAATTTGCCTCTGCAGGAAGAAATTTTCTAGAGAAAAATGCACAGGGATGTAACCTATTAGTAGTCGGGTGCCTTTGAGAGAGAATTGCCCCTGCTCCCACCTCAGAAGCATCTACCTCAACTATAAAAGGTAGTGTTGTATCGGGATGGCGGAGGATTGGGGCAGAACTAAACTCCCTTTTGAGGAACTCGAAAGCTTGGATAGCTTCCGGAGGCCACATACTGGGGTCAGCACCTTTTTTAGTAAGATTTGTGATAGGAGCCACAATAAGAGAAAAATTTTTAATGAATTGCCTATAATAGTTGGCAAAACCTAGGAACCTTTGGGTTGCACGTAAAGAATATGGTTGGGTCCACTCCAGGACAGCTCTTACTTTGTCTGGATCCATTTCGAGACCCTTGGAAGAAATATTAAATCCCAAGAACTGTACGGAAGCAACCTCAAAAATACATTTTTCCAATTTTGCATACAGGTTATTAGCTCTAAGCCTACGCAATACCTCACAAACATGAAGACGATGATCAGACAGATTGGCAGAGAAGATGAGGATGTCATCTAGGTAGACCACTACGTATATCCCCAGCAGGTCCCGAAAGATGTCATTGACAAACTCCTGAAACACTGCTGGGGCGTTACATAGACCAAACGGCATAACAAGGTACTCGTAGTGGCCATCCCTAGTATTAAAAGCCGTTTTCCACTCATCCCCCTCCCTGATCCGAATGAGGTTATAGGCACCCCTCAAGTCAAGCTTGGAGAAGATCTTAGCATCCTTGACCTGGTCAAATAGTTCGGAGATTAATGGTAAGGGGTAGCGATTTTTACAGTGATTTTGTTAAGCCCCCTGTAATCAATACAGGGGCGTAAACCACCGTCTTTCTTACCCACAAAAAAGAACCCTGCCCCCGCAGGGGAACAGGAGGGCCTAATGAAGCCCCTGTCAAGATTTTCTTGTATATACTCTTTCATTGCCTGGGCTTCGGGCAATGAAAGAGGGTAGGTTCTACCACGTGGAGGAATTGACCCAGGAACTAAATCAATAGGACAGTCATACTGCCGATGCGGAGGTAAGGTCTCAGCTGCTTTTTTGGAGAAAACATCAGAAAAAACAGAATATGCTGTGGGTAACCCCTCAAAAGAAGTAGTGGCTACTACAGAGGGAAAACAAACCCCACTACATCCTGTACCCCATTGAGTCACCCCCTTAGAAACCCAGTCTATCAGAGGGTTATGCCTCTGGAGCCATGGTAAACCAAGAATAAGAGGAGAGGAAGCTCCCTCAATGAGGTATAGAGCTATCTCCTCACAGTGTAGATCATTTGCACACATGGAAAGATTTGTGGTCTTTTGGGAAACCACCCCTGATCCCAAGGGTCTTTTATCGACAGCCAGAATTCTCAAAGGAGGATTGAGGGCAACCAAAGGAATTTTATTTTTAGCAGCGAATGCTGCGTCCAAGAAATTACCCTCCGCCCCAGAATCAATGAAGGCTGACAATTTAACAGTGCCCGTAGGCCAGGTTAATTTAACAGATAATAGGACCTTGGAGGCAGATTGGGGAGAGGAAACGC
This sequence comes from Xenopus laevis, assembly GCF_017654675.1. Lineage (NCBI taxonomy): Eukaryota > Metazoa > Chordata > Amphibia > Anura > Pipidae > Xenopus > Xenopus laevis. The sequence goes on along the minus strand of NC_054382.1, from coordinate 48,798,538 downwards.
CTGCACCCAAATGGAGCTCCCCTTCTCCATTTAGGCTAGAGCGTTTCCCGGCCTCTTGGAACATTGATTGAGGAAGTGACCCTTCTCCCCACAATACAAACACAACCCAAGAGACCGCCTCCGTGCCTTTTCCTCAGGAGAGAGGTGAAAGATGCCCAGCTGCATAGGCTCCTCCTGAGGTTGAGACACAGAGGGGTTTGACAACTTAGCACTAAAATTATGCTTATACAAAGAAGAAGTACCCTGTTCCTCCCGATTTTCCCTCTGTCTCCTATCTACCTGGATAACCAGAGACATAAGGTCATCCAGACTGGTAGATAGGGGGTAATTGACCAGGCTGTCTTTGACAGATTTGGCTAGACCGATGCGAAACTGGCTCCTTAGAGCTGCATCGTTCCAGCCAGTCTCCACCGCCCACCTACGAAACTCTGTGCAGTAAATTTCCACCTCCCGTTTACCCTGGCGTAGTTTGCGAATAGCGGAATCGGCCGAAGAGGCGCGATCCGGGTCATCGTAAAGAATGGCCATAGAGCGGAAGAAAATATCTAAAGAGAAACGGGCAGGGTCGGTGGCTGGCAATCTAAGTGCCCAGACTTGGGGGTCACCCACTAATAGGGTCATTACGAACCTGACCTTTTCCTCGTCAGAGGGAAATGAGTGGGGGAAAAAGCTGAGGTACAGCTTACAGGCTTCTTGAAAAACAAAAAACTGGGTTCTGTCCCCACCAAACTTGGCCGGAAATGCAATCTTGGGTTCCTGAGGTCTGAATACAGCACCCCTATCAGGCAGGGAACCCACTGAAGGAGTAGGAACAGAACTGGCTGGCTGCTGCGAGGGTTCCAGCTGGCGTGTTAGGTTATGAAACCCCTGGAGTAGATAGTTCTGCTTTTGCTCCTGCTCCTCCATGCGTTCCAGCAGCGTAGTTAGCAACAGCTCGGAAGAAGATGGAAGTGGAGCAGCGGCAGCAGCTTCGGTGTGATCGTCGTCCTCCATGGCCCGTGATAATGTCACGGCCGGCACCCAACACCAGAACAAGTGCTCGAATCCTGGTTCTGAGCTAAGCTTCACCAGTGGTGTGACCACCTTTGAGCTTCGGGAGGAGCCCTCAGCCTAATCGGGTGCCACCTGGTCTTACGAGAGGTTCAAGCAAGTGTTCTGGCAGGCAATGGGGCACGGCTGGTAGCTAGAGTCTTTGGGACCGAGGATCACGGTAACAGACAAGGATAAGGCAGAAGGATCGTCAGACAGGCTGGGTCGTGGCAGGCAGAAAGCAAGGGTCGTCAGGCAGGCAAGGGTCAAAACCGGGTATCAAGCAGGAAGGGTACAAGCAGAAGAGTAGTCGGATATCAGGCACAGGTCAGGATACAGAATTCAGGATGGTCAAGGTACAGGCTGGGTCAAACACGGATAATCAGATTCAAACAGGCAAAATAGCACAAGGCTTCAGAACAGAGCACCAGAAACAAGTTCTATCACGGGCAGTTTGCTGGGAGTGGAAGTGGCCTATTTATACCCTGTTTGGACGCCAAGGTTTTCGCGCCAAAATCGACGCACACGCGTCAGGATCGACGCGCGCGCGTCCGCGTCAAAATAAAGGAAACGAGACGCGGGCGCGCGCGTCCTAAGGAGGCAAGATGGTGGAACCACGAGGCGGGCGTCCCCGCGGCCGGCGTGGCGGGCGTCCCCGCGGCCGACTTACAGCACCCCCAATCCCAGGTAAAACAGATTTCCTTACAGTGTGGTTTCAAATGTGCAGATCCCATAGAGTCTACTGATTTGGTAGTTTCTTGACGTATTGGCGTTTCTGCTAAAAAAACGCCAATACTGGCGTCCTGTGGCGGATTTCAGTGGTAATGCAGTTTATGCGTCTTTACGCCTGGCTGTTCTTTTTTAGAAACGCAACGTAAAAACGCCGCAAAAACACCACGTCTTCCCTTGCCCTAAGACTACAAGTACAGTAGCTCTACAAGGGCAGAGTCTGTCCAAGGCCTCCATAGACTTATTTGAATAACATAATCATGTTTGCACAATTAGATTGCCAGACATCTCAAATAATCAGCCCACTACATGTGCTTAATAGTACCTCTTCTTAAAATTCTAATTCATATCAAGAGATGGAAATTAAATGTCTTATTTGGGTTGCTGGCTTACTGTGTTGGGTTGCTGGCTTACTGTGTTGTGTTGCTGTACCTGTGTTTACTGCAATAAGAAAGTGTGAGATTTGGTTTAAGCATCACTGGTGGGAGTCATTTGGAGATTCCCACTGGAGCTGTTCCAGGCACTCTTTACTGCCAAGAAGTCTAAAAGTATCCACTAGTTGGCCTGTGAAAGTTTGCGAATCAACCAGGCTGATCTTGTGACCAGCTGAAGGTAGATATGGTCTCAGTGGTTGTCAATTCTTTTCAATTGAAACCACACTTTAAGATCCAACCTTTTGTCAAAGCTCCCTTATCCCATAAAATGAGTATAGTATAGAGTTAAAACTTGTAAATATAAAGATAGGCATATCCTTCTATTTGTATTTTTAAAACAGAGTTTTCCATATGTATGTAATTTCATTATAAACTGTTCCATGTAAATAAATGGGTTTAATCTAAAGTAGGCCTGTTGCAATATTCAAACTTTAATGGCTAATTAGTGCGTTAGCTACAGTTCTGCTGTGGGGGTCAAGTGCAGAATCTCCTTTATTTCCATTTTAGCTGCTATACAGATCTGTTTTCTTTTTCTCACATCTACACACAGTATAATTACCGAATGCATTCTGCAGATTGTGCACAGCTTTAATTTTCTGTTTATATGACTCAGGGAAAGTTATCAGATGTCAATGAATATTTCTGAACTGCGTAAATTTTGGAAGAAACACTCCATAGCATTTCATGGTGAGAAACCGCAAACTGACATCTGAAAGAACAACAACTACTTCCCGAGATTGGACTGAAAGCAGCGAGGAACTAATTTTCCTATATTTGTTTTTCCTCCCTTGAAATGTAATTTTCATAATAATTAGCTTCCTACGCCATATGTGAGAAAAAGCTTCAAAGCACAGCTAGAAAGGAATCAAACAGTTTCAGGTTAAACAGGAAACTGAGTTTATGTTAACAACCGATTCCTTGACTGATTGAAGTAGGTTCTTCGTATTGTTGATATGGCTACATAGCTCCAAGCTCCCAACCTGCATTCACACTTTAAAGCTGTTGTGTTTGATGGAAAAGAAAACAAGGTTTCTGACAATGCTGAATCTCCACAGATAGCTTTGGAAATAAGGAGGTGATAATTGTGTTGAAAAAATGTTTTTCAGAGTGTTACCTTGCAAAAAGTTCTGTTATTTGTACTTTGCTTTAATAACTCTACCATACTAAAAACGTTGTTACAGTCAGTCCCCGGTAAATAATGTGGTGATGCCACAAGCATTATTGCAATGGTTTAGTCACCATACATAAATACGAACACTTTTAAAACTTTTAAGGAAAACAAAAGAAACAATTGAGAACCGGTGAGATGGAATACAGTGTATCTCCCGCATCCACTCAGTGGCTCACAAGGTAACCAGTTCAGATGCTGCAGTCAATTAGCTAATTAAAACGTAACTTTTATTCTTGTTGCAATACAAAAACCACGCTAATGAATAGACAAAAACTCATCACTGAAACCAGAGTGAGGAGAATTCAGTGATGCTGGACTGTGCCCTTAAAATACATTTAAACAAATTAAAAACACATAAGTGGAACGGTGAGAGGTAAGGAAGGTGAGCTGCAGGCTATGCAGCCACCATTCTGAAAGTCATACAATATTGAGAAGTATCTAAATTGCTCCCCCCTATTATTAATCTAGTAACAGTGTCGGACTGGGCCGGCGGGAAACCGGGAAAAAACCCGGTGGGCCCCGGCCCTCATGGGCCCCCGCCGGCCCAGCCATTTTTCCCGATTGGGCTCCCCCTTGAAAAAAAGTCTCATCTGCGCCTCTGCGCAGCGCAGGCCCGCAGTGCGAGGAAGTTCACACAGGCGCGCACTGCACAGACGTTTCATGCAGGTGCACGCCGCACCAGCATTCACGCAGGAGTGCGCAGATGAGACAGAGGCCCGAGAGGGAGGCGCGCAGAGGTAAGCCAGGAGGGGGCCGCCGGTGACTGCCTGGAGGGGCCTTCATGTGGCAGTCCCGGTGGGCCCCCATTACTCCAGTCCGACACTGTCTAGTAATAATCAATACGATCACAGTGAACCGATTTACACCACGTGTGATAGAATCAGACCTCTCAAGTTTCTGCCAAAGACCCCAGCCACCCGCACCTCCCTTCCGTTTAGTAATTTCCCAAAATTTCTACCTGGTGACGTAGTGAGAGCGTGGGAGCTGGTCTCCCACCGTCCACCTATGACCCGACGCGTATCACCGGAGACACCGGCTTCTTCAGGGGCATAAGTAGTTTGCGCGTGTTTTCTGTCAGATTTTTGCGTGTTTTCTGTCCAAGCGATTGGCCGCTACGCAAATGCTTCTGCATACGTCATCATAGTCATATATTCATTGCCATATGGGAACTTGCCCGTGCATGCGTCGCCTACTATACTGCGCTGACTTGAATTTTATTATGTGTGTATTACATCTATATTTTGACACATTTAGAAAGATTTGACACCGATATGTGTACATGCTGGAAGGCGTAACCGGATGCTAATAGATCACTTCAAAATGTGATGGCTTAGGTAAATAAGTATGGCTTGGCTGAAATAGCCCATTATGTAATAAGAATAAGTACTTAATAATTAGGTAGTGATAAAAGTCCAGCTATCTTAGAACCCTATTAGATGAAATTTTTTTTTTTTAAAGGTTCATTTTTATTGAATTTTAACAACAGAAAAAAATTAGAAGGAAGTAAAGCGAGTTAGAAAGGAAAGAAAGGAAGGGGAAGTAGAGAAAAGAGGTACGGCTGAAAAAGTAACTATCATTGGTTGGTCAAGGTGACTGGCGACACGAGCCAAGGGTTCCAAATATTCTCAAATTTCTTTTTGACATCCGCGTGCCAAGTAGGTGAGCTTGTACAGTTCCAGTTGCGAATTAATTAGTCCAATCCACCTAGTCAGAGTCGGTGGCGATAGGCCCATCCAGTGAAGGGCAACAACTTTTTTTTTTGCGTAAAAGAAAAGCAATCTCATCAGGCATCTAGTGTGTACTCTAGGTATCACGGCATCAAGAAGACCCAGAAGACAAGTAGCCGGGTTAAGTATCTGGGGAAGATCCAGTTCGGTGGCCATAAAGTTCACAATTGCCCTCCAATATCTAAGTATCATTGGGCAATCCCACATTAAATGCATGAAATTAGCGACAGAAGCACCACATCGTAGACAGCTGGGTGAAGCTACTTTCCCCATCGTAAATAGTTTCTGAGGAGTGAGGTAAGTTTGATGCATGATCTTAAACTGTATGAGCCTGTCTCTTACACTCACTAATGGGACATATAGGTTGTCTATGATTTCTTCCCAATCATGTGGGTCGATATGAACCCCACTACTCTCCCACTTATAATTCACCCTGGGTCGGGGATCATATCTATTGGAAATTAAGTGTCTATATGCATTGGACAAAAGCTTGACCTTGGAGGGTTAAGATATCAATTTTTCTATCCCTTTGTATTGTAGGTGCAGAGGAGGGGTTGGGAATTGTGCTGAGCAAAGATGACTTATCTGGTTATATCGGAATTCGGACAGGTCAGGCAGAGAGAGAACCCGGCGAAAATCAGGCAGTGAGCGAAGAGCGCCATCAGTATAAACTTGAGACAACCGCTTTAGACCAAATTTAGTCCATGTTCCCACCTCCGAGAACGTGGATAGTGTGGATAGTTACTATTACCCCATAAAGGTGAATCCGGAGATAGAGTAGTAGCAGCTTTAGTGATTAGCACAATTGCATCCCAGGCTCTCTTAGTGGCATCCATTACAGGCAGTAAAGGGCCAAGATCTTTTCGAGTTCTATATAAAGCATTATGCAGACTTTCGACAGAAGTGAGATACAGTGCCTCTATTATGGATGCTGGGTTATCAGCGTCAAACACTTTCCAACCGGGTACATGTGAGGCCTGGGAGGCAAAATAGTATAGCTCATAATTGGGAGAGGACAGTCCCATCTGATCTTGTGGAGCATTGAGAGTGGCTCTGGACAGTGTGGGCGTTTTGTTCCCCCAAATAAATTCAGATTGCGTTCGGTCTATATCACGTAAGGCTTTTTTGGGTATGTGGCAGGGGGTATTACTCAGTACATAAAGAAATTTAGGAAGATAGATCATTTTGCATATATTTATTCTGCCTATTAGCGTGAGAGGAAGTTTGGTCCAGTGTGCCAGCATGTCCTTAAATCTACGGTGTAAGGAGTACAAATTATGCTGCAAAAATAATGTCGGATCTTTATGCACCGTTATCCCTAGGTACTTAAAATGGTCTGCCACTTTGAGGTTACAGTCCTCAGCCATCTCTACTGGAAGTTGTCCGTCAAGGGGAAATAGTATGGATTTGTCCCAATTAATTTGAAGGCCTGAGAACGTACCAAATTGTTTGACAATCCCAAGAACAGAGGCGAGCGATTCATGAGGGTCTGCTAAGTATAGGAGAGTATCATCCGCAAACAGTGAGAACTTCTCCTCTATTGTTTTGTAGATGAATCTTCGTACCCTTTGAGATTGCCTAATGGCTATGGCCATGGGTTCAATTGCCAACACAAATATGAGCGGGGAGAGAGGGCACCCTTGACGAGTACCTCTTGTAAGGTGAAACGGGATGGAATTAATGCCATTGACCCTGACGGATGCCTTTGGTTCACTGTACATCAGCTTAAGCCATTTTGTAAAGGAAGGGCCAAAACCCATCCTAGTAACAACCTCCCACAAGTATGGCCATTCCACAGAGTCAAACGCCTTCGCCGTGTCTAATGAGACCACCAGCCTAGAGCCCACGTTTTCATGTTTTAGTTGTAAATTAAGGAACAATCTTCTCAGGTTAAAGCTGGTTGATTTAGAAGGCATAAAACCGGTCTGATCAGGGTCCACCACTGTAGACACAACTTTAACAAGATGCTTAGCTTGGGGATGACCACAATTGTCGCGTCTGAGAACGTTTTAGGGAGAGAGAAATTTTCAAAGGCATACATCAGGGTCTCATGCAATTTGGGAACTATCTCGCGTATATGAATACGTACCATTCTATAACAAAGCCATCTGGGCCCGGGGATTTGCCGGAAGGAAAGGATAGTATGGCCTCAGCAATCTCAAGAGGAGAAATCGGGGAATCCATGTACTTTGCTTGCTGAGGTGAAATATTCGGAATGGGAATCCCATTCAGATAGTCATGAAGGTCAGCATTAGAGTAATGCGCAGTAGAGGTGTAGAGAGAGGAGTAAAATTTACTGAATTCCAAGGCAATCTCAGGTGGGGAGGTCAACATTACCCCTGTTTAGGAGAGGATCCTGGGGACAGCAGAAGTCCCATTAGGAGGTAAGCTAGAGGCTTACCATTTTTATCACCGTATGCAAACGTAGTGCTGGTGGCGTGTAGAAGTTGCTTTTTAGTCAATTCTACCCTATGTACTTTGAGATGCCTAAGAGCAGTAGCAAATTCCCCATGCGTCTGTGGTGTGGGATTGTCAATATAAGCCGTTTCAGATTGGGTAACAACCGATTCTAGGTGTTGTAGAGTTTCTTTCGAGGGGAAACTGCCTTAAAAGCCTCCCAGGTAGTCGAGGAATCCGCAGAGCCATGATTCACACTCCAGTATTGTACAACTGAAGCAGCGGATTCCCCGATCACACTAGGGACCTTCAGCCAGTATGGGCTCAGTCTCCAAGTTCTATGTGCGGGGTCGGAGAGGAGGTCTAACGAAAGGAGCAAAGGTGCATGATCTGAGATTCCCCGTGGCAAATAACCAACCTCTCTAACTTTGGGGAGGAGATCCGGGGTAACCAGAGTGAGATCTATTCGATAGGTAGTAGAATAACAGGAGAATTGTCTGCGCTCCGGGTACTTCCAGCGCCATACGTCCACCAAATTGTACGCCCGGGCCCGATCTGCAAGTTTAGAGGTATTTACTGGAGGAGCGGAAAGCCTATCCAACAGAGGGTTACAACAATTGTTAAAGTCACCCATGATACACACCGGGGCGGGAGGCAATTGCATCAGTGTCTGATATAAGTCATGAAGTACTGTTTCTGCGAAGGGGGGAGGGATATAAATATTGGCTATGAGGATAGGAAATCCAGCTATAGCACACGCCAATATTTGAAATCTGCTTGCTCTGTCCGAACGCACCTCTATGAGGTCAAATGGGAAACCCTTCCTAACCAGGACCGAGGTGCCCCTAGCATATGTTGAATATGTAGTATGATGGATATACGCAACCCACGGTTTTCGGAGAGCCAAGACTAGGGATGTAGCGAACTGTTCGCCGGCGAACTAGTTCGCGCGAACTTCGACTGTTCGCGTCCGCCGCAAGTTCGCGAACGTCGCGCGACGTTCGCCAATAGGCGTTCGCGTCAAAATCGTTCGACCATTCGACCATTCGATCGCTAAAATCGAACGATTTTCGTTCGATTCGAACGAAAATCGTTCGATCGAACGATTAAAATCCTTCGATCGTTCGAATCGAACGATTTTCGGATGTTCGAAGTTCGCAAACAGTTCGAGAACTGTACGCATTTTTTGCCGGTGTTCGCGAACGGCGTTCGCGAACACATACTCGACGGTTCGCTACATCCCTAGCCAAGACCCGACTCCCAACTAAGTGGGTCTCCTGAAGTAGGAGAATATGTGGGGTGTAAGACTTAACATAATTAAAGACTAATGCCCGATTCACCTTATCGTTAAGGCCCCGAACATTCCAAGATACTAAATTAACAGTAGCCATTTGGTGGTGTGTAAAAGGGATGCGTACTCACTCTATGATGGATAAGTGTCAGGCTTCCAGACACCCTGCCACTCATTAGCCCGCCAAGTACATACAATGTGATCCAGCCAGGGAGGGAAAGAAAAGAAGGAAAGAAAGACTTAAATGAGGCAGAAAAGACATAGTTAAAACAACTTACACAAAAATAAAACCCCCACCCAACTGCCCCCCACCCTGCCCAACCCTCACAGTCTGGCGGGCTTAGTATCCCAAACATAATATCAACTGGGGAGATTGGTTGCCCTCAACAAGCTCGCTCCAAATCTTGTTGTGGCCAAAGAGCTTCCGTGGTGATCGGCCAATGGTTCACAGGATAATGAAAAGTAAACTTACAAAACTAAAGGTAAACATGCAATCCCAATGAAGGTATATCAAGTTACATATATGTAGCAAGAGTTGTCTTGTGCAGAAAAAGTTCCAAGGCAGGTGTTAGTGTCAGAGTAAGGTTAACGGCAGCACCTACATGAGTCCAGGATAGTTGAAGAAGGTACTGTGTCTGCCACTGAAATAGTCTCAGTACTGTAATTTGCTTGACCACCTGGTACTGCCGAGACACACAGAGGTATCGACAACTGAGCAACATGAGAGAAACACTTGCATCGAAAGCTACTTCTTGCAATAGGGATTACATCGAAAAGTTGCAAGTAGCAGCTTTCCCTCTTCTCTTAGCAGTGGAAGGATATTGAAACCATGCACATTAGGTCAAATAACTATCGAAGAAGAGTTCAGTAAACAACAGTTATGGCCTGGGACTTCTGCCGGACCGTGCCTCAATCCAGCTCAATGCCTCTTCAGGAGTATTGAAAAAATGAGATTTGTTTGCGTCAATGACCTTGAGTTTAGCCGGGTATAGCATGGCATAAACCAACTTCAGGTCCCGCAACTGCCGTTTTACGCCGGTAAAGGTGCTGCGCTGTTTCTGCAGATAAGTAGAGTAGTCAGGATACAGTGATACATTGGCCCCTTCATGTACCAGCTGGCCTTTCACCCTTGCTTCAGAGAGAGCTGCATCTCTATCTCGAAAGTGAAGTAATCTTATAAGAAAGGAGCGTGGGGGAGCACCCGGAGGTCTAGGTCGACCTGGGACGCGATGAGCCCGTTCCACTGTATAGTGTGCGGTGAAAGGTGCATTAGGCAGAAGTTGCTTGAGCCATCTTTCAGCGAAATCATTAGGCGAATTGTCCTCTGCACCCTCCGGGAGCCCCACCACCCGCACATTATTACGGCGTTGGCGGTTTTCGTAGTCATCTAAGAGAGAAGCTTGCTGCTTTATTTGCTGTTGTAATTCAGTGAGTTGTGCTGGAATTGGTGTACAGATATCTTCCAGAGCACTAACCCTGTCTTCCACAGCCGTCGTTCGTTCCCTTACAGCCTGCAAATCCACTTTGATCAGAGATAGGTCAATTTTAACCTCCTCTATGTGGGTAGTAAGTGTGGTTTGACAGGTCGCTATTGCGGCAAGAATAGGCGCAAATGCCGTTTCCGAAGTATCTTCGGTTGGTATTGAAGAAGGGGATGATGGTGCAGCGCCATCATGGCCAGACCGCCTCACAAACTGATCCATCTTCTGTGACGTTTCACCAGGCCTTTTTGGTGCTCTGCTACTACGCATAATAAGCCAGTGAAGGAATGCTCAGCACGAGGGGAAGTACAGTTTGGTAGCGGATTAGTATATTAACAGGATCAATAACACCACGGAGCTCTCAGAGTATATTCTGTTAATTTAGCATGGAGACAATAGAACAGTTCTGTTATATCAGTGCCGTGCAAAAGTGGTACATTCAAATTGCAGCGTTATAGGTCCACTACTGTGCAGCATAGAAAGAGCAACAGGAATCATAGAAATGGCCCAGAGCTATGGTGCTCTTTATACCCAAGCTACACCACTCAGGCACCAAAGAGATCAATACAGTATCATAAAGGAGCAGACGGGGTACCTCAGTAATGGGCCTGTGGTGGTACTGTGGATCCTGCAATATGTAGAACTGTCCCACTATGAAGACCTGCACCCTTAGTAATGGCAGCGCAGCATCGTGTCCTATTAGATGAAATTTATTAAAGATGCACAATGTGTTCAAGTATAATGAACTAAGGAAGGACTTAATATATCATAGGAAGGGGCTGAACGTAAACCCTTCATTTAAACCAGCAGGTGTTTTACTGTGTTTTAAGGAAAACAGCAACAGAATAAATATGAAAATAAACTGATAATTTATATCATAATAAGTATATTAAGATCTGTTAACATGGCTCTTGGAGAATGGCTGCAAGAGTCTGAGCTCTGTTTTGGAGTGCAGTGACCTGCAGCTTCCTCCAAGAATACAATACTGACTGTTTTAATCAGCCCTGTATTCGTGATTAGGTGGGTGGGAGATATATATATATATATATATATATATATATATATATATATATATATATATATATATATATATATATATATATATATATATATATAATGTGCTATATATAATGTGCCTCTTGTCTTGCCCCCTACCTGGCCCCTAACTTGGCGAACAAGTTATGGACTGTCAGAAGGCCCAGCCTATGTCAAGGCCCTGCCCTTAAGTGATCATAAACATGTATATATTTATATTCTGATAAATAACACTTTAAATAAAAATGTAAGTAAAGTTATGAAAATATGTGTATGCACTACTAATACAGCATCACAAAGGTATTTAATTTGCAAAAAAAAAGAAACATTTAAGATAGATGACAAACATTTAAAAATAGATTTTAAAGACCTGTAAGCATGGTTGCAATAGGGGCAATAGGGCCCGATACACCTGCGTGCCTCTGCCAACAAACCATTGTCTATGCAGGAAGAAGAGGGCCTCCTGGTACTCTAAGAAATCCACAGGGCCACAGATATATATAAAAATAAAAGCAATTTTTATTGGAAAAAAATATAATTAAATCTCTAAAGGCCCTATGCATTTCGTGCCTAGTAGTGCCTACCACTAATTGTACTTGTGAGTACTTATGAGGTATTCACATTGATTACTTGCAGCACCTTTTTTCTTGCATTTGAAAAATCTATATATCCGCCAACAATCCAACCAACTCAGCCCCCGAGCCACCTAAATCCTGCTCCTTTCACCCCTGGTCCCGTATTAGATTTCTCAGAATTTTAGGTTTAGGCAATTAATATTGAGATTTAGGTCTCATTTCTTATTGCTGTCATCATTACGCTCCATCATTCAATTTTTCTCACCAGCATTGGATAGTTAGTTACCACTCTATGGTATTATTTAATCTGCCAATTGATTATAGTGTTATGTCTGAAAGCTATCACTTAATGGTTACCATCCTATGGTATAATTTAATCTGACTTGTGAAATAAAATCATATGGAGATTATGGTGCAAGACAATCTTTATTGCATCTGTAATTGAGCTGGGGAACCCACTGGAACAGTTTATGTAGATTTTGAATTGTATTTAAGTAAGTAGGTTTTATGAGGCTTTTCATATTTCAGTGTGGTTTGTTGCCCCATGCCAATTGTACCATGTGACACATTCAATTTGAATGATGGACAAATGGGCAAGCCAGTTTATTAAGAACAGCTATTTAGTATACAGTGCTTATTTGATATACAGAATGAAGAAGGGATGTACTACATTTATAACTATAGCTTTATTCATCCTGCAGTTTTTTGACTTGGAAATGATTTTGACATGGAAAATTTTGCTTCATAAAATCCAACACTTGTCTTGGAAAAGCAAAACTCATTCTAGTGAGATAACACAGTGGCACAAGTAATTATGTAGAGCAGTAGCGTAATAGCAGTACATCACTTGTGTTATTATTAAAAATATAATATAAAGCTCAGATCTGCTTCACCTCTCAGGTGATTGGTGACATCAACCCGCCAAAACAAAACACAAACCATTATGTATAGCTGTAAAGCAAGGAGCATGTGCATGAACACTTTCTACTACAAAAGAAGACTTTATTGAATGTTAATGGTAAATATAATTGAAGTGCTAGATGTGCTGTAAGATGTTAACACACACATATATAACATTTAAGGAACCCATTATATCTAAATATAGAGGATTGTACATAAGCATGAACAAGCCATAAAAACTATATCATATGTTTGTGCTCACTTATCCAACTTCACTAAACCAATAAGGCCTAGCTGCTAATTTGGTTGGTATGGCAAACTGACCTAATAAATGTGTTTATGAAAAGCTAAAAGAAAATAAATTAAATATTGAATAATGAATATTTTTGTGTTTTTTTTTTTCAAAACTGAAATTAAATTGGAAAGAGGACCAGTGGTACTTGAAAGCTTGACACACGCTGCATTACATCTGACCTAAACTGCAACTATTCTCATTTTTCTTTCATGGTTTGTTTAGTCTTGTGGAAATAATAAAAGGTGAATATAATTTTTATCTTTTTGTTGTCATTTTATTCCTACTAGATCCTCTGAAGGAATTAATGGCTTAGCTTGTTCACAGCTGTGCCTGACTGCCTACTGGTTCAGCTTCAGTATCACCTAAGATGCATTGGTCTCAGGCTCTCTAGCCTTGTTTATCATCTCTAAAATCCCTCCTGTCTCATATAATCACCTTAACAAATGATGTGTAACCTAGTGGCGAGGGCTGAAATCAAAATAAGTGAGATTAGTGGGCAACAATGAAAATGCAAAACTAGTTCCAACAGTTATCTGGTGCCTGTATAGTTCTCAAAAACAATGGCATCATAATTTAGATATTCCTGCAGCTCTCTGTAGGATAATAAAGGTCTGCTGTAGCCAATTGTAGTCTTCCATTCATAGAATAATAAGAACATCATTAAAAAGTGTCTGTTCTGCCATCAGTGTAGAAAATGTAAGCAATTTTATCATTTGATTTTTTATTATAATTCTGCATATGCCATTCTCAATAACATCTGATATATTCATTATGATCCAAAACTTTTTTAGTTAATTAAAGACTTTACTTTGTCAGTCCCATCTAATCTTATTTCAGAGTCCAAGATATTTGAAACCACTCTAACGATGCAAATTTACTTTTGATCTAAGAGGGAAAATGTGATCATGTACAGTATCTTGGTATTTTCTGACTTTTCAGTCTTATCAGTTTGCTTTTTTTAAAAAGTTAGTTGCATGCTAAAGTTGTTTTGGGGTACTTAAGATTTTTCTCCAAAGAAATTGTTTTTTTAAACAGTTCTTAGATAACTCATCAAAGGTCTTTTACCAGTGGAACATTTTAACAGCACTAGAATAAAACTGTGACACACCTCTGTGATTTATAATAGTCATTGTATATAATTTGCATAGACTATTTATATTAACTATTATACATAATTAACAATTACATAGTTAATTTAGGATGAAAAAGAGAAAAGTCAATTAAGTTAAACCCCTCCCAATGTTAGGAAAGACATTTCTGTAAGGCAGAAGACAGTATTGGGATGGAAATCTCTTTTAAATTAGAAAGCTCCCTGAACAGAAATATGTACAGAAATGTCACCTAAACCCTGCCAATACAGTTGGCAGACTTTGATATATTCAACAACGAATGACAATATAATTTAACAGTTTACCCAAGAAATATTCACAGCTCTCTATTCACTTGAAGAGCAGAAATAACCCCTAAACATATCAGTACCTGATCTAGAATTAAAATAATAGCTTATATCTCATTCCACGTATTGAAAGAAACCGTGATAGACCATCTCTGTTCACAGGCACCAGTTCCCCATCACCCCTTAAGCTTAAACAATAATGCAAACCTGCACATATTTATATTCTACATATTTTATTGTGAAGTGATAGTTTCTGTAAATTGCAAAGAAACAAAGTAAGAGCTTGCATTACACTGTAGGTCTAACGGATGTTGGGAAATTTGCCATACAAGTTATCATGGATTACTTCAATCTGTGCAGATATGTTTATGTAGAAAAAAATACATTTATGTTTATTGTCTGGAGACATTTTTCAAAAAGCACAACATGTTTTCAAACTGTGCAACTTTTTTTTTACTATACATTAGAGTCTATTGGCAATTTTTCACAGTGTAATACTGCAAAACATTTTGCTCATCCCCAGTTATATCTTATTATAGGGAATTGTCTATAAACTTACTTTTTAATGGGTATCTAAAAAATAAAATGACACACAGTGTTAACTCTGCTGTCATTTCAAATGGTCCTCAAAACGTATGAACTGCATAAACATTAAGCAATGATTAATCCAGCAATATCTATTACCAGAGAATTAATAATTAGCATAGCATTATAAATAAATAATACTATTGTTTCCATTGCTCTGTGTTTAAAGATATTTTGATGCTTTGATTTACTCTAAAGACACAGTGCCTTAGGCCAATATATTACATCCAGAGGGGCTGAAGAATCTTTCCAACTTGTAATACAAGATTTGCTGCTTAAAGCCTTTTCTCCTAATATCCGAATACCCATGCTTTGCAGTGCAGGCTGATTATTTTCCATCAAAGCCAGCAGGCACACAGCCACCTCATTACCCTTTTACTAATGAAAGGTAGCCCCAGAAAATCACTTCAATCTTTTTGTATGCTGTTACACTTGTATGATGTGTTACAAATCCTGGGCACTGGAAAAGCAGGGAAAATACAAGAAAATTGTTTATTTTTTGTTTTGCTATGTCTGTTTTCTTATTTCTAACATTTATGGAGTTTAGAGAAGCTAATCTGCTCTATCAGCAAATGTCTTGAAGTACTACTTTCTTTAAATTGGAGTTATTGGATGCCACATATCATCTTCCATCAAATGGAATATGCCATCACCATTCATTATACAGTTTGTATTAATAAGGATTAATAGCTAAGACTGCTGTTATTCATTACACTGACAGGTTGAAATTTGGTCACTATTAAAAGTATTTCCTTATTATTATTATTTTGGCAGATGTGTTCCTAATAACTGTGAACATGGTGGGAGGTGCACTCAGACATGGGATAGCATGACATGCAACTGTGAAGGAACTGGGTACACAGGAGCAACATGCCACAACTGTAAGTATAACAGTTATATGTGAATAATCAGACATATGTTGGGGTTTAAAGCTTGGACCGTTGACTCAAGCTACACATAAGTCCATAAATATTTAGACAGAGACAACTTTTTTTCTAATTTTTTTTCTATACATTACCACAATGAATTTTAAATGAAACAACTCAGATGCAGTTGAACTGCAGACTTTCAGCCTTAATTCAATGGGTTGAACAAAAAGATTGCATAAAAATGTGAGGAACTAAAGCCTTTTTTTAACACAATCACTTAATTTCAGGGGCTCAAAAGTAATTGGACAAATTAAAAAACTGATCATAAAATGTTAATTTCTAATACTTGGTTGAAAACTAGCGATGGGCGAATTTGCGCCGTTTCGCTTCGCCAAAAAATTCGCGAATTTCGCGCGAAATTTGCGAAACGGCGAAAAATTCGTGAAACGGCGCCGGCGTCTCGTTTTTGACGCCGGCGCCCGTTTTTCCGACACGAATTCGCGCCTGGCGAATAAATTCGCCCATCACTATTGAAAACCCTTTGCTGGCAATGACAACCTAAAGTCTTGAACTCATGAACATCACCAGATTCTGGGTTTCCTCTTTTAATGCTCTGCCAGGCCTTTACTGCAGCGGCTTTCATTTGTTGTTTGTTTGTGGGCCTTTCTGTCTGACGTTTAGTCTTCAACAAGTGAAATGCATGCTCAACAGGGTTCAGATCAGGTGACTGACTTTGCCATTCAAGAATATTCCACTTCTTTCTTTTTTTTTTTTTTTTTTGAAAGGTAAGTTTTATTTCCTTTTGAACACGAACAATCATACATACATTACAAACAGTTGAGCAGACTGACACAAGTAAGGTACACAAAATAGGTATAAAACAGAAGTTGACTCTGTGCATACTAGGGTAAGCATTGCTACTAGAAAGAGATGGAGAATTGTTATATCACAATGGCTAAGATATTTATCAGGCAGGTCAGGGCTAGTGAAACCTCCATCGCTACTGCCAAGAAGGGTTGTCCAGACACAGCTCAATCAGGGGGGTTCGGATCAATGTCAGCCCACGGGCCCCATATGTTGTCAAATTTCGTCAGGGCGCCCCTGGACTCGTAGGTAAGTTTATAAAGAGGTACTACACTGTTAACCAGGTGCACCCAAGCTCTAAGGGAGGGTGAGAGGTTGCCCATCCAGTGCATTGCTATAGTTTTCTTTGCATAAAAGAGGAGGATGCGGTAGGCAATTCTGGGATATTTGGCTGGGACCAGTTCCTCTAAGACCCCCAGCAGACAAACAGTTGGAGAGATGACCCTTGGGAAATCTAGGTTGTCCGCTAAGTAGTTTACCACTCTCGTCCAGAAGTCTAAAATATGTTGGCACTCCCATATTAGATGGAAGAAGTCCGCGCCCGGTTGCTGACACCTAGGACAGTTGTCGAGAGGGATTCGGCCCATTTGTTTAAGGCGTATAGGGGTTATATATACATGGTGTATAATTTTATACTGTATCAGCTTATCTTTTAGAGAAATGAGACCAGTGTACACATTGTCTATCGCCTCCTCCCAGTCATCCTGAGTAAGACCTATAATTTTAGTAGTCCACCAGTCCTGAGTAGTCAGGAAGGGTTTAGGACCAGATAGGAGAAGCCGGTGGTATAATCGGGACACCAATTTGGAGGGGCTAGGGTCACAGAGTATTTCTTCTATGACCAGGGAGGACTGTTGGGGGGTAAGGGAATGAAATTGGGAGTGAAAGGCATGTCGTAGCTGAAGGTATTGGAATAGTAAAATTTGCGTAGGGTGGGTCTTACGTTGGAGAGCACGGTATGTGGGGAACGTCTGTGGATCAAGGAGGTCTTTCAGGCATTTAATGCCTTGGTTTGGCCAGAGGATGAACTCTGGTAGGCTTCTGAAGTGAGGTAAGTAGGAGTTTCCCCACAAAGGCAAGTGAGGGGACATTATTGGAGGTTCACAGCCCAAGACCTTGAGGGCTACCATCCAGGATTTGTAAGGGGTGGTTAACGTAGTTGGTAGAGAGCTGTAGTCCTTAAGGGATCGGTATGGGAAATTACGAAGACCCTCCCACGAGGCTACGAGGAGGGCCTGTAACTGTGAGTTGGGGTTATACGGGTCTGGGTTAAGGCACCAGTGGAGGTAATAGATTTGTGAGGCCAGGTAATATAAATGGAAGTTAGAGAGGGCCAGTCCACCCTCCTCACACGGGGCACATAACTTGGTCAAAGCAATTCTGGGTGCTTTATTGTTCCAAAGGAAGGGGACCATGATCTGGTTAAGGCGCTTGAAGTAAAGTTTAGGGAGATATATAGGTGCGTTGTGGAGCAGATAAAGGATTTTGGGAAGATAAATCATTTTAATAATGTTGACTTGGCCCCATAACGATAAGGGAAGTTTGGTGCATCGGTTCCGTGTGGTAGTCATGTTGGCTAGGATTGGGTCTAGATTGAGAGAGACATATTTTGCAACATCAGCATGAATGGTCACACCCAGGTATTTGAACTGACTGGCCCATTCTAGAGGGGTCTCGGCTGGCAAAGATTGGGGTTGGTTAGGGTCTATGGGGAATAAGACCGACTTTTCCCAATTCACCCGTAGGCCAGAGAATGAGCCAAACCGGTTGACCAGGTCCAAAAGGGCAGCAAGGGAGTCATTAGGGTCAGCCAGGTATATAAGAAGGTCATCAGCAAATAGAAATACCTTTTCCTGCACGGTGCCATACGTTAAGCCTCTTATTCGGGGGGAGTGCCTGATCAATATTGCCAGGGGTTCAATCGCTAGGGCAAATAGAACCGGGGAGAGGGGGCAGCCCTGTCTCATTCCCCTTGTCAATGAGAAGGGAGGCGATATAAGGCCGTTGACTCGAACTCGCGCCGTGGGACTCCTATAGAGAAGCTTAATCCAGGTCAAGCACCGAGGGCCGAACCCAAAACGGGTCAGAACCTCCCACAAGAAGTCCCACTCCACTGAATCAAAAGCCTTGGCAGAGTCTAAAGAGGCTACGACTCTGGTGCCCGTCTCTGCGTGAGTGATTTGCAGGTTAGTAAAGAGTCTGCGAAGGTTAATATTGGTGGAGCGCCCAGGCATAAAGCCAGATTGATCTGGGTGGACAAGGTCTGGGACCACTCGTTGGAGGCGAGAGGAGAGTATTTTGGCTAAGATTTTAGCATCCGTGTTAAGCAGAGAGATAGGGCGGTAGGAAGAGCATCTAGTAGGGTCTTTTCCCGGTTTAGGGATAAATACTATGAGGGCTTCAGTGAATGAAGGGGGCAGTGAGTTATTGTCAAAAGCACTTTGAAGTGTGTAAAGGTATTTTGGGACAATTTGTTCCGAGAGGGCTTTGTACCAGTCCGGAGGGAGGCCATCCGGTCCTGGTGTTTTATTAGGAGGTAGTGAGGCAATAGCATCCGTAACCTCTTGGGGGGTGATAGGCGCATCTAAGAAAGCTTGGTCATTAGGGGAGAGAGTAGGCATAGGGATGGAATCTAAAAACTGCTGGAGTTGGGCTTTGGAATAAAGTGCCGATGTGGTGTACAGTGTTTGGTAAAATGTAGCAAATTCTTGCGTTATAAGCCTAGGTTCCGTAACCACTGAGCCATTGTCTAGTACGATGCGAGAAACTGCAGATGGTGCAGTTTGCTGTTTGGCCAAGAACGCCAAAAGTTTGCTGTTTTTATCACTCTGGTCTAAAATTCTTTGGTTTTGGTAGAGCAAGGCTTTCCTGGTTAGAGAAATAGAGGTCGTGGAGAGGGTGTGTTGAGCTTTTAAGAGATCAGTGTAGTTGGCCGGGGTAGGATCCTGAGTGTGTATTGCAAGAGCATTCTGAAGTTCATTTTCCGCAACTGTAACTTGTTCTACGCTATCATTTGTGGCTTGTGAGATTGCCCCCATAAGAGCACCTCGTATGACTGCTTTTGAAGCATCCCACAAGGTTTGCGGGGAGGCAGAACCAGCGTTATGGGTCCAGTACTCCCCATAAGCCTTCGCATTTGCGGTAGCCACAGTTGTATTTTTGAGCCAAAGAGGGCTTAGACGCCATAATTTATCTGTGGCTGCAGGATTCCACCGTAATGTGAGTTGTAGCGGGGAGTGGTCAGAGAGGGATTGGGGTAAATACTGGACCTGGTCAACAAGAGGCAGGAGCTCTACTGAGGCAAGGGCGAGATCTATTCTCAAAAAGGTCTTATGGGTTGGAGAGTGGCAAGAGAAGATTCGTTGAGATGGATGCTTCCATCTCCAGGGGTCAGTCAGTTGTAAGGCCTCTGCCCATGTGGTGAGTTTGGTGAGGGTGTGAGGGTCGGGGCCTAGTTTGTCCAATGAGGGATTCAAACAGCAGTTAAAGTCCCCCAAAATACAGAGTGGACTGGGGGGGAATTCAGTGAGCTTGGTCACTATTAAGTCCAGGATCGACACTGCGAATGGCGGCGGCATATATAAGTTAACTAACAGAATGGGTTTATTGGCAATAAGGCCATGGAGTATCAGGAATCTGCCGTAGTGGTCTAGGTGGAGCTTCAAGAATTCAAATGGCAGACTCTTTCTGATTAGTATAGAGACCCCCCTCGAGTGCGATGAGAAGGTGGAGTGGAAGTGCCATCCCACCCACGGCTTTTTTAATGCCAGAATTTTTTGCCCAGTGAGGTGCGTCTCCTGAAGGAGAAGGATAGAGGGGGGTATTTTTTCAGATAATTGAACATTAGGCTCCGCTTAAATTAGGAATTGAGTCCCCGCACATTCCATGAGAGGATCGATATGTTAGCCATAATACACAGGTAAAGGTATATGCCAGGCCAAATGAAGTGTCCATCCCTTAACATAGAGCAATGAAAAATGTATAGAGAGTACATTATGCATACAAATTACATCATTCAACATAGCTTGAGCAGTCTGCAAAACACATTGAAACATAAACCCAAAAATAGTACATACCCAACCCACCCTACTCACCCCCCAAACTTGAGCGAGTCTAATACCCATAACACTTACAAACCAAAATAGAGGAAGAATATTCCACTTCTTTACTTTAATAAGTTTCTGGGTTGCTTTGGCTGTAAAGCTTTGCATTGTCCATCTGTATTATAAAACACCTCACAATAATAATAATAAAGCTGGATTTGAGCAGACAGTACGTCTCTGAACACCTCAGAATTCAGAGAGGTTTGAGGTGGTCCAATCACTCCATATCATGAACCTACCCACATTATGGATGAGTTAGACTTCTTATGGTGCCTGCATCATGCAACCCAACTTGAAGCTCTACTTATGCTCCTTTTTTATTGCATATCTTTTCTGTACCCCTGATGGGAGGTGGAGTCACATCCTCTACAAAAAACATTTTCCTGAGGAGAGATGTGTAAATAAAGTTGAAAACATTTTTTTTTTTTTAAATATCCAGAAGTCTACCATATGTTTATTAAATTTCAGTTATCAAGATACAGTATTTCCAAATTAAATAAATCCAATTAAATTTGATCTTGCTTTCATGAGCATTACCATATTTGTTATATTAAGCAACATAATGAAGCTTTTGACACACTGACTAATGTTTATTAATTCATCATGTGAAGGTGTTGTGCAGAACGCACACATAGTTGACAGTGATTGCTCATGAGGTCCACTGTGTGAATGAATTTGCATGTTTATAAATGCATGCCTTTTACAGTACAGCTACATGTAACCTGCTCAACTAGTTAGATGAAGTTGAAGAATATTAATTGTTGTAATGCAAGCAAACATTACCAGAGGCTGCCAGTAAAATAATATCTGAATACTATCTGATAATATCTGATGATTGTCAGCTTTGCATCATCTATGGTAACTGCAAGCACAACTGTGTGGGCAAAAAAGGCAGTTACTTAATATGATTAATCTTGTAAAAGTATATGTGTACAGGTATATGAATCTGTTATCCAGAAACCTGTTATCCATAAAACTTTGAATTACGGGAAGGTCATCTAACATAGACTCCATTTTAATTAAGTAATTCAAAATTTTAAACATATTTCCTCTTTCTCTCTAAAAACAAATAATTACCTAGCACTTGATCCCAACTGATAAATACATAATCCTTACTGGTGGTAAAACAATCCTATTGGGTTAGTTTAATGTTTTAATTATTTATTATTTTTAGTAATTTTAAGGTATGAAGATCCAAATCCTAATCCAAAAATACAAAAATCTCATATAGACCCATTATAAACTAAAAATTGAACATTTCTATATAATAATAATAATAATAATAAATAAAACAGTATATTGTGCTTTATCCCAGCTAAGATATAATTAGTCTATATTCATAGCAAAACAATGCTATTGAGTTTAATTAATGTTTCATTGATTTTTTAGTAAAATTAAAGAATGGTGATCCTAATGTAGCCATGTCTGACATCATCGCACTTGGTACAAATTTTAAATATTTAAAGGCACTACATTCCTATTCATATTACCCATTGCCTATCTATTCCCTAATAGTTCCTGGGTGCACTTATAGTTTTGATTTCTGTTCTGTACCGACCCCTGCTCATTCTTCGCATAATGACTTTGTACTGCCTTACTGATTGGTATTGACCTAGGCTTGTGACCTCTACTACGCCTCTGGCTCCTGATTTCTTTCCGTGCTGTCTGTTTGGCATTGACCCCAACCCTCCCTCGACTGTGCTCCTTATTCCCCATCTTTCCTGTAAACATTTAGTTCCCTTATCTGCCCAGAACTCTCTCCTTGGTCCTCTCATTTTAATACCTGACAGCATCTAAGTAGAGGAGGTCTCCTCCCAAAACGAACAGCGCCTGTTATAGGTGGAAGCGTGAGATGTGACCGGGACTTTGGTGTTTATTCTGGGTTTTGGGATACCTTAAGTTACAACTGTGGTAAATAATCAGAATCACAGATATCTCTTGCATTAATGAATGTGTTTATTAACATTCAGATGATTTAACACCTGAGAAGGTCAGTAGTACATCACTTGAATAATAGTGATGGGTGAATTTGCAAAACGGCGCTGGCGTCTTGCTTTTGACGCTGGCGTCCGTTTTTTTTTTGACGCAGACGAATTTTCTCCAGCGAATTTTTGCAGCCGTTTCGCAAATAGCGAAAATTTGCCGCGAATTCGCACCTGGCGAATAAATTCACCATTGAATAATAGTAAAAATATTCAGAACAAATCTTTCCAGAGGTAAAGGAGCATGTATGTGCAGTTGGTAATAGCACTCAAAAAGATCCATAGGACCAAAAAATTTTAGTTAAAAAATATATCTTTATTAGTCATAGTTAAAAAAGTATACTTGCATCTCCATCCGCCCTATGTGTTTCATACCTACAAGGACACTTGTCATGGGCTATGATGTCACCCACAGGATATGAGCATTTAAACAAAAACAACCAATCAAAAAGAAAAAGAAAAAAACAGAACAGTCCTTAAAGAGAGAGCATAGCATACAGTATATGTCCCGAAGCAACTATTTAAACATTTTTAAAATGTACAAAATATACAATGGATTTTCACAATAAATATATTTTAAATGAACAAAGCGTGGACATGAATGATAGCAACAAGAATGCACAGTGTATATAGAAGCAATAAGAATACACAATATTTGTAAAAGGTTACAACTAGAATGCACAATGTATATAGGAGGTACAAACATCTTATTAAGAATAATAGCATGAAACATCAAATTCGGAATTCATGCAGAAAGGTATCCTGGTTTTGAGATTGAAAATCCAAAAAACTTCTCTTTTGGAAAGGATTTTAAACAGATCGCCAATACGGTTGTTAAGGTTAACTCTGTCAATGCCTTGTATGCTAAAGCAGCCAAGGTCCCCAGAATTACATAAATGAAAATATTTAGAGACATTAGTGTCTGTATATTAATATCAGATAGGTGTTCTCGGATTCTCTCCTTCAGTTTATTGGAGGATTGTCCTACATATTGGCTTTTACATTTCAAACATGTGATGAAATATACCACATTTTTGGTGTTACAATTGATATACTGTCTAATATTTTGGGTTATGCCATCAATTGAAGCAACCAAGATGTCTCTTCATCTAACACATCGTGTGTCCCCAAATTTATAATTACCCTTTTAGCCATTAGCCAAGTAGGGCTTTTCTCTTTCTTGGTTTTAATCATACTAGGTGATAGCATATTACTCAGCGTAAGGCCTTTTCTAGTGACACATTTGCACCACAAACTCAAAATAGCATTTAACTTGTTAGAGACATTTTTTTCATTGATACGTTTAATCATTGGATATTGCAGACTATAGGTTAATACGCACAATGGTTTATCCACACTAGGGGGCAAATTTACTTATGGACGAATATCGAGGGTTAATTAACCCTCGATATTCGACTGCCAAATTGAAATCCTTCGAGTTCAAATATCGAAGTCGAAGGATTTAGTGCAAGTAGTTAGATCGAAAAATCGTTCAATCGAACGATTAAATCCTTCAAACTAGAAGGATTTTAAACCAACGATCGAATGATTTTTCTACGACCAAAAAATTGTTCCAAAGCCTATGGGGACCTTCCCCATAGGCTAAGATTGACTTCGGTAGGTTTTAGGTGGCGAACTAGGGGGTTGAAGTTTTTTTTTAAAGAGACAGTACTTTGACTATCGAATGGTCGAATAGTCTAACGACTTTTAGTTTGAATCGTTCGATTCGAAGGTCAAAGTAGCCAAAAAAACATTTGAAATTCGAAGATTTTTTTATTCTATTCCTTCACTCGAGCTAAGTAAATGGGCCCCTAGGTGACGACTTTAAACTACCTTGGGAGAAATATGTTTCTGAAGGAGAGAATCTGTGGAAGTGGAGTTCTTTGCCATCAGTGGAATGTATTTGGCTTGATTAGTCAAGATGGGATAGCCCCTTAGTAAATACATATTCCCCAACATTGAACAATTGATATGTCCATCACTATGTGGATACTTTATATATAACTACCTATGTTGCACTGCCTAACTTTAGCGGTTACTTTTTTAAAATGTTTGCATAGGATATAATGAATTGCTTCATGAGTTATACTTTCACTTTTTGTTACATTTAACACTGACATTATGTACAGTATTTGTTTATTTTTATAGAAGCACTTTATATGTCTATTTATGTCTACTATCTATCATCGGCATCTATCTCAAGATAGTCTGTATATATATATAATAACTACGATCTGCAAACATATCACAACCACCAAGCTGGTTACGATCATTCAACTGTATCATTTCAAGATGTGTGCTAATTTAGCACCTTAAAATATAAATTTTGTTCTCCCCTTACTAAGGAAAAACTATTGTGTATGCAGATTTTCAGTATGAGGCAGCCCTGAGACAAGATGGAAATTTCTTTCTGGCAGAGAATCTCAATTGGTCCCCTAGTTCATAAAAATGAGGGAATGAAAAAATATTAAATTAATTGGATTGCACTTGCTAGTTTGGATTGATGAGGAGCCTAAGGTAGGAATCCTCAGTAGTCAGAGACTATGGGAAGATTTAAGAAAATCTGAGTTGACCGACTGAATTAATAGGACTTTTTTTGAATGTTAAAAAAGTCACAAAATATTCTTGCATATTTTTTTGTAGAAATAAAGTTGCATGCAAGCGAGAATATCATTGTCCCATTTATAAAAATAAATTAATTAAGTTGTTAGAGAATATTCCCATTGACTTCTATACATAGTAACATAGTAACATAGTAACATAGTAAGTAAGGTTGAAAAAAGACACATGTCCATCGAGTTCAACCTTTTTTTTTTTTTTTGTTTATTAACTACCTATCTGCCAGTTGATCCAGAGGAAGGCAAAAAAAAACCCATCTGAAGCCTCTCCAATTTGCCTTAGAGGGGGAAAAATTCCTTCCTGACTCCAAAATGGCAATCGGACTAGTCCCTGGATCAACTTGGACTATGAGCTATTTCCCATAACCCTGTATTCCCTTACTTGCTAAAAAGCCATCCAACCCCTTCTTAAAGCTATCTAATGTATCAGCCTGTACAACTGATTCAGGGAGAGAATTCCACATCTTCACAGCTCTCACTGTAAAAAACCCCTTCCGAATATTTAGGCGGAACCTCTTTTCTTCTAATCGGAATGGGTGACCTCGTGTCAGCTGGAAAGACCTACTGGTAAATAAAGCATTAGAGAGATTGTTATATGATCCCCTTGTATATTTATACATAGTCATCATATCACCCCTTAAGCGCCTCTTCTCCAGCGTGAACATCCCCAATTTGGCCAGTCTTTCCTCATAGCTAAGATTTTCAATACCTTTTACCAGCTTAGTTGCCCTTCTCTGTACCCTCTCTAATACAATAATGTCCTGTTTGAGTGATGGAGACCAAAACTGTACGGCATATTCTAGATGGGGCCTTACAAGTGCTCTATACAGTGGAAGAATGACCCCCTCCTCCCGTGACTCTATGCCCCTTTTAATACAGCTCAAGACCTTATTTGCCCTTGATGCTGCTGACTGGCATTGCTTGCTACAGCCAAGTTTATCATCTACAAGGACTCCAAGGTCCTTTTCCATAATGGATTTGCCTAGTGCAGTCCCATTAAGGGTATAAGTGGCTTGGATATTTTTACATCCCAGGTGCATGACTTTACATTTATCAACATTGAATCTCATTTGCCACTTAGCTGCCCAGATTGCCAGTTTGTCAAGATCCTGTTGCAAGGATGCCACATCCTGGATGGAATTAATTGGGCTGGATAATTTTGTGTCATCTGCAAATACTGATACATTACTTACAACACCCTCCCCTAAGTCATTAATGAACAAGTTAAATAAAAGTGGACCCAATACTGAGCCCTGGGGGACCCCACTAAGAACCTTACTCCAAGTAGAGAATGTCCCATTAACAACCACCCTCTGTACCCGATCCTTTAGTCAGTTTCCTATCCATGTGCAAACGACTTCATTAAGCCCAACAGACCTTAGTTTAGAAAGCAGTCGTTTGTGGGGCACAGTATCAAACGCTTTGGCAAAATCCAAATAGATCACATCTACTGCCCCCCCACTATCCAGAATCTTACTTACCACATCATAAAATGCAATCAAATTCGTCTGACATGACCTATCCTTCATAAAGCCATGCTGATTGTTGCTCATAAAGCCATTCATTAGGACAAAATTTTGAATGTGATCCCTTAACAAGCCTTCAAATAATTTGCCCACCACAGATGTCAAGTTTACTGGCCTATAATTGCCAGGCTGAGATCGTAATCCCTTTTTAAATATTGGAATAACATCAGCTTTTCTCCAATCCATAGGCACCATACCAGATGACAGTGAATCTGAGAAAATCAGAAATAAGGGCTGGTCTAAAACTGAACTAAGCTCTCTTAGAACCCGGGGGTGTATGCCATCAGGCCCTGGAGCCTTGTTATACAACCTTGCCATAAATTGCTGATAATTTTCTGGTGGATTTTCTTTAATAAGTTCAGACTTTTCAAGGTTTTTGAAAATACTTGTGTATTTTTTCTTTGTTTTTTCTCTGCATATTTCTTGAATCAAGAAAAAACTCCAACTCAACTTTTGATAAATCAGACCCAAAATGTAATGTAAATATAATCGAACTTGAGAACGGAAGGCATTCCTTTGTAATTTAGCAGTTTGTTTGCTGTCAGTTTCTGGAGATCTCCTTTGTTAGAAACAGACAGGTTAATCCCTATATGCTTGCTTGTTTTTACAACATAGAATTATACATACAGTTTAAATAGTACAGATAAAAACAGATCTAACTGTTTCTGTTATATCAAATAGGATTTAAAACCTCTATTCTGTCTTCCAGCTAAACGTAGAATAAAGCTACAGGATTATAATAAAATAGGTCATCTGGAGACAAATGTCCTGAGGAATTTTGCTGGTATCATGCAGCCAAGGTTTAAGCGTAATCCTTCTCCTCTTTTATTGCATCTTAAAGAGAGGGGATTTAATTGAGGTTAACATTAGGATTTACATCGGGGTTTTTTCAGCTACATTTCAATAAACAATAAATAGTGTTATAAACTGTTAAAAATGCTGCCTTGGGAATCTAGCAACTCTTGAAAAAAGCAGGATTTTGACTTCTGCACCCACTGTCACTTATAACTCTAACTGAAATCAGGTCATTTAAAGGTATGGTGTTGTGGGTCTGTTCATTGTGTGAATTATTTATCAAAATTGCATACTCAGTAATATTTTATACTGTTATACAATGTTTCATTGAACCTGTTGTATACCACACGTGTGTGGCGTGTGTGTGTGTGTGTGCGCGTGTGTGAAAATTACATTTATTTGTGATCAAGACCACATATAAAAACAGCTGTACAGATACAGGATAAGATAAAAAGGTAAAATAAGTTAAACAGGCACCACTGTTAAACAAACTTACTGAGAACAAAGAACCCAGGCAACGGGCACAGCTCTGTACATATTGGCAAAGGGAAGCAAGTTTCAGTCTCAATCTAAACCACTACCTCAATGGACTAATACCCAAGGGGGGTACCAACTGCAATCTACTGGGCTGCAAATACCCATCCCTTACCTAAGGTTGTCAAGTTTGGTGCGATCCAAAGGGGCAGAGTTGCCGACATCAGGGGCGACACCAATGATGCCAGGAGAGTCCCATAACTTAGGAGACAGTCTTATCAGTTTTCTGACTTCTAAAGACCAGGCACGTAGTTTTGAACCAGGCAGCTCATCTAAAACTGGGCTGAGCTTTTCACAGGACAGGTGGTAGCCCAATTTTTACCACTCTTGCAAGCATTCCCCTTATCATCACTAATGTAAATCAAGGGGCATCACCTTAACCCACTCCACCACCACCTTCCAAGGCAACCTAATAGGGTGGGGCATTGCTCCATTGTGTCTAAGAAGACATGGACTAAGAAAATGGACCAGGGAAAGTCTATTATGACTTATATAAGCTACCCAACTCTCCCTTTTCTATGCATTTATTTGACCATCCAGCTTACACTCTCCCTTGCTAGCCATTTTAATGCTTCCATGCACTAACAATGCTAAACATTAATCCATAGTTTAAAACCTGGCATAACACAGCATGTTTAGCTAATAAATGAAACTATAAATGATTATAATGCAACTCTTGACAAAGCCACGCGTTGTGGCGAAACAGCTGTCGAGGTTCAGCGCTGCATTGGCTGCAGGGTGTTCCCTCTTGGACTGCATTCTGGCGTGACTGGGGGAGGTCAGGGACAACAATATCGCACAGCCGCTCCAAGGATCCTCGGACTTATTCGTGAGCATAACCCGTGAGACGGTCTGTATAACTTCATTTCTTATGAGGGCTACAGAACCGCTACAATAAGCGGTGGATTTAGCACTTGCGAACATTTGGGATGTCCTTGGGAATACATGCGGTGAAACTTTTACTTGGATGGTTTAATCGCCATTGCTTACTGTAGGCGAGTTAACTCCTTCCCCAGGCCTATACAGACCCCAGCATGTCCAGCAAGTATTAATCCACGGATTGGAGTCATTTAAATACCGACACATAAACACCAAAGACTCAGGGGTTCCCCCCCCCTGTAAATCTGTTTCATATTATATGAAGTAGGGGACATTCACATGCTGTTTATTCAAGAACTTTGGAATCTTTCTTTCGTTTAGGATCAAGATGGACTCATTCAACTGAACCCTATCGAATTATTGTATTTACAAACGTCCACCCACAATCTTGTTCCTAAGCTTTTCCATTACATTTTTCGTTACTAATTTATTACCACACTTAATAGCATGCTAATTTTTCCCTTAGTTGGTTAATATAACCAGCTTTTGGGTTTCTGTCCTCTTAGAAGGGATCCCTTCAGCTCTATATGCAGCGCTGCTTATTATTTTAAATGGTTTTAATCTCACTGTTTCAATATGGCATTGTGGTGAATAAAAATTGCTTTTTATTTTACTTTGATATTTAATTATTATCATTTTGCTTTCAGATTTTTTCAGACATATGTAGTGTGGGGAGAAGTCCCTTGTGTTCTTTTGGTTTACATATTGCTAATTTAGTGGACACCTCAACACTACAAGTCTGCCATTACCTCATTAAGCCTCATCTGAGTCTCTTTTGCACATATTGATTTTAATGCATTCTGTATGACAACAGAGTATAATCCATAAAGCAAAGCATATGGCCTGGAGATATTTCTATTTGAAAGGCTTAAAATGCTTACAACTTATATACTGTATGTGTCAATGGTATCTCTGCGTCACCAGATGTGTATTGAGAAAAACTGACTGGACATCTAAAGGTATATCACTAGAAGTCTGTAGAGAGTTTAAAAAGGAGACTTTAAAACAAATCTGTGTTTATGAACTGAAATGTAAGATTTTTTTATAGAAAGCATGTTTTTTGCAAAATCGAACTTCTCAGTAAATATTTTCTGTGATCCCTCAGCCAAAATCCTTTGAACTTTTCAACCTACTCGAACCCAATATGTTATTCTTATTAACCCACCAGAACAAAAAGTGCATCTGCAGCATGTCAGGTAGGGATGTAGCGAACTGCCGTTTTGGTGTTCGCGAACGCCGTTCGCGAACACCGTTCGCGAACACCGGCAAAAATGCGAACAGTTCGCGAACAGTTCGCGCACTTCGAACACCCGCAAAATCGTTCGATTCGAACGATCGAAGGATTTTAATCGTTTGATCGACGATTTTCGTTCGAATCGAACGATCGAAGCCATTCGATCGAATGCTTTTCATTCGATCGAATGCTTACAATCGTTCGAATGAATGGAAATCGTTTGATTTTAGCGGTCGAAGGAATCGAATGGTCGAATGGTCGAACGTTTTTTATTCGAATCGAACGCGAACTCAAATTGGCGAACGTCGCGCGACGTTCGCGAACATTCGGCGGACGCGAACAGTCAAAGTTCGCGCGAACTAGTTCGCCGGCGAACAGTTCGCTACATCCCTAATGTCAGGCTTGTGCTATCATCAAAACACATTCTGTGAACAGTTCCTCTGTGCCTGAATAATAGGAAATAGTTGAGTAGTGTATTCGGCATTCTGGGGATCATACAGTCTATTAAAGCAACTAAAAAGAACAGTCTGTTTTATTTACTGCATTAAAAGTAGTACATTTAAATCAATATTTTACTTATTTAATAAATTCTCCAGAGTGTCAGAATGTCAAATTCTGGGCACAGGACTTCTCACTTATTCCTTCACCATGAATTATCAGCAGAGAAAAAATATTACATTTATTAATGTATCCAGATTTCAGAATGAATTGTTAAGGTTTTATGAGTATTAGTTAATCAGGGACTTTTATAGTAGATACAGTATATAATTTTAAATTGCAAGCTCAGTAATTGTCCTATTAAATTGTATAATAAACTAAAATGAAGATTAATGTAAAACTGATTGTAAGATGTTTTTGGCAGAAGAAAGATAGCAAAGAAGAGAAAATTCAGCAACTGTAGTTTTAAAATACATAGTTTTCATTGTTCTTGTAATTGGATGGCCTATTTATTAAAGGTCGAATTTTAGAGGGTTTGGAAACTACAATTAAACTCTCTTCCTCTTACAAATGCCATGAAAGTTATTAAAATATTTGAATTTAAAAAGTACAAATGGAAAAAAATCTGGAATGATTAACTTAAAAACAAGAAAATACTCTAGGGGGCCGATTCACCAAGGGTTGAATATCGAGGGTTAATTAACCCTCGATATTCGACTGGGAATTAAAATCCTTCGACTTCGAATATCGAAGTCGAAGGATTTAGTGCAGATAGTACGATCAAACGATCAAAGGATTATTCCTTCGATCGAACAATAAAATCCTTCGAACCGATCCAAAAAACTTAGGAAAGCCTATGGGGACCTTCCCCATAGGCTAACATTGAGTTCGGTAGGTTTTAGATGGCGAACTAGGGGGTCGAAGTTTTTTTTAAAGAGACAGTACTTCGATTATCGAATAGTCAAACGATTTTTAGTTCGAATCCTTTGATTCGAAGTCGTAGTCGAAGGTCGAAGTAGCCCATTCAATGGTCAAAGTAGACCAAAAAACACTTCGAAATTCGAAGTTTTTTTACTTCGAATCCTTCACTCGAAGTTAGTGAATCGGCCCCTAAAAGTCTAAATTGATTCAAAATGGTCCAAACGGACCGATGCAGCTTCCATTGACTTCTATGGGACCTCAACAGCTTTTACTTGGCATAGTTTTTATGTGGTTTTATACTTAATAAATCTTGAATTTTTAGAGTTTTAGAGAAATACCAAAAAAATTATGAAAAATATGATTTGTGAAAAAAAGAGAAATCATAATATTAGTAAATGGATGTATTACGACATGAGTCCAATTATATATCTTAATTACCCAAGCAATATTATTCCAGTGTTAAAAAAAGCCAGTATGGCAGATGTATATTTAAAGGGATACTGTCATGGGAAAACATGTTTTTTTCAAAATACATCAGTTAATAGTGCTGCTCCAGCAGACTTTTGCCCTGAAATCCATTTTTTAAAAGAGCAAACAGATTTTTTTTTAATTTAATTTTGAAATCTGACATGGGGCTAGACATAGTCAGTTTCCCAGGTGCCCCCAGTCACGTGACTGTGCTCTGATAAACTTCAGTCACTCTTTTGCACTATTGCTGCACTGCAAGTTGGAGTGATATCACCCCTCCCTTCTCCCCCCCCCCCAGCAGCCCATCAGCAGAACATTGGGAAGGTAACCAGATAACAGCTCCATGGTAGATGTAAGAACAGCATTCAATATTAAAAATCCATGTCCGACTGAGACACCTTCAGTTACATTGAGTAGGAGAAACAATAGCCTACCTAAAAGCAGTTCCATCCTGAAGTACTGGGTCATTCTGAAAGCACATGGCCAGGCAAAATTACCTGAGATGGCTGCCTACACACCAATATTACAACTAAAAAAAAATACACTTGTGTGGTTAGGAATGATATGTTACATGGTAGAGTGAATTATTTGCAGTGTAAACAATGTAATTTAGAAATAAAAACTACACCATAAACATTATGACAGAATCCCTTTAAATTAACACACAAACTGAGACATCAGGGTACAATAAGTATAATATTTTCAATATATTGGTTAAAGGTAATACAATGTTCTCTGATTTATTAAAAAAAAAGCTCTTTTCACATTAGTAATATAATTAAGAAAAATTGAAGGAACAGATTTTAAATTACAATAATATTTCTTGCTGACATAAGTTATTTTTAAATACTGTTTAGGGAAAAATAATCTTGAGTTTATTAAAAACGATGAAAATAAAAACTCTACTAGCCATTTAGTAAGTTGATGTATTTTGAGCTATTGCAGACTGTTGGTCATGTTCCGTCTAAAATTAAAAAGCTCTGCATTGCCTACAGTAGCAAACTATTAATATGCAGAAATAGAGAAATAATTCTCCAAATAACTTTATTGCTTGTACAAATTTTTTGGATGGTACTTTAAGTTCAGAAAAATAGTGATGACTGTTTTAAAGACATACAACACATATGAACTGGCAGGTGGTTATTTCACATTACTTAAACGGTATTGCCTGTAACTTAATTAAATTAAGAGTTAATAAAAGAGAATAGACATTTTTAAATTTACAGGAAAAATACTTAGGCAAATAAAAATGTATTTTTATAACAAATGAAGTGTTACCATTCTATTTTCAAAAAACAGTCCCCATTTATTTTAACCATTCTGCAACATAATGCATACTATATCTTAGGTATAATTGTATCTGTGGGTTACATGAGAGTTTATTTTAAGTAGAAAACCCCCTATAATAACACACTTTTGAATTAATAGGCCCTTTAGTTTCAAGTATTAACTTTCACTTATAAAAAATAACTGGATTTTAAAAAAATCAGTACTGTTTGTCTAGTTAATAGACAAATATATGTAGACATGTCTACCATAATATTTGGTAGTATATTTGCTTTCTCTGTATTACTCACATGAAAGATGCCATAACTTGTTTAGCTTTAGAGACAGAAATGCATCAAGCATGTGGTTCTGGGAGATGCTCATAAGAACTACAAATTTTAAATGTGATTAATAAAGAATTGGTTTCAATAAAATTTGCTCCGCTGGTTTTCCTTGAGGTGATCAGTAGGTGGAAGTACGACATGAAGCGCTACTAGACATGTTCTTCATTTGCTTACCTTTGATTCAATGATATGAAAGTTGCAAAGGAAGAGCATGTGACTGCCTAGTAATGCTTCATATTTCAACTTTCTTCTACAAGTTTCTTTATGCTGAAACAATTAGCAGGTCAGCAACCACTCTCCAGAGGGGAAGTGAGAAAAACTTTTTTGGACCACGATGCTCTGCATCAGTAGTAATTATGTTGATTTGTGCATGTAAAAAAATCAGGATCTATTGGAAAATATTTTTATGACTGGGCTGTCCATATACACACGTGTCCTAAGGTGAACGATTTAAACCCTTTCAACACTTGTCGAATTTGCTATAATATGGGTTGTGGCTATCCACAAGTGGTTGTATATGACAAGGACAATCTGCACGAATGGGACGTACTATGAGTAGTAAATTAAATTTTTCTGTATTAGTATATATGAATGCATGTTTAGCTTTATTTGTAAAGTGCTACATGGTTATGCAGCACTGTACAATCTTATAATATTGAAAAGTACACACAGGGAAGTCAAGCATTATAATACATAAAAAAATAAGTTATGCAGAATAAGTTATGCCACGTGACCAGCTGCATTTTATCCATTTTACATTTTACATTTTTCCCCTTTTTAATTTCATGCTGCAATAGCCTCTAGAATTACAAATGTTTCAGAACAACAATACCCACAACATCTCTGGCTTAATTTTATGTTTTGTTAAGGCATAATTCTTAACATTCTCGTGAAAGTGTTCAATTTCAGGCAACTGCCTACAGTGAAATACACACACATATATATATATATATATATATATATATATATATATATATATATATATATATATATATTTGTGCGTAGGGTGACACACTGCTTCAACTGTTGAGTACCGAGGTGCACGGCAAAATCATGTATGTAGCATTCAATTTTGAATGCTATATATATATATATATATATATATATATATATATATATATATATATATATATATATATATATATATATATAAATCAGCTTTAGCTTAGTTATGTTTCATGTAATCTTTTCATAAAGCCCTCTAAGGAATCCAGGCATAAGTGGAAAAGATTATCCTATGATACTTTATACAGTACAGAAGAACATTCTTGATTCCTGTACCTATTAGAAAAAAGAATTTAATTTCTATCTTCTATTATGTCTTGAATTTGCATTTTAGGAAAAGATGCAAACTACTGAAGCAAACAAAACAACATTTGTAATCTTTCTGTTCTTTCCCAGACAACAGATATTCTTGCTATTACATTGGGTTTTTATTAGTATTATAGTGATTTGATATTATAAAAGTACATTTTGAGAGTTTAACAGAGTTATGATGAACAGATCATCATTGCAAACAAAATATTCTCATTGCTCTGGTTACCTTAACTTTTTTTTAGATGGTAATAGAATATTTTACATTCCAGTGAATTTAAGGGAACACTGTTCAGCTAGATAATTTAAGCCAGGCTCCACTTTAGAAATAACTGTATTTAGGGCCTTGTGTATACTTATGTTAGGTAACACATGTATGGATCTCGTTAAATAGAAAGAGAGAGCCAGTTGCCAGACAGTGTTAATTGACTCCTCTGGTTGTACTTGGGTACTGGGTGGAGCTACAGTGGTGCACTGAGGGATCACTCTCAGTTAGGAGGTTCAGTATGTTTGCTGACTGTAATAAATCTTTTCCGGCCTTTTGGCAGGAAAATATATATTTAAAAATATATGTTTCTGTTTGCCAGTGATGATGTTGTTTTTTAATACTTTGGATGACATAGCATACCAAAGAACATTCTTCCCAAATGTTTCTTGTGCACCTTCTGTGCTTTCCATTCATTTTTCCAGAGCTTTCCTTCCTGTCTCTAGTTATAGCATAAGAGCTTTTTGCTAATTCTAAAGATGGTTTTAGCTTCGGGAGGGGTTCAGGATGACTGTTCCATCCATGTTGCAAAGAGTTTGGGTTTTGGAACACAGATAAAGGTAAAACGGAATGTCACACTTTCTTTCACCAAGATGGGTCCTCTAGGAAAGAAAGCATACATTAGGCATTTTTCATTCTTATGACTGAATTGCATGATCTGCATTCATAGCTTCCAGTGCCTGCTATTTTAGGAAAACAAAGAACTATGGCAATTATATTTCTTACTGTAAGGTCACATTTGTTTGAGTGAAATATATTGCTGTGTTTGAATGACATTTTATATCTCAGCATACTTGCACAATGCAATTGGCTCCGCCATATAGATCAGTAAAGCTGGCATCATAATCCACTTTGCAGTAATGATAATTTATTCTAACTCTATCCAACATTGGCTGTTAAAATCCTTTAAGATTGAATTTCAATAGATCTCAAAAGATGTCCACATTTTATTCAGTATTACATTTTTCTGCGTCTGATCTCTCTACAGCAGTGTCTGTTTCATTTCAGTCTTTGTCTCTATTTTTTGTTTCGTTTTTACCTCTAAAATAACCAATATTATTTTTTTTGTAATTTATCTTGCTAAAAGTCTCATTGACACCATCTAAATTCCAAATACAATTGTAATAATTTATAAAGCAGAGTGCCAAAATATCTTCTATAATGTTTGCAGAAAGTGAAGTATTGTTAATATATATTTGGTTTATTTTAACTAAAGGTATGGGATCCGTTATCTGGAGACCAGTTATCCAGAAATCTTTGACATATGGAAGGACTCATAGACTCCATTTTATCCAAATAATCAAAATTTTGAAAATGTTTTCCTTTTTTTTCTGTAATAATCAAACAGTACATTGTACTTGATCCAAAGTAGATATAAGTAATCCTTATTGGAAGCAAAACCAGCTTATTGAGTTTATTTAATGTTTAAATGACTTTCTAGTAGACTTAAGGTATGAAGATCCACATTACGGAAAGATCCGTTATCCGGAAATCACCAGGTCTTGAGCATTCTGGATAACAGGTCCCATACCTGTACTAGAAAGATTAGGCTTTAATATTGGGAAAAAACAATACTGAAGTACTTATTGGATAAGCCAATCAACCAGTGAGATTTCTGTTAGTTACACAAAAGCTAACTATTTGTATTCTTGCTTTAACAAGTGAATAGTAACAAATGCAACCAAAATGTTTTTATACGGTGGTGTTAAACTTGCTGTGACTCTCAGCATTATATTAAATGTCCAAAACAAGTGGCATCTTATTTAATAAGCCATAGGTATTTTATTTTGAAATTTCAGATTTCCTAAAATATTCTCCAAAAATATACACCACTGTGTATGCTGCAAAACAGAATCCTAACTTGTTGAGTTGCTGTGGCTGTTAAGTATAAAGTGTATTTGTAATAGCAGTAACTGTTAAAGGAGAACTAAATCCTAAAGAGGATATAAAGGCAAAAAAATAAAATCTTATTTTAATATAATTAATAAAAAAATTGCACAGTTTTTATAAGAAACTTGACTGCACGCAGTGAAATTACCCCTTCATTGTACTTGCTCTGAATGCTATGGATAGGAAACTTCAGACAGTCCCTAACTGCTCTGCAGGGAAATGATCATACTTTCAAATGGCAGGGGGGCTTCTGGCATATATTTCATGACTTGTGTTGTTTTGATAATTTATGACGATCCCTAAGATTAGCCTCCCAACAGAAGCCCAGACCACATTGAGCATGTGCATGGTCTTGGTCTTGCAAAGATGGTTTAACAAAGTTACAAGATGATGACCCCCTGTGGCCAACTTTGAAATCATAAGTCATTTGTTCTATTAGGCTTATGGTGCACTAAGTGCATCTTTATTTTTAATATACTAATTACAGCATTTCTAGCATTATTCTATTTTAGACTTTAGTTCCCTTTTAACTAAAAATGTTAACTAACAAATGTTGTATATTCTTGAGCTTCTGTACCATCCCAAGGCAACCACAGCCCTTTAGCAGTAAAGATTTGTGCCTCCAAAGATGACCCTGTAGCTTCACACATTCTTTTCTATTGATTCACTCTCAGTGCTGCTGTCACTTACTGAGCTTAGGGACTGACACACAATATACTGAATATAGGGCTGAGGGTGATTAGTAAATAATTATTGCTACATGTCAGCTCAGAAGTCAGTGCAATTAGCATCATTATTTAATAATCAGCCCTGTAGCATCAGCTTATATGACAGGCAAACCTCATTTTCTCCATGATGAGTTGTAATGAACCCTAAGCTTAGCTTCTCAACAGCTGCTGAAAGCACACTGAGCATGTGTGTGCCACTAACACGTCTAACAAAATTCAAGATGGGAATCTCCTGTGACAACTTTGAAGGCCTAGAGTAGACCATTAACATTATAGAGATACTGAATCTTTAGGCTGGTTCAATAAGTTTAATATATATAAAATATGAGATTATATTCATATTAATTTTTAGGGTTTAGTTCTCCTATAAGAATGGAAATAAGGGCTGTTTTGGTCAGAGAATCAATACATATCACTGTCTGATGAATCAGCCCCTGTATAGTATGATTCTGTTTTACATATATGGATAGTGGATTATGGATTGGGTTCAGTGATGGACAAATTTCTCCCGTTTAATAATTCACAAATTTCCCACAAAATTTTCAAAATAGTGAAAAATTTGAGAAAAAATAGTGAAAATCATAATTGACACCCGCGTCCAATTTTGGATGCGCGTTCGAAAAGTCTATAACGTAAATTTTGCCGCTGGCATTAAAGTCAATGGGCGTCAGCTAGCGACTTTTTGGACGTGCGTCCAAAATTTTTGGATGCAGGCAGCGAAATGCAGAAATTCGCCACAAATTCGTGACAGGCAAATTTATTCGCTCATTACTAGTTGGGTGCTGTTCATGCTCTCCAAATTTCCAAAGTTAGAAGGTTTATGCCCAGTGTACATCAATGTAGATCACATGAAATCACTGGTCTGATTTATTACCATACAGAAACTTTTATGGAGCAATAATGGCCCATTTGTATTTAACAATTTATTTCCCATGCTGGAAAAAAATGTTTTTTTCTGGCTTAGAAAATAGTTATCCTGGTCTGTTCTGCTCACATACTATTTTATTTGGGAAGAGAGCATTTGGATGGCCACTATCACTTTATAGGTCATGCAGGTGTCAGGCTCAATAAAATGTGTTATTTATGTTAAAATACTCCTGACTGCTAGCAAAGTATTCCTGACAATCAAGAAAGTTTTACTGGGAAGCCTCCAGTATTGATATAAGCCGAGGTACCTAATTTTACCTACGAAAACTGGGAAAACGTATTGACTTGAGTATAAGCCTAGACACAACTACAGCCCTGTCTCCCAGCAGCGCACATTCCGCCAAAGCGACCCCCCCAGCAATCAACCAGACTTCTTTGCAAAGTTGATGGAGACAGAAAATTGCCAAAAGGATTACTGTGTGCATTGTCCCACTGTCCCACTACCATGTGCAGAGGGAGCTGTGTGATATTGCCATCACTGTTAATCTTTCGTATAACCAACAGAGGGCACTGTGTGATATTGCCATCACTGTTAATCCTTCATATAACCAACAGAAGGCACTGTGTGATATTGCAGTCACTGTTATTCTTTCATATAACCAACAGAGGGCGCTGTGTGATATTGCAGTCACTGTTAATCTTTCATATAACCAACAGAGGGCGCTGTGTGATATTGCAGTCACTGTTAATCTTTCATATAACCAACAGATGGTGCTGTGTGATATTGCATTCACTGTTATTCTTTCATATAACCAACAGAGGGCACTGTGTGATATTGCAGTCACGATTAATCTTTCATATAACCAACAGATGGCGCTGTGTGATATTGCAATCACTGTTATTCTTTCATATAACCAACAGAGGGTGCACTGTTATTCTTTCATATAACCAACAGAGGGCGCACTGGTATTCTTTTATATAACCAACAAAGGGCACTGTGTGATATTGCAGTCTCTCCCCAAGCGAACTGTTGGTATAGGAATGATTATAGGTGACTGCAATCTCAGCTACTGCCCACTGACTCGAGTATAAGTCGAGGTAGCCTTTTTCAGCACATTTGGATGCTGAAAAACTCGGCTTATACTCGAGTATATACGGTATATAACATTGAGTTTTAACTTTTTAAAAATAAAGCAGGTCAATAGCTTGTGATAGGCGTTCATGTTCCAGCTTCTTTCAAGAGTAATTCATAAGCTGGTAGAAGCAGTATATACTGTGATGTTTCATGTTGAGAGGTGTCAGCGGGCTTTATGGAAGTAATTATGTATAGCATACCAGGGGTAGAAGAAAAGGCAAGAGGTTTAGTCATTAAATTAATACTGAGCCCTAATCAGAGTTTTGCAGCTGGTAAAAAAAAAAACAAAAGTAATCTTTAGTGGAGCACATCGATTGTAACAAACAATTCAAACCCCTGCCTTTCTAATACACTTTTTTCCCCTCTTTGTATTTCATTGCAATGAAAACTGTAAACTGCAAGTTCCCAAATATTCATTCTTGTATTCCAGATTCTCTTGGTTAATTACTTTTTGGACAATACAGTGATTACGTAACATTGAATTAAAAAAAAAAACATAAGCAAATTAAACTAATTGATTCAGCTAGTTTGGGTCTTGTGCACAAGTACAGTTATATTGGATCACTGCAATTCTTTCATATATTTACAAAGTTACATAGGTATTTTGGGTTGAAAAAAGGTCAAATAAACACCAATGCACATACTATAGACATACTTATACCAACCTACTGTACACACTCCCATATATAAAATATATATTCCTTAAATATATCTAT
Source organism: Xenopus laevis (assembly GCF_017654675.1). Lineage (NCBI taxonomy): Eukaryota > Metazoa > Chordata > Amphibia > Anura > Pipidae > Xenopus > Xenopus laevis. The sequence goes on along the minus strand of NC_054382.1, from coordinate 48,757,737 downwards.
ACTAATTGTAGATTGTATTATCATCATAGCCTTGGATATTATGATTGTCCAAGAAATCATCCAAGCCCCTCTTAAAAGCATTACAATCACAAATATGGAGCGCTCACCTCCCAACTCATCTCACAGTTGTTGTGCCAGGTGCTGAACCGGAAGACCCCAATCCTGTCGAAGGGTCACATCAATACTCCAAGAAATTACCAGCAGCACACTGTTAGTCTTGCATAAGTGCTCAAGTGCAGATTTATTGTGTAGCCCATAGCATATAAAGGCAACGTTTCGGACCTCCCAGGTCCTCGGAGTTTCCTGACCTGTATGAAAACACTCGGCCTTCGGCCTCGTGTTTTTATATGGTCATGAAACTCCTCGGTAACTTATAATATCCTTATATTTTACAAAAGGGGGTACTTTATTCACTATATATATATATTTATATATATATATATATATATATATATATATGTTTATAATGTATTATTAAATGTACTTATGGCTAATCAAGTACTATCAGGAATAAAATATTTTTCTATTATAATAATTTTTCTTAATAAATTCACTAAAAATATATTTATAGGCATCATTCTTCCTCAGTGCAATCACTAGTTTTGGCTGCTTATGTTTAAAAATAAACTGACTATACTCTTGAACTATACAATTTCTGTCTTATTGTCACATACAGTAACTGGCAACATTTTTGTCTATGTCTGTCGACATTTCTGGTGATAGATTAGTAAACTAGCTCTTACGGATTTTCTGGCACTTTTCTGCTTTTGGCACTTTAATAAAACTGATGTCTTAGTATGATATACCACTGCTATGCTATTAAATACATTATACTCAGATGTTGAAATATGTAATACATCAGAAAATCATTTCTTATTGCAACGCACTGCACAATGTATGCTATAACTGTTCACTAACCTCTTGTTCCTGTTTTCCAACGAATAATTTTTTTTTTAAATCCACCACTATTGAAATTTAACCAAGCACATAAGTCACTTCTGTGTGCTGTAATTATGGAGGACCAAAAAAAAAATATTTAATAAAAGATTGCTTTTCTCACCTGAAATATGTGGCAATTGTGCCCTGGAATATAAAAAATTACAAGTATTTGCCTAAACTGTATACACAATGATTAGTAGTTTCAGTTTCCAGGCCTTTTGTAATGTAAACAAAAAAATTAGTCAGATGATGATTATGATTTTTTTTTATAATCTCTTTTATTTTTCAAAATTAGATACATTGACAGAGAATAATGTAAATATCATTTTCAGTACAGAACATTTCAACTGGTTCACATCAGTACAACTTCATTCAGTATAACATACATCAAAAGCATTGTTTTACTCAAGGTTGTAGAAACACATTCCATGGGGCCCAAATTTGTGTATGTTTCTCTACCCTGTCTTCTAATAAAGCCGTTAAATACAACAGATTCTGTGTTTGGGTAATTCTTGCAATTACGGCATGAACATCTTTAGTGTGTTGCAGCCAGTGTTTCGCTAAATTGGTTCGTGCGGCAGCTAAGATTTGTCCCATCAAGGTATTCTCGAGCTTCGTGAGGCCTTTGGATGGGCAGGCTAAAAGAGTCATAGTGGCCTCAGGGACTATATGCGTATGAAATACTCGCTCAAGTAGGCTATAAACTTCTGCCCAATACTGCTTTGCCACAGGACATGTCCACCAGATATGCAGATAATCCCCAACTGCTGTACAACCCCTGAAGCAAGAATCGGGAGTGGAAGGATCAAAGCGATGTTTCCTTGCCGGTGTGAGGTGCCAACGCATCAGTACTTTATATGTAGATTCTTTAATGGCAGTATTAAGGGATATCTTGGAAACAGTATCCCAAATTAGTGACCATTCATGCTGAGATATAGAACGCCCCAAATCTTTCTCCCAATCTAGCATATATTTAAGGGGCTTTTCCACATCCGTGGAGACTAAATATTTATATAGTAAAGAAATAGTACCTTGCAGTTTCCCAGCTCGTTGAGAGCAGGTTTCTAACAGAGTTGGAGGTCTAGACTTGAAGGAGGGGTCAACAGAACGAATGAAGTGCAGTAACTGTGAATATCTATAAGTTTCGCTCTCTGGCATAGATTTTACAAATTGTAAATACTGAAATGATTTAACACCCATAGTCAGTAACATATCTTGTATTCTATTGATGCCATTTGCTTTCCACCATTGAAACGCCGGAGTAGCATAGCCAGGGAGAAAAAGCGGGTTATTGTGTAATGGAGTGAGAATACTATGAGATCCGGCCGGTTGAAATTTCCCTCGGCTGTCATGCCATGTCCAAATGGTGTGTTTCAGCACAGAGCTAATCACGGGGACAGACTTAATTTGTGTTTTATCCGCCCACAGATAAAATGACAGGTCCGTGGGATGTGCTAAAAGCGTCTCTAACTGGACCCATCTATTCTCATGAGGCGGTAGATGATGATTATGATTTAACTTTACATCAAGACAGATAGGGATACAGTATAGTACATGTATGGGACCTTTTATCCAGAATGCTCAAGACCTGGGGTTTCTTCATACATTAACTCTACTAGAAAATCATTAAATAATTCCAATAAGATGGTTTTGCTTCCGGTATTAATTACATATATGTTAGCTTGGAGCAAGTACAAGGTGCTGTTTTATTACTACAGAGAAAAAAAATTGCATTATTTAATTATAATGGCGTCTTTCGGAGATGGCCTTTCCATAATTCAGAGCTTTCTGGATAATGAGCTTCCGGATAATGGATCCCATATATGTACTATGATCCTTGATTCTATAGAAACTATTGGTATAGACATGTCCAATGAAAAGTTATCCTCTTCATATATCTCTACAACAATTTCTGCAACCAATTTAAAGGAAAAATTGTATCAAATCAATTTACAATACACAATGGGGCAGATTTACATAGGGTCGAATATTGAGGCTTAATTAACTAATTAATTAATTAAGTAATTAATTAATTAATTGCACTTCGGTAGATTTTAGGTGGCGAAGAAGGTGGTCGAAGGTTTTTTTAAAGAGACAGTTCTTCGACTATCGAATGGTCGAATAGTCGAACGATTTTTAGTTTGAATTGTTAAAGTCGAAGTCGTAGTTGATGGTCGAAGTAGCCAAAAAAATCATTCGAAATTCTAAGTTTTTTTTATTCTATTCCTTCACTCGAGCTAAGTAAATGGGCCCCAACATGTATGTGAAGGAGATATAAGCCTTATATAAAACTTCCCTATTATAGCTGGCCGAAATTTAAAACGTGAAAAGTCTTATTCACTGTGGGTGTCACTCACTATGTCATTTTTCCTAAGGTATAAGTGATCCCCTGCACTGTCCCAGACCAAGCACATTGACTGTAAAGTAAGAATTTGATCCTTATTTTGATTCTCAGTCCAGACCTGCCGCCTTGTACTTTTTTTTTTTATCACCCTCCTCCTGATCTTTCAGCATGAAATTGGGGAGAGAGAGGTATAACAGATCTTTTTCAGTAAATTGAATCTTCATACCTTACGCATACTAGAAAATTGTGTAAACATTAAATAAACCCAATGGGCTGGTTTCACTTCCAATAAAGAATACTTATATCTTAGTTGAGATCAAGTACAAGGTACTGTTTTATTATTACATAGAAAAAGAAAACCTTTTCTAAAAATTTTGATTATTTGGATAAAATTGAGTCTATGGGAGATGGCCTTTCCATAATTCGAAGCTTTCTGGATAAATGGTTTGTGGATAAAGGGTCCCATACCTGTAGTAGAATATTGTGCTGTATTAGCCTTTGTTCCAGAACATAGCAATGTGAAAAGCATTATCAGATAACTGATGTTTGTAGGAAACTAAGCTTTTGAGAATAAAATAGAAACTTCAACTCTTTTTTGGGTATTTCTTGTTACAACAATGAGTACCTTCAGAATGAGGAAATGAACATTTGCAGCTCATGGGTATTCTCTGCAGCTCTGAAGTTTAACATTCTGCCTGCCGAACAATAGGAAGAAATAAGTTGTAATGTTCTGTAGTACTATGACCTAAATAAAAACCTTTCAGGTATAAATCGTAGGTCACTGCCATTAAACCCAAGTTAAATAACATATGGTATACAGTATGTATGTACATAGAGTCAAGATTTTAAGCTAAGGCCGGCAGTAAGAAAATGTTCATACAAAAAAATAAAAACTGTCTTTAGTGTGTTTCATTGAACCAATTAATTAAAAATGTGTAGAAAAAACACTTACAAAGGGCTATGAAGTGTGATCTAACCTTGCTGCTTCCAATCAGACCAGTAGCTTCGCTTCAGATATCTGGAATCTGGGAGATTACCAAAACTGAGGTTCTCCAGGCTGCCCCAGAGGGACAGAAAAATTCTGTTCTAAAGAGAATTCAAATTGAATACAATTGGCAATGGTCCCATGCTGATTGAGCACCAGCTACCCTACCATGTTACCCTTTTATAGAGTAATTAAAAGTCAGTGGTTAACCGCTCTGAAATAAAATTGGTAAGCAAAAATAGGACCATCCATGTGTACAAGCATTAACTGGTTGCAAATGGTGATAACCATATAATTTTAATTAATGATTTAAATTAAATTCTTACAATATCTATTTTAATAAATTATGCATTTTTCAGCTATATATGAACTTTCCTGTGAAGCCTACAAGCACCTTGGAAAATCATCAGAGTGGTATTGGATTGATCCAGATGGCAGTGGTCCATTAGGGCCTCTAAAGGTTTTCTGCAACATGACAGGTAACAACACTTACTATCAATTACTTATTCATTCTTTAATATTATACATACAGTAAGTAGAGAATGCAGGAGTTGTCCTCATGTCACACATATCAACATGGCACTTACAGTAAATCTTCCTAGATATAAAAGCTATAAAAACTAGATACCTAATACTAAATCACCATAGATACCTGATTGTAGCACTCACACATTAGCCATATTGATTTATTTCTGAAAAAAACTTAAATTTTTGACCATTCTCATATACTTCAGCCATCTCTGATGCCCTCTCTCTTTCCTTTAGAGATACCCTGTATCTATGGCTACAGTGTCCAGACATTGGCGGGGGGGCAATCTTAATTGTACATTGCAAACCTTTAACACCTGCTTGAAGGTGGCATACATTTTTGGAGCAAATGTAACAACCTTTTCATTAAATATTATTACATACACTGCACACTATCGAAAACTATAAAATGTGCAATCACTATCCTACTGTCATGTTAGGGGCAAAGTGCTTAATCTACATTAGAAGTCAGCACTCACCCTTAGGGTATGTTAGATGAGGGTGCAAGTCTCAAGTGGCCACTTCCACCTGTTCTTTGAACGAAATCGATGAATAGACAGTACCACACATGAGATTTATTCTTAAAAGGCCTTTATTCCAAAAGGGCTTGGTTCAGGACCGAGCTGTTTTTCTGTCCTGAACCAAGCCCTTATGGAATAAAGGCCTTTTAAGAATAAATCTCATGTGTGGTGCTGTCTATTCATCGATTTCAGGGGCAAAGTGCTTGCAAGCAAAATTTTAAATTTTGCGAACATTTATTCTAATTGCGAGGGAATTTTTACATTATTGACCAATATTACCCCATTTAGTTTCTTGTTAACCTCTTTGCTAACTGACCTGCTTTCTCTTGGATTATGTCTTTTTTAAAACCCCTACCGCCAGATAAACTGCTCTACTACACAACTCCCAAATAACTGGTTATCTACAAATGTTAAGACAGCTTCTCCTTTCTAACATTTCTAGATCTCTTTGCAGCTTTGACATAATCATTCACCCTCTAATTCGCCAGTCCTGCTATTCTCTTGGCTTCTGTGACACTGCAATGTCAAATCTTTCTTTTAGGGTCTACTAAAATAAGAGTATAATCTTCTACCCTACCTTATACCTTATCACTCCTTTTAATATTGTTTCCTTTATATACTGTATCCCTTGTTAAATGTATTAATTCATATTATTTCCATTACTGCCTCCAGGCTGATGACTCTAAAATGTATCTCTCTAATCCCAATCTCAACCTAGATCTTTTTGGTTGTCTTAACTTTGCCTTAAATTAAACTAATCTAAAATGGAAATGGTCCGTTTACCTCCTCCAACATCCCATAAATGTCTATTACCTTTAATACCATAACCCTCTCTATGCAAGTCCATAGCTGAATGCCACAGTGACTATTTCATGTATAAATACCCCCAGAAATCACAGCAGGATGGCATATTGACAATTTCATGTATAAATACCCCCAGAAATGACAGCCAGATGACACAGTGGCAATTCCATGTATATATACCCTATAACTCATAGCAAGATGGCACAGTGACTATTTCATATATAAACACCCCTATAACTCATAGCATGATGGCGCAGTGGTAATTTCATCAATAGCACCAAGGACAGTGGCAAACGTGGGGGAGGAAAGGAGGATCTGACAGGGGCTAGTGTAGAGGGAGTAGGAAGCAGTGTCTCCAATACGGGCTGTGGGGGGAGTGCAAAGAAGGATAGGCAGGTTATAGTTATGACAGCTGTGAAGCTGTGGAATTCTCTCCCTCAATCAGTCGTACAGGATGATATATTAGACAGCTTTAAGAAGGGGTTGGATGACTTTTTAGCAAGGGAGGGAATACAGGGTTATGGATTATAGCTCATAGTACAAGTTGATACAGGGACTGGTCTGATGTTGGAGTCAGGAAGGAATTTTTCCCCATCTGAGGCAAATTTGAGAGGCTTCAAATGGGTTTTTTTTTGCCTTCCTCTGGATCAATTAGCAGTTAGTCAGGTTAAAATAGAGTTTAAAGGTTGAACTTGATGGACATGTCTTTTTTTCAATCTAACTTACTGGGGCTCATTTATTAACGCAGCGCAGCGCTAAAAAGAGCGCAGAGGTCTGATATTTGCAGAGCATGCGAGTATTTATTAATGTTACGCACAACCCTGCAAGATACCTTAAAAAGTGCGATTGTGCGCTGTTGTAGACGCAGGCAGTTGAGACGGCGCGGAACTGCGTCTCAGTTGTCGCAATGCTTATAATAGATTGTGCGCTCTGGAAGTCCGCAAAGGTAAGACTTAGTTGTGCGCATGTATGAACGCACATCTTATTTTAGTTGCGCTACCTATCGCGCATATTGTGTTCAATGTGCCCCACCTGCGTTTATTTTTACGCAAATATTTCTTTGCTTCCAAAGGTTTTTCGGCATCCTGGAACTCTTAAAGGAACCTTGGTCTCTTTTAAAATGTTGGGGGCGAGACCTGGTTGCTTGTTCTCCTTTGAGTTATCTTTTAGTTTAACATTTGGTTAGTGGTTATCATTTTCCATTAGTTGTAGAGTTTGTTTTAATTAGCTTTTTATTTAGCAGTTCTCTTGTTTGCAGTTTTAGCAATGTGTTTGCTAGGGTCCAAATTACCCTAGCAAACATGCATTGATTTCAGTAATAGATTCAGATATGAAAAGGTTAGGCTTTCAATAGAAACTGGAGTAATAGACACAGCATTTGTCATCTGAAAAACAAAACTAATTGCCAGAACCCAATTTAGCAGTATTGCCCTGCACACATAAGTAAAATTGACATTCAATCAACATGAATCGCAAAAATGCAAACAAACTAGCGCAGCTATTTTGAAGAGCGTTACTATTACGCCACCAAGAGGCTGTCGTAAAAATTGTGGTGCTGTTGTGTAGGCGCAAATGTGCGAATATATAGACGCAACTCTGTGACGGCCGCAGTACAAGCGCATTGTAGCCACGCCCCCAGACACGCCCCTCTCAAACACGGCATAGTTTGCGATATAAACGCCCAATCTTTTGCGCAAAGCGCATAAAAAAAGCCATCGCAAAAGCTAAGTGATAAGCGCAATAACACGCAAATATATTTGCGGTGTCGCTTGTGATGGCGCAATCAATAAATGAGCCCCACTGTGTTGCTATGTAAATACACAATCACAGCCAGATGGTACAGTGGCAATTTCATGTATAAATACCCCAGAATGCATAGCAGGATGCCACAGTGACTATTCCATGTATAAATATCCCCAGAATTCATAGCAGGGTGGCAAGGTGGCAATTTCATGTATAAATGCCCCAGAACTCACAAGTAATAAAAACTTCACTTCTGTTCTTACTAGTATTCTGCTGTACTGACAGTGGGGGGTGAAAGGGGGAATCTGCAGAGTTACCATGACCACTTTCCTTCTAGGTCAGCCAAATCCAGCACGAAGAAAAAGCTTTCCCTACCCCTCACCACAACTGGACAAGAGCAAGACAAGGTGGAGACAGAAACCAGAGCAAGGAGACAGGAACCAGAGCAAGGAAACAGAGCTAGGGAATTGCAACAGTGCTCTGAAACAAACGCCAATGCTCAAGCACAGGCTGTAAGGTGGACTGGGTGCAGAGTCTGCCCTAACTGGCTGACCTCATTCAACCAATAAGGCTGCTGAAAACAGTTTTTATTTTGCATAGCCTATCTATTTACCCAGTTTTTATTTTATACTGAGCTGTTCCTTTAAGCAGGCATAAGGGCTCTTACATGCAAGCGTTTCTTGCTCAAGAGGTGGCTCCCTCAGCAGCCACCACTGGCCTCTGCTCCAGAGAGGGACTTCTTCCATGTCCTGAGCCCCAAGGAGAGTTGTTCCTGCCACGTCCTTTTCCCCTGAGTAGAGGGGCTTCCGACATGTCCTGCATATCGAGTAGAGGGGCTTCTGTCAGGTGTTGCCTTCCCAGACACAAGGGAATCCTCTAAGCACTGGGCACCCCTCAAGTTGGCTCCTCATGTGAGCCTGCTTAAAGCCCAGGCACCCATGAGGGTGGCTCTGCCACTGTTCTGGCCTGAACTCCAGGCACCCCCAAGGGTGACTCTGCCCCTTTCCTGCCTGAAACCAAGGCACCCCAAGAGTGGTTATGCCCACAGCCTTGCCTCTGACTTGGGCACCCACATGGATGGCTATGCCCACACCACAGTTTGCATTCCAGGCACTCCTAGTGTTGGCTTTGCCCATAGCACCATTAATTGCTGGGTATGCTTGTAATTTTGTCTGCTGTGCAGCAGTAACCCAAGAGCAAAATATTCTTATTTAAGATTCTGGGTTTCTTAGACACCTGGAAGTGAGGAGGGGAGGATGTAAGGCTATGCTGGGGTTCAAACCAGGGACCTCCTGGCTGCTTTTTCTGATCAATAGGCTGGTTTCATTACACCACCGTAGCAGCCAGTTGGGGGGTTACTCTGCCCTTTATAAGCCCACCTTACAGCTGTTACTGGAGCATTGGCCTATGCTTCAGATCACTGTGGCAATCCTTGCTCTGGTTCCTGTCTCCACCTTGTCATGTTCTTGTCCTGTTGTTTCCTGTTCTAGTCCTGCACAATGACCTGTTATTGTTCTCTAGTCCGAGTCCTAGTCTTGTTCTGTTTCTGCTCCTATTCTTGCTCCAATCTAGTCATGTTCCAGTCCCTGCCTTTTCACCTGCACCATCCTGCTCTTTCTAGTCACTGCGTCTTCGCCCGCTCCTCCCCACTTCAGTCCTGTTTCTACTCCCACTCAGTCCATATCCTGTCAGACCTTGATTCTTTAGCCTTGTCACCCTGATCTAGTCCATGTTTCTTCATCACTCCTTCTTGTCTGTGTGCACAATAGCAGCCTCTCCTGAAGGACTCACTCCCTCAGTACCTTCCTCTCCCTTCCAATCCAATACAAAATATGACATTTTAACACTATTGCTAACAGCTGGTGAATTCCTTAAGCATCAGATGCAAACATACAAACCTGGAACTAGGTACATTTGAGCATATAGGATTGTAACTGGATAAAGAGCCTTCATTGGTAAGTTGGTGATCCTGTATAGTTTAGAGAACACTGGGGGACATTTGTGAAAGGCTTATACCTCCTTTAAGGCAATTAAATGACCAATAATATCAACATTTATAAATGATTCATTAGAGCTAATAATACATGTAATTCTAAGCAGTGCACTGGCCTGTAAATACTATCTGCCAATTCATTGTTATAGGTGATTAGATCTGTAGATGATTATTTGGTTGGTATAGTTACTACCTGGCCCTGGGCAAACTCAAGGGGTAATTAAATAAATGTTCTATTGCTTGCTACTAGTCTTGGTTGCTATGAGTTTCCATGGGTTGTCAAACTTGAGACTTTGTATTACTTTATACGATAAGTTTATTTTATCACATACAGTACGTATCTTTTATTTGCTGTCTATGCAGTCTGGAAAGTCTTTCTATATGCAGGATTTTACAAAAAAATATAATGCTTTCTAGAAATTATTAAATTATTTTTGAAATATAGACTAAATAAATATTGATAGAAAATGTATTTTTAGTCTTTTTTTTAACACCACAACCTCTCCTATCTAACCAACAAAGAACCTTTGGTTTCTCTTTCCAACAGAGGACAAAGTATGGACAACCTTATTCCATGATCTTCCACAACAGACCCCTATAGTTGCTGCCAACCTTGAGAAACCAGTTGTTCTTAATTTGAATTATAGTGCATCAATGGAACAGGTTTCTGCAATCACCGGCAGTGCTGAGTATTGTGAACAGTACATCTCATATTCCTGCAGAATGGCAAGGCTGCTGAACACACCAGGTAGGTTCATATTGGAATATCTTCATCTCTGGGGCTTCAGAGGTCACATACTAATCTTTTTAAAATTACTATATTCATGAAAAATACATTATATTTGAAGCTTTGATAAAAGCCATAATTAGCATCAGCACAAATAAGCACTGAATGTTCTTTGTAAAGGATATATGACTTAAATGTAATAATTTTTTAAGAGCTAGAAAAGAGAAGGAAAATACAGAGGAGAAAGCCTGGGACTCCATATTTAGAAACAGACCTAGATAAAGTTGGTTTTGTATATGAGACATTACAGTTGTTTTTGGACTTCTAGCACCCCCTGGCAGTGATAGAAATTCTAGTCTAACAAGTAGAGGACTAAACTTTGAACCTCCTTGATGTATTTGCTTCAAAATTTTAAAACTACATGCAATGTCTACTTAATCCAAAGAGATCTTCCTGTCCTTTTATACTGTTTGAGGTAAGGCTATGTTTAAATAAGGTCTATTATTTCTATTCATCCTAAAAGTGCTGTCTTGGCCTTGGTGTGTATGTACAGAATATTACTACATACAAGATTTACTGCTTTTGAGATTTGATGGTGTGCCAGTGTTTATTGTAAAATATAAACAGCACAGGGAATTTTGCAAGCCATGAAAAATTCACTATTAATGATATATTGCGGGGTCAGTTGTTGTCATGGTTTTTAAAGCACAAACTGCATAGCTTTGTTTTGTTCACTTGATATCTAGTACGTTTCCTATGGGCTCAATGCTCACTATGTACCACAAGTTCTATTTCTCAAATGGCTTTAAATCCACTTAGCAATGCTGTGATTTCATTAGCATTTCATCGAAACCAAATTTCTCATTTTATCCTATATGGTCTAAGACCTTATAAAAAGCCATGAAGGGTGAATATTAATCCATCCCCTGATTCAGTTAGCAATCTAACAGAACCTAGTTCAGCTTTGCAAAAGTGAATCCACAAGCTAACTGCAAGATGAATAGCAATTTCCACCATGAACCATGAAAATTAAATATTGCCTTTTCATCTAAAGATAACCAGTATGCAAAATGATTTTTAATTTAATTTTTCCAGCAACAATATGCATGCAGAATGCATTTCCTGGAACTCCCTATTATTAACTAAATGTCAGCGATTGCTGAAAGGTTCATAAGACAGTCATATAAACCTTGCTTGGTCAGCTAAATAGCAAATCTGAACTGCAGTGGCATATGGAATAGATGGAGGCCAATCTAATAAACCATGGGGTTATTCCATGCAATGAAATACAATATATCACACTGGTGAAAAACATGAATGAAATACAGTAGATATTTCCTTTTAATATGTATTATAATTACAGTGCCATTGTCTTAAGGCAAATAAAATGTTAGCTACGGATTTCAATAAACCCAGTGAATGCCTTGGTTCATGAAAATTAAATGTAGGATGTGGTTACAGGAATACAGTATGGCACAAATAAAAAAAAAATGTTTTTGTCATTTTGGGCTTACCTGTTTCTTTGTTTTGATTACACCATTACTTCATTCAAAATCACTTTATTTTTGTTTATTTATATTTTGTCTGTGTAACCTTTCCCTATTGTAACAATATGTAGGCTTAACTGGGAGAGTAAAAGTTAAATAAATGTATTATTAATAGTTGTTATTCATAATTAGAATTACTAGTAATTGTATTTTTGATTATTTGATCTTTTTTATGGGAAACAAGATCCCTATCTGTCTACAATGGCCTCTAATGTATTTGTAAAGAGTAATCATGCCCCCTGTAAGTGCCTCTAATATACTTGTAAAGTGTTATCTAATCATGTCCCCTCTCAAGCATCTTTTTTTCCAGAGAAAACAACCCCAACCTTGACAGTCTACCCTCATAATTTTAGTGTTCCATTCCTCTAACAAGTTTAGTTACACTCTCTCCAGCTCATTAATATCCTTCTTTAAGGACTGGAGTCCAAAACTGCAATGCATACTCCAGATGAGGCCTTACAGGGACCTATAAAGAGGAAAAGTTATGTTTTCATCCATTGCATTTCTGCCCTTTCTTATGCAAGACAGAACTTTATTTGCATTAGTGGCCATAGAATGACATTTCCCAGAATTAGACAACTTGTTATCCACAAAAACCCTAGATCCTTCTCAATTAAGGGAACTCAAAACACACTGCCATTTAGCGTATAACTTGCATTTATATTATATTAGTAGTTACACCACTGGTTGCTGTCCTTGAAGTTCAGGAGTGTGCGGCTGTAATAAACTGTTGGTGTAATAGGTTCCACATAATACATATTTGGCCAAAGAGACCATTTTCCCAGGCTAAGTGCTATTTTTGAATACAATATTTATGAATATTTGTTAATGGACAGTGAATCATGTGAAAAGATCCATAGGTCAAATATATGTATTAAAAGGCACAACATTTACCCCGGTGCACTAAACTTTGTAACACATTTTGTAAATGTTGGCAAGGGAGAACTTCTGCTATGTAGAAAAAAATGTTATGCTATCAGCATGAGAGTAATGATTTCATTACATAGTTACCAGAGCTTACCTTGAAAAAAATCTATTGAAAATATTTAGCATCAATTGACATTCTAAACTTCTTCTTTCCCACCTGGAAATGGAATTGTTGATTCAAAATACTAAAGTGCTCGTTCAGAAACAATTTCACAGGTAATGAACAGAGTGGATGTGTACAATGATTAGAATGCAATTTAAATTCATGAATTTCACAAGAAAACAGAACCACAAAGAAGTTTAGTAAATAGGAAGAAATTTCTCTCACTGCATAAAAGATTTATACTTGGCATTTTGTTTGTTAGATTACATGCTTTAATTCATGAACCCAGGTGCCTTTTTACCTTAGTTATAATACTTATAATTTGATATTCAATGTGCTATATAGAAAGCATCCCCATTGTAAGAACACACCAGCTTTCTGGACTTGGGAGTTATATTAAAATTAATATAACTTTAAGGGTCATTACTAAGGCATGTCTACTGGAGGAGCTTGTTTCAATAGGCTTTGTACAATGGGCACTTCTGCAGGTATTCATTTAAGAGCTATTAAGTGGATTGCTTTAGTACAGGGTTAGGTAACCTTTGGCACTCAGTCAGTGTTGAACTGCATTTCGATTATACTTTCTAGAACACAAGTATCAGGACAATGAAATAGGTCATAACTGAAGTTACATTGTAGCTTGACTCACAGGATGTTGCTGGACTATTGCTAAATACTAAAATGCTTCTTTATTTGCAAACTGCCAAGTGTAATTGTTAAAGACCTTCTTGGATGCCTATGTTTTTCTGTTCTAGCTCAGGAACAGGTCAGCTTTAGCATTCCAAATTCTACAAACCAAGTAGGAATTTTATCACAGAATGAAGTGGAGTGAAGAAATGTATTCTTTAAAAAGTGAATGTTCTCTTTGTGGAATACTTTGTGTAACTGGATTCAAACTGTCCCCTACTACCATTCTCAAAGAAGCTTTTGCTGCATTTGTCTTAAATATAACTGTCATGCCAGAGCAGTATTGTGCTGGCATTATAAGGGTTAACAATATGCTGGACAACTGTGCTTCACCACAAGTGAAGTTATGCATCCATTTGGAGGCCCTTTTGTATAAAACCCCAGATAAGATTTAGCATAGCTCTCACACTGGGTGCTAACAAGGAAACTCTGTGTTTCCCACAGACACCAAGGGGGTTATTTACTGTATTAAACTCTGATTTTTTTCTAGTCAGACTTTTTAAGGGGAAAATACAATTTTTTCTGAGAAAATTTTTTTGGGGGATTTATTAAAGTCTGATGGTGTTAAAAGTCTGATGAAAAAAGTACTCCAACTCAGACCTGCCAAGAACATGTAAAAGTAAATGGCAGATGTCCTGTTAACAATTGGAAGATTTTGTGAGTTGCGCTGGGTTCCTGAAAAAGCATAGGTTTGAGCCCAAAATCCTTCAAAAATCATAGGAATCGATTTTTTTATAATTTTATTCTGAGTTTTTTCCACACAAGAAAAATTTGTAAAATTGTATTAATAAAAAGGGGGGGGGGTCTGTGCATATTTGGTCAGAGTGGTTTTCAAAAAAAAAGTGAGAACATTTCAGAGTTTGAAAAATAACCCCCCCTAGACTCCACTGAACCATCAATATGAAAATATGGCCAAACAGTATTACATACAATTATGCAGCCATCAAATTCTTAAAGTTCACAAAGAGTTTTCCATTGGTGTCCATTGAACGGGCCTTCCACATTGGGTTTAGCAGGAATGTATTGCTTGCTATGTGTTCATGGGGTAGCTATAATATTTGATATCAAACGAAACAGATCATTATGGGGAATAGCAATACTACACTTATATTACTACAGCAGGGTAATTGCTATGACAATTATTATAAAACAGGAGGTCTGTGCTACCCCACAGACTTCAAACATAGTAATTAGGAAAGTTCCTCAAATTCAGCATAAATTCTGGGAGGAATCCTCAGTCAGGATTATGCTGTAGAGGTTCCAGTACTGCTGGGAACATGATCACTATTTGCCTTAACCTCAAGAAACACAAGACCACTGACTACTTGTTAAAGTATTAGATGTTAGGTCATTGTGTGTGTGTGTGGAACTATAGCTAACCTTCTTGCAAGTTTATGCATGGAGACTAATATTTGAATGTTGATTAACCCATAACTGCTAGCAAAGAGTTTGTGTGCTTACAGTAGTTAACCTTTGTGTTGGAGTGTTTGGTATAGAGCAGAACCATTTCACTGCCAGGGACTAGGAGGGGATCTGCTGGGTAGCCGGTAAACTACCCTGGTGGCAGCAATTCACAAATAGTTGAATGGTATTTGACTGGTGTAAGTAGGGGTACAGTGAGTGTGTGCATCACAGTAACATTTTTGATTATACACAAGTGAGGTTATGTAATAAAAGACGCTACGTTTGCCCAGGTGCAACAAATCGGAAGCTAGGATTTACTGGTACCTGTTTAAAAGCAAAACTTCTTATTGGCTGCTATGGGTTACTGCTACTGGGCAGAATTAGTGCCTTTTACTACATATGGGGGAATGTATACTAAAAAAAACCCTAAAAAACATCTTGGCTTTACTTATCTTACAAATGGGGTAAATTACTTACAGTAAGATTATTTTCTAAACCATGACATGATAGTGTTAATAATTTTATTTATAATTTGTTTTTTTAACGTTATTTGGATTTCTGAAATGTACAGGAATTGTTCTTCCTTTAATTTAGAAAATTCATTGACAAGTTAGCATACAGGTTCAGGTAGTGAATAAAGGAATAGAGAGGGTTCCCATGGATAGTACAGTAAATAAGATTTATGTTTGATTTCTGATGAATCCAGCTCTAATGTAATTTTAATTGTGCTATTGCCCCCAAGGTTGTATGTTAGTTTTTACCCTACGGAATGATATGGCCACGTGCATATTCCTAAAAACAAGCTCTTTCCATTTGTATGATATAATTAATTTTGCAGATATCACATGGTATAACTGATTCACCTCATATAACCTACATTATAGTCATCCCTAATTACTGCAACTTAATAAATACCAGCCCAGAAGTTTTCAGTCCTTCAACTGATGTGTTCAATTCCATCAGTTTTATTGGCTGCGTAAGTGATGTGAAGAAAATGACTTCAGCGTTAATTGACTCTGCCAGCAAACAGTGCCGTAAATTCCAGCAAGTAATGGTTTGTGTTGTATTGATTGTATGGATTGCACTGACCAAACCATTTGTATCCTAGGGTTCTGTTTATTAAGGATCCCTGAGAAAATGCTTTGCATATTTATTTTGTTGGGTTTATAGTATATTTCTGATTTAGTGCTTAGGATATCTTGTTATAGCATTCAGACTGTTCGCATAATGTATGTATTGCCAAATTGATTGTGAAATTATACTAGTCTAGCTGGGCCCAGATATGGAAATGAGATTTATAGTCTAGCAAATATGTTAAAGTAAAGTATGTTAATGTTTTAAGATTCTATCATTTAGTACACATGACTGACTGTGGATCTAGATCAGGTTTTTCCTCTCATTGATTGTTTTTCTACCTCTGTGATATACAAATATGGTTTATTTTAATCTACAAATATAATATTATATAGACAATAAAATTAAAGTTACATTTGGTTATTTCAGATATTACATTTGTTTTGTCCCTATTCTTCTAGACTAAAAGTTCTTCAGGACCAAATAGTTAAAGGGGATATAACATTGTTGCTCAACCATTATTAATGTATCGCTGGACAATCAATTTGGAAAGCTGTAAACCAGAAATATCCATGTCTTAAGGAACATTTGCTTGATGCAACTTTTCCCAAGCTCTATAAGACCAGCAGGATCATTAAAATACGAAATAATTCTCCAATGGAAACCTTATCCCATGCTAAAAATATGGCTCTTTTATCTTTCTTCCTGTAACTGGAGATGAAAGAATTAAACACTGATTTTTTTTTCTATCACAGAACAAATATACAAAATTACTGTATATTCAGCCTTCTGATATTCAATTACAGTGTGATATCATCAAGCTAAAATTACACAATAATCTACACTAAGATTACAGCAAGATGATCTTCACTGTTGAAGCGCGTTGGTTGCCTTGGGCTGGTACAGAACCCCAAAACATAATGTACAACATTTCTAGACTACTTCTTTAGTTAAGTTTTAGTTCTCCTTTAAGGACAATCTATGAAGGCTGCATATACCTTCAAACATCCCCTTGCTTCTGTGTATATATAGTATATACTGTAGAGTTAAATATTTATTATTGCTCCAGGTGTAAGAGTTATTTGTATAATGTGCTTCAGCCATTAACAATATGTCTAGCTGGCATGACATAGCCTTAAACATTATCAGAATGAATAAACAATACATGCAGAATGTCCATATATCATATGTGGCATTAATAGAAATGTGCAGACATTTTAGTATCTCATTCATCAGGAAAACATATGAGTTATAAGACAATATGATACATGAACATGGAGTAAACTGATTAGGGAGGTAGCAGTTGAATACATATTTGCATTACTCTATGTGAGGCTATTCAGTCAAAAGGACACTCTATTATAACAACTGCTGTAATGCAAGTCTTTAAAGGAGAAGGAAAGGCAAAAATCGTTACCTATCTCCCTGTAATGCACTCCCAAAGACATCCTAAATCGCTGTAGTTGCAACTCACATATCGCAATCCAATCGCGTAGAATCCCTGTCCCTGTTCAGCTCGCATTTTCTGGCACGCAGGCGCCATGTTGGTAAGGTAGAGAACACTTGCTTTTCCTTTATCCGCTTATTGCACATGCGCGAAAAAAGAAAACTTGACCCCAGGAGCGCTGCGCACCACATGCGCTTGAAGATAAGTATTTGCTGTCCCCACTATAATTAAACGAAAATACCAGTGCATCTCCTTAATCTGATTGGATGGCGGGCGTGGACATAAGGATTAATGATGATTGTGAGAAAGGCAGATCCCGAAGACATGCGCATTAAACAGAAAGTTTGCCTAATGCGCCTCAAGGCTGCCTCGGGCAGCAGGGAGGAAGATGACTGCAAAAAGCGTGACGTCACCTGAGTCACACGCTGCAGTTTTCTGAGAGCGTAGTTGCTACTGCAGTGCAGAAGATCAGGAAGAAAACTTTAACAATGATCAGTATGTTCTATGTCCACCAGACTTTGGATACAAGGCTATTTATGTTTTGCCTTTCCTTCTCCTTTAAAGTTTGACTACAGTAGAACCAGATTTTACACCACCAGATTTAAAGTTTTCCTGAATTTACTCCATTTTCCTGGTCCTAATCAGTCTTTCTCAGATTTTTTAATTTTCATGAAATTCAAAGTGTTTTGATTCAGTCTCTTGAATCAGGGTTATTCTGTGTATATATAATCACTTATTTTTTTTCCCTCATTCTTTTCCTACAAAATCTATAGTGCTCAAATCTTGTACATCACGCTACAATATTCCAACTCATTTTCAACACTATGTACAAAATAAATTGGCTCTGGATGCAAATGCCTTTGGTATCACTGACATGCCTAGCCATGCACAAAGGTAAAAGATAGAGAGACAACCCAAACCAAAAGATGGAAATACAGGTACTCAAAAAAGGCAAAGTAATCTGTCCCTTCATAACTTAAACTATAGCTTTCTTTCTCTAGATATACACTAAACCATATTAATACATACTCCGTTTACCTGCTGCATGCTATTCGTACATGGACTGGCTGGAACCATTCTATATTATTAGGAGGAATACAGGCATCACCAAAAAAGCTGGTCCAGCTCTCCGGTGGTTAAAAGTTCAGTTATAGAAGTGTTTTGTAATGTATTTATTTATTTTAAGCATTGCCTTTTGCATTGTGTTCTTCTGCACATGTTCTTTCACATTCACTATAAATGATAGAAAATGTCAGTGCTGTAGTAATAATAATAATAATATTAATAACAGTAATGAATTGTTACAGTCTTCATCAAATGTCACCTTTTCTATTGGCCTTATTATTTATGACACACTAAGACTGAATTATATTATATTTTTGAACGCAGCTTTCCAAGTACCTATATTTGTTCAGATTTCAAAAGATTCTAATTTTCTTTGCCAAAGCTGTCTCATACAACACAACAAAGACAGAAAGCTATTTATGAAACACTTAGGGGCATATTTATCAAAGGTCGAAGTTAAAAAAAACTTCGAACTTCGAATTCAAAAAGACTAATCTAATGGAGGTTGAAGTTTTTTTGGGGTTGAAGTGGGCCGAATTCAGCCTACTTCGAATCGTGTGATCATACTTCGAATCGTACGATCATACTTGCAAAGGTACCAATATAACATTGAAAACAAAATATATACAATACCACATTTAAAAGCAAGAAGTGTAATAATACTATATATATTTTATTGTTCCTTTGCATATAATTAGTCTTGCTTGTATACTGCCACTTCAAGACAGCATGTTTATCATTTTTATATATTAGCATTCTGTTTTTAATATTAGGTAATTTGTACCTTGCTGCTAACCATACTGTATAACTCTGTATGGATTTAATAGTAGACGTACAGACAATTTGTTCCTGGGCTAAAGCAATTAAGATGGCAGCATAGTGGCTCATGAAAGTATACATGAGGCTGAAAGTGCTGAAGGCCATGGCCTTCTCTACAGCATTTTTTTATTCAGTCCTGTATACATCAAAATTGTGACAACTGTAATGGTGTCATTTTATGTTCAAACATGTTCACTGAACTGAACTAAAGCCATCAAATCAAACCTTAATTAAACATAACATTTTATTGCAGATGCCTTTGAGTAGATGCTGGTTCATTTTTCTTAATGCTCACTTGCCAAAGAAAATCCTCTTAAATAAGTCCAATTAAAAAAAGATAACTGTATTCATGACTTCTTTAGTAAGAGCTAGACTGATGTTACACTATATTTACTCAATATTCAGGGAGATAACTATTGATCTTGTCCAACATGTGCACACAAAAATTTGTCTTTGTTCTTCCAAGTAGGTCTACATCTGATTTAATGATTTCTATTGATTCATCATTGATTGCACAGTATATTATGGTTCGTTGCATTCTGGGAAGATTGCTTTGCTGTTTATATAGAGAATCCAGATGCATTGGCTGCACGGCCACCAGATCTAAAGGCCTGCCTCCTAAGGTTATCTATGGCTCTCAACTGCAGTTTGCCTGAACCTACAGTACTTGCACCAGGCAAGGACAATTTGGTGCAGTGCTATACTTTGTACTGAATAACATGATACTGAGCATTCTGGGGAAGGTTCACATTTCAGAAGGCTCAGTATGATAAACTGAATGCTAAATCCATAGTGTCACCAGTCTCTGTTGCATTGATTAGATAATAAGGCGAAACAGCATTGCTAGAGATAATATTTATGCAGGAGCCCACATGATCATCACAGTAGAAAAATACCATTTACCTCCTTCCGTGTCAAAAATTAAGCAACTTTTCCATCAGGGCCACCTGAAAGGCTATAATGTTTTAAAGTTAAGCTATTTAATATATAATATATAGCTATATATAAATCTAATATATAGAGCTTCACTATCAACAAACTGCTGATGAACTGATCTTTTATGCGGTCATTGGTCCACTGAATGAATAACCATTTCCCCATAGTAATCTAAACAATATCTACAAGAATCAATTAATCATATAAGGGAAATCTGACCATCCACATGTTGGATCAGTCATTTGTTATGTCAGTCCTATTTGCTCCCTCAATAAACTACATTTAATAATTGCACTCCCCCTTCTTTCTTATTAGAAATGAAAGAAGAAAAAATTGTGTTTTTGACAACAGAATG